>NW_024537578.1:0-658026 GCF_016628075.1 Suillus paluster | reverse complement strand
TGGTCATGCGAAGGGGTCCTCGCGCCGCAGGCGCGCGGGAAGCTGCGAAGGGGTCGCTCTGTCGGAGATCGGAGGTCTCGCGAAGGGGTTGTTTGAACTTTGAAAGGAGCAGTCTCGAGGTACGTACCCTATTCTCATGTGCTGCTGCAACTTACTTCAAGGCAGCAGACATTTGCTTGCCGTCTCGACGGTACAGACCCTGAGAGGTCTTTATTGATGCAGTGATGCTCCAAAAGTACGTACTTCACACTGTCACACAGATTATTCATTTACAACTTCAAGGCAGCAGATATTTGCTCGCCGTCTCGACAGTACAGGCCCTGAGAGGTCTGTGATGCCCTAAGGTACGTACTTCACACACAGATTTATTTAACGGTGACAAACCTCATTTCCTGCGCCTCCCGAATCTGCAAGACACCGTCCAGTGCTTACGTTGACCTCTCCGAACTCTCCGACTCTGGAAATTTCGGTTCAATACAATTCAATAGTTAATACATTGTATGTATGTATCTCAAGTTCTGCTCAAGTTTACTCACCAAACTTTCGCTTCTTATCAGTGTCCTTTCCTCCGTCATTCTTGCCCCTGTCATCCTCCGAGTCAGACTCGCTGGCATACAAGTCCTCCATCTCCTGCGCTTCAATCTCGGCTTTAGCGCGCTCTATTGCAGAGGCACGCATGGCCCTGATAACTTTCTTCAACCGTTTGAAGTTGCTAACATGTTTGTAGATGTCTTGGACCATTGCTACTTGAAACCCCTGAACGAGTCGCAAGGCTTTTGACTTGTTCATCAAATCCGAACCGCACAAACTGCTCGATATCCTCGGTGTGAATCTGTGAGTTCAGGTGAACTCTGACAGATACAGCATCTAAACCGTTGCCAGTGAACAATTGGACAGGCTGTCTCAGTACTTTCGGATTTGATAGTTGCAGGTTGCACCCCAACCCCAGTTGTAGACTTTGACGGAGGGACGTGGTGGAGATGTGGAGCCATATAGTAGGTTTGAACTACGTAGTATGCAGTAGCACCAGTTGTCAGTTTTGAGCCTTTAATTGAATTCATTCAGCCCACCAATCACGCTTGAACAATAGAATTTATTTTGACGGTGACTTGGCACGGCAGTTATATGGAATATTCAGGTAGACTGATTCAACTCGAGTTCGGACACTAGTAGTGCGGTGAAGTAGTCAAGCGCAAAAAGCGGCCCCTAATTGCAAAAAAAATCGTTTTTTCATTACCCTTACAATACTAGTTACATTTGCTATCCCTTCCACACACAGAGCCCTTGGAGACTCGGCAGAATCATGTCCGTCTATGAACCAGACATGGTGCGCAAACTGCTGTCAATGCTGGAGCCAAAGGACAGGCAGAAAAAATTCGAGGCAAACTGGAAAGACGCAGGTAAGCAATAGGCATGCAGAACTTCACATCTTGACACTGACCTGTTAATGACCATTGCGCTAGGTGAAAAAATGCGTTGGGTCATGGACAGGACATACAGAGCGAATGGCCAATCCAAGACCCAAGCGCCAGTGTGAATGGGAGGCTGAAGTGATTGAGTACATCAACTATATCTCGGAGAAGACACGAATACGATCAGTGAAAACACTCACGCGACCATGCCTGGACAGCAGGATTCCAATACTTGGCCCTCATTTTCTGCCACCATCTTACCTCCATGCCCGAAAGCGCAATCAATCTGAGCCTGCAGTCAACCCAGAAGTCTTGTACTTGAAGCCTCTTCGCGTCATACATCCATTCTACCACCCTGAGCTTGCAAGATGTCCGCGATGCGATTCTAGGGATGGTGTTTCGTGGGATGGGTGGACTGGGACTGGTCCTCGGGATGTCCATGGAGTAATGCTTGATGAGGCAGCATTAGGCATGCAGCTCCGCTGTGAGAGTTGCAGAACTGATCCAACAAGTAAGAAGGGCCTAGAAAGCGACTGTGAGCATAATGGAAAGACGCACCTCAAAGGACACTGCTTCGCAACAACGAATCCGGACTTCTGGCGCAATTGGTCCCATTGGTCCATTCCAGGTGAGCTTGATCAATTTTGGCTGGTGATTGTTGATTAGCGGGCTAAGTCACATTCACCGGCAGCGGACGTACCAATCTTCTTCTACAGATGTGCTGTTAGTCGTGAGCTGTTTGATCTAGTTGTTGAGTTGCGCCCATCATCTACTGCAGGAACTCTCGCTGAAAACATCCGACGTGAGTACCACTATTCTACTTTCTCAAACACTGCGCTAACACACACCTTCTAAAGAACTTCATCTGCTTGAGTACAACAGGCGGAAGCTGGAATACCTTCAAGCTTGGAAGTCAGCGTCGAACGACACGACACGGGATGGATTTCTTCAGCCCAAATCCACTTCGGGCATTTTCGGATCCTTACGACGTAAAAGAGTACAATGCGAGGCCGATCTCGCATGACATGGTCAGCGAGATCTTCCAGGAGTTTGTGTCAGGAACGCGGGAAAGGGAGTCAGAGGAATATCTTCGCACTCTCTCTGGTAAGAAATTGCTCTACTATCAGTGCTTGACACTCACCAGCGCTTGAGTAGGTATAAGCATTTCATTTGACAACACATTCCGTGCCGCTACGAAAAGCAACCATCACCAGCCGAGAGAAGCAGAAGCTGAAGGTCCTGAAGGGAGGGATTATAAGTCTGATGAACGAGAATGGTGAGATTGTGGGCTGGGTAGGTCAACTGAATGAGACTGGAGACGGCACCTACTGACTGATCTATATTAGCGCTTCTGTCACGGTCAGTCAAATGCCGAGATAAGCGAACTTCTCGAAGGCCTCAAGACGCGATGCGAGGCTCTGGATGTACCTCCACCTGAAGTATTTGTTGCCGACAACTGCTGCCATGTTCGCAATGCTGTGTCTGTTGTTTTCCCTGATGCCACAATGAAACTGGATGTCTGGCATTTCATTATGAGGCGAGTACATCTTTATTTGCATCTAATAGTCTACAAACTAATCCTAAGAGCAAGATATGCGACTGTTATCCTTAATCCCTCCAAGAATCCCCACCGGAAAGAGGTAGTCGTGGAGATCTCTGCCTGTATCTTGAAGAAACATGCTGAAGGCGGGAATCCCGCAAAGTACTGGGACCGAAATGAGCAGGAGACGAGACTTACCTCGACGTTCGACAAATGGGCATGTGAAGGCACAGTTTGGTCAGTGGGGGCACGCAAAGTGAGTAACTCGTCCCAGAAAAGTCCGTTTCACACTAACATCAATTTCAGGTTCACGAGGAACAGCTCAAACATGTACAGAAAGGCTGCCTCGAACGCCAGCGGCAGGACATACGAACAGATGGAAGCCGTGTGGAGGGGTCGCACAAAGGGTGGAACTCACTCCAGCGTGTGCACACCAGCGGGATTGTGACATTCACGGGCCTTTGCCACGACTTCGTTCTTCGACGAAACATCCGCGTCTCCTTTTTGAGGGCGAGAAAATCAGACTTTGTCGCATCAACTCATGGTTCTCATCACATTCACCTCATCGACAGGATCGCAAAGCAATTCAACAACCTCCGACTCGAAGAGAAGACCACCAGCACATGTTGCCTGCCAGAGCTCATTCAGACCACGTCCGAGGAGCACTTCGGGCTCGTCAAATCGAGTTTTGCATCCACATTTGGTGGGCTACTGGATGTCAAGGCGGAAGAGTCACCAATCGAGCTCAATATGACTGGCCCAAAGTTTCTTGAGGCACTTAGTGGCGAAGGCAATGATGCAGTTGACCTTGCCCTGCAGTCTGCGAGGTCTGAAATACTTGAAGAGCTCAACATTGACCCGCAGCTTCTTTCCCAGCCTCAGGCCCCCTTCGATGCGCAGCTTTCACTAACCACCACAATTCCCACAGTCGCAGAAGTCACTGACACTAGCGAGGCCAACTCTCATTTGGCCGTCATGACAGCAAACACTCAACCGCAACCAACAACAAAGCGCAAGGCGGATGACAATGAACCTGAAGATTCTGGCCAGGCCAGGCCAGCAGCGTGCAGGCCACCCCGCAAGATCATGCGGCATATGACGGCCGCCGCTAGTGTTAATGTCCCAGAAGTTGCCGCATCACAGGTAAGCACACTCTTTCTCTCCCATTTCCCCCCCTCCACTCCCATTATACCCTCCTCTGATCCGCATTTACAGGGGATTTCTCCATCAATCACACTGGACCACTTCCTGAAACCAAGAAGCCGGCTGCCCTACTGCAAAGCTCCCTCACAATGGCCGACAGATGCTGGCGCCAGCACTCAGTGTCAGCTTCCCGCGCCGGTCACACCCAGTTCCACTCCCCCAAACCCAGTTGCTGGTACCACCGCTCTCACACCTATTCCGAGGCCCCCAGGAATGACCCGTTCTCAACACTTCTTCACCATTGCGACGAGAATCGATGCCTGTGCCATGCACATCTCCGGCGATGTCGAATTCCACCTGTTCATGGACATGAGAGCCGAGTTTGCGTGGATCTCCTTCAAGATGACACCCAAACAGTGGGCTGCAGCTACCGAGACCTACAACAACCATCTCGAGGAGAAGAACCACGCCAATGGTTCCGAAACGGTGAAGAAGAACCCCCAGGCCCTTCTGCGAAAGCTCGGCGAGATCGAGGTCGCCGTGATGAACCGTGTCGCAAAAAATGACTTCAAATGTGAGTTTCCAGTCGCTCACTGACATTTTTCATTGTGCTAACACTACAATACAGCTCATTCTGGCTCAGAGTCCTTCTGGAGAAGGCACTGTCACGCTATTGAGCTCATCAAGGCCGAGCCTGGGCTTGGGAAGAAGGTGCGCAAGTCCTTTCTCATCTATTTCGTGCTTGCTCACACTCTCTATCTACAGATTCGCAAGGCACACACATGCTCCCGCTGCAAGACCATCATGTACCCCGGTCCCGAGAACTCGGGGTACAACCACAGACAGGGCTTTTGTGCCGACGGCGCCAAGCAGGTGTCCAAAACCGAGGCGCCTCCACCCTGGCCACAGCCACCAGGCATATTCTCTGAAGGCAAGCGCTTCCATCCGCGTGCCTTCCTCGAAACCGTCAAGTCAATATACGAGCAAGTGTTCCTCTGGCCTTCTGGTGAAAGTCCTGCCCTCGAGCAGGAGGCCTTTGCGATGATGCTGCTCGACTGGTCAACGACACTCGAAGAATCAGGCACGGTGCTATTCAAGCTGTACGAGGAGCTTGAGATTGATGAATCAACGCCGGATGCGCTGCTGACTGTGCACAACGGCATCAAGCACCTTCGTGTTGAGTACCTCCAGGAGCACTGGGACTCAGTAGTAATTTTTTTAAATCTTTCAATTCAAATGCTCTCGCTTTGGTTCCTTTATCACTACTAATGCTTCACATCTTGTATATTACAGTATCTCCTCGCTATCTAGCCTCGCCCTTTGCTTCGCACTCCTCCTCCTCCCTCCCGCACTTACTGTTCCCCTTCTCCCTTCATACCAACCATATATCACGTGACTTTGTTGAATGGTCGCAAATGGTCCCTCACGTGCACGACCATTTTGGTGTCACGTGAGACCATTTTTGGTCCACCCCTTCGCATGACGAAGTTGCCCCCTTCCCCACTATCCTTTTGATCTCTCCGTCTCCCAAGCATCCAATGCCTCGCAGTCTTCTAAGTCTTGTCGAGGTAGCCATTTGTCGTCTTCTTCACCAAAGCCAACCCAACGGACCAAATACTTCTTTCCTCGTCCCACCTTTCATTCGTCAATGATCTTCTTGATGAAGTTCTCTAGCTGACCATTTGCAGTTACCACAGGTCCTGGACGTGGGAGTTCTCATGTGGGAAACAAGCTTGCATCGTTCTTGTGGTAGGGGCGTAGCTGGCTGATGTGAAATGTAGGGAAGATGTTGGGGGAATTTGGTAAGTCTAACAGTGTATGTGGATGTTTTGGGATGAGTGTCAAGTATCATGTAGGGTCTGTCGTATCTTGGCATGAACTTTGCGACATGCTTGTCGCCTTTCTGGATATATTCACTGTTGATGGTGTTTGGTCAGTGAGCAGCATGTGGTCTCCTGCTTGAAAGACAACAGTGAGCACATGGTTCTTGTTCACCTGAATTGCCTGAGCGGCCTTTGCTGTGAGGAGGTTATCTTGTGCTTCCATGATGTTGTACTTCAGCTGTGATAGCAGCAATGATGTGCGCTCTGCTTCAGATCCGCTAGCATGAGAGATGCTGTTATCCACTAGAGGTGGCAACATGCGTGGTAATCGTCCGAGATGCAGCTGAAAAGGTGCAAAGCCAGTACTGGCATTCACCATATTCATGATATGAAAATGCACCTGGGGAAGAGCATGGACCCAACCCTTATGGTTCTGATCAATGTAGTAGTGCAAACACTGACTAACGGTCTTGTTGGTACATTCACTAGCTCCATCCATTTTGGGGTGATATGTAGACAACATTTTCATCTTAATTCCAGTCAGCTTGTGTAACGCATGCCAGAATTTTGATAAAAAAATCTTATCATGGTCGGACATGATCTCCCTAGGTAGGTGTCATATACTGGATCCAAGCACCTCCAATACCACCTGTGAACATCCCCACCCCTGGTCCGACTCCCTGTTTCCACGTTTGCTCCATTCCTCCTTCTCCGACAATGCATGAAGTGCATCTCAGCAGGATTAGCCCTGCTACCTCCGCCCGACCCCATTCCGCTCCTCCGACACTACCCCTATGTCCTCCGACATTATACCCCTTCCATCCGACCCTATCTGGGGTTCTGCTCCTCCACCCTATCGGTCCACCCAATCCTACTCCTACTCCCTCCGCTTTTCCGACCCGCTCGGTTCCGCTCGTCTTGTCCCACCCAACTATTAGTCCGTCCGACCACCTCACCAGTCCACTCCTGGACTAGGAACCACTCAACTGGTCCTATCCCCATTTAGTATCATAGTTCTGCTTTTCGGATCACCAGTAATCCCTATACCCTAGCAATTCTGATCCTGTCGCGTACATACTGTTCCCCAAGCCTTATTCTCGTATGTCTCAGTCATCCTATTGTAATCCTGTACACTCAGCACATAGCCTTCTGCTATGCTATGATCATCACTTAGAGTATATAAACATATGTACAATTGTCTGTAGATACTCAGTCTGAATATTACCTTTTCTAAGCCCTGCTCTTCTGTTCTTTGACTTGGGCCTGATCCTAGTCAACTCCTGTTAGCTGGCCTAGGCCAGCCACCCTCCATTCCTCCATTCCTCCACTCGTCTGACTTCCTGCGCATCGGAGCTAAACTCCGCACTCTCACATCCATCCCCTCTGTTCCACTCTGCTTTGGACTTCGTCCAAGCAGTCCCTTCCACCCCGCTTCTACTGTTGGGTCCCGACCACAGTAGTCTCCTGCCTCCCTCCTGTCGGGCGGAACAACCCCTGCCCGACTTTCCCGCACTCACCTAGTAGTCCACCAGTCCTCCCTCAGAGGACCTCTGTTCCGACATCCTGTCGGAGCTCATAGAACTTGCGTCGGACTATCTCCATCCGTCCTCTGCTCTGTCCAATCATCATTCCGCATCCGCTCCTATGCTTCCGCTCAACCACCCAACCGGTCCCCTTCTATAATGTCTCCATTCAACTGGAACCTCTTTCCCCATTTAGACATATACTTTCCCCTTTGGTACATAGACCCTTACTTCCGGATCACTGGTAATTCCTCTTACTGCTCAATCATGGATCCGATGCGTACATATTGATATCCGCTCCGACTTATGTCTTCGCCCGTGTAAGTACTTACAAATTATATCCTTGGTACATAGCTTTACAACATAGTTCTCCTAATCACTGCCTCACACTTAGAAGTATATAACTGTTATGATCAACGTTCACCGATTGGCAAAGGTATCCCACAACCACTAGGACTCGTCAAGGATAAGAGAATAGATGTATTGAGAGTGAACGTCTCTGTCTACACAAGGTAGGAACGAAGAGGTTAAGTCTAAGGAGTACTACTGACTACGACCTAGACTATATACTACTCTCTAAGCGGAGATATCTGAGTATGAAAGGTAGTGATATATCTATATAAGATCATAACATTGCGCCTAGGGTTTAGGGCGTCTTATCAACCAATCAACTACAAGAAAGGGTTAAGGGTTCATAGGGGTATCGGAGATTAAGCAGGGTCTGCTTCTATTCAGGGTCAACGGAAATGAAGAAGGGTGAGAGAGTTCTGTGACAAGAAGTCTCGAGCGGTGATTAAGGATCTCGATAGGAAATAGGATCTGGAGATGTATCGGGACGATCAGATCTAGGGTTTCTCCAGGGTCTTTGGTAATGAGCATGCTTCTCTATGAGTGGCGCTTCTGTGATAGGGTTCAGGGATGTAGCTGTGACTGTGCAACAGGTTCTTATGTAAGGGGTTCGGTGAATGACAGAGGTAACTCTTAACATGTCATGTGTGAGAAGTGAAGGTCTGCGATGTGAAGGGATGATGACTCTTCGAGAGATGGCTTGTAAAGGACTCTCGGTTATGGTTTGATCATAGAGGCGTGTAGATGCTTATGATGTAGCCGGTTGCCTAATTGTAGGACTTCTAAGGATGTGATGTCTTCGGATATCTAGGGTTACGGATATAGATGGATGACATCGATGTAGTATAGATGTGAATTGAAGATAGTGATCGTTAATCGGTTATCCATCTTATCTTATCTTATCAGGGATCTTATCTAATCTAATCTTATCGGATAGGTGACTTAGGGTTCGATAATCGAAATTTAGATGCAGTTTTGAACATTCATGACAATAACATATCCTGTACTTAGATATTTTCCTCAGTCTTAATATTACTTGTCTTCTTGCAGTTTCTACTTGTGAGAATTCTCAGTAGGACCTTGCCTCCTCCAGACACAAGTTTCATCTTGTTGTCACCTCTGACTTTCCGCTCTGACTTAGAGCCGTGCTCTAAGTCTTCCCCTTTACTTCTCTGCCTCTATCAATCACCCCCCTCTGCTCCTATCCACCCTCCGCACTATCCTCCGCCCTCTCCGCTCCACTCCTAGTTGGCCCACCGCTAGTAGCGCTTACCTCCCAACCCTCAAAGTGGACCAAAGCAGTCTACTTGTCCTACCATCAGACAATGTCAGACCCGCTCCAAATTTGGGGCACATACTTGGCTAAGGGTGCAGCGCAAGAGCTGAAGCCAAGCCCCGACCCCTCCGCTTCTTGAGCCCGGCATGGTACCTAACAGGCATACAACTTATCTGCCCCAAAATGGCCAGCAGCATCATGAGCGGCATGAAACAAGTGCTCATTGAGATTGTCAATGCATGGGATCACCAGACGGTCTGCAATGTAGAATAGGTCATTACTCTCCTTCCGCAGGCCTGGTAAGGAGTTGACAAGACTGTTCAGCTTTTGACACCAAGGATCTTCCTTGTATCCCTGGAGAATCCGCCCTTGCAGTGCTGCGTCGCCTTGAATAGTCAGTAAGGCTGCGCATGTGTCTATTACCATGTCTGAACCCCTCCATCATGACAGCGTGTCTGCCACTTTGTTATCCTTGCCCTTGATATAATGGATCGTGATGTCATATTGCAACATGTATTCTGACCAGCGGGCTTGTTGTCTCAACAGGTTGCATTGATTTTGGAAATTCTCTAGGGTACAATGGTCAGTATAGATGTTGATGTGTGCACCCAGAAGTTCTAAACACCACTTCTTTAGCGCCCAGATAATCGCCAGCAATTCCTTTTTGTGTACCAGATAGTTAAGCTTGGCTGTGCACAACTGTGTCGAGTCAAAGGCAACAGGCCTAGCAGACTCGCATGTTGGACCCCATGAAAGCATCACACCAGTTGTGTAGTTGGATGCGTTGCACGTCAGAAAGATTTTGTTTTCTCCAGCATTGTTGTGGTCAATCATCATTAGACACCTCAGACTTACCACCAGTTCCTTTATGGCGTTGAAGGCAGTCTCGTGTTCCTTCGTCCATGCAGGAAACTTCAACTCAGCAGCTTTAGTCGTCAAGGCTGTAAGGATCCAAGTGTGTTGTGCCACATCAGGTAGGTGTTCTGCCAGATAATGCATGATTCCCAGGAACGAGCAAACATGTGTTGCTTTGTGAGGTCGCAGCCAATCCAGAATACAAGCTACCTTGGAGCTATCCACCTCGATTCCTCGTCCCAAGATGTGATGCCCTAGGAAGTTGATTTCTGTGTTGAAGAGTGATGTCTTCTTTATTGAACAATACAGGTGGGCCGTTCGTAATACTTCCAGTACCTGACGAATGTTCCTCTCATGTTCTTCAATTGTCTGGGACCAGATGATGATGTCGTCAAGGTATACGTGACATATCTTCCCTATTAAATGATGCAGGGCCGCAGTCATGCGTTGTTGGTGTACCACTGGTGTGTTACACACTCCCATTGGCATCACCGTCTATTTGTACTTACCCCAAGGTGTGTGTATGGTGGGGTACTTCATGTCATCCAGATGGACTCATGTCTGAAAAAATGTGTTAGTCATGTCGATCTTACCAAAGAACTTTCCTTTCGCACAGTCCTTTAATATCTCCTCTATACACGGGAGCAGATGGTTATCTGCAATGGTGTTAAGATTAGGTTTTCGGAAATTGTTTACCCATTGTGGCAAAACTGTCGGATCAGGATTTGGAATGATGAATGACAGTGAGGACCACTCGCTGTCAGAGTGTCATAGCCATCTGCTGTCAACGTGAGAGTCCAACAGGGTCTTCCACACCGCGCAATATTTCTTGGGGCAATTGTATGATCGCAGTTGCACTATCTTGTTAGCATCCTTCAAGTTTATCCAAAATAAGACATCTGTTGGCATTGTGTCGTTATGAGGGATATCAGCAGGAAAACGATCTTTAAACACTCTCTTATACTTATCGTCCAAGGCTTTAAGCTGCTCTTGGTACAACAACCCATATATATTGGACTGTACAGCCCCGACAACATCAATACCTTTTACCTGGTTCACACTCACTGTCGACAATGTCTTTCAGTTCTGGTAAGACAGACTTCAGCTCATTTACAACATCCCTCTTCATCCAGAAGAGTTGTGGTCCAGACAGCAAGATACTAGGTGGTGAAGGTGACGTGTTGTTCTTGGGCTGCAAGAGATCATAATTAGTGTCCTTAACGATGCACGTACGTAGCTCATGGTCAATGACAATTCGATTATGTTGGAGAAAAGGACCTCCGAGTAACAGTGGAGTACAAATGTTCAGGTGCGATGATCGCACATACAGTTCGAGATGTGTAAACTTGGTTGAGTGAGGTACAGGCTAACTTGACGTATTGTGAGAGGAGGAATGATTCTTTGTCTTTAGACAATGCGAGAGAGACAGGTAATGGTTTTGACAGTTGCTGACAGGTGTAATCCCAGTTTGTTGACTAGGTCTTCACCAATCAGAACTAAAGAAGAGCCATGGTCAATAAGAGCAGAAACATTTATGGGAGAAGAAACTGGCAGGCCCATCAACAAGACAGTCCCAATGAAGGTGAGGGGTTTGTAGCGGGGCCATGCACTCTTCACCTGAGTCAGTACCATTTCCTAATACTGCGGACAGCATCACTACTGCAACCATTTCAGCTTCTTCATTGATGTCCACTGCAGCCACTATATCCTTCTTCTTTGTTTTCTTCACTAAGACCACACCTGCTGTGAGGGTCTTGTACAACGCGCCATCTGGGAATCCTTTTGGACATCCTGACGACGTATGACCTGCAAATGGCTCTCGGCACTTGAAACAGCCATCATTGTCACGCAACAGCTGCCTTTCGGTATCTGTGAGAGTTGGGAGTTGAGTGAATGACTTAGCTATGGCGTCTTTGGGCTGGGCATTACTGTTCTTTGTATTGAAGCAAGTATTTGTGTTCAGCTTCTTATTGCCAGAGGAGCGGGCTTGTTCAGCACGTAGTGCATTCTCAACCGCTTCCTTCTGTCTGACCAGGTAGCAGAGTCATTTATCATCGAGGATACGAACCTTTTTGATCCACTTGCATAGGTCGTCCTCAATGATGTTCTCTGCATGATAGTCAGCAGCAAGATCAACATTCATGTGAGATTCGAGGTGGTAGAGGATGTTGATATTTGTGAGGTGAGATGGCGTCCCTCTAAGGAGCGTGTTTTGACTTTGCATGTCTATAGCCCAGTCACTGAAGGCACGCTGACCTTGTGTTGAGGCCAGCATCTTACGTCTGATGGTATCAGCCCAACCTATGGGGAGCCAGATGCTGCAGACTTCAGCCATGTATTCTTTGAACATCATTAGATGAATTTCTTCTTGATTCGTGATGTACCAATCTTGGATGTGTGGGTCTTGCAATCCCCAGGCAACCTTTTGAACCATTTCGTCCCCAGGGATGACCTTGTGCATGAAGAACTGGGTACACCCCATTTCCCATGACCATAACACCTTGGGTGTCACTTCTCCAGCAGTGAGGAAAGGAGGCTTGCTAGCCGAAGACTGATCACAATGTCCTGTTTTTGATGAAGACATAGTGGATATAGCAGGGGTATAATCAGAGTCGCTTGATTCAGAGTCAGAGACTATATGTGCTCTGATTGGCACGAGAATACTGGAGCTTTCTGAAGATGGAGTGGTAAATGGTGATGGTACTTGGTCAGGTGATGGTACGCAGTCAGGTGATGGTGTTCGGTTCAGCAAGTTGTTTATAGGAGGTGTGTCGGCAATCGCTCTTCTGAGCTTGGAACAACTCCTTGTCATGATAGAAGATAAGGGTACGGGAATATGAGAGCGGCAGGGAGGCAGTTTGTAAACTTGTAAGAACAGCGGGCTGACCCGATAAGGTCAATACCCAACAATGCAGTTTGTAACAGATAGAGTCAGCGACAGAAGAATAAAGCTCAGCTGAATGTTAAAAAAAAGTGTGAGGTTGTCACAGTAACAGCCAACACTGACAGTCGATCGGACAGAGGTAACTGTTGGAGTCAGTCGAAACGAGAGAGTCAGAGGAGAACAGACCGGAGAGATGAAAGTGAAACCATATGAGCGCAACGTCCAGGTATGATGAGGCGATGCATTGACATCGGCCGAGGCCCGTCAATATTGAGATGTCTATTCCTACATTACACTAATTTACTTATCTATGCTAACCATACTATAAAGAACAAGTCACGTCGACCAAACATCTCAGATCTTTCCTAGAGTCTGAGATGTATGTTTTTATTCATTTCTATGCTAAACTATAGAGCTAACATACCATTAGATATATTTGTCTTTCCAGGTACTATACTCATACAGAGATCTTTCCTAGAGTCTGAGATATATATTTGTCTTTCCAGCTCCCTCTTTGTCGCAGCCGCTCACACAATCTCTTTAGGTTATGAGCCCTGTCACGGCCATGGACTCCACACTCCCCAGCACCAACTCCCCAATGTTCAACATCCCAAAGCTAGCCGAAGACGCCAGCAACTGGATCACCTACAAGGAACGTATGTTGACAGCCATTGGTGCGAGAGGCATGATGCGCTACGTTGACAGCCGTGAAACGAAACCTACCCCATTCAAGATTGATCCAACGACGAGCATCGTTATGAAGCCTGACGGCTTGACAGCTACGCAAATGGAGATCAGCTGATTTGGAAAAGGCAACAGACAAATTCTTTCAGAAAGACTCACTCATCAGACAGCAGATTTTTAGTACAATCACCAATCGACTGTTACTGTGCGTCCAGAAGCTTGAGAGTGCCTCGTTAATCTGGGATGAAATCCGCGATATCCATGAAGGCAAGACCAAGCTAGTGCAGATAGATCTGCGTCACTGTCTGCAGGATATGAGATGCAACGAGAACAGAGACGTTAAAACTCACTTCGGTGAATTACTCTGATTATGAGAATTGCTGGCTGGAATGGGCACGGACATCGAGGACTGCGACTTCTATGCGATTGTGCTAGGTTCCCTTCCTGAATCCTATCACCCCTTACTCTCGTCTATTAATGCAGCAGCAAAGATTGCCCAGAAACCTCTTACCCCTAATGAGCTCATCAGTGTAGTCACTGAAGAGTATGAACATCAGTCAACTCACCGACTGTCGCACTGGAAAGAAGGGTGGAAATTCTGCCTTGATGGCAAAGACACCCGGCGGCAAAGGTCGAAAGTCAAATGGGACGACCCAGACCAATCCTGATGTAATGTGCTATAACTGCTGATTGTAAGGGTCATTATAAGAGCGATTGCTGGAGACCGGGAGGAGGTAAAGAGGGGCAAGGACCCAATCAGCGGCAGAAGAAGGGAGGCCACCCACCAAAGGAAGGTGCTAATGTGGCAGCATCTGACGCCACTCCAGCAGACAACTATGCGTTCGCTACAAGTGACTTAGCGAATATCGCAAATCAGCTGAACATCCCTGTTGAGCGCTGGGGCGCTATCATCGACTCAGGCAGCTACCTCGCATTTTTGCCCAGACTGCACCAAGTTCCTTAACTATGTCAAGATAGATGCCCAGGAGGTACATACCGCTGATGGATCGACCATTAGCGCCATAGGGAAGGGTGACATCAAGCTGGACTTACCAAATGGAAAGGAGTGCACTACTGTGACGCTCAAGGACGTGCTATTCACACCAAAAATGGTGTTCACTCTCATTTCCACTAATCGGATCACAGCTGGCGGCCTAGCCGTGCATTTCGAGGACAAGATGTGTAAAATCTTGTCCCCTGGCCCCAAGCGCAGTGTTATCACGATGATCCCCCAGGTAGACGGCCTATACGCGGTCATGGGAAGGAATCAGCACCATGTGCATGTTGCGCGTTCAAAATGTACCATTAACAAACTCCACTGCATCCTTGGACATGTCTCACACACAGCTGTGTTAGAGGCGGTTAAAAAGGGCCTGGTAGAAGGTGTTGAGCTAGACTCCACCTCCAAGCCGGATTTTTGCGATACCTGTGCTAAAGCAAAGGCAACGCGTAAGCCCTTCCCCAAATCAGAGAATCAGCGTGAAGACGTATGGTGAGGTCATCCACACGGACTTATGGGGCCCAGCTCAAACCGAGAGTCTAGGAGGAAGCTTGTACTACATGATGTTCACCGACGATTATAGTCGGGAGACTAGGGTCGATTTCCTTGCCCATAAGAGCGAGGCACTCGAGTCGTCTCCAAGTCCCATACTTGCATAGTGCCGATGTTTCCTATGTCCCAGCGATTGGTGACGACATTCTAGAATTTCAACTGCGGAGCGCAGGCTGTTTCAGTCAAAGTCAACAATCTACATACTGAGCGCATGTTTCCCAAAAGGTCTAGACCCGCAGACAAGTCTCCCTTAGTTCAGATTCAGTGCGCTGTGCAGTTGAAGTGTCGGACCCAAGCGCCCAAGCCTCTTTTGATGAGTGATCACAAATTTCTGTCCTTAGTCGTTCCATCGTTCACGATATTCAGCCCATAACTCCATCACATAGGTAGGTCGTGGCGGGCAGCGTCTGTCTTGATTAGACCTAAAATCCTGGTATCTGTTTGCAATTTCGCCTATATTTTCCACACCATCAAGTACCCGTCTCGCTACGCTCCCCCTTCGTGTTATGATTGGTATATCCTTGTAGCACCAGCCTAGAATGCATGTGTCTAACAGCGATGGGAAACCTGTCACGTACAACCGTTGTGGAAGGGCGTGTTTAGTTGCTATCACCAAGATATGTTCTCGATGTCCAACTGAGGCGTCAGGCAGTAAAGGTCCCTGGTCAATATCCAATTGCTACACAGCCCAGTGCGTATCTTACTTATCAGCGAGCAGTGGTTTACTTATCAGGCAGTTCTATCATTGCATCAATGTCCTGTTCTGATGGCTTGCTCCATTAATTAAGCGCTTCTCCCTGTATATAACTTACACAATGGAGTAGGACCGGCTTTCTTCTGCACCGTCCCTTCATCTTTATCCCCTAGGTGCGCGCGATATGGAATCTCCGCAGCACGCCATTTCAAAGGGAGCCCCTTCAGTGAATTCACATGTCTCAGACGGGCAGCCGGGTGTGACAATGTACCAACAGAGACGGGCCACCCGGTGCTGGCCCATGGCAATAATTGTACCGTGTTAGACGAGTGGGCCGAGGGGGTGGAGTGTCCAAGGCAAACAGATGGGCCGGGTGTATATAGTATAGATGGTAGTATAGCAATGTACTATATAGGAAATTATGAATAGTAGTAGTGAATCCAGTGTGTGATAGATGAGTGGGCCGGAGGAATGGAGTGCAATATAGACGAGTGGGCTGGGGAACTGGGGTGTGATGGAGACGAGTGGGCCAGTAAATGAGGTGCAATGGAGACGAGTGGGCCGGTACATAAGGTGCAATGAAGACGAGGGGGCCGGAGAATAGGGTGCAATTGAGACAAGTGGGCCGGTATAGCAGGTGCAATGGAGACGGGTGGGCCGGTATAGCAGGTGCAATGGAGATGGGTGGGCCGGTAAATATGGTGCAATTAAGATGAGTGGGCCGGTATAGCAGGTGCAATGGAGACAGGTGGGCCGGTATAGCAGGTGCAATGGAGACGGGTGGGCCGGTAAAGGAGGTGCAATGAGGACGAGTCGGCCGGTGTTATTGGGTGCAATGAAGATGAGTCGGCCGGTGATATGGGGTGCAATGAAGATGAGCTGGCCGGTGATATGGGGTGCAATGAAGACGAGTGGGCTGGTGATATGGGGTGCAATGAAGACAGGTGGGCCGGCATTATAGGGCGCAATGGAGATGGGTGGGCCAGTGATATAGGGTGCAATGAAGACGAGTGGGCCGGTGATATGGGGTGCAATGAAGACGGGTGGGCCGGCATGATAGGGTGCAATGAAGACGGGTGGGCCGGTATTATGGGGTGCAACAACAACCGGTATTTATGTAACCGGTTGCTTGTGGTAACATAGCACTCAATCCGGCGATTCCACCGGTGGTCTGATCATGTAAAATGGTTAAGATTTGACAAAGTTATGAGCCTTACAACAAGAGAAAGTGACAATTTCAGAGGATATATCATGTCTAGACCATTGTGACCGGTATTTATGTGACCGGTTGTTTCTAGTAACAGTACTCAATCCGGTGATTTCACCGGTGGTCTGATCATGTAAAATGGTTAATATTTGACAAAGTTATGAGTGCTACAAGAAAAAGTCACAAATTCACTGGCAGAGGATATATGATATCTAGACCATTGTGACCGGGATTTTTCAACCGGAAGTTATGTGACCGGTTGCTTGTGGTAGCATAGCACTCAATCCGGTGATTCCACCGGTGGTCTGATCATGTAAAATGGTCAAGATTTGACAAAGTTATGAGTGCTACAAGAAAAAGTCACAAAGTCAGAGGATATATGATATCTAGACCATTGTGACTGGGATTTTTCAACCGGAAGTTATGTGACCGGTTGCTTGTGGTAACATAGTACTCAATCCGGCGATTTTACCGGTGGTCTGATCATGTAAAATGGTCAAGATTTGACAAAGTCATGAGCCCTACAAGAGAAAGTCATGAATTTAGAGGATATATGATATCTACAGTATTGTGACCGGGATTTTTCAACCGGTAGTTATGTGACCAGTTGCTTGTGGTAGCACAGCACTCAATCCGGTGATTCCACCGGTGGTCTGATCATGTAAAATGGTCAAGATTTGACAAAGTCATGAGCCCTACAAGAGAAAGTCATGAATTTAGAGGATATATGATATCTAGACCATTGTGACCGGTATTTTTTGACCGGTAGTTATGTGACCGGTTGCTTGTGGTAACATAGCACTCAATCCGGTGATTTTACCGGTGGTCTGATCATATAAAATGGTCAAGATTTGACAAAGTTATGAGCCTTACAAGAGAAAGCCACACATTCAGAGGATATGTTATATCTAGACCAGTGTGTCTCCAGCTCTACCTTAGGGTAGTTTACCTCTGTTCCATTTCTACTCCAGACTTGTCCACAGCAGTCTTACTCTGGGTTTCCTTGAACCTCTGGAGTTCCGCCGAACTCCCCTAGTGTCTGACCTCCGGAAACCTCTGGACTTTGTTGGACTTCCCTCCTGCCTCTCATAAATTAAGGGCACATACTTGGGTAAGGGGTGCAGCACACAAGCTGAAGTCAAGCCCTTTGAGTTCTCCTTCCTTTGAGCATGACCTTAACATCCACAGACAAAACCTTGTGATGCTGTGTACTCACCCTCTCCTGGTGGTCCATCCTCTGGGAAAGGTTTTCCTACAGGAACACAGCTGCAGAATGATATGGGGACCATTCCTAGACAGATTTAGAGTATGTACACCAGGTTGGTACATCAGGATACCTACAGAATCCTTCTATACAGGCTAAAACTTCTAAGATTGCAGTTGTCACATTTTTGGTGTTTTCCCCTACTTTACCATTGCATAAATGATCCAGACTACTCATATATTATCCTTACTACATATATACCTACTTCTCATCCCAAGGATCAGTTAGAAATATGGTATAATATTGTTATCTAAGGGAAAGGGGGTATGTGTACTGATAAGGGGCCTACATTCTCCAATGGACACAATCTAGTAATCAGATGCTTGCAATATATTCTAAGCATGGTCAATATCATGGTCTCAGATTTATAAAAGGATCCACTAACAGTTGAGAGCTAGGGCAGTGAAATATCTCTGAAATAGAGTGTGGGAAAGTCCAAAAGCCCAAAACATCGAAACTCACCAGTTTGGTGTATATGTAGTGGTTGGACTTTTACTTACCAATCCTAATATTTCCTCACCACACTCTTCTACAAAGACTTTACCTTCAGGGCAATGTGTATTTTAGGTTCATTATGTAGTCTACTATACATACTACTGCATTTTTAATAAAATCTTTGGTGTGTGTGATATGTGTCAGTGACTTTCAGTGACAGGGGTAAATTGTCATATGTCAAGCCTATGTTGTTTTACTTATCTTACCGTCAATACTTGAGGGATCTTTCCAGAATTTTAGGACCATGACTAGGGATATACATGGGACATATCCCAAGTGTCTGATTACCAATAACATCCTTGATAGTGTTGGAGGGTTCTTATCAGTTATGTTTTCATGTATATATGCTATATTGTTTGATGTAGCCCTTCAGGGGGTCAACTAAGTGGTGGAATGAGTTAATATATACTCCTTAAATATGTTTTGACAGTGCTAGAACACTCTCCTATCAAAGGGGCAAAATGGAATCCCCTGATTGAGTGCTACATTACCACAAGCAACCGGTTGCAAAAATACTGATTACAATGGTCCAGATATAAGCTGATACAACACTGTATCCTTTGAATTTATGACTTGGTCTTATAAGGCTCAGAACTTTATCAAATCTTAACCATTTTACATGATCAGACTACCGGTGGAATCACCAGATTGAGTACTATATTACTGCAAGCAACTGTTCACAAAAATACCGGTCACAATGGTCTAGATATAACATCCTCTAAATCTGTGGCTTTATCTTGTAAGGCTCATAAGTTTGTCAGATCTTAATGATTTTGCATGATCAGACCACCGGTGGAATCACCGGATTGAGTGCTATGTTACCACAAGCAACCGGTCACATAAATACCGGTCAAAAAATACCAGTTACAATGGTCTAGATACAATATATCATAATATCCTCTGAATGTGTGGCTTTCTCTTGTAAGGCTCATAACTTTGTCAAATCTTGACCATTTTACATGATCAGACCACCGGTAAAATCACCGGATTGAGTGCTATGTTACCACAAGCAACCGGTCACATAACTACCGGTCAAAAAATACCGGTCACAATGGTCTAGATATCATATATCCTCTAAATTCATGACTTTCTCTTGTAGGGCTCATGACTTTGTCAAATCTTGACCATTTTACATGATCAGACCACCGGTGGAATCACCGGATTGAGTGCTATGTTACCACAAGCAACCGGTCACATAACTTCCGGTTGAAAAAATCCCGGTCACAATGGTCTAGATATCATATATCCTCTGACTTTGTGACTTTTTCTTGTAGCACTCATAACTTTGTCAAATCTTGACCATTTTACATGATCAGACCACCGGTGGAATCACCGGATTGAGTGCTATGCTACCACAAGCAACCTGGTCACATAACTTCGGTTGAAAAATCCTGGTCACAATGGTCTAGATATCATATATCCTCTGCCAGTGAATTTGTGACTTTTTCTTGTAGCACTCATAACTTTGTCAAATATTAACCATTTTACATGATCAGACCACCGGTGAAATCACCGGATTGAGTACTGTTACTAGAAACAACCGGTCACATAAATACCGGTCACAATGGTCTAGACATGATATATCCTCTGAAATTGTCACTTTCTCTTGTTGTAAGGCTCATAACTTTGTCAAATCTTAACCATTTTACATGGTCAGACCACCGATGGAATCACCGGATTGAGTGCTACATTACCACAAGCAACCGGTCACGTAAATACCGGTCAAAAAATACCGGTTGCAATGGTCTAGATACAATACATCATAATATCCTCTAAATTTATGGCTTTCTCTTGTAGGGCTCATAACTTTGTCAAATCTTAACCATTTTACATGGTCAGACCACCAGTGGAATCACCAGATTGAGTGCTATGTTTTACTATAAACAACCGGTCACATAAATACCGGACACAATGGTCTAGACATGATATATCCTCTGAAATTGTCACTTTCTCTTGTTGTAAGACTCATAACTTTGTCAAATCTTAACCATTTTACATGGTCAGGCCACCGGTGGAATCACCGGACTGAGTGCTATGTCACCACAAGCAACTGGTCACATAACTACCGGTTGAAAAATCCCGGTCACAATGGTCTAGATATGATATATCCTCTGACTTTGTGACTTTCTCTTGTAAGGCTTCTAACTTTGTCAAATCTTAACTATGTTACATGGTCAGACCACCGGTGGAATCACCAGATTGAGTGCTATGTTACCACAAGCAACTGGTCATGTAAATACCGGTCAAAAAAATACCGGTTGCAATGGTCTAGATACAATATATCATAATATCCTCTAAATTTATGGCTTTCCCTTGTAGGGCTCATAACTTTGTCAAATCTTAACCATTTTACATGATCAGACCACCGGTGGAATCGCCGGATTGAGTGCTATGTTACCACAAGCAACCGGTTACATAAATACCGGTCGTTGTTGCACCCCATAATACCGGCCCACCCGTCTCCATTGCACCCTATCATGCCGGCCCACCCGTCTTCATTGCACCCCATATCACCGGCCCACTCGTCTTCATTGCACCCTATATCACCGGCCCACCCATCTCCATTGCACCCTATAATGCCGGCCCACCCGTCTTCATTGCACCCCATATCACTGGCCCACTCGTCTTCATTGCACCCCATATCACCGGCCAACTCGTCTTCATTGCACCCAATAACACTGGCCGACTCGTCCTCATTGCACCTCCTTTACCAGCCCACCTGTCTCCATTGCACCTGCTATACCGGCCCACCCGTCTCCATTGCACCTGCTATACCGGCCCACTCGTCTTAATTGCACCATATTTACCGGCCCACCCATCTCCATTGCACCTGCTATACCGGCCCACCCGTCTCCATTGCACCTGCTATACTGGCCCACTCGTCTTAATTGCACCATATTTACCGGCCCACCCATCTCCATTGCACCTGCTATACCGGCCCACCCGTCTCCATTGCACCTGCTATACCGGCCCACTCGTCTCAATTGCACCCTATTCTCCGGCCCCCTCGTCTTCATTGCACCTTATGTACCGGCCCACTCGTCTCCATTGCACCTCATTTACCGGCCCACTCGTCTCCATCACACCCCAGTTCCCCGGCCCACTCGTCTATATTGCACTCCATTCCTCCGGCCCACTCATCTATCACACACTGGATTCACTACTACTATTCATAATTTCCTATATAGTACATTGCTATACTACCATCTATACTATATACACCCGGCCCATCCATTTGCCTTGGACACTCCACCCCCTCGGCCCACTCGTCTAACACGGTACAATTATTGCCATGGGCCGGCACTGGGTGGCCCGTCTCTATTGGTACATTGTCACGCCCGGCTGCCCGTCTGAGACGGGTGAATTCACTGAAGGGGCTCACCGAACCCCCAACAGCTACTGAACTCCGCCTCCTGCACAACGGGTGTTACCCCCCTCCAGCCACCAAAGTCATCAACCGAGCTATGCTCAGACAACAAAGCGCAGATCGCCTACAGAGGTTCCGAGAAGAAGAAGAAGAAGAGACCCTCCTCAACTCCCTCCGGAACCACACCAACCCTAGCGACTGAACGCCAACGTTTCGACGCCACGCTAGCCAACACCATCACCACCGCTCCTTCAAACCCGCAACCATACAAACCTAATCTCACGCCCACACCCTCACCCCTCCGCCCGCACTGTCTAGCTCGAGACAGGTCAAGTCTATGGACACCCTCTGGCGAAGACACTCGCAGAACGGCAACCACCAATGACCCTCTTGAATTCTCCATCTCAGATACACAGCTAAACCGAGTACTAGAAGTCATGGGAGCCTCCTGGGCTAGCACCACAAAAGAGACGTACGGCGCCGGATTGCTAGTATTCCACGTATACTGCGACGTACATCAAATAACAGAAAATCAGAGATGCCCCATTTCCCGTTCTTTACTCCTAGCCTTTTTATCTAGCTGCGCAGGATCATATTCGGGATCCGCGCTCAGTAACTATGCAACAGGACTCAAAGCCTGGCATACGCTGCACGGCCGCCACTGGCTCATACCACCCAGTGAATTGAAATCTATCCTAGACGGCGCAGCCAAATTCGCTCCCGCTACCTCCAAGCGCGCTAAACGCACCCCGTTCACCCCCACCATCATCATCAATATCCGCAATCACTTGAACCTCAAAGATCCCAAAGACGCCGCCATATTTGCCTGCATAACCACATCCTTTTACTCAATCGCTCGCCTAGGAGAATTCACGGTTTCCGCAATGAAAGACTTCAATCCACACAGACACATCACTCGAGGAGACGTATCAGAAGGGCGAGACAGAAACGGTTTCGCTATAACCAAATTCCATCTGCCCAGCACGAAAGCATCCCCAAGAGAAGGGGAAGACGCCTACTGGGCAGAGCAAGAGGGACTTTCAGACCCGAAAGAAGCCTTAAAAAACCACTTTCTCGTCAACCCAGCGGAAAACACAGATCACCTATTCGCCTGGAAGCATCCCGAGAAAGGCATACGTGCACTATCAAAAACCGAGCTCATCAAACGCATCTCGAACATTTCCGCCGTCGCCAACTTACCCAATCTTAAGGGCCACAGCATCCGCATTGGAGGCACCCTGGAATATCTCCTTTGCGGCGTCCCATTCGACGTCGTCAAATCTATGGGACGCTGGTCAAGCGACGCGTTCACGCGATACCTACGCGACCACGCCAGGATTCTAGCGCCGTATATTCAAGCAAACCCCTCCCTCGAGCCATTCACTCGCATCACAATGCCACCGGTGAGATAATCTCGGAAACCCGGAGTGAGTCCTCCTCCTTACACACTGGGTCACAAACTTCGCTGTTTGCGTCGTCAACCTCCTAATCATTTGGGACTCACAGCTCACCTTTTTCTCCCAGGTTCGGGCTGGTGTTTTGGACCGGAAAGCCCTGCGGGCTTTCGCCCAAACTCTCGTTACTACCTTTTCATAGCTTCTCATTATCAATCGCCCTGTACCCAGTTGCCAATATCACTATCTTCTTTCTTGATCGGTCACATAGTATCGAAACGCATAGATGACAAACTTGATCATAAACCAGCGATCATGATAGCTAGTGATGAATCAATGAATATGAACTTCGTCCTTCCAAGTCTGTGACTCGTGAGCAGCTCTTCTTCGATAATCGATAAGGTTCCACCATACCATGCATCCATGTGATTCAATCCGGTCCAGTGACTGTTGCGATCATTATGGGAGCTTCAAGTTCCAAACGCATGTTCGTTATTTAAATTTCCTCAGGCTTCTGTGCAGACATGCAGCAGCCGGATCTGTCGACCCTGCTGCCTTCACTGCCATCCTCGTCCCTTTTGCACCTAGAGACTGGAGAGGGGAGTCAGCGAAATTCAGGTATGGAACATTGCACCTACATCTACGGTTGTGTGTAACGATGTCGTTCCAGCCATCCTCTCTCCCGCTTTCGAGGGATGGACCTCCGAGTCGCAGAGGACTCTCGGGGTTGGTTCTCAAGTTCTGGGGCAGGCGTTCCTCTCGAAGCGCTCGACAGTCTCCGAACCCTGAACACATGGCTGCAACTTCCAGGGCACATGTGCATGATCTCCTACCCGCTCAGACGACTCAGGTGTGTGCAACTCTTGGCACGTTCCGTGTGCGACGATTGCTATAACTGCCGCAGGATCCTCACTGCTCCCACTCCCACTCCCGAACCAAATCTTCCAATTCAAGCATTCCGAAGATGAATTCGATTATCATAGTTTGGAATATTCTTATCCGTCTCTTTCGATCATGTACTAACGTCCGTATTCAGACCGAACAGCTGGACCCAAAGTTTGTCGACGAACGAATCGCCGATGCTACCAAAGGTGTGGCAGGCATGAAGAATGTCCCAGAAATGGTCGAAAATACTGCTTCAGCCACCAACAACCTACTGTCAATTCCCTCGGATACCATCGATACGTTCTCCGCGATCTTGAACCATTGAAGGTCTTCAACCCCATTGCTAACGTGCTTGCCGATGTACGCGTCTATTGTCTATTTTGTACGTGACTGATCTTTGTGGATAGGTCCATCCTTATGCAAAAGTGGCATTGAGTATCTTCACTTGTGCGTCAAAGGTGCGCTTACTTCCATATCCTCACCTTTGCATGTTACTAAGAATCTCTGGTGACAGATAACTATCGATCAGGCAGACCGGGATGCTGCTGTTTTTTCACGAAGGTATCGGAAGTCCATGCTTTCATGACGGAGGAGGAGGCGTTAGCCAAGATTCAAACCACGTTAACGCACTACGCCCATCCTGGTAGTTATTGATGTGTTGGATGAGAGTGGTGACGCCAAATCCCGGAAACAAATTCTTCATCTGCTTGCTGGCAACTCGGACACTTCCTCTCCCACAATATCCCAACTTCCGACAAACTTCTGTATCATTCTCACTCCCGTCCACTCGAAGATATCGGGGATACCTTGCGAAATGCGCCACATCTTCGTCATATTTCCATAGATGAAATCCCGGTTGTGTCCGCACAACATGATATCGAACTTTATATCTCCTCCATGTTGAAGAGCACGCGCACCGCATTCGACGATGGGCACTTCAAGACGCTGGCTCAGAAATCTGACAGCCTGTTTGAATGGGCTCTTCTTGCGTGTGAGTATATTAAGGGTATGAACAAAGTGGGCGTGGATCCGATGAAGGGTTTCAAAGCTGTGACCTCCAGGACATCTAAATCTGGAACACATCTGTTGGATGATATGTATCGGCTTCATCTTAGCGGAAATTATGCCAGATGACGAGGAAGCAATCACCATGTTTGCTCTGTGATGGGGTAAATCATTGCATCATCGGAACCGCTTTCCATGACTGCGTTGATCACGATGCGACTACATTTTCCTCGTGAGGATGACCGTTAAAAAGTGGTTTGGGCGATTGGGCCAATGGGCTCGCTTGTCACCGGCACTACGGATTCTCAGACCACCATACGTCCATTCCACGCATCATTCTACGAGTTTCTTACAGATAAATCGCGCAGTCGTGACTTCTTCGTTGGTACTTCATCGATACAAAACGACCTTACCTTTGCGGCACTTCGGGTCACGGAGAGCGGACTTCGCTTCAACATCTGCTCCTTGGAAAATTCTTACCTGCCCAATTCTGATGTCCCTGACTTGGAGAAACGAGTAAAAGAGTCCATTCCGACTGAGTTATAATACTCATGTCGATTCTGAGTGACTCACGTGGGCGCGCTGTCCTTCGAATCATCACTCGCTAAGGGAATTGAACCTTTTTCGACGGAGGGCGTCTCTTTTGGTGGTTGGAAGCACTGTCTCTGATGAAAAGCCTCGGTGGCTCGGTGGAGTGCCTCTCATGCCTCGCAGACTAGGTTATGGTGCGTGGTTTGAGCTCATTCTTACAACCAATGGTTCTTACGAGTAATGGGGCGATCGTAGGGGCATGTCGAGTACACACATATCGGCGGCGCTACCAGGGACACCCTGCGCTTCGTTCGAACCTTTGCAGCCACCATTTTACACAACATTCCGCATTTATACTTGTCCGCTCTGTCGTTCTCTCCAACCCAGTTGATTCTATCTAGCAAGTTCGCCACAAAGTTCCCATACACCCACGCATTGTTGTTGGCCATGTTGGAAAGGGCCTCAGATATAAAAGACACTAAATGGACATTCCCCGGTTATCTCGCTTGCAATGTCCTCAGACTGGAAAACGGATTGTCTGTGGTTTAAGGACGGAACGATCCAGGTGTGGGATATAGAGACGGGCACGCATTGGGTGCCCCTCTCAGGAACAGTACCAGGGTTCACTCTATCGCAATCCCACGCGGTGAGACACGCATTGTAGCTGGTTTGGATGACTTGATAGTTCGGGTGTAGGATGCGGAGACCGACAGGCGACTGGACGACCAATATAAAGACTGGAGAGAGATTGAGTATCCCTCTCAGACTCGGCACTAACTATGGTCGCCGTGTTGCCATCTCACCAGATGGACATCAGCATAGTACTAGTGTCCGCTAGCTCAGTAGGGGAGCAGACAATCAGGACGTGGGACACGGTGATGGGCGAGACATCGGGTCCTCGTCTTCGAGTGTGCACTGACATATTTTCATCCGTTGTGCCCGTTGCGATCTCGCCGGATGCGAAACACATTGTGTCTAGTGCATCTGCCCGCACGGTACAAGTGTGGGATGCGCAGACTGGCGAGGCATTTGGTGCCCCCCTCCGAGGGCACACTGGCGCTATTTACTCTGTCGTGGTCTCGCCCGATGGCAAACGCATTGTGTCTGGTTCCCGCGACAAAACGATCCGAGTGTGGGATATGGCAACTCGCCAAACATTGGGTGCCTCGCTCCCAGGGCATGAAGGAGAAGTTTCATTTATCGCAATGTCGCCCGACAGCAAGCTCATTGTTTCTGGTTCGTCTGATAGAACAGTCCGTGTGTGGGAGATAGAGACTGGTGAACTATTAGCCTCTCTCCCTAGGCACACTGGCAGTATTCTATCTGTCGCCATCTTGCCCGATTGCAAGCACATCGTGTCTGGCTCATCCGATAAGCCACCCGGGTATGGGATATAGAAATTCTCAACCGATACCAACCCTTCGAAGTACCTGTAATATGTTTCTCACCCAACTAGACTCACGCTCTTTGTTCCCCCTCCTCCGTTCTCCGACATTTTCACGCCCCAGCCCTTCCTGCCCTGACCAAGGACGGATGGGTCGAAGGGCCCGAAGGATGGCTTCTCTTTTGAATCCAAACCCATTTCTATCCAGCTATGCATTTCCCGAGTAACACGGTGGTGATACACAATGAAGCCTCGCAGCTTGATTTAAGCTGTTTCGCACACGGCACGTCTTGGCACAGGTGCCGCGAACAGAAGGCTGCATTGTCTTTGCGATAATCTCTCAGTGCGCCTCGAGCATGTACTATTATCGAAAGCAGATGGAGATCTATTCGCATTCTAATAAAATGCCGCACATGCATGCATTGTGACTTGATTCTTTCTCTTCTGCTACAGCACCTTCAGTCGCCCTCACATGTGCTCGAAGATTTCATTCGCTATGAACTGCTGAACATTTGAATTGATTACGTTTCCATACTCTCTTCTGATCGTGGCTCTGCTCTCTAGACTTGCGAATTAACCGTGCCACGCAGGTTTCGTGAGTCGCGAACTTGAACCGCATTTCTCAACAAGGACTACTTATCTGATCTCTTGAATCAGTGGCTCTTCATATCAACTTCTTTCCCCCGCGCTCGACGGCATGGACACCATTCAATATGGACGAAAACTAACCCATGGGAAGCCCAGGCACAAGTAGTCCGCAATCGCCCCTTTCTGAGAATATTAAGGAACATTTCGCTCAAGTTGAGGAAGGGCTAAAGCAAGATGCAGGCGGTGGGATCGGAGAGGGGTGAAGGCTGCGTGTGAGTTTTACGATTGGAGATGATGAAGACCATGTGAGCCTTGGGTAGAGATGGTGTGTTCTAGGGTCGACTAGTGCTCAGAGGTCGAATCTTCCTCGGTCAGAAGGGATCGGTAATTTGGTCCCGATTGGAAGTTAGACGTAGGAAGGTCAGAATCAATCACTGGAGCCAAACACAATCACACCTACAAGAAACCGTAGCACTGGAATGTAAGTGTAAGTATGCTCCTACATTGGTGTTGGTCAAGATGGTCGTTGAATCATCGCTTGCCTCCGAGTCCACATGCTTCGGGCTGGAGGTTAATCCCGGAATAAAAAAATGATAGCGGGGGGGGATGAGGATAATGACATCGATAGGTATCTGTGCGTCATGCACATAAAGGGCGATTATTTATCGCTTCCGTTTCGATAAAAGAAAAAGCCTGCGCATCACGACGAAGCGCCCCAGCACGTCGGATTCGAAAATGGAGGATGTGTGCATGCGCGATTTTACGGTGCGTCAAGGACGTGCGAATGCAGAAGAACGGAGAGAAGGGTTGTAGCAGAAAGTATTGAAAGTGGAATAGCGGAACGAGGATCTAGATAACCGCGGGTGATACGACATCGTGATGAGGACAGTGGCTATGTGTTTTGAACAACAGCGGCGGACAAGCAAGGGGGCGGGCGGACTGTTTCACTCATGGTGACAAATGTTCTGGCGGAACAACTAATTTTGTCCTGTGCGCTGCCCTGGGCGGCACTGTTAGCGTAATTCGTCAAGCATTTTGAGAGATGTCAACTTGCCGTCACGCCCACACGGTCAGCAGTCTACAAAGTGAAAGTGAAAGTGAAAGTGAAAGTGAAAGTGAAACACAACTGTTTTTAGGATTTGAGTGGACTGCAGTGTGCAAATTATCACTAGAACGATTGTAAACACGGTGTATGAGAGTAAATACTATGTAGTAAGCAAACCGTGAAACCAGAACCAACGAGAATGGCGGGGCCAAAAAAGTCATAAATTGCAGCTGCACAACCACGTACACATCGTATGGGCTGAACACGGCACAATCGCAATTGGAACCCTTCTATGGTTTTGTGCATGTATTCGACGAAATCCCGCTCCAGATCTAGAAGGACGTGTCAATACTGAGCGACAATACCGATTAATCAATGACATTAAGATCGCCACCTCATCACAACTTGAGGTATAAGTACAATGCTACGCCACATTTTTCCTCCAATCTGCTCGTTAACCGTTCCACGTCACAGAATGACGATATCCACATTCACTCTCAACGACGGCAACCAAGTCCCCTGGATCGCATTTGGCACTGGCACGGCGATCTTCCAGCAAGATGCCAAGGACACTGTCGAATCCGCCATTGCGAACGGTTTCACACACTTGGAGTGTGCCCAGTTGTACGAGAATGAAGACAGCCTAGGCACTATCGTTAAGACTTCCGGGGTGCTGCGCTCTTTACACGGTATTATCACGTCTTCATATGGTGGACTATCACCCCTCTTCCACGCACCAGGAAGACCGCTGGATCCTGTAATCAAGAAAATTCGGACACGCCTCGAGTCCACGCGGAGAAAGCTAGTGGCAAGCAGCCAGGTGCTCAACAAGCGGTTGCAGCAGAACGATATGTTGTCACGCAAGTTTCGCTTCGTTTCGTTCGTTGGTGCGCTGCGTTGTGGAAGGACTCACGGGTATCGATCAGCACTTCGACCAAGGTGGAGAGGGTGAGAGAGTATCTTGATACAGGCAACGTTCCGGGTTTGATATCTGAGGAGATGGGGATGATTGAGAGTGCTGGAGCAGAGTGCCACCAGCCGTTCCCTGAGGCCTCGATTACTTGGAGGGGTTGAAGACAGATGAATGTTTCGATGTAATTCACTGCAATTGATAGTTGACACTGCTGCTGCGTCAAAATTCAGGGAAGGGAGAACCTGCGAAAATGAACGGAATTGGATTAATGGATCTATAATGTGCAAAACTTCATCGTTAGAATATTTGAATGAGAAAGAGGCAAGAAATGAAGATACCCAGACTTGAACTGTTTGCATACCGGGCGGTAGCGTGCACGTATCTACGCATGTACGCTATTGTGACGACTCAGTGCAAATTCGTTGACAGTGGACCCATCGCTGGCGTTACAACTTTCGGTTCAGCCTGTCAATTACGTCAGCTTCAACCTTGCGTCTCCTCCTACAAGCTCCACCTACTACAATCTTACTCGGTCATTTTTATTTGGATACATACTAAATCATGAAAAAGACCAGGAGTCGGAGATCCATCCGTTTACTCCTTTTCTCTCCAAAAATCCTACACCACCTACAGCTCTCGTCTCTTCATTTATGCCAGCTTGCGGATCGTGATAAAAATGTTTATGCACAACTCCTCTCCCTCTCGGTGCGAGTTACCCCCACAGATACAGATATGCAGTAATCAATGACGCGAACATAAGTACTGTTCCGAATCTGATCGCATCTCAGCTACTAGTACTACCCGAAATAGCAGCCTCACCATGGTCTCTTGACTCTCTTCCCCTCCCTAATTGTCACAGCTCTCGAGATATCTGAATTCGTCCTATCATAGCCTTCTTATTCATCCATCTCCATGGAGCTCTGTCGAAGGCAGATGACGGAAACGGGTATTTATGCCGCCTCTTACAGGCTGAAGCTCTCGGCTCTCAGAAGGTGTCGTTCTGTCTTTCGTAGCGACCGTCAACCCACCACTCTTTCTGGATAGAAGCGTTTCAATCGGAGCTTTGCGGCGCAACACCTGAGCGCACCTGATCCTCGCTTATCATTACAGGCGCAAGCAATTACAATTCACGTTTCGCCATGGAAGATAAACCTCTTACGCCGCTTGGTGTCATGGGGAACATCATTGAATTTCATTCCCCAAGTTAAATTCTTATTGGTCATGCCGCCGTCGGCCATTATCAGACTCCCAATGTAGTCATCAACCTTGCGGCAGTTTTCAGTTCTCGGGTTCCAGAGCACCATTGGTACTCCGCGGGCGCCTGATGGCGATCCCGCACGCCATGTTGTAACAACCTTCTACGAAGACGTGTTCAAAGATAGTCCACCGTCAAGAGGGAGGTGCCGCTCGATCAAATAATCGGGTTGGTATGTGATTCCAGCTCGTGTTACTTTCGACTGGTACAGTTTTACAAGTTAGCGCCCTTGGCTTCCTTTTCACTGCTGTGCATTTGATTAGGTTCAGCTTCTTTGGTATTCTTTGCTAAATCCTATTGTGTCGTTGTCTATTCATTGGCACAGTAGCTCAGCTCTCTCAACGAGCATGTAATTGGAAGACTCTACCTCCAACTCCTGCGTTGTGTAAAAACCATGAATTCGCAGTTGTACAACCACCTTTATTGACAAGGGCTTTTAAATCTTGCGAACTGTTATCATCATAGCACCATCGCAGTCCAATCTTGTTCGAGGTATAAAGATAGTTTTGTGCATCACGCCGACGGCGCACTCCAGAAAACTTGGCAATCTATAAGATAGGAGATACAGCCTGGGTACCACACTGACCTGGTGACCTTGCTGTGGACCTCCGCTCATGTTCAGCGGAGTCCCATACATTTGTAATCGTTAAATACGGCTCCTTCCTGCAGATATAAGTACTGCGTGGTCTTTCCCAGATCTCCTCGTCAACTTTGTTTCACTTCACACGGATATCCAAGTCATGGCGATAGCTACACTCACTCTTAATGACGGCAACCAAGTCCCTTGGATCGGGTTTGGCACCGGCACGGCGCTGTACCAGCAAGACGCACAGAGCTCTGTCGAAACCGCCATATCCAACGGTTTCACGCACCTCGACGGTGCCCAGATGTACGAGAACGAAGAAAGCTTGGGTGCTGCCATCAAGGGCTCCGGCGCGCCGCGCTCCACGCTTTTCGTTACCACTAAGCTCCACAAATTGCAGCCCGGCCAGACAGCCAAGACCGCGCTGCATGTGTCGTTGAAGAAACTGGGCTTGGAGTACGTGGATCTGTACCTCGTGCACGTGCCCGGCGACCATGCGGGCCGGTTGAAGGAGGTGTGGAAGTCGATGGAGGAGTGCAAGAAGGAAGGACTGGCGAAGTCCATCGGGGTGTCTAATTTCGAAGTTGCACACTTCCAGGAGATCTTGGAGGGCGCTGAGTTTCCGCCTGCGGTCAACCAGGTGAGCAGAATGCGATGAACACGTTGGTGTCAGTGTTCTGACGATCCCCCCTCTCCCTTGAAAGATCGAGATCCACCCGTATGTGTGGAAGTCCTTACAGCCTGTGATCGCGTTGCATAAAGAACACGGTATTATCACGTCCTCGTATGGTGGACTATCGCCCCTCTTCCGCGCACCAGGAGGGCCGCTGGACCCCGTCATCGAGAAAATCCGGGCACGCCTTGAGTCCACTCGAGGACAGCCCGTGTCAATAGGTCATGTGCTCAACAAGTGGTTGCAGCAGTATGGCATTTTGGTCATCACGTAAGTTTCGTTCGTTCGAGTGTGCTCTGTTGCGGAGGTTCACGTAGTCGATCAGCACTTCGAGCAAGGCGGAAAGGATGAGAGAGTATCTTGACACAGCCAACGTTCCGGAGTTGACAGCTGAGGAGATCGAGTCGATCGAGAGTGCTGGGGCGCAGCGTCACCAGAAATTCTTCGTATGTCCGATTGATTTGAATGATCGTTATAGTACTGATCAAAATGCTTTATAGTCGGACTGATATATATAAGGTACAGCTGTCACTCCTTCTCGGTCAGCAGTGGTACTCCTGCTTATACATGCAAGGAGTGGAGAACAGGCAGATAGTGAAACGCAACTGTCTTCTACATGCATCACTAGAATGATAATCTGTTTCCTCCACTCTGTCTAAACATGAGATTGGCCAGTTCTCGCGTTAACGTAGTTCTGAAGGAACCAGGAGACCGTCTCCTCAAGAGCTGTACGACATAGTCAATTGTCAGCGACTGCATTGAGTAAATGAGGACGACGAACCTTGTTCGAATGGCGTGAACTTGAAGTCAGAGCCAATTAGGCTCATGAGTTTCTCATTCGACGCGGGTTTGCGATCTTGTCCGTTGTCATTAAGTTCGTTCTCGAACTACATGATATCTGAGCTCAGGTACTTCATAAGCGGTGTGAAGGAGCGCGCACCTCAGGCTTGCGAGGGTAATTCATGACTTTGACGATAGAGTTCACGAGATCGCGAATGCTGATTTCGTCATTCTCGTCCACTGGGAGCGTCAGTAAACTGCACATAAGTAGAGACACGAAAGCCAACCTGAAAAGATGATAGGTTCGACGGACTCGTACTCGCGCATTTGCCAGATGAATAGTTTTGCGAGGTCACGGGAGTAGATGAATTGACGGAGGGGCGAGCCGTCACCCATCACTTTGAATGGCGTGTTGTTTTCTGCGTTGGAAGTGTATTAGCGTGCAGAACATTTGCAACGAGGGGAAAATGGACTTTGTGCTAAGTAGCATTTGTGGATCAGTGCCGGCATCACATGTGCATGCTTCAGATCGCTTCAGAAGGATCAGTTAGGATGCTATCACCTTCGTATTAGTTAAGCGTACAAGTTATCGTGGGGTCCAAACACGTTGGTTGGAATGGCAGACGTGAAGTTGCAACCGAATTCCTCCTTGTAAGCACTATGCAGTGGATATAAGCCGCAGTAAAAGGTACCCTAAGGGAATCGTGGCGTACTGGTTCTGGACATCTACCATCCTCTTCGCATGCGCATATCCGAAGTTACTCGAATGTGGTGGTCCGAGGTGAACCTTCTCCTCAGTGAGTGGATATTCGACTTTGTCCGGGAAGACACACGTCGAAAGACAAGAGATGACTTTCTTTGTCCCTTTGATATGAGCAGTATGGAGTACGTTGTCATTAATCAGCATATTGTCGCGGAGGAAAGTCATCTGCAAGAGGTCAGATCGCACACGATAGAGGATCTTTATTCTTACCTTCCGTTCTCTGTTTGCGAAGAGACCACCCACTAACGATAATATGGACATTGATCAGATGGGTTCATCCTGACCCGAACTACGTACCGAGAGCAGCCAGATGGATGACATGAGTGGGTTGATACTTCTCGAACAACTTCAGAGTCTCTTCTGGGTTTCTGCACTACATATTGATATTTTCTATCGGGACAAGAATCGTATGACAGTACCTTAGATCGGCATCGCGAGAGCTAGCAAAGATCCATTTCTCTCCTGGAAGCTTTCCAAAGCGCGAGCCTTCTGGTTCGTGCTCGATAACATACTCGATACCTTTCCCAACGAGCCCGGTGCCTCCAGTGACGAGTACCACGGCTGCCATTGTTGTGATCGTAGACTTGGATAGGACTGTGCAGTGCTATAAGAAGTGGTGTATTTATATGAGATGATGAGATGATATCAGATTGCAAGTTCACCGAACTGCGTTCCCACAATACTTATCTCGTACCCACCGTTTCTCGTACCCACCGTTACTGTATGAAAGCTCTCAGCCGTATTTACTGGCAAACATCTTCTCTAGATTCTCCACGCTAGACCTTCGTTGGGTCGCCCCTTCAGTATCCTCAAGATCATTCGGGCAATATGGACTTTCAGAAGATAGCTAGTGACGTTTACAATCTTGCCGAGTCAGAGGAAGCTATAGCACCCCTGGTGAGAGAGGCCTTGCAGGCCATCGAGCAGTGTCTGGATCAATATGGGTGAGCCCTAGTTTTTTCCTTGCTTCATCGTGCTGAGATTTTACTTGATAGGCAAGACCGTGTATCTCTGAGTTTCAACGGCGGGAAGGATTGTGCGTGCATCGCACCCCCTGAGATGTACTTCTACTGATGTCTTTGCCTTGTAGGCACCGTCCTACTGCATCTGTATGCTGCTGTTCTCACCAGAAAGGTCTCCTCCACCCCAAAGCCTATATCCGCATTAAACATTCCGGTACCATCACCGTTCCACGCACTGGAGGAATTTGTCAACGTTGCTGCGCAAGACTACCTCCTTGATCTTTTCACATGCAACCCATCTTCGGACATCCAGTTACCCGTGGAAAGCGTGACGCCCGGCGTGTCGACCCCAACATCGCTCAAGGAAAGCGATAGCTATATAGGAAGTAGACTCCAGACTCGGCCTGTCGGAACGGCTAGAGGAGGGGAGGGGATGCGGCGAGCCCTGGAGTTGTACAAACTACGTTTTCCGGCTATTCAAGCAATACTAGTAGGCACGCGACGATCGGACCCCCATGGAGGTGAGCGTCGCTGTTATTGTACCATGCAAGTACTCACGGCTCGAGTAGCAACCCTATCGCACAGAAATATGACGGATCCCGGATGGCCCGCTTTTGAGCGGGTAAACCCGATCATCAATTGGGCGTACTCAGATGTCTGGACATTCTTAAGGAAACTCAAGATTCCATATTGCACGTTGTATGACTGAAGGGTGAGTAATATCCGTATCATACAGTCTTTGCTTGACGCCCGCGCAGTTACACGTCCCTGGGGTCTACATATAACACATTCCCGAATCCAGCCCTACTTGTCACGGATTCTGATTCATCCGACCTTTTCCCTTCTTCGCTCACGGTTGTGGCGAATGATCCAAATACCATGTGTCTCGTTGAACCACCTCCACCGAAGTCGTTCATGAACGGCAGCCTTGGTCCTTTTACCATTATTGCCAATAACCCCAGCCAGACATGCTTTGCCGAACCTGCCCTCACTTTGAGGGAAACAGAGCCATCTAGTGGCTCTAGTGAAACATTGGGACCTTTCCTAGTTCTGGCGAACGATCCGAACACTCAATGCCATGCCGAGGTTAATGGCAGTAGGGGTGCAAATGGTGTCAGCTATTCACCGCGGTATCGACCCGCGTATGAGCTACAGGATGGAGCCCTTGAACGTGCTGGGCGAGTTTCGGGTACTATTCCACCTGTGATACCACAGATCTGAGTGTTGCATCTGACGCGGACAATGCAGCAAATAGGATAGCATCAATATCAATATGTTTCATTACAACTGTAATTGACACGGTTCACTTACAACCCACGGTGTGATATTCGTGTACGTGTTCACAGAGACTCTTTGAAGTTGACCTGGAATCTGACCGCCATGCGACTCGGCGATTTGACTTGAACAAGACCAGCCTGGCGTATACTACCACGGATGCTCGAGTAGTGTAGCCGCATCAAAATAAATCTCACCATCTCAAATTCAGATTGGGTATGAGTCTATTGGACAACAGGACTGCCAAGCTGCACGGACATATGATATAAATTGAGTGCTACACGCTAGAGACTCTGAAGCGTTGCTGGAGTGCTTTGAAAAGGTCCGACTCCTATTATTAATGCCCGATCAACTCGCATACACCACACATTGAGAGGATGCGACTACAGGAGCTTCCTGAGCGATCGGAATAACGAATCCGAAGGAAGAACTGTCTTCCTTCTTTCAAGGTCTGGGCTTCAGATTGGTCACGAGTCTAGTCTGGCTTGGGGAGACTAGAATTCCAAAGCGTATGCATCATGATCAGACCCCTAAGGCTGAAGAATAGTGAACTTCCGATTAGCTTATCACCGCACATCGTCATCAGTCGGGCTCCACCACGCACTAACTCGCCGATGCAAATGTTCGTTTTCCTGGTACTAGTTAGCAGGCAGCGATCGCTCGATTCTCTCACAAAATGAATCGACGTCATGATAATCCATCAAAAGTCATATATCCATTGACGGCTGAAGCTATTCACTACGATCCAAAAACCCGACACCGCCTGCCCTCACCTTCCCCATAAAGGTTTCGTACCATCGAGCAATGATACCCATCGGAACAGTACTGTCAGGGCCTACGTTTGTTCCTGCTGGGACGAAGCCCGCTATATAGTTGAACAGGTGTTTTGCTATTTTTTCCGCAAGTGCAGATGGATCTGCAGGCTTGGGTATTGACGCCAGTGATGACATTGGTGTTGAACCGGGGGTGATGTTCATGGCACTCTGTGCTTGAACTTGGGGGAGAGATGCAAGTTGTGCAGCTATGGCTTCAAGAGGTTCTAATGCGAATCCGAGTACGGCGGTGACTTGACCGGGTGCAGAAGACAAAGATGGGGATGTGAACGCAGATGGGGTGGATATACCTGACGGAGGTGCTGAGGTGGAAGAGAAGGCAGACCGAAGACGAAATATGGCTGATGGTTTGTCATTTGAGAGCCTGCCATTCGCAAGTAAGGTCGGCGATCTTTGCAGTGAATTTATGAGAAGTGAGCGCACATTCCAAGTACTTGTGAACCTTTTCCAGGCCAGAAAAAATGGACAGTTGCGCCAAAACCATCAGGGAATGGAACTAGAGCATAGGTCAGCATGAGAATGTGATAGAACTTGGCATCAAAGATGTGTAGCAGCGCATATGCACGCGTTTGAAGGAGCGATGGAGGGAGTATGCACACTGACCTGTACCAAGTAAAAACACGCACACATGATTGACCTTCTCAGCAGCTGGGATCTCAAAGAGCGCGTGCGTCTCATCAACCTGCCGCAGGTCAGTTTGCAGCAGACGACCAGCAACACAGCAGCCAAACATGATGTATGGTTTATTAGGACGATAAGCTTCAGATTAGTAGAAGGAGTTTATAGGTGGAGTCAACCGTAGTCGATTGGACAGTTGGAGCTAAGCTGTAATGTAGGGGCCATTGGACGATGATGAAATGTGGACAGACCCGTGACAAAACTCAGCCACCAGTAGTTTCCCGGTGTTTCTACTAATCTCTATCTCATTCTTTCATTTTCCACCGTCTTGAATGACAGTCATTGGCGTTTTCGTCTCCGAGATTCTGATCAAAACCGGTCTGCCAAGTGGGCTCAGCACCCACTTTTTGTTAGTCTTTGTTTTGTCTTTTGATCATTGATCAAACTAAGGTCAATGCACGCCTAAGCGCTTCGTTATATACATACTCCAAACAACAGAGCCACGACCAGCACCTTATCTGTGCTGTGTACACCCCGACAATGTCGCATTCACCTACCAGCCAGTGCTGACGCGGTGCTTTTGTTTTGAACCTCTGCAGTCCCCTAAATTTTTCGCGAGATCAGCATCTATTGATGACGGGGATATCTTTCCGGCGGCAGTCGATTTGGGTGAGCTCCTCGAGTCACCCAAAAGGTTGCGATCTACTATGTTTCCGAGGTCCAACCGTGGTCGAATTGGGTGAGTCATATTTGCTAAAGTTTCCCCTTGAGTCACTCATGATGAGCTTCTGCACATATATACCTGAGCGATCACCGGATGCAAACACGTTATATTGTCGCTGAATGCATCTGCTCAATCCCAAAGGCAGCGTTCAGCAAACGTGCGCACGAGCCAGGGATTATGTAAGCTTATTGTGTTCTTCCGCGTTAGTCGCTTCGACAGCGCATCCCATTGCAAGAGTCCGATTCTCCGAGGAAGCTTTCTTGTTTCTCTTCCCCATTTACGAGATCGTCCAGGAACTCGTCGGGTAGGACCGAGCTATATGATATTATCAATCTCTCCGATCAAATGTCGAGCTTCTCTAATCACGCGTGGTTCGCGGGAATGCTTTCCTTTTGCAATCATGCGGGAATGTTTGCCATACACAGTTGGCGGGCATGAGTGCCCTCCAGCTACAGCCGTTTAGCGGACATTATTATCGCACCGTTTCCGCAGGACCTTGTTTCAGGTTTTATCATACTTATCAGAATAGGATACATCATCACGACGTCATGAAGGGGGCAGAATCTAAGCCACGAAGAGAAGAGAGGTACCGCGAATTGTCGTACAGATCCCGTGGCGGATTTGCAAGTCCTATTTTGTTCGGGAACTTTGCGCTGTCCACAATCACACGGTCACCTCAGTCGTATTGTGTTGTGTTGCTTTTGTGGGAGGGGTTGGGATTGGTATCCAAGTTCCAGGTACTGGAGTACTCCGTAATCCTACTCTGTGGATTGTTTCTGACCATGATAGACCCTGATACGCACCACATGGACGAGACTAGCCCTGATTATGTAGCTCGTTCGGAACTCGAAGAACCTCGTCTCGATCAATAATTGCCTTGATGTATTGACCTTCGACTTCGACTTCGACTTCGACTTCTTTTCACGTGTTTCCCTCGATGGCATGGCAATGCCGTCCAAGCTCCAAGTAGACCTACAATCCGCTTGAGGCGGGATCTGCAAGCTAGTACAGGACTGTGGTGTTTGTCCCAAAACGCCACGACTATGACAGTATTACTCGACGGTACGCTGACTTCTTGACCTTCGTTCCCGAGCTCGATAATAAGATATGTTGATAGCACGGGCATGGCGGGCGCCAAGAGTGTGGACTAATATGAATGAGAGACTTTACGACGTGCGTCTGTCCGGCCTATGATTTTATGATACAATAAAGATAGCACAGGTATGAGCTAATATGGGCGATTCGAATTCGACACTCCTCAACGATGCCATAAAAATGACCCTGGTGACTGATCTCCTTGACCTTTAGATCTGCATACTTACCTATGCTTCGACTCGGAGCTGGAAATTTAATTACATGTAATGCAACTGCTCTGTTGTTTTGCAACATGCCATGAACATCAGCACAGATGGTTAGGCGTGGATGGTTCATGTCTAGTGTGGGCCGCAACGTGCTGCAGCAGGGCTGTCACATTATCTGCGACGACGAGATTGAAGACCATCAGACGCATCGATTGATGCCAGGGATGGAAACGGCTGGAAACAGATCTCGGAGCGACGCAGATCCCGAACCAGCCACGTGGTCGATCGAGGACAGAAATAGAAACTTCGAACAAAAATCAAATAGGTGAAGTGTGCCTGGACATCCCGACGGTATACGGTACCGTAAGACTTAGTTGCACCGATCGCCAAAGAGGAACAACGACGCAACGTAAAGCAGGATAGCTACTGATAGGAGAATCTGGTAGGAGAGACGGAGACGGTTCACGTGGGGACGTCTTCGTAGGTCTTCTCACCCGGAAGCTTTTGCATGTGCAAAGAAGTGGGCCTCTGATCATCGAGTCTGATCTAGTGAATTTCATATCCTTACCGACGTCGCCTGTAATGACATTGTAAAACTGCAGAATGGAAGAGGAATACTAAGACACGGAGGTGTCAACAAACTTCTGAATGGCTAAAATAGGATAGAAGTTTGAAGTAGAGCAAATAATATCGTAGTCTCCAGTAGTTAATCTAGTAAGATATCACAGTCGATATCTTTGTTGATATAAGATGATATATCCTCGGAATACTCCTGTTCAAGTTGAAGTGCGAAAATTGCGGAGCCTCGGAGGCGGTGCGAAGCTTCAAGTTGCGAAGAGTCGCGTGGTAGCCAAGAAATTAATTTCGTGAGACGCCTAGTAGTGAGCGATGGGGTACAATTCCTTAAAGAGTCGTACAAAACGGTGCTAGCCGGCAATAGTTTGGCACCTCTCCACAAGAAATTGATGTGTTTGTTGAATGCGCTGTTGGAGAGCGTCGGAGGTTGGAACGATCCGATAGTACGCATTACTTGGTCGAGGGTATCTAAGAGCGGTGAGGGTATGCCGGTCAGTTCGCGACTTGGGAGGTGAACTCTAGAGACAATTAATTTCTCCACATAATATTCAACGGATGGTACCGAATATTCGTTAAATCTAATAATAGCGGATGAGTATGCGACTACCCATGCGTCATGTCAGTGGGAAACTCGCGAAGAGGGAGTAAGGGGGGCTGGATTTCACTGTAATAAGTAGGAAATTCGCATGTTGTGAGGAAGAGATGCTACTACCTACCTTGGAGTTTAGAAGACTGAAGATCCAAAGGTCGACCTTCTCTGGGCCACGACTCTCGCAAATAACGTACATTGGGGCAGTGATTAATCGGTGAGTGATCAATTGATTTTGTAAAAAGCGGGGATGGGCTTCAAGGGTCGATGATTTCCGTTCCGAGGAGAAAGTACTTCAGGGTTGAAGTCCGGCCGTCGTACTTGCCCCGAATGTGACACAGCTCATAGATTTACATGAGCGAGCCCTCCAAAGTTGTAGATCAACTTGTTACTTATTTTCTTGGCACGGTGATCGAGAAATCTATGAAATACAGGACCTGAATTTCAAGTCTGACCTCCTTCAGACCTACACCTGCCCCATCTTTCTCTTTCTCTTTCCCTTTCTGCCATGGCCATCCCAGCTAATGCATATTATGTACTAGACTCACCCATTCCTCGTTACGGTCTTGATCCGCCTACTAGTGCAGGGAGTAACTCTACACGTTCTCAGTCTGTAAAATCGGAGGTCTCGTCTTCACCTTATCTTGATCTTTCACCCTCACCACCCCACGCATTTTCTTTCCACTTTCCCTCATCAGCGTCAACCCCCACTACCGCGCATCTTGGCCCTAATTTTACTACAACATCTAATACAATACCAGGCCGTCCGTACCGCTTCGGAAACATGTCACACCCAGACGACTCATGGCTTGGTAAACGTTCAGGTAATCCCCCCCTCGACTTAAATGGACTGTCATTCCCAGACGAATACGACGATGGCGACGAATTGGCAGATCTTCCAGGCTCCTCTGGCTTGCCTACTACCTCATCTGGCCACTCAGATAGAGTCGTTAGAAGGAGGAGTAGCAAAGGTATGTCCCTACTCGTTTCATATATCTATCTAATTCGTGCCTTGTCATATCTCAGCTTGCGATCAATGCCGTAAGAGCAAATGCAAGTGCGAGCGTGCAGGAGATGGTGAGGCCTGCAAGAGCTGTATCATGCTCGGGACGCGTAAGTCTCCCTAATTCCACATAATTGCCAACTTGCTGATCATATTTTCTCGTTCTTTCTTCCTCATCGCCCCGCTCTCCCCTTTTTTGTCACTTCAACCGGCCCCTCGGTGTCCATGCATATCAACGCCACCTGACGCTACCCTGATGCGGTCGCCTTTCGTTACTTACCTTCTTCAAACCACTCAAACCGTCATGAATTCCCTTTTGTGGCCTTCGCAACCGCCGCCTTTGATATTTACATCCTGCCACGTGTGACTGGCGTTCCGGAACACCAACAACACCCTGTATCTGTACCATCGCATCTTGACGATCTTCTACATATTACCTCGTCGGTTATCACTTTTCGGCGCGCATCAATATCTTTATGCTTCATACTCACGATGTCCCGATGTCTCGCTCCCGTCATTTCCTGACTTGATTACGTCCGTCAATCTGCAGCGTGTACATTCCTCGGACCCTCGCGCAAGCGCGGCCCCCCTAAGGGGTACATTGACGCCATCGAAGCTCGGCTGCACCAAACAGAAGCACTTCTAGGCGTTCTCCTCGCCGTTGAGGCAGTGCGTGGCGAAAAGTGCGTTTGGGTCATTTTATTATTTTAATGTTAACTGAATTTGTGCAGTGATGGCGAAGCAGATAGGGGACGTCCAGCAAGAGACGGCGCTGCAGGGCTGGATGATGTGTTGCATACTCTGAGACAGGTCAGTGTTCTTTATGTACTGGTTTTGCATGCATGAATTTTGCACTTTCGACATGTTCACAAGCGCTTTGGTTATTTCAAGCTGTTTATTTTTCATGTCACCACGCAATCATTCTTATCTTTGTTGGCTGACGACGTACATATCTGATTGAATACACGTACTAATAAAATTTCAATCAGGACGCTCTTGCTCGTGAGATCCTCAATCGTGTTGATGCCTCCTCCTACGGTGTCAAAGGACGAAAAGGCGGCAGCGCTAAACCACGCCCTAATGCTGCCACTACAACAGGAGGGTAGTGGTATTGACTTACAGTCTACACAGTAAGTTTAATTCTTCGTTTTTCAACAGCGTCGAATCAAATTTCTTCTACAGCCCTTCGAATGAATGGCAGGATCGGGTTGTATCTCTTCTCTCTTCATCCCTATCGCTCTCCCAACCGTCTTCATCACGCTCTCGCCCACCTGCACTTGGTGCCATTTCCCTCAATAACTCGAACACGATCCGACTTTCGCAACCTAGAACCTCACCACCTCTCTCACTCGACGACAACGGACGCCGTCAACGCCTGCGGCTTGGCTCTTCATCATCCCCGGATCTCTCTGAGCACTCGCAAACATATGCACCGACCAGTACAGACTCTGAGGACGAAGACGATGTTGCGGATGCTGTAGGTCAGCTCTCCTTGAACGAGGACGAACAAGTCCGGTATCACGGAAAGGCAAGTGGTCTTTACCTATTGGGGTATAATGCGAAGGAGGAGGCTCGGAATGAAGGCGGCATTTGGTGAGCTGCTTATCCGCCGGTATACCGCGCGAATATCTCACATGTCACAGGCGCTTCCCCAAGGCCCGTGTCTGGCCACCACTCCCTTCATCCGCCGGAGATTCGACTTCGCCCGTAATTCCCAGCGTTAATGCGCTGACGAATTCTGCCGCAAGCCCGACCACGACCAATACTTCCTTGGCGGGTCTATCTATCATGGATAGAGATCTAAGCAACGTCATGCCTGATCCAGCTGTTCAGGAACATTTATTACAGATATATTTTACTTATGTACATTCGACATTCCCGGTATTGCACAAGGAGGCTTTCTGGGAGGCTTTCAAGGAGTGGGTGCTACCTCACATTTTTTTTTTACCGACTGCCACTAATATCTATGTCAGACATCAGGAATCATCTGCAGCCAACACGCCATCACCTACGTCAGATGGTCAGGGTTCGAAATCTCCATCGCCCTTCCACCGTGCCCGCCGCCATGTTTCTCCGCTTTTACTCCTTAGCATGTTTTCCATTGCGGAACGCTATTCACCATCTTCCTCCCTCCCTCCCTCCTCTCCTCCTTCGTTGTCGCCAGTGTCGCCCAGAGACCCAACTCCTATGTGGACTGCAGGCGATCAGTACTTTAATGTCGCCAAGACACTTCTCGACAGCAGCTATGCATCTTCGTTGCCAAGTACAGTGCAGGCTCTCCTATTACTCGGGTACCGAGAACTTGGCATTGGTGCCATGGCACAAGCCTGGGTGTACACAGGCATGGCGGTACGTATGGCGCAGGACCTCGGCATGCATCGCGCAGCCGATGGGTGGGCTCGTGCGGATGTTGGCCGTTTGTTCGGCCCACGGGAGCTACAGGAGCGGCGGCGGATATGGTGGGGATGTGTCGTACTCGATGGGTACGTGAGTACGTACATCGGAAGGCCACTTGCCATCTTCGAGCGGGATTACGACACACTCTTGCCGAGCGACGACGAGGTACGGAGTGCCGTAAATTGTTTCTGATGCCGTGTGATGACAGGTATTTTTTTAATTCAGGTGGAGGAGTTGGAGTTGTGGACGCCTCATGAATCGTTGCCGCCGGACACCCGCGGACATGGATATCCGCCTAGTTCAGAGATGAAGCGTTCGATAACCGGACGCAGTACTGTCTTGCTTTAATGCGACTGCGTCTCTCAGTGAGCACCTTCATTTGACCACGCATCTAGTGCCCAAAGCTGAGTTTACGTTTCAGCAACCATCCTTTCTAAGATTGTACAATCGATCTATGCCATCCATCCGGTGAATTCTCGGTATAATGAATCAATACAACTTGAGGAACTGCTGAACAAGTGGTATCTCGACCTGCCCGAGCATTTGCAATTGAAGCAGGACGTAAATGCTCCACCGCATATTTTGACGCTGCACATGCAATATTGGTGTACGACATTGCTGTTACATCGCCCATTGTGAGTGCACTCTCGTTTGTCTGTTATTTCTTTGGAAATAACTTGGCGTCTAGCATAAGGAATGTGTATCTTCTAAGTAAAAGGTGAGTACTCTGAAATTCCTCCGCTGCTGTGATGTCAATACTTCTGCAGGAAATCGGATAGTATGGACGATACAGAAGCGTGTGCGACGAGCAAGAAACATTATGAGCTCTGCGTGGGTGCTGCAAATCACATCTCCTCTATCGGTATTTATTTTATTTTATTTCCTCTGAATGATTCCTTACGTGAAATGACTTCAGTATCGTCTTATCGGGGAAAATATTCCCTGCAACGCGCACCCGTTTTTCTTTGTTTCTACATCTTCACGGCGGGTATCATGCATGTCACGAGCTGTAGGTCGTCGTTTGGTTTTCTTTGATGATCGTGCACTCATTCTATATTCAGTGTCCATCTATCCGAATGACCCTCAATCCCGGATAGGTCTGTTCAAGTGCATGGATGCGCTGCAAGACATGGAAATTGTCTGGCCCTCCGCAGCACGCGCACATGAGCTTCTTCGAGGCTCAAACGTCATGGCAAATCCCTTGAATTCTAGTCAAGCGCGCCTTTCATTTACTTCTCAGGCGCGCCAGAAGCGGACAGCCGAGCATTCAGTGGACTCAGAGGATGCCTACGAGCGTTCGCAGCTGCAGGTCCTAGCGCCAAGCAACTCACCTCACGCCCCAGCGTCGGGGCAAGGATATGCCAACACCTGGCGATCGACTCAGTTCAGCGGAACGTCACATGATGTTGGTCATGCCCAGCAGACTGCTGCGGGGCATCATGGTGACTTTGCGGGGACACCTATGCCAACTTCGCAGTCCTCATCGTATTATCCGTGGTCATCTGATGGATCATCGTACCTCCCGTTTCCGGGCACACTTTCTACGTCTGTGCTTCCGCAAATGTATAGCACAGGCTTGATTAATGAGCGTCGGGTGGGGAACTCGTCGTCAACTTCGCATCAAGGACAATCGCGGCTGGCTGTGCATGGGAGCGGATCTGGTTCATATGAACACGCTGGGACAGGGCGGTATCCAGAGTTTTGGAACGACTATACATCGTTCCCGCAGATGGGGATGACTTATAGCCAACCGCAGTCGCAGCCGCAGCCACACCCGCCGCAACAGCAGGACAGCATGTTCATGAGCGGGCAGTATAGTGGTGGTATCTACAGTGAGCTTTCTGCGTCATGGAAGAAGAGCGATGTCCTGACACTCTCGGGCAGATAATTCTGCTGCATCTTAATTCAATCACGTAGATTGTGCCACTTACTCAAACGGACACCAAGTACATAGTACTAAGTAGACATTCTTTTTTCGGACTGCGCCTCTTCTCTCACTACCTAATGTATTACATCCTATCTCACATACCCTTGGTGTTTTTTTTCGCCGCCGTCGCCATTCAGTTATTGTATCCTTTCTGCCATCCTCCTCACCTGTCTGTATCATCCGCTTCGAGAGGATTCTTTATAGCTCTACGTCTTTTATGTGTTATATCCTTACTTCGCTACGCTTTGTTTCCATAAATGTATGCCGAGAGATACCTTAGAGTTCTTTAGAGCCTTTGACACGTAAATATGTGATTTGAATGGCCGATGCATATATAACTCATGTTCCATAGCCTTGAAGCTTGAAGAATCTGCAAAACATGGGCGCCTTAGTAGGTGCCTGATATGGATTCAGATATCCACCATCAACACTGCGGAGCCAAAGGCTTGCAATTGACTACTGCAGGCAGGATTCTACTAACGCACATTTCACTCTGCTGGTGACCTATCCATTCGCAAGTTGGCCAAGTATGCACCATCACGATGATACGAAAGAGTCCAATAACATTGACCTTTTAATCACCTTGATGGACGGAGGCGTGGATCATGATGTGGCTAGGCGCGTTCTACGAAAATTCGATGGCGATGTTGAGAAGGCTGCCTCTGCCATGATCGAGGGCGACAGGGGAGAGGAGACGCAGTCGTCACTGTGGACGTCGCACTCACAGATGGAGATAAACCAGCCCAGACCCTTACCTCCTTCTGCTGTTCGCCCGAACTCACCAATCAATATCGACCTCACGGGTGACGACGACCACAGCGACGAGTTATCTCGCGCTTTGAAAGCGTCGCTCGAGACCGCCTCCCAAGAGGCTCCGAAGTTTGGACCGAGCGAGCGGCCTCCTGATTCTAATTGGGCGATGGTGCCTTCCAATGTAGGCCAGTCCGTGCTTCATGTTGCTTTTTTTGGCATTGATGCTGTATTCAGCAGAGTGATGCTGCCGCAGACGACCTGGACCGCGCTATACAAGCTAGCTTTGAGCAGGCTGATACTGGCGACGAATACCAGCCTTTACCCCTTGATCAGCAATGGCGGAAGGAAGGCTGGTACGTCTCTAATTTATTCATCTCCCTCTACTAAAGACATCCCTGCAGGCCTGTGACTTTACGTCCAACGAAACACACGATGGTCTACGCAGCTCTGATTCTGCAGGCGCTCTTCTATGTTCCGCAGATTCGTGAACGCGTTGCTAATTGGAGACCGGCTCTTCCCGAAGGCGCAACGGAAGCTGAACCCCCAACAGATGGGCCAGGTAAATGTGTTTTACTGTTACTCGATAGCATTTGCTGACGGTGCCTAAGAGCTCCTCATGTGGAAGCTCGTCGAGACATTCACCAATATGGATCTTGCAAAGCTTGTAGGATTTGGACGCTCATGAGGTGCTCGAGGGGTTTAAGCCTGAGCCCTGGTCGAACCCGGCACAACCGCCGGGCGAGCTATCTTATCGTGCGTTCCTTTGAGCTGGTTGTATGCGTCATAATCAATGGAGAACCAGGATTCTTCGAAAAGGTAGCAGGTGCCCTCGACAAAGTGTTTTCCCGTGAATTTATTCGCACTGGACAGGCAAAGTACTACATGACATCGACTGCTCTTCTGTGTCTCACTGATATATGATGCCTAGACAGCGCATCATGCAAGTTCCAATATGGGAACAGCAATTTCGACGAGGAGCCCGGGGAGCTCCTGCAAGATGCATCCATTGTCCGTGTCGAAGCACTTGGACCGAGCGATACGAATGACCTTGTCGGTCGCCTTTCTGCGCAGCTTACTCGAAAGGATGATACCAAGCAACGCCAGGTTATTTTCGAGTCCTCGGAGATGATTGCGTTTCATCTCATGCGCTCGGGCACTGTCATCGGCGAGCGCAAGCCATTTAAATACCCGAAGCACATCTATCTCGACCAGTTTTTGAAGGAAAACGTTGAGCTTGCAGAGAGCAAGTGGCAACAGCAGCGGGAACTTCATGCAGACATTCAAAAGCTAGTGTTGCATAACAAGTCCTTGACTCACTTCAATGTTTGTGCTTTGCCCCTTGCTTATCGTCCCCTGCGCTAATCTAAACTGATTCGCAGGACAAAGACACGCTAACAGACCTGCGTTCATCGATATACTATTACGAGAATGTGGCAGATGCAAAGGACGACGACGAACGTGCTCGAGTCGCCCAGATCACGGCTAACAAACTAAAGAGCGTCCTCGCTCAGATAGAGAAGGAAATCGAAGGTAGGGCGCACGTACTTCTACTTGGCGAGCCATTGACTATCATCCCCACCCTTCACAGCCGCGAATTTCAATATTGCGAAGATGCGTGACCGAGCAGCAACGCTCCTAGATTGCCCTGAGCTCCAGCGCGCCAGAGTAAGTTACCGAATCACGTCCGAACCTCGGCCAGAATGATTCATTAATCCGTCTGTAGTATGATCTCCGCGTTGTACTAGTCCACAATGGTTTGTACGGAAGGAAGCACCTCTATTCTTATGTGCAAGAGAAGGGTGCGTGGTGGAGGATAGAGGATACATCCATTACTCAGGTATGTGAGGCCTCGATGACGTGTCTGCCGTGAAGCTCACACGCCCAAAAGGTGTCCGAGGACAATGTGCTGGAGGATTCGGTAGGCCTGCATCTCGGTGCAGGACCATACCTCCTTTTGTATTCGAGGGCCCTACCAGAAGGCGCAGAGCTACTGGATCTCCAGTGGCCTCCGCCGATCAAGGTATGCCCAGCATTGTTTGTACATGTCAAAACACTCACCCGATTTTTCGCAGATTGACGTAGAGAACCACAATCGTGTTTTATCGGAGCAGTTGCGGTCTTCAGAAGCGGAGAGTGATGCTAATCAGGACAAAGAAAACTTGACCTATCCTCAGGAAGACCCAATGGATGTTTTATGACTTCAATTAACATAATATTCATCTGGGGACACTGAGTGAACGCCGTCGTACAAGCTTGCTAATGATGAATAATTATAATATCTGCGGGGGTAGCAACGTACAAGAATGTCACATATGGTAAAAAAAGCTCTGTAGACGTTCTAGATGAGTCTCTGTCGCGTTCACCGAGCAAGACATTGAAAACATTGCGTCAAGAAAGACCAAAAAATCATATGAAAAGTAAAAAAAGATAAGGGGGCAATCACGGCCACTGCATGTCCGTCAGTGAGCAGCGAGCCACAAGAAGCAGATGAGTACAACGTAAAAGTAAAAGGAAGACAGCGACATCAAATACATAAAAATTCACTCCGCGGAAGACTTTCCTAGTCGAAGCGCATTGCGTCCAGCGATGGGTTATAGTTCGAGTACGGCGCAGCTCCACGAGCCCTTTCAGATTCCGCATAGGCGGTGAAACCGCGGGTACTCCCCGAACCAGCGTGCGACTGCGGCGATCTACTACTGGAAGGGCTACTCTGCCCCATCAGCCTAGAACCCTAGACGATATAAACACTGCAGATCAGTCGAAGTTTGTGACCAGGAGACCTCCGGTACTCACCGGTCCGGACGGAGGTCTCGAAGGCATACGACTCGACAGGGACGAGCCAGAGGATGAACGACTTGGAGTCTCGGAGTAATCCAGGAATGCTCCCTGCTGACCATAGTACCCTTGACTACCAGCGCCCACCCCAGACGCAGACAACTGGTCGCGCATATTCGTCATAGCCATAAAATCAGGGAGGCGCCTCCCGGCTGAAGGAGTGCTCGTATTTGACTCAGCCTTTCTGCAACACGAACCCCGTTCACCAGATACCGCAAACGTCGTTCGAGACAGTCCATCATTACAGTGGTTATCACACTGGCACCCCTGACAGCATCCACAACAATCCGGAAGGCAGGTACAAGAATTCCGAGGGCATTTACACTGCCCACCGCAACGCTCTACCGATCGGGACGGATTCGACGGATTCTCAGGCATCCGCGGTCTTCCGGTTTGATAGGGTTGGGTTTGCGGCACGGACAATTCATACGGGTTGAAGTTCGGCTGCGGATTTGAGGCGCCAGGGCTTAGTGCGACTTGTCTGAGCCATTCATCGAATTCTTGTGATTGCGAAGGATCAGAGGAAGAGTCAATGTTAGGGGGTGGGATGCCTGCTGGGATGGACAATATGGTGCAATCGAGGCAGAAGGCGCAGGTGGACGGGTTGGTGCATGAGGCATAGGCAGCTCCAGTGATTGATGGATTGTTATGCAAGGTACATCCAGGACACATGCACGAGTCACCACAGGCACATACAGAGGGGAAGGCCCCAACAGACGACCAGGCATCTGGTACCGGCTGACTTCCCAGAGTTGGCTGTGGGGATGAAACAGGACGCCCAGCAAACGTGTGGGGATCACCATTCAACGGCGACCCTGTTTGATCGTGAAGGTGATCTGAGTGAGTATACCCGTAAGCGCGACCGTAAGGGCTGTAGTCGTAATTGTGATGGCGGATGCTATGACCGTGAGGAACGCTTGAAGATGGATCATGCAAAGAGCCATCAAGAGGGAGTTGCCTGTGAGTCGGTCTTGGAAGTACTGGACGAAGCTCAGCAATGCGCGCTAAGACATGAGATGAAAGAGGAGGAGATGTGGTGTCATGATTGTGTTTTGAGGCGTCTAAATGATGTTTGTCTCGTTTAGGAGGCTCTGCGCCAGAGAAGCGACGACGGGTGGCAGGCTTGCGAGGGACACAGCAGTTGCACGAGCCACTGGAGCTACATCTACAGCCAGTTGGAGAGGTTTCACCTTATAGAAAGTCAATACTGAAATGATGGCGAGGAAAATATGGCGCTTCGGGCCTACCGCTATGGTCTGAGTCGTCCGATGACGGCAGCAAAGTAGCTAGCGTTTCAAGGGCCTCAGGAAGGCCATGAGGAAACGCAGCAGTAACCGGCAACTTCGGTGTCCCTAAAGTAAAACAAGGGGCCTTAAAGATAAGACAGATTAAATTCAGTGACGGATGTGGCGTACCCTTCTTGCTGTGGGACGCCTCGTGGGCGCCAGGGGCGCCTTGATCTTGAGATCCACATGAACATTTGACGTGTACTTGTTTTGTTTTGCGTAATTCTCTACAGTGCTCACACTGAGTGACTGGACGACCTTTTTTCTTAATTTCGAAAAGGGGACGATCGGTGTGTTTACATGCAGATGAGCGATGCCCTTTTATGCATGTTTCACTGCAGAGTGATTAATCTGAGGATACGTTAGGGTGCTAGGACGAAATGAAAGACGTACCACGCGTATTTCTTATCACTGAGGAGAACCTGAAAGTTGAATGGATTAGAAGACATAATGATAAACACGATTGGTTGAGGGCATCCTACCATGTTTGTAGCGATTGGTAAGAAAAAAATCAAGGGACGTCCCGGACCAATGGTGGTGGTTCACCGCCCGCGACGTGAAGTGTAGGTTAGCAGGATATGAGAGACATTGGTACGAAGACAAGAAGGTCTTTAAGGACCATAAAATAAGAAGAAAAAGACTGTTGACGAGCGTTGACAGGCCCGGGTTATCCATCCCTTTAATCGACCTCCTCGCATCTCTTCTATGCCACCAAATCCAAACAAAGAATAATAAACGACCAAACAAGCACTAGCATGCCCCATCCGCTGATTGAGCTCTTTCTGCTAAAGGTCCGGTTGTTGCTGAGTTTCACTGTATTTTGGGTTTTCACTGGCAACCGCTGAGACTCGTGTTCCGTGGTTTTCCCGCGTGTCCGCGTTTTAAATGTCGACTATAGTTCACACCTTACTTGGAATCGCCACTTTCAAGAATAATCTCCTGGAACACTGGGGTCGTAATCGCGCGCGCGGCCCCTCATAGCAAACCTTCTATGATGATATACAACTTCAAATGACCTCCTCGTATCTTACTGTGGTCTGCGCAACTCGGAGATAGGCGACCCAATTCATCAATTCTGATCGGTCACCTTCAATCATGTCAATCACGACTCGACATCGCATCTTTCTCCTCATGAATCTTCGTGACGGTGGTCCGATACTTGGCTGACGTCACCGTCACCGTCACCCCGTCCGCGAGATTCCAATCTATCACTGATCTGCCATTCTCCAAGGTTCCCATCTGTCTTGCACCAACGTCCCCCCTTGTTGTACTCTGGGGGCGTGCCAGGGTGGCGGCTCCAGACGTTCTAGCGAGCTGGGATAGAAAACTATGACACCTGGAATTCGACGACAGTGTCTTCTTTTCACTTCGTGAACTCCCATCCTACAAGGTACATCACACTTTTGAAGCCCGTTATCAGAAAAGAATGGTACCTTTAGTACATGCAGAATTGCCAAAGTGTGATTTGAAAACTTATGACATCCCGAGAATGGTGAGAGTACGAATGCGCATGGTATCAGTACGAGACAACTGGCTGGATAATTTTACGACGGCGCAGCCTCATCGGTATCCGCGGCGCGCTGTTGTCTTCTTGCCTTTTTGGCTGCATTTGCTGCCGCAGCTTTTGCTTTCTTGGCCTCTGCCCGTGCCACCTTGTCTTCTTCCTCCTTCATCTTAGCCTCTTCCTCAGCTTTACGCTTATCTTCTTCCGCTTTGGCCTTTTGCTCTGCAGCGCTCATTCCGCCCTTGTTCTTCTTCTTTGCTTCTCGAGCCTCCTTTTCCTCCTGCTTGATTCGCTTGATTCGAGGATCAAGATTAAGTGTAAGATCCACGAGATTGCGCAGACGGGTAATGTCCTCTTTCTTTCGACGAGCGCGTTCAGTTTTGTTCTTTTTCTCAGTGTACCTTTTGTCATCACGACTGCGGAAAGTGCGTGAGCCGGACAGGCACAATCTCAGGGTTCCTATCACTTACTTATCGCTTCCTTCGTTTACCTCCTTGTCTAGGTATTCAAATGATCGCCAGCTGTCAAAGTTGTACCAGAAATCATAGAAAGCATGGACGTGCTCCTTTGAGTCCTCGTTCTCGCCCAACATTGGCACGGGCGTTTTCTTGCTGAATCGTGCCTCCCTCTCAAAGATAGGCGCGAATGTTTCGAAAAAGAGCGTAGTGTCTTGTTCTCGGCCTTTGAAGTCGGACGCAGATGGATCATCCTCTTCGAGGGATAGGCAGATGGGATCGACAGAGTCGAATTGGCGCCGCCGTTCAGCATTTGTGAGAACCTCGTTGGCTTTTTGGATGCATTTGAAGAATGCGTCGTCGTTTGTGGTGTGCGATGCGCCTGCTTTCTTGTCTGGATGGTGCTTTAGTACTTTCTTGCGATCTAGGGAGTAGCAGTACGTCAGAAACTATGAAGATACCAGCAGTCCCTCACGTACGGGCAATTTTTATTTGCGCAGGGGTCGCCTTGAATCGCAGATGTGACAATCCAAGGACCTGATAATGATCTTGTTTCTGCGAATGATGTTCAGAGTTTAGATCACAGTAAAACGAGCTATTATGCGTACCTTCCACTCCTTGGGGTCAAGCAGAAGAAGTTCGGGAGCTTCCTCCTCCTCTCCTACACCAAGGTCGTCTTCCCCATTCAGGCCATCTGCGTTAAGCTCCTCGAGGCGCTTCCGTTCCTCTTCGAGCTGCTGGTCATACTCGTCAAAGGTGAAGTTGTTAAGTGCACGTTTTACGTGGGCAAGGTAGGCAGCGCCTGCAGGGATGAGCTTGCGCTGGACAAAGGCTGCGTGGGTGAGGATATGGTATCAGTGGACAAAGCCGGTATGATCATGGCGAGACACTTACGGGAAATGGAGGAGGCTGATTCGGAGGGCGGGGTCCAAGATGGAGGCAGGGAAGGTAGCGAGACTAGGGTCACCATTGCTGAGGATTTTTGAAGCTTTGGTCTTTGAGAGCAATGGGACTTTGATGACTGCAAAAAAGTTTCGATGATCGTTATGTAAGCAGATATACAATGTGTTCTCGTCGCTCGGCGTCCGCTTGTAACTTTGTCTCGATAGTTTGGAAGGTTCCAGCATTTCCTGCAGACGCTGGATTATCGAAGTGCTACTAAATAGTTGCATTAGCGTTGTTCGTGAATGGATGTGACCGTTTGCACCTGGCAAATGTCCTTGGTCGCGATTACTCTCGTATTGCTGTCGTACTATGAATGATCTACATACTTGGTTACTGGTAGTGGCAGGTAAGTCATCCCCAAAATTTTCGGGAATACTGATCGACTGAACTTCGACCAGGCAGTCGTGTCTCATGCGCATATTGTCCCGAGACGATGGTGCAGCATCCCTACTGCACTGCTCTGGTCGGTCCTTCAAGTTGATTTATACTTCCTATAGTGGTCCAGGGATCTCGGCGAGATCTTCGAGCTGCTGGGACGACTCTGACTGAACCTGCGAGCGCGTTCGTCCAAGTTACTCATCCCCTTTGCTCTGCATTGAATGTTCTATGTTATTATTCCCTGTGGGACGCGCAGTCTAGAGCAGAATTTTCAAGTGCACGTCTTGGACCGATCCTACATGCGTCTTCAATGACACCATATACCGAAGTGGTGAGTATCCTGAATTCATGTTTTTGTTTCATTCCATAAACCAACTTCGAGTCCAGCCGATCAGTCAGAATCCAAATTCCTGTCTCGACTGTGGCTCCCAGATGTTACTCGTCGCAATTCAGCCTGGGGCAGACAAGAAGCATAAAAGACCGCTTTTGTGTCTGAAAATTATTATCCGCTCTTTCTATCATCTGCTGCATCCCCGACATTCTTTCCACACTTGACGCTCTTTATCTATATCAAGTTGTCATTATGGTTGCTCTTCAAGTATTCTACGAAGGCCGAGCCGGCGAACGCCTCTTCACCAAGCCAGTAAGTGCTCTTTATATCTGTTCTCGCCAATCATTCTGACACCTTCAAGGCCAAGTCCCTGTCCAAGGTGTGGACTAGCATCAAGTCAAGCAAGGACTCTTTTGCCTTCAACAAGGTCAACCGCGTTCCGGTGCCTAAGTATGACGTGTCTGTTTCTACTCCTGCGCTGTCTGGTGGTCGCGCTGCTGCCATCGTCGCGTGGCCCTCTAGTGCCAGTATTATGATTTCTGCGACCGGTATCCTTCCGCCTGTCCTTTCCGGCATGCCCGATTCTGCCGTTGGAGAGATGGAGGCGCTTCAAGGCCTTGTCGATGCGTACCACGATCCGGACGTACTCGACATCAGGAAAAGGGTGTTTGTTTTGGACTTCATCGAAGCGTTCTTCGCGAGAGACCAGAAAGTACGTGAAAATTCATCATGTTCAGTGATACATATTTACAGGGTGCATAGGCGATGGATATCTTGAGCCCTATCCATGCTCCTGATCAGGCCTATTCAGTGGTGCTGTCACACCGGAATATTTCTGGAACAACGGTCCTTAACTCTTCAACGCGCTCTGCAAATGCGGTTACACCGCGATCCCATTTCAAGAATGAAACCAGCCTCAGCGACTTCATCGTTCGTGCGAGGCTCGGCGCTGGTGCCAACGGCGTCGTTTACCGCGTTGAAGACAAGATTACCAACAAGACCATGGCGTTGAAAGTAATTAGGAGGCGCGGCGCGGCTCTATGCGATCTTCAGCAATTTCGAGTTGAGTTGGATGCCCTGAAGCGGGTCATAGGCGATCGTCATTGTATGCAAGTCGAGGCGGGCTTCCAAGACGAGCAGTGCCTCTATCTAGCTCTTGTGAGTAATCACACGTGTTGTGGTTGAATTGGCTTATGCTCCATGACAGGCGTTCTATCCAGGAGGGGACCTCCATGACGTTATTCGCACTTATCCGTGCCGGGTTCTTCCAGTTGATCAAGCACGGTTCTACACCGCGGAGCTTGTGAGTGTTCTCCTTATGATTGTGATATATGTTCTAACCAAATTAGCTCATCGGTGTTTATCATCTCCATTGTCAAGGCATTATCCACAGAGATCTTAAACCTTCCAACATCCTTATCGACTCCCATGGTCACCTGGTAATCGCAGACCTGGGGTTGGCCAAGGTCTTCACGCTAGACAATCCAAAATCGTTTTCTCCTTACAACCCCACGGGCACTTTCACCAGCCTTTCGCAAGCTCCCTATCTTGCAAGTTCGCTCTGTGGCACCGCAGAATATATGGCGCCGGAGATTATCATGGGCGACAAGTACGGTTTTGCAATTGATTTCTGGGCGGTAGGTGTCATGCTGTACGAGATGCTCGCCGGGAGGGTAAGCGGCTTAGACTCTTCGATGGATTGTTGCTCACTTTGTTGTCTAGACTCCTTGGTCCACGATTGATGGTCTTCATATAGCTGACGGTATTATTGAATTTGAGCCTTTCTTCGTTAAAGACTTCCATTCCGAGGCACGGGATCTCTTGCATAGCGTAAGTATTACTCGCGTGTTTGTTCAGTCAGGCTTATTGATGTCTTCACAGATGCTTCAGAAGGACGTCAAGAGTAGGCCACCGTATGAGGCTATGCTTCATCACTCATTCTTCGCGTCGATGTACGAGTCTGTTCTAATTGTTCGTTTCTCGTGCTAAAACGGTTTTAGTGATTGGAAGAAAGTCGAGAAACGGACCCTTCCTCCGCTTTGCATCCCCGTAGTTGAAGAGCAAGACTCCCCATCCACAGTTCCGATCTCGCTCGGCCAATGCGAGCCATCGAACGACCCGCTGCCCAACTTCAACTTCATTTCTCCGGCGCTGAAGCGCGAGCGCCGGCATGCGCAAGCCTTGTGGAGAGTCAAGGCTAAAAGTGGTATTCAAGGTCTTCAGAAAATTGTCGTCAAGCTCTTCTCCCGCCGACCAGCTTCGGAAAAGAAGGAGCAGGATGCCGCTCGTCCCGCTCGTACAACGACTGCCTCTACGCTGGTGACCGATGACGATGCACGGGTCAACTGGGCTTCTGGGGCTGCCGATAATTCCCATACTTCAACGAACTGGTCCTTCCGCCACTACATGCGTCGTAACGCTCCTCTGGGCGAAGATGTCCCGCCGCGCGACAAGTATTCTGGTACAGTTCCTCTGCGGCGCCTCGAGTCCTTCATCCGCGGTGTCGACCAAAGAGAGAGGCGTCGTCCGACGCCGAGGAATTTACGGTTCACTCCATCGCCTTCTCCCGCCACCGCCTCCCCTGACGCGACCCTTGTCGCATCTCCCACGCATCAGTCACCGAAGGGAATTGGGTCTCCGTCCCGAAACTTGGGCTTCAAGCGATGGATAAGTCGCTTCTGGCACCCCATCCCTGCTGCCAATGTGATGGTCGGGGATGAACGCAAGACCATTGACCTCACTGCATAGGCGCTGTCACCGTACTCCCGATCCCTTCCCCTATTTCGCTGCTGGTTGCTGTCCTGGATCCCTCTGCCACCCCGGTCAGCTATTCCCCTTGGATTTCTCGAATCTGCAATCGGTGCTTGTTCTGCTTTTTCATATACCCTGCTTCACTTCTACTCTGTTGCCTGCTCTCCCGTCTGCACATCGTTTTCATATTCCTTTTTCTCGCATATCTTGATTCGCCTACTCGTCCCTAGCGCTGGGTGCTACTGGTTCTTCGAGGCGACATCACTTCAGCGGATACTGTCTTCCACATTTCGCCTGGGGCGTTCTTTGTCATCCACATTCTGGGCCCCATTCACCACCTGTTTCGGAGTTGAGTTGTGAGTTTTCTTTAAAGTGGTTGCTGTTTTGTTCTCGCCAGGTCGCTCGTTTTACGCCTCTCACCCCTTCTTCGACCTCGGCATCCTTTGGCATGGGTCCCTTTTTCCTCTCGCCCTTTCGACCCTTGCTCGAGAAAATCCGAAAATCCTTGTGCTGCGTTAACGCGCCGCAGGATGAAAAACTAGTGCATGGATTCGCACATCTATACTTCCGTTCCTTGATTCTTTCTTGCGTTCAGTCGTGGAAGACTGTTTCTCCTGTTGTTTCAAGCTTTGTCGCCCTTGATGTGCTTGTTGCGCGTCGTGTTTTCGACGATGGACTTTTTTTATTTGTCTGCAATATTTACCCTTTACGTATTCCGAACATTTTATCACAGTAATAATTTCACTAATCAAGGACTATCTTCTTCCTATGTCGTTTACCTGGAATGATTATTTCCCTCCGAATACAGCGGCTTCTCACAAGACGATGACACAGAAGAGTTATGCACGGTGACTGTCCTAAAATTAGGCAGCTTGCTCGGTTCGAGCCTCAAACCATTCTCCAATTCGTTCTCCAAAAGTCTGTGCAAGCCGAACGAATCCTGACTTCGTAAAGATAAGCAGTGATGCGATAACTAGAAGCTACATAGCCTGCGAGTAGTGCATTCCCATGCAATCCACCAGTGAGCCGGAGAGTTCGGCACCGCACTGGGCGGACAATTCAGAGGGTGATGTATCGTGTGATTGTGATCTATGCGTGTTGGCGCTAAGTAGTAAGTGCCACACGAGAAGAAAGTGGCGTGCACTCGTGACCAGTGCAACCAGAGGTTAGTGAAAGTTTTTGGGGAAAAACCCGGAGGGTTTTTCGGCCCAAAACATGCACTCGAACTGGGTGGCAAGGTGAGCTGTGACTCCCAAGTATTAGGAGCCAGCAACACATTCAGCGAAGCTTGACTACCCCCAATATTAGGAGCTGGTAAGTTCAGCTGTTCACTTATTATGGGTGCAGTGGGCGGGATCATGCAGGTGACCATGACACACTGTGATTGCCAAGTTGGCCTTGCCCAATGAGGTAATAAATAAATAAAAAAGGGCACATGGTGGCCATGGTGTGCGATTGGCCAATGAAAAGGTTTGACATGTTGCCAAACAAGGGAAGGATGGGTATTGTTAGAGACCGTGCTCGGATGGAGAAGCAGAGGGGTCGGGGCTTGGCTTCAGCTCTTGCACTGTGCCCTTAGCTGAGTACATGCCCTGAATTTGGAGCAGATCTGACAATGTCTGACAATAGGATGGGCAGGCCGCTTTGGTCCACTTGGTGGGTTGGGAGGTAAGTATTACTAGTGGTAATCCAACTAGGAGTGGAGCAGGGAAGGCAGAGGAAGTTTATTGGGACGGAGGGGAGTAAGGGGATAGATTGATGGGGTTGGAGAGGTAAGAGTAAGTACTTAGAGCGGAGGGTTGGAGGTGACAACAAGGTAAACTTGTGTCTGGAGAGGGAGCAAAGTCCTATGGAGAATTCCCACTAGTAGAGACAGTGGGAAGACAAGTAATATCAAGACTGGGGAGTAGCTAAATACAGGATATGTTTTTATATACTTCTATGTAGGAGGCAGTGACTAGTTAGTCCTTGGTACGAGGCTATGTACCAAGCATAATTTGTAAGTAGACACAGGTGAAAAACATACATCAGGAAAACCACCAGCTGCTTTTTTGACTTATTTTACTTAATGTCACTTAATTTCTGAGGGATGAAACTTAGAACATCACTTTTTACACTTAATAGACTTTCTGAAAAGTGAATTCAGCGAGTGCTCAATTCGCTAGTTGCGACCATTCAAAAAGTGGCAAAAGTTGTATTCAGTCTAATAAGTACTACAGAAAAGTGAATTCAGGGAGTGCTCAAATTCACAAGTTGTGACCATTCAAAAAGTGGCAAAAGTTCAAGTTGTATTCAGTCTAATAGTAAGTACTACACGAGCCTCATCTGGGTTGTGTTTTCGGGGGGTGTCAGTGCTGAGTTCTGATGAGTGAATGGGTGGAGTCGGTGATGAGTTCTGGCTGGATCATTCATCGGCAGGGTTCCTAGTAGTGGTATGTGTGCTTGCGGTTTGTGGTGATCCAGAAGGACCACACTATGGGAAAGTGGCAGTGCTTGTTGTCTGAAAAAAGAAATTGTCGGGAAACACCAATAATCAAGTCGCAAATATCAGCAAGTATGAATAATACAAGTTCAGACCATCCACTCACCTATAAATTTATACATCACAAACTTGATTGTGACTAAGATGGGCCCTCAGGATGCTGTCAGTGGCCTGCGCTAATTTTTAACGCAGTATACAAGGAGCTCAACATCACTATTGTTCATGGCGGCGTGATTCATTCCCTCGTAAGTTCACTATTTTATATTGAGCTTTACTGACTGTACTCGTAATTAGACTGCGCAATGAATTTCTGAATGGCACAGCAACTTCAGCTCGACAGGCCTGGTCATTATTGTGGACTTTTTGTCATGAAACTCTGACTGTGATTCTGTTCAACTTGCCGCCTACCTTCTTGCAGACTATGCATTCCTATTTGAGGACCCTGACAAGCCAAGTCCCCTCACAACATACCATTCTCCCTTTGTATTACAGCTGTTGGGCACAGCGCATCTTAACACCATCAGTGGGTATGTTGAGGTTCCCGACCTCGACACACACACACTTGCGACAGGTGCCACCAAGATGTTGGGCATTATTGCTATCTGTGCTGCAGCCGTAAGTTTGATTTTACGATGGTTTAATTCGCATTTATTGTTTTTTTAGATTGAGCGCGCCCTGGGAATGTTCGCAAACAAGAATTTGAAAGTCAAAGATATCTTGGCATCCAGTGCAAGAGGCAAACTTGTCATCAAACTACTGAAAGTCCTCAACAAGGTCACTAGGAAGATGATCAATGCCCTGTTTTTGTTTTCAGCAGCTCGCTGGGCCAAAGTCACCACATCATTCATCAAATCTATCTCGAGCAAGCCTGCTGGGTATGTAGAGACCACAGTACAGATGGCACGTGCTTGTACTGCCTTAAATGATGCCATTGAATCACTGCAGGACTCACTTAATGACAACAAGTCGGAGGACAATAAGCGCGCTATGCTTTGTAAGTACTTGTCATTCTGGTTTCATCCAACTGACATTCATCATTGTAGGATGTTGTCTCTTCTACACCGCTGGTGGAATCCCGCTGTCGTATCATCATTTTCGCCACTGTTTTTTCCCCCACATGTCCGCCATTTTTCCTGTACCCCCAGCTGGCTCTCAACTTTTTACATTAGAGAGTCTCCTTAATTTTATGCTTTCTCGTGTATGCCCCCATTTTTATGAAAGGCTTGTGCTGCTTTATCTGGTTTTTTAAGTGAAATAAGTGTGAAATAAGCGAAAATTCAGAGATGGAGTGGGCTTAATTAAGTGGTTCATGCCTTTTCACTCAAATGACTTAATGGTACTTTTCACGTCATTAAGTGACAAATTAAGTTAGAAAAGGAACTGGTGGTTTTCCTGATGTAAGTCGGGGTGGTGTTAAGGTCGTGCTCAAGGGGAAGGTTACTCAAAGGGCTTTGGCTTCAGCTCGTGCACTGCACCCCTTACCCGAGTACGTGCCCTTAATTTCTGGTGGGCAGAGGGGAAGTCCAGGGAGTTCCAGAGGACAAATGTCAGTGGAGTTCGGCAGAACTCCGGGAGACTATGTGGGGACGGAGTAAGGCTACTATGGAAATCCGGAGTAGAAACAGAACAGAGGTTAGACTACCCCAAGGTAGAGCTGGAGGATTAGTCCTAAGGTTTAACCCCTAAGACTCGGAGGTGGACAAGAGGTGAGACTCAAGTCCGGAGATTGCAGGAATGAGCAGAACTAAGATGATATTCGAACTAAGGAGTGCCGGAGTATTACAGGGGTTTATATACTGTAGGTATCATGTAAGTAAATCAGTCAGCAAAGGTAAGGGCTATGTATGAAGCATGTGGAAAGTCTATTACTAAGTGTAACGGATCAAAGCAGTGAAGTCGGAAATGAAGTAAGAATGGACGGATCAGTAAGCATAGCGGAATAGGACATAACCGGTAACCAGAGCAATAGCTAATCAAAAAGGAGTTAGGGGTGAGTGCGGAGATGAAGGTGGAGCGCCGGGCGGAATAGCAGGATGGAGAACCGGACTTTAATAGAGTAGATCCGGAATTCTGGATCCGGAGGTATGGGATATGACAGGTGGATATCAATATGTATGCATTGGATCAGTTAGTTGAGTGGTTATAGAAAGTACTGGTGATCTGGGAAGTAAGGGTTATGTGCAAATGGGGAAAGTATATATCTAAATGGGGAAGGAGTTTACAGTAGAGTGGAAACAATGCGGATGGTAACCAACAAGGCGGTTGAGCGGAGCCATAGGAGCGGATGTGGGAGCCGACTGGGACGAGTGGAAGGCAGACAGAGTGGAGGTGGTAGGAAAGCAGGGAAAGCATGAGGGATCACCGGCAATTCCTATTACCGCTCAATCACTGATCCGACGTGTACATACTGATATCCGCTCCGACTTATGTCTTCGCCTGTGTAAGTACTTACAAATTATATCCTTGGTACATAGCTTTGCAACATAGTTATCCTGATCACTGCCTCATACATAGAGGTATATAACATATCCTATACTTAGATATTTTCCCCAGTCTTAATATTACTTGTCTTCTTGCAGTTACTACTTGTGAGATTTCTCAGTAGGACCTTGCCTCCTCTGGACACAAGTTTCACCTTGTTGTCACCTCCGACCCTCTGCTCCAACTTAGAGCCGTGTTCTAAGTCTTCTCTTTACTTCTCCGCCCCTATCAAGTATTCCCCCTGCTCCTTTCCGCCCTCCACATTATCCTCCACCTCCTCTGCTCCTATCAAGCATTCCCCCAGCCCCTTTCCACCCTCCCCATTATCCTCCGCCTTCTCCGCCCCACTCCTAGTCGGTCCACCGCTAGTAGCTCTTACCTCCCGACCCTCAAAGTGGACCTAAGTGGTCCACTCGTCCTATCGTCGGACAACGTCAGACCCACTCCAAATTCGGGGCACGTACTCAGCTAAGGGCGCAGCACAAGAGCTGAAGCCAAGCCCTGACCCCTCTGCCTCTTGAGCTGGCACAGTACCTAACAGATGATGATGAACAAGATAGTATTGAGCGTGAATGTCTAGGTCTACCACCAGTGTGGAAACGAAGAGGTTAAGTCTAAGGAGTACTTATGCTAACTAACCTACTTATATACATAACATTGAATAGGAGATATCTGAGTATAAAAGAAATCAGCCAATGAGAAAAGAGTCATATGATACTGCAGATGACTGAGCATGACATCATGATATATAAGCGATAAGTCAGACAGTGACTAAATAGAAGCCCAAGATCCGACCGGTACTTCTTCTGGAAGCGAGATTGTTCTAGCCTGTGGAGTTGGGGAACCAATCAGAGAAACAACAGGTGATATGTGAAGAGGTGAAGATGTGACGGGAAGTGAAGTCACGTGACCGGTTCAGTAACTAGAAGTAGCTGAAGGAAAGCCGAGAAACGAAAAATGATTTGTATTTGGAATTCGTGACATGTGGGCTGCATGTGTCATCACCAAAACTTCAAAAATCAGGTATTCCCTGATTAGGCTGATGGTGACAAATATTTTTGATCATGGATGATGGCTGTTGCAAAGGTCAAAGAAGGACTCAATCATTGTGATGTCAAGTAGCTAGTAGTATACCATTGTTGTGTGTATCTGTTACAGGGACCCTCAGACCCCTATCATCTCCACCAAATGTCGCCGTCACAACCGTGTTACAACACGTGACAGATGACATCACCAGCACGTGACTAAACTGCAGAGCACGGCATGACAGCTGTCGGAGCAAGATAGCTCTGGAACCAACCTAGACCGGGATCAATAGAAGCCGCGTGCTTCTCCCCTATCACCCCTACCGATACACTGGTACTGACTATTGTTTATCCTATCGCTTATCATGACAGATAGTGTTATCTGACTTGGACACCTACCGCTGTGCCGGTACCATACCTTGGACCCTTACCGTTGAACCGGTACTCTTATCTCTGAGTCCTTATGACTCACATAGACGCTTACCTAGTTGGGATGCTTTCTGGTTACCCAAGCCTACCCTGAACTTATAGGATGATACCTATATATACCAAGTAGTTAGACCATGTATTTCTCTAACTTGATCTTCACTTGTGATATACAACTCTAGCTTCTTCTTTGAACCTTTAGTCAGTCATTCTGGATGGACAGCCTCCATTCAGTCTTCCATCGTCTCGGTGCTCCATGAAGCGGACACAGGATTGACCCTATCAAGTGCACTGTTGGAAAGCCGGGCTTTCCCATAACAGTATCTGCTATTCAATGATATACTCCTGTCATTATGATTGTACTCTGATATGCTGCTCTCAGCCTGACCACTGCCTGATATTCTCTCAGTATCTTAGTAGTAGTGCATGTATGTAGTTCTAATTCAAAATTACAAAGCTCCATGGTATTCCCTTGCCGTCTGGTTCACCAGAAAAATTGGTGAATGCTAAATTGTGCGCAAGGCTGTGTCGGTTGATGGCAGTTGCAGTGTTTGAAGCTCTGACATCAACAAGTCTAAACAATGGACTTTCGCAAAATTCTGCCTCCTTTGTCTCTCCACATCTTTCTTTCTCTCTCTCTCATCATTCATCATTTGAATTACTGCACCATCCGATCGAGCTATCTGAGAACTTTTTGACCAGATGTGGGTGGATTCATTGCTCAAATGGTGGAATATGTATGTACTATTTGTTCTGATCCTTTGTGTGTTGCTGACTTCTCGCAAAGTGTCCATCTGGTATACTAGTTCAATTTTTAGCACTTCGCATCACATTCCTGTCATCATATTTTCTCTTGCTAGCATTGCATCACAGCTTTGAATGGACTGCATTTTTTTGATATTGACTTGCAATTACACCTCTCATTTTCTTGTTGCTGTCATGCATACCTGTATTTAGGCATATGCACGGGTTTTGAAAACCCACATGGGTGGTGGGTGGGGGTATCCCTGGGGTGCAGGTGGGGGTCTGACCTTGCACCACCTGTACCCTCGGCTCAGGTTGACACATGAAATTATGTTGCTAGTACTAAACCTAAACTTAAACTCCGCAATGCACACTGGTACAGTCTGTGAAACTAAACCTTAAACACTATGACATTCTCAATACAAACCACAACATCTTCAACACACTCTGATACATCCTCATCATGCAACTAAATATGTTCTCGCAAACTGCCCGCCGAGTTTCCAAGCTGACTGAAAAGGCCAAGGCAGCTATCAAGGAGAAGCTCACTGACTCATCAAAGAAAAGGAAGACTGATGCGGATCAGACAGGCGTGGCACCCAGGCAATCAAAAAGGGTCAAACCTACCCAATTGAATGGGCCTGCCGAAGATATACAGTCAAACAACATGGTGCCTCGACCTTCTGCGGTGATACCAAAGCCTCCAGTGCAGGCACATCGCGCTGTTGTTCAAATTGAAGAAGCAGAAGTGCATCAGAATGCAACCATGGTTGAGGACACAAGTGAAGATGAAAATGACACCAGAATGGGAATCAAGTCCAGATGTCGAGACTCCAGAAGACGAGCTAAGTAAGATGAATCATTAATTTAAATCACATTGTTAACAAAAGTATAGAACGACTAATGAAAGGATGGATCTCACCTGTGTATGCCTTCTTTGAGCCTACTCCCCGCATTGTTGAAATTAATGGGCGCTGCACACATGAATTTAAATGTGGTGCACGCGGATGCAAAACAACCATTCAATGGTTCCTCAACAAAAAAGATGTGCAGTCGACAGGCAACATGAGGAAACATGTTAAGTCCTGCTGGGGGAATGCTGTACTGACTGCCGCTGATGATGCAAAAGATGCAAATGAGGTCCAGACAAAGATCATTACCAGTATCCTACGAGATGGGTCAATCACAGAGTCTTTTGAACATAAGGGGAAGGGGAAGGTTACATATGCTCACCGTCAGCATACATGCACCAAGACAAAGTATGTAATTGAGCTTGTGATAAAAACCATCAGGAAACTGACAATGTTGCAGAGCCGAAATAGTCTGCTGGGTGTCAGAAAGCCCGTGGCCATTGGAGATTGTGAAAGACAGAGCATTTCAGTTGTTGATGAAGACCGGAAGGCCAGAGTACTACATACCTTCCCCCACAACTGTTGCACGTGATGTCAAACTCGTATTCGTGTGTACATGCCAACAAATTGCTAAAATGTTGCAGGTTAGTTTCTTCACACTTGATCATACTAAGGCTAACCCAACTGACAAGGAATATGACGGTAAAATGAACTTTACCACTGACGGATGAACATCAATGAACTACCATGCATTCGTGGCATTCTCAGTCCACCTGGAGCACCAAGGTGTCTGTTAAGACTGTGCTCAGAGGTAAAGTGGAGTCTGAGGGGCTTGGCTTCAGCTTGTATGCTGCGCCCCTTACCTGAGTACATGCCCTAATTTCGGAATGTAGTCCGACACGAGTTCTATGAGTTCTGACAGGACATCGGAATGGGGGTCCTCTGAAGGAGGACCGACGGACTACTAGGTGAGCGTGGGAAAGTCGGGCAGGGGTGTTCTACCCAACAAGAGGGAGGTGGGGGACTACTGTGGTCGGAACCAACAGTAGAAGCAGAGCGGAAGGGACTGCTCGGATGAAGTCTGAAGCAGAGTGGAACGGAGGAACGGAGGAACGGAGGAACGGAGGAACGGCGGAACGGAGGAACGGAGGAACGGAGGAACGGAGGAACGGAGGAACGGAGGAACGGAGGAACGGAGGAACGGAGGAACGGAGGAACGGAGGAACGGAGGAACGGAGGAACGGAGGAACGGAGGAACGGAGGAACGGGAACGGAGGACGGAGGACCGGAGGAACGGAGGAACGGAGGAACGGAGGAACGGAGGAACGGAGGAACGGAGGAACGGAGGAACGGAGGAACGGAGGAACGGGAGGAACGGAGGAACGGAGGAACGGAGGAACGGAGGGAACGGAGGAACGGAGGAACGGAGGAACGGAGGAACGGAGGAACGGAGGAACGGAGGATTGGAGGGGTGGCTGACCTAGGGAGTCAATCCCCTAGGTCGGCTAACAGGAGTTGACTAGGATCAGGCCCAAGTCGAAGAGCAGAAGAGCAGGGCTTAGAAAAGGTGATATTCAGACTGTGTATCTACAGACAGATGTACATAGTGTTATATACTCTAAGTAGCATAGCATAGCAGGAGGCTATGTGCTGAGTGTACAGGATTACAACAGGATGACTGAAACATACGAGAATAAGGCTTGGAGAAAAGTATGTATGTGACAGATCAGAAATCACTAGGGTATAGGCATTACCGGTGATCCAAAAAGTGGAACTACAATACTAAATGGAGATAGGACCAGTTGAGTGGTTCCTAGTCTGGGAGTGGACCGGTGAGGTGGTCGGGCGGACTAATAGTCAGGTAGGGCAATACGAGCAGAATTGAAGGATCCGAGTGGGTTGGAAAAGTGGAGGGAGTAGGAGTAGGATTGGGTGGATCGATAGGGCGGAGGAGCAGAACCCCAGATAGGGTCGGATGGAAGGGGTATGGTGTCGGAGGACATAGGGGTAGTGTCAGAAGAGCGGAACAGGGTTGGGCGGAGGTAGTAGGGTGTTATGACCAGCGTCCCTTAACCTAACTAGTAGGTGTCTGGAGTATGGATCACACCACAGGACTCAGTCTGAAGAGGATAAGGCAAGGGTAATATTGAGAGGGAACGTCTAGGCCCTACGATGACGTAGAAACGAGGAGGTTAAGTCTAAGGAGTACTACTGACTACTACCTAGACTATATACTACTATTGGGGCGGAGCTGTCTGAGTATGAAAGGTATGTGATATAACTATATACGGTCATAACATTGCACCTAGGGTATAGGGCGTCTTATCAACCAATCAACTACAAGAAGGAAAGGGTAAAGGGTTCATAGGGCTAGGGGTATCGGTAATTAAGCAGGGTTCTCAGGGACTGCTTTTATTCAGGGTAGACGGAGATTAAGAAGGGTGTGAGAGAGTTCTGTGACAAGAAGTCTCGAGCGGTAATTAAGGATCTCGATTTGAGATGGAATCTGAGGATCTAGATCTAAGGATCTAGATAGGATCTGGATCTGGAGATGTATCGTGTATGATCGGATCTAAGGGTTCTCCAGGGTCTTCGGTAATGGGTATGCTTCTCTATGAGCGGTACTTCTGTGATAGGGTTTCAGGGTTTTGCTGTGACTGTGCAACAGGTTCTTATGTAAGGGGTTCGGTTAATGACAGAGGTAACTCTTAACATGTCATATGTGAAGATGTGAAGGTCTGCGATGTGAAGAGGTGATGACCCTTTGAGAGATAGCTCGTAAAGTACTCTTCGGTTATGGTTCGATCATAGAGGCATGTAGATGCTTATGATGTAACCCGTTGCCTAATCGTAGGACTTCTAAGGATGTGATGAGTTCGTATGTCTAGGGTTACGGATAAGGATGGATGACGTCGATATAGTATAGATGTGATGTAAAGATAGTGATCTTTAATCGGTTATCCATCTTATCTTATCAGGGATCTATCTAATCTAATCTTATCGGATAAGGTGTCTTAGGGTTTGATAATCGAAATTTAGATGCAGTTGGTAACATTCATGACATAGGGCTAATCCTGCTGAGATGCACTTCATGCATTGTCAGGGAAGGAGGAATGGAGCGGATGGGGAACAGGGGGTCAGACCAGGGGTGGGGATGTTCACAGGTGGTATTGAGGTGCTCAGATCCGGTCTATGACAGTGTCCCACTAAGCTTCCCATTAGATATTGTTGAGGTCACAACGGTACAGAAATGACTTACTCAGACTGTGCATATATTGACATGTTAATGCACACAGTCACATACTGGCTGAGGAGCTCACAACTGTGTTTGCAAGCATGCTAAAGGAATTTGGGATATCAGAAAAGGTAGCGGTCTAAAAATAATGAAACTTACCAGCTAATGTCATGAGCCATAGATCCTGAGTGTTACATGCAACAACACATCCAATAACAATGTTATGATTGAGGATCTTGCCACATTGGTCCCCAAGTTCGTGGGGAGTGCAAGTCATACATGGTGTTTTCTGCACACCTGTCAACCTCGTAGTGAAGTCCCTCATTCAGTGAGTTTGACGCTGGCAAAGAAAGAAGCCAACGAAGCCTTGGATGGAAAGGATGTGGAGGTAGCAAATGAAATTGATGCGCTGAGGAAAGATGACGAGAACGAGGAAGACGTAATCAGTTTCACAAACTCGGACAATGAATTGACAGATAACAATGAAGGCTGGGTTGATGATGTTGAATCATTGCCAGCAGACAGGCACAATGAACTGCAAAAAAATATACGACCAGTCAAATTGGTACTCCTGAAGGTAAGTATACAAAAACATACATGTGCACCTTTAAACTAAAGAATCCATCCAGCTGCGCAAGCTTGGCTATAAGCTCATACATTCCACAACAATCCTGCTCCCTGCCTGGCATGAGATCCTTGGCGATTTGCACATGACAAAGACTAATATGCCGCGAGATATGTCGACCCAGTGGAACTCGACTTTTGACATGCTCGAGTATTCTCTTGGACATCAGAAGGCTATTGACACCGTGACACAGCGCCAAGAGCTAGGTTTGCGCAAGTTTGAGCTCACAGACTGTGACTGGGAGATAGCCAAGCAATTGTGCAATGTACTGAAGGTGTGTCTTTGTTTGAGTTCATTTGCTTGGCTAAGCAGGTACCAGATTCTAAAAGACACAACTTTGTTTTTCTCGTGCTTGACCCCCAACCTTGCTACAGTCATTCCTGCAATGGACTTAATCAATGAGCGACTTACAATGTATTCCCGCAGCAAGAAGTACCTGCCATCCATTCGCAGCAGCCGTACGACTAGCCAAGCTGACCCTCAACTTTCACTACTATCAAATGACAGACAAATCTGAAGTATATCAGATTGCTATGGGTGAGTGATGTTTTAATTGTTTCTTGTTCGAAACCACTGACCATTTTGTTTTTCTACATAGTGCTACACCCCCGTCACAAGCTATCCTACTTCAAGGCCACTCATTGGGAGGAGGACTGGATTGAGACAGCAGAAACTCTGGTGCACACAGAATTCAACCATACCTATCTAGAGTTGGAGATCATCCACGATGACACATTGATGGATACTGGACCAACTGTCGATGACTCACAGATGGTTTGTTTGTTTTAAGAATCTCTACCTTTCATTGACTGACTAGATTCTAGAACATTTTCGACAATATTCCAGCACTTGCGGCACCAAAGGCCAACTTAACCAATGAATTGGACCGCTATCTCGGCACGGACATTGAACATGTTATTGATCCAATCACCTGGTGGTATGAGCACCATGATACTTATCCACATCTGTCATGGATGGCACTGGATTATCTTACAATTCCTGGTGAGTCCAATTTTTTTCTCATCACCAATTGTCCAGAGCTTCTGACATTGTTTTGTAGCTACTTCAGTTGACGTTGAGCTTTTGTTCAGTCGCGGTCGCCTCTTACTATCTCATGTTCATTCTTGCCTCACTGTGCAGTCGACTCGCGCACTATTGTGCCTTAACTATTGGAGCCAGCTCAACCTCATCAAGACCGAAGACATTGTCAAAGTCAGCTCCCTGCCTGATGCTGAAGGTGATGAGGAAGAGCTTGAGGATGGGTGGGATAGAATTCAGGTCTCATAAGTATATAGCTTACTATTCCTACATGTATAGCAATTTTTTTGTATCCTGCCATATGTCACTGTGTACCCGCGGGGTATATCCATGACAGGTTGTACCTGCGGTGCATTTTGTACACTAAGCAAAGCTCAGTAGTTGTCTGGAAACAATACTATATTAAGTACCTAAGCAAAGCTAGTGTACATCAGTGAAATGCAATACAAGATACGAGAGATGAGTATACACACCTCAGTAGTTGTCTGGAAACAATACTGAGGTGTCATCGAGGATGCAAGACTATGTAAATATGAATGGTTATGGCTTAGCTAAGAGATGGAGGATCGACACCCGGTAGAGTTCATATGGTGCAAGAAGTCGAGAAGTATGTGTAATGTATGGCATCAAAGGTGCAAAATAGATAACGGCAAGAATGGTCATACCAATGCCAACACACCCCTGCGCCGAGATGCTACTCGTGTGACACTAGTTATAGTCCCTCTGCGTGCTTCACGAACAGTGGATGAGGCAAGGCCTTTGTCAGGATATCTGCGACATTTTTGTGAGACGGCAGCCAGTTGGGTAAGAACACACCGTTCTCGATGTACTCGCGGATGAAATAGTAATGAATGTCGATATGTTTGGAACGTATGTGGAATATGGCTTCCTTGGACAACACGATGGCCCCGGTATTATCAATGTAGAGGACAATGGGAAGGGGCATTGGTACATGGAGGGCAGTAAACAATGATTTCAGCCAAATGCCCTCCTGGAGTGCATGAGTGACGGCCATATATTCAGCTTCCATGGAGGAGAGCGTGTGCGTGGTCTGCTTCTTAGAGACATGCTCAATGAGACCTCCCATGAAGAACCAGGCGTACCCGGAGATGGAGAGGCAATCATCAGGTGAGCCTGCCCAGTCGGCATCGCAATACCCATGGAGTTTTTCGTCTGCGTGATCACCCCCATAGTGAGCATGATAGTTCAGTGTTCCACTGAGGTAGCGAAGGAGGTGTTTAGCCACTGCATAGAAGTGGGGGGCAGGACTGGCACAGTGTTGGGCGAGGGTGTTTACAGCGAAGGAAATTTCGGCCCTTGTACAGACAGATAGATACAACAGTTCACTGACAATTTTCCAGTAGCGAGTGGGGAGGTTTGCAATGTCATCATAAACGTCAGTTGCAAGGCTGAAAGGATGCTTGGAGTCAAGGGGGAGTTGAACTGGGTTGCAATCAAGGAGGTTGTATTCATCTAGGAGGTGTGTGATATAGTCGCCTTGATGCATCCATAGTTGGCGAGAGGAGCGAGAACGCTCAAACTGAATGCCAAGGAATTTACTGATGGGTCCCAAGTCCTTGATTCCAAAGTGTTGAGTGATGCGACCCGTGACGTATGCAAGAAAAGTCTTCAAGTTCAAAGTGCCCATGCCATCATCGATGTGCCAACTGATGATGCAGAGGATGTAACCGGCAGAGGGGGTAGACTTATCATATATGAAAATGGCATGGTCAAAAGTGCAACGAGTAAAGCTGAGTTCTATCATGATTGCCCTGACCTGTTTATACCATTCCATGGCCGATTGCTTCAAGCCATAGATCGTCCTAAGCATGAGCCAGATGAGCATGGCCCAGTCACCTTCCTCAAATCCCTTTGGCTGATGCATATATATCTACTCCTTTAAAACTCCCCAGAGAAAAGCATGTCGTGCATCAAATGTGTCTAGTTCCCAGTCGTTTTGACATGCTAAGGCTGCGATGAAGCGAACAGAAGCCATTTTGATCACTGGTGCGAAGGTGGATCCATAGTCGACTCCAGGGATCTGTGAAAAACCTTGTGCTACTAAGCACGCCTTCTGGACTGGACCGCCTTTGTTGTCCTCTTTGAATTTGAGGACCCAATGATTGCCTATGGCTTTGTGTCCCTGGGGCAGTTTTACTAGCTTGTAGACGCTCATGTCCTTCATCATCGCAAGTTTGGCTTTCATGGCTGCAAGCCAATGTGCGTGGTCTGAACATTGCATGGCCTTGTCATATGTAGCAGGTGGGATCGCCATATCATAGTCTGGATTGGAGGGGTTACACTTTCAGTTGCTTCGAATGGCGATGTGAGAGTGTTCCTCAATGCATGCATTTGCCATGACCTCCGTGACATCTGTGTTGGACTTGATGTCTGTGATATCCTCTGGGATGCCTTCCGGTCTCTCAACAGTGTCTGCAATCACCCCCTCACAAAGCAAATTCTCAGCAGCGCGATCTGCTCGGGCATGGCGAAGAGCCACCAGACAAGCTTTGGAGGCTGCAAGCTCATCAGCATAAGTCTGGCCAGCTGGGGTATGAACTCGTGCACGAGATGAACGGCGCAGTGCAGCCGCAGGAGTGGTGGCTGGAATGGAGGAAGGCATGGATGAAGAAGGTGATGGAATAGAGAAAGAAGGAACATTGATGACGGTAGGTTCATCCTCCTCACCATCAGAGTCAGAGTGATGAGCAATGGAAGGGAGATTTTCATCAAAGATGACATCCCGCATGGTAAAGAATGTGCCAGTCTCTCTGTCATGTAGACGGTACCCTTTAACGCCATCTGGATATCCCATGAATATGGCAAGATGGGAATGTGGTCCGATCTTTGGCTGCAGCTCAGTGGGAATCTGAGTGAAACACTTAGCACCAAAGACACACAAGTGAGATAAGTTGGGCTTACGGCCGTTGAGGACTTCATAAGGAGTGATGCCAGAAGGAAGGGTAGAGGTTTCACTGCAGTTCCAAAGGTAACAGGCTGTAAGTGCAGCCTCACCCCATAAGGTCACCAGCAGGTTGGCAGTCTCAAGCATGGCAAAAAGCCTTCCTTCAATGGTGCAAATTGCACGTTCGGCCTTTCCGTTCTGTGGGTGTGCGTAGGGTGCAGAGAGTTGTTGAGCAATGCCTGCCAATGCTAATGCCTGAGTGAAGGCCCCACCGATAAATTCTCCTCCATTGTCTGAGTGAAATACTTTAACACGCCACCCTGACTGGTTCTCCCAATGCTTACAAATTAACTCCCATGCCTCTAGAGCTTGGTCTTTGCTCGTGAGAAGTTGTAAGTTGAGGAGATTCATGTGATCATCAAGAAAAATGATGAAGTGATGTTTTGTGTGTGGGGTTTCAACAGGGAAGGGACTGCATAAGTCAGAATGGACAAGGTCGAGAATGGTGAGTGCTCTCGGCATCTTGGAGGGTGGATAAGGCTTGCGAGGATGTTTCGCCATGATGCACGGCTCACAAGTATGGAGAGGGAGTGTGGTGTCAACCTTGGCACCACTTGAGAAAAGAGGCAGACATTTCACAGCCTCACCTCTGGGATGTCCCAGTCATGCATACCACAAGTCCCAAGATAAGGGAACCTTGGCAAATGCTGAGATCTCGAAGATGTGGTGATGGAGAGGAAGGTGGAATGAACCGAAGATCCAGGAATACGAGATTTCCCATCATGGGAACATCACTGAGGCAATCTCCATGATAGACGATTTGACAGTGGGGTGGGAAAGGTAAGAAGTTGCATGCCCATCCTTTCTTAAGCATATGCCCCACTGACAGCAGATTGATCAATGCCCCTGGGGCATGAAGACACCCACTGAGGCGAAGACATTGGACTACAGTTATTGACTGGTGAGTTCGGCCACACAGTCGCTCTATCCAGAAGTGGCTAACTTCCCATGGTTTGCTGTCTTCACAGTGACCTTCGCACTCGAATCGTAAGTCCAGAAATAGCTTTGATTCGTTATGAGTGTTGATGTGGTGCCCGAATCTAGAATGGTGGATAGCATCTGGCTAGTGATGCAAGTAATGTCTTCATCCTTCAACAATGACTCGGTATCAAGTTCTTCGGCAATGGTGCAGGACCAGTCTCGCATGTGAGATGATGAGGCAGTGAGTGCTGATGTTTCAGTGGATGAAGAGGGAGGTGCAGGGGTAGTCTTGGAGTCAGTAGCTGCTGCAGCTATGTCTTTCCAGTTTTCCTCCTTGTTCACCTCACTATGGTGCTTTCCCCTCCATTCCTCTGCCAGGTTGCATGCAATGTTCAATATTGTGCATTAACGAGCAGGGAAGGCCAACACATGCGGCATTTTCACAGGGCACCCCCTTGGGGTTGTGCTTATGAATACGCACTCCGGTAGCTGCATTCGTCTTGTGTTCAGTTTGGTTGTGTGAGACAGTGGTGTTGGCATATTCTGACCCTGGGCGAGCATTGATTCTTTGTTTCCCGCACTGATGATTCGCTTCTTCAGTGAATGATGTGGCCACTTCCTCAAAGGTAAGTGCTGCAACTGGATTAGAGGATGTTGTTGCAACTGGAGTAGAGGATGTTGCTGTGGCTGACGATGTTTTCACCATGGTAAGACTGTGAAAAATGACCCACTGGGGCGTTTCAGGAAGACTGTTGAGAAGCATAAAAATGCTCTCACTGTCTGTGAAGGTGATGCCCATTTCTGCGAACCTGTGACGCCCATTCTCAAACACACCAAGATAGTGTGAAGCATTGTCTGGGTCTTTCAGTCTTTTGGAGAAGAGTTGGGATTGAAGTTTGTATTGGGAAGTGACATCGAGATGGGATGAAGCGTTTGGATAGCATCTCCCACTGCTGACGAGCTGTTAGCTTCTCCCCAAGGATGTTTTGAATGATGGGTGAGAGTCTCCTTCCGATAATCACTTTCATCTGAGCATCTTCCTTTATCCACTCTTTCATGAGCACAAGCTCTGCAGCAGTAGGTTGACCTGCAGCTGCAGGTGTGGGCATGAGACTGGCGAAATTCTGCAACATCATTGGGATCAGTGCCAGTGCTACAATGGCTCCATAATCCCTCTCCTGCTAAGGCCAATTCTACAGCTCATTGCCATGTCATATACCTGATCTGACCGCTCCAGTATTGATATCTGCTCCGCTTTCCGACCCCCTCCGCTCCATCCATCCTCCGCTCCGTCCAATCACAAGTCCACATTCCGCCCTACGCTTCCACTCAACCGCTCAACCGGTCCCCTTCCATAACCTCTCCATTCAACTGGATCTCTTTCCCCTTTTAGATATATACTTTCCCCTTCAGTACATAGACCCTTACTTCCGGATCACCGGTAATTCCTATTACCGCCCGATCGCTGATCCTGACGCGTACATATTGATATCCGCTCCGACTTATGTCTTTGCCTGTGTAAAATACTTACAAACTATATCCTTGGTACATAGCTTTACAACATAGTTATCCTGGTCACTGCCTCATACATAGTAGTATATAACATATCATGTACTTAGATATTTTCCTCAGTCTTAATATTACTTGTCTTCTTGCAGTTACATCTTGTGAGAATTCTCAGTAGGACCTTGCCTCCTCTGGACACAAGTCTCAACTTGTTGTCACCTCCAACCCTCCAACCCTCCGCTCCGACTTAGAGCCTGTGCTCTAAGTCTTTCCCTTATACTCCGCCCCTATCAAATATTCTCCCTTGCCCCTCCACATTATCCTCCACCTTCCCCACCCCTACCAAACACTCCCCCTGCTCCTATCCACCCTCTGCATCACTCCCCGCCTTCTCCGCTCCACTCCTAGTCGGCCCTGCTGCTAGTAGCTCTTACTCCCTGACCCTCAAAGCTGGACCAAAGTGGTCCACTCGTCCTACCTGTCGGACAATGTCGGACCCGCTCCAAATTCAGGGCACATACTCGGCTAAGGGTGCAGTGCAAGAGCTGAAGCCAAGCCCTGACCCCTCTGCTTCCTGAGTCGGCATGGTACCTAACAGCCAACTAGGATGGTTGTCAGAGCTGGTCAGTTTCGGCAATGTGATTGAACTTTCCCATTGCATATGAGAGACGTTTAACCATTAGATAAATGCAAGTATTGAGTTCTTTGCTTCGTGCAATATCTAGGCCAATTTAGAGCCCAGGGCTCATAACCTGTATGCTAAGCAAAGCTTCAGTAGTTGTCTGGAAACAATACTATATTAAGTACCTAAGCAAAGCTAGTGTACATCAGTGAAATGCAATACAAGATACGAGAGATGAGTATACACACCTCAGTAGTTGTCTGGAAACAATACTGAGGTGTCATCGAGGATGTGAGACTATGTAAATATGAACTGGTTACGGCTTAGCTAAGAGACAGAGGATCGACACCCAGTAGAGTTCGTATGGTGCAAGAAGTCGAGAAGTATGTGTAATGTATGGCATCAAAGGTGCAAAATAGATAATGGCAAGAATGGTCATACCAATGCCAACACATTTCCCTCTTACCTGTGATAAAACCCATACCCGTGCTGAGGGTATGGGTATACATCAGGGTGCGGGTGCAGGTGAGAGCACCACTACCCTGGGGTTTACCCGTGCAGATCCCTAGCACTACCTGCACCCCAAACATCTCGCATGTCTCATGCCTGTTCCAGCCGTCAGATACTTATCGACCTCCAGCATAGGCTTGGGTTGTGGGTAGGTAGCCTCACTAAACATATTGGCAAGTCCTTTGTATAGTGCATCATTTGCTGCTAATAGTCCCTTTTCCAGCTGACTTTTCGCCTGGTGCACTTGATGCCAGTACCACCGCACTGGGTTCCACTCCCATTCTCGGACTTTGTCTCTTGACACGCACGTTGAAAACACCAGTGAGTGATCATTGACTTTATATTCATTTTCGCTTGTTTTTAAAGTGAGTTCAGGCGAGCGGCGCACGAAGCGGGAGCTAGTAGAATAAATATATCTCAGGCTCTATGAAAAGACCTCTAGTAAGAGTGGGTAAAGTACCTAGTAGAATAAATATCTAATGGTATGTTAGCTCTTTAGAATAACGCGAAAAATATATGAGACTTACATCTCAGGCTCTATGAAAAGACCTGAGATGTTCTAACGACTCGTTCGGTCCTTTATAGTACAGATAGGATAGATAAGTAAATGATAAGTAAGTTGTCCGTTACTTAGAGATAGACATTCCAATATCGACGAGCCTCGGCCGACGTCAACGCGTCGCCTCATCGTACTCACTGGTTGTGCTCGTACTGTTTCACTCTCATCTTCTACAGTCCGTCTTCCGTTTCCTTCGTCTCGTCGGATTCCAACACTCCCCCTTGAGCGCAAGGCTCTAAGCTCATCCGAGCGCAGTAGCTTCTGGAGGCGGGGACGGGGTAATGCTTTGGTAAAGGCATCTGTGACGTTATCTTCCGTCGGGCAGTACTCGAGTGCGAATGTGCCGCTCTTGACATGCGCATGGACGAAGTGGTATCATAAGTCGATATGCTTGGTACGCGAATGAAACTTGTTGTTTGACGCGAGAGCTATTGCAGCTTGGTTATCACAATATATGGGGGTGGGAAGTTCAACTGGTCCGTAGAGTTCGTCAAGGAGTAACTGTAAGTAGAGCACTTCTCGTGCTACTGTTGTGAGCGCAATATACTCAGCTTCTGCGGTTGACAGCGCTATCAGCGGCTGTTTGTGCGCGCTCCATGCTACGGGTCCTCTGTTTAGCATAACAACATAGCCCGACATCAAGTGTCTGTGCGGCTGGGACGCCCAGTCCGCGTCAATGTACGCTTCGATCCCAGCATCTGTGCCTCCTAAGGTGAGTCCAAGATCGGCTGTACCTTTAAGGTACTGAAAGACGCGTTTGTTGGCTTCCCAGTGCACTCATCCGGGGTTGCGCATGAATTGAGATAACGTAGCTACTGAGAATGCGATATCGGGGCGAGTACTGGTTGCAGCGTACATTAGGGACCCTATGGCCCTCTGGTAAGGTACGTCTTGCATGGCTTCATGTTCGGCGTGTGTCGCGGGGGACTGGTCTGCTGACAGGACGGTTCCTACGTCCATAGGCGTTTGTGCGGTTTTCGCATCAGTAAGGTAGAACCGTTCAAGGATAGTGTTGATATACGCTTGTTGAGAAAGGGTGATGTTCCGTGCCTCGCGGTCACGCTCGACCTTAAGTCCTAGAAGCCAATTAAGTTCTCCCAGGTCTGATATCTCGAAATGATTGCAGAGTTGGGCTTTGAAGTGCTCGATATGGCTGAGATGGTTAGACGTGATCGCCATGTCATCCACCGATACAGTGACGACCATGTGCTGGGTCGGGGAACACTTGAAGTACACAGCTTGGTCGACTTGTGAGCGTGTGAATCCTATCTTCGCGAATACCCCAGCTAACTCTTCCGCCCATTCAAATCCGGCTTGCTTCAATCCTGGCAAACTCCGTTTCAACTTCAACACCTTTCTCTCATCTCCGTCCTTCAAGTACCCTGGTGGCGCCCGCATGAAGATCTCCTCTTTAATGTCCGTGTAGAGGTAAGCACTCTTTATATCAACTTGGTGGATTTCCCAATCCTGCTGGGCGGCCATTGTAAGGACGGCGCGGATTGTTGACATGTTGGATGTGGGTGCAAAGGTGTCGAAATAATCAACGCCATATTGCTGACGCTGCCCGTTAGCTACCAACCATGCTCGCAGCTTCAACTTCTCGCCTCCGGGACCTCTCTTCATCGCCAGGATGTAATGGCAGGGTATAAGGTTAGCGCGGGGAGGTGCGTCTACTATTTCCCATGTTCCCAGCTTCTCCAACTGACTTATCTCATAGTCTATCGCTTCTTGCCATTCGACCGCGTCTGGGCCATTGAGGGCTTGTTGGAGAGTCGGTTCGGGTTCTGCTGCGGCTGCGGCGAATTCGTCCGCTAGGTCTGCTTCTACAGGGTGGAAGACCAAGGATGCACTCTCCCCCTGGTGCAGGGTGGCGTAGTATCCAGGCGGAGGTCGCGATCGGGTCGCTCTGGGGGCTGGCGGCGGTTCAAGTTGTCGTGGCGCTTTGGGCGGTGTGGAGGGTGGTTGGGGCACAGACGTTCTGGACGTTACTGTCGGTAGGAGCTGCTGGTAGCAGTTCTGGACTCCCCCTCGTCTGGTACGTCTGCTGCCACAGTCACACTCACCGGGCTGAAACTAATGTTTCTCTCGACCGACACTCGCCTCTTCCCTGGCCAGTATACTCGATAGGCCTTGCTCTCCTCATCCACCCTGACAAACAGTCCTTCCTCGGCCCTAGCATCCAGTTTCCCTCCTGTCGTCACGTGAACGAACATGGTGCAGCCGAATTCGTGGGCCTGCGAGAGCGATGGACGTCGTCCATGGACCAAGTCAAAAGGGGTGTGGTCAGGAATAGCACATGAAGGTAAGCGATTCTTCAGCCAAGTGGCGTAGTTAACCGCCTCTGTCCAGAGGAAGTTCGGGAGATCACGGGCAAGGAGCATAGCACGCGCTAGCTCTACAAGCGTGCGGTTGAGGCATTCAGCCACTCCGTTCTGTTGTGGTGAGTCATGCACTGTTAACTGCCACTGAATCCCCTCTTCCTTCAGGTACTTGTCGAATTCTCGACTCAAGTATTCTCCCCCGGGTCAGACCTGAGGGTCTTGACACACATCCCATCGCATTGTCGCAACAACCAGGCTTCATATGCCTTAAACGTCTCTAGCATGTCGCTCTTGTGCGTGAGGAAGCTGACTTTAGTCTGCCGAGTAAAGTCATCGGTAAAGGTCATATAATAAAGGCTACCACCTAGGCTCTCAGTTCTGGCTGGACCCCATAGGTCCGTGTAGATGACCTCACCTGTACATCTTCGCTCGACTTTCAGATTCCTTCGGGAATGGCTTACGCATCGCTTTAGCCTTAGCGCACGTGTCGCAGAACTCCAGCTTGGAGTTTGGGTCTAGGTCGACGCCATCGATCAGGCCCTTTTTTACTGCCTCTAGAACCGCGGTTTGAGAGACATGTCCCAGCATTCGGTGCAGCTCATAGACAGGTAAGTTTCATTCGTGCAATGTTAGCGTGGTGCTGATGCTGTCCAGCGATGCTATAGAGACCCGCGATCTGGGGAATGGTGGTGATAACACTACGCTTGGGGGCAGGTGACAAAATCTTGCACATCTTGTCCTCGAAGTGGACAGCTAAACCTCCCGCAGTGATCCTATTAGTCGAGATGAGGGTGAAGGCCATCTTGGGACTGTACAACGCGTCCTTGAGAGTGACCCTAGTGCGGTCTTTGCCGTTTGGTAAGTCCAACACGACGTCTCCCTTGCCTATAGCGCTAATGGTGGATCCATCGGCCGTATGCACGTCCTGCGCCTCTATGGGGACATAGTTGACAAACTTGGACCGATCCGGGCAGAAGTGAGATGTGGTGCCTGAATCAATGATGGCGCTGCATCAGTTCTACGGGGATGTTCAGTTCCTTGGCTATGCTAGCCAAGTTGGACGTTGCAAACGCGAAGTTCTCTGGTGGGGTAGGTTCGGAGGTCGCTGCATTAGCTCCCTCCTTAGGCGAACGGCTACCTTTCTTCTGGCATTGCTGATTCGGCCCTTGGCCCTCTTTGCCCCCTCCAGGTCTCCAACAGTCACTTTTATAGTGTCCTTTGCGTTCGCAGTTGAAACACGTTACGTCTGCCCGGCTTGGTTCGTTCCTGAGGGCTTACGGCCCTTTCCAGGTCCGTTCTTGGCCATCAGTGCCGCGTTTGACCCTTTCTTGGAGGTACAACGGTCCGTGAGGAGACGATGCTCGTATTCCTCGCTGATGACAGTGATAAGTTCATTGGGGGTGAGTGCCTTCTGCGTGATCTTTGCAGCGGCATTAATGGAGGATAGGAGGGGTCTATAGGATTCGGGGAGCGAGCCGAGTAGGATCGCATGAAAATCACGATCCTCAATTGCCGAGCCCATGCCTGCCAGGGATTCGCGCAGTCTCAAGAGTTCCAAGAAGTGGGCTTTGACGTCGCCATTCTCTTCGCACCTCAAGTCCTGCAGCCTGCGGCAGAGGTCAATCTGGACCAACTCAGGTCTTACCCTCATGGATATTGCAGATTTCCTTCCAAATCTTCGAAGGCATCTTCGAGCTTCTGAACACGCAGTAAGAGACAATCCGTGATCATGCTGAAGATTTGCTGCTTCACGAGTGAGTCCTTCTGCAAATATTCATCTATTTTCTTCTCTATCTCCTTGATCTCTGCTGGCATAGGCGTCGAGCCATCTGGCTTCTTGACGGTGCTCGTCAGTTGGGTCAATACTATATTGTACTGGTCTCGTGGCACGGCCGTCTGCATGTCGCATCATACCTCTAGCACTGATCGCGGTCAACATCCATTCCTTGTAGGTAATCCAATTGCTGCCGTCTTCGGCTAGCTTGGGGATGTTGAATAGCGCGGAAGTGGTGCTGGGGAGCGAAGATTCCATGGCCTGTGTCAGGGCTCATAACCTAAAGTGAGTTCAGGCGAGTGGCGCACGAAGCGGGAGCTAGTAGAATAAATATATCTCAGGCTCTATGAAAAGACCTCTAGTAAGAGCGGGTAAAGTACCTAGTAGAATAAATATCTAATGGTATGTTAGCTCTTTAGAATAACGCGAAAAATATATGAGACTTACATCTCAGGCTCTATGAAAAGACCTGAGATGTTCTAACGACTCGTTCAGGTCCTTTATAGTACAGATAGGATAGATAAGTAAATGATAAGTAAATTGTCTGTTACTTAGAGATAGACATTCCAATATCGACGAGCCTCGGCCGACGTCAACGCGTCGCCTCGTCGTACTCACTGGTTGCGCCCGTACTGTTTCACTCTCATCTTCTACAGTCCAGTCTTCCGTTTCCTTCGTCTCGTCGGATTCCAACAGTTTTACACAGCTAAACCTTGGTCCGTCGTTTGCAGACCAATGCTTGTCAGTAGGAGCAATGTACTGCTCTAACCACCACACTATTCTGTCTTCAATGGGTGTCCCCATCGGCGTTCTTTTATTGGTGCATTTTCATTCCTTCCTATGCAACCAATTTTTATCATACCCGTACGCTTTTCCCAGGTGCATCCAGTACACCCGATCTACCTGGCAGTCTGGGTTCTCTAGTTTTGATCGGGGTACTTCCTAACACGACTCTAAATAATGTCGAAGCATATGAAGCCTGTGATAACAAATATCAGGTGTAAATAGGAAATACTAATTATACGGTTTCAGATGGGTAAGGTCTCAAGCTCTCGAACATTCTATTCCTCGATCTTCTAAGACCTTTCTGCTGGCAAGGTACGAACACCACAAATTTCCACTTGTATTGATTCTGCCTTGTGTCCGGCCATGAAAGACTGCACGTCATACATCAACCAAAAATCAAAAATATTTTTCTACCAATAACCATTTCACATAGTCGTAGACCAGCTACTGAAGGCAACATGAGAAATCCACTGCGGCGAAACATCCTGGTGATGAACATTGCCCTGAATCTACTACGAATATAAGGGAAGACACAGATATCCAATTATTTTGGAGACGGGCCTTTGATGCCAATAGAAATACTATGCCGCTAGGAAGGAGATGCCGCTCGAGTTAGAGGATATGTGTCTTCATATCAGAGTATAGTTACAGGGCGTCTAGGATATCGCGTGATTCTACGAGTTCCTCAAATGATTGCCCGTCGATATGGTACAGTGTCCCAGGCGCTTGGAGCAGGGGCTATGGTGGAGTGAGCAAAAAAGACGGGCATCGGATGCAAGGCATGATCGAAGTAGATCCTCTCGGTGATACATGCAAGTCTTCCTGGAGGAGAAATATGGTAAGGGTGCAAGCAACTGAGATGCAGGCAAACGTGACAGGATGAATACCTGGATACTAGTGGGACATTGAGGACTCGCAGAAGAGGCTATCCTGTAGTTATAATGCATTAAATGCATGATAGTTACAAGACAAATGTATTGCATTAACCATTGTAACTATCAGCAACCTCTTACATAACATTACATAACATCTAACCTCCGAGGCACCAGGCAGAATATAATCCTAGCTAACCCTAACTAACCACTAACCACCTAACCACTGACCACTAACCACTAACCACTAACCCTCTAACCTCTAACATCTAGCATCTAACCTCTAACAAACCTCTAACATCTAACAATCTAACCTCTAACCCCCTCTTACTAAGATTAAAAATTAATTCATTAGCCATTACAATTGTTAATGCAATACCTTATCTTGTAATTACAATGGTAATGCATTATTCCCCCAGGGTGAGGTGCGCAGAAGTACGCCAGTGAACAGCAACTGGTAGAACTAGTGTCGCCTTTAGTATTTACTGTAGGATGAGAAGCCTATCGAGTATTGGGCCCGTTAGATATGAGGGGGTTTTCTCTCCCAATCATGTTTGAGGGTGTGTGTCGATGATTGGAGGGTCCGGATGCTCACGCGCACGTTCGAAGCCCAAGGTATCATGCAGGTAAGTTACATACAGGGGTCCAGAGAAGGAAAGAGACAGTCTCGGCAAACACCGGAAACGCCATCACAGAATCCAGAGTTCTTTGAGCCCGCCCTCTTGATCAATGGTGGTAACGATAAGTGCTTAGTGTGGGCCAACCATGCGAACGTCCTTCCAATGGTCTTGCCCGTATTGTTGGCTCTGTCCCTCATTTTCACGACAGCCAATTGCTACTGGAGCTTGTGGCCCTTCGTGTCCAACCATGCCCCAAGAAGACCTACCAGCAAATGTACCGGGCGACAGCATGCAGCCTGGCAAATGCTTCTGTACCTCAGGTCTCAGGAACAGACGATGGCTCGTTGCGGCAACCAGGCCTAGGCTGACTACTATACAGGTATCTTCATTTCTCACCTCTTTGCATCTTCTGACTCTTGCTTCAAGCTGCATTCACGCTCAAATCTTCTTCGTCACTTATTGCGTCGTCTGCCGCCTCATCTTACCTTCGATCCATCACACTGATGCAGACCATGACACGCTCGATAATTCTCTCTCATGGTATCAGCTCCATCAGTATCGTATATCCCGGCTCGGCTCATCCGCACGTTGTAGACTTCTTTCGTTTTCAGCGGTTTGCATGTACGCACTACGAAATACACTGGATCCTATCTATTACCTTGCTAAATGACTGGTATGAGTGATACAAGAGTCGCAAGGCTGGGTCAGCATCACAAGGCACTCTGACACTCGTATGTCTGCTCCACACTGCTTACCAGCAATATAAGCCATGGTGAGCCACTTCCACTGATGTCCATACGACACTGCCTGCTCTGTACGACAGGCTCCCCTGCTGCCGTTAGTCTTATATTTTGGTCTCATCGCTTAGTGGAATATAATGACTAGCGTCTATCATCGACACCATGGAAATATACAAGTACAGCACGCCGTGAACTCTCATCCATTTTTCCTCTCCCTCTTCATCCCCAGTCCATATCCCTACCCTTTCTTTTCCTACCACCCATTCCGCCCATCACTCAATCTTCGATGTCCCAACGTGTCGCTCGTCATTTACTTCATCGCGACATCATGCCCGGTAGCTTGGAAGGCCGATCTGTCAAACTCGAAGGTGGGCCACTCCATACCACCTTATTGTTCGTTTCGCGGTCTTCACGCTCTATCTACAGTCATCAGCGGAAAAAATCTCAAAGTCCCCCCCTCCGAGCGCACCCTCGTAGGCATTTACATATCCGTCGAACTCGACTCGACTCGACGCTGGAAATCAGCCATTCGAGCGATAAATCCGTAGTGTGGGGCGATACCGTGAACATGTAAAGCATTCCACACAGACTTGTGGACCCGAATCGAGAACTGGTCCTGGTTTGTAGATCATCACTTGCGTCACATAAATTATCAATAGAGATCCGGGCATCCTTTGAGCTCGATCGAATGCTAGGCAATGACACGTCGTGGGATGAGCTGCTCGATCACGGTAATGAGCCTTTCAGTGAGTGAATTGCTTTTCATTCATGCACATGTACTAACGCGTCGTAGATCCTTCCTTTCCGCCCGTCCGTGGTGTCCGCCCTTCTCTCATCCTGAAGGCTACTGTTGAACATGCTTGTGGAGATCAGGATGGCGCACGGATCGATGTGCCAACCCTAGTACCCGTGTTTTCTGCTGCTGCTGACAGAGCGTCCATCGCTGAATGCGAGATTGCTCGACGCAGGCCACACAATATTTGCCAAATACGAGAGAAGCGAGAGCATTTTCAGTGGGTTCTGGGCCAGCGTCCGGTCGGCCATCCTGACCGTGCAGCTGCTCTCACCAACTTCGCGTGGGTCCGCCTCCAAGGTTTTATCCGCAAGGATTCCCAAGAAATTGAATCAACTACCTCCCTATTTCGCGACGCCATTGCATTGCATTGCAACCGCACGGCCACCCCGATCATGCGTTATCTCATTACGGTATTCAACTCGCTCTACATCAAGGAGCGTACTGCTGCTCTGTCCAGCGGGCAGCTACCTTCGTCGCATCAGCATAGACAGTGCTGTCGATTATGTGATCTACGATTGCAGCAAGCTTCCCATAGACGCAGGCATCCACCTTCGACGGATGGTACTCGAACTCTGTCCTCTGGGCTATCAACGCCGTCCAACAGCATTCAACAAGCTTTCATGGTCACTCAACACACGCTTTGCACAATGTGGAAGCATTAATGATATCGACGAGAGCATACAACTTGGTATTGAAGCGGCTTCTCTGATCGCCGAGGGATATTCTGGCCGCGATATCTATTTCCATAACTTGCCCGTTTCACTCAGACATCACTTCGGTCACCAAGGCGAACCTCATGACCTTGACGAGGTCATCTCTCTATACGAAGAAGTGCTGTGCTTGCGCCCTATTGGACGCAATCTTCATCGAGATTGGACAACCTGAGGGCCGCCCTTTTCGACTGTTTCTGTGACATAAATGACATAACAGAGCTATCAGTCTCCGTCGCGAGGCAGCGATGTTATGCTTACCTATGCTAGCGAGGATCTCAATGAGGCCATTGATGTGTACCGTGAACCACTTCGGTTAATGCAGCCTGACGATCCAGAACGCCATCCAACTCTTCACAATTTAAGCTGGGCACTGTGCTTTCGTTGCACGCACACTCGGAAGAATGAAAATGTCGAGGAGGCGATTGATCTCTGCCAAGAATCATTGACAGTTTTGCCTCCTGCACCCAGAAAGATGCTCCGGGTGCATGTGGCTGCAGCATGCCTATCTGTCTCGTTACGGGGTGCAGCATAAGCCTGCTGATCTGTCACTCGCAGTGGAGAACTTCAGACTGACATCAAAATACCGTACTAAAGGATTTCCGATTCGAATCCAGGAGGCTTGGGACAGCCATGTGATGACGCGATCCTTAATTATATTATCTTACGGCGCAATGCTGCAACTGCTTTTCATGGTGCACGATCACTTCCAGTAGACGCGGCATCATGCGCTATTCGTCGTAATGGTCTGCAACAAGTGGTTGAACTTGAGGAGCGGCGTCGCGGTCAACAATAGTCACTTGCCTCTCGACTCGGGATTCCGCTGGACGACCTTCAGTCTGAAAGTCTACCGCTAGCTCACAAACTCTCGAGCTCGGCAAGCGCCTGTCTGACGCTCAGGGCTCTGCAGAAACTGCAAACCGGACTGCAGCTGATCAGGCAGCGACAGAATACCGGAGACTTAGTCACACGATGCAGTGGGAAGCTGCGGTGGCTCGAATTCGCAATCTTCAAGGTTTCTCGCGATTCTTGCTCCCACCTTCGTACAACGACTTGCAAGCAGCAGCGTGTCATGGCCCAGTCGTGATTCTCATCGCGAGCGAATACTCGTGTAACGCCATCATTGTCCCAACATCAGGGGATCCCCATCATGTTCCCTTCCCGTCTCTCACTCTTGCAGGTCTCGAGGCTGGAAGACGACTTCACCAGGGAGATACGGCAGACGTCTTTTATGGGCCTAACGGAGTCGAGGGCACAGCTTATAGCACTCTTGCGGAGGATATGAAGTCATGTTACCCATTGTCAAGATACTCTTGCCATGGCAAGCAGGACTGCGAGCAGCCTTACGATCCATGTTTCGCCATGAAAGCAAAACCTCTCACACTGCTCGACATCATGGAGAACAACGCTCCGGAAGCCGAATTTGCGTTCTTATCTGCGTGTCATACCGTCGTTGACGATGTGAAGACGCCCGACGCCACCTCACAGCTGGTCTGCAGTTTTCCGGGTTCAAGAGTGTCATTGGCACACTGGGTGGTCGATGACGATGTTACAAAACACGTTGTCGAAGCTTTTTATGAGAATATTTTCAAGAACTTGAAGAAGGGCGTCATGGACTGTACGAAGGCAGCCTCGGCTCTCAACAAGGCTACGGACTCCGTGAAAAAGAAAGTGTCGCTCGAGCAAAGGATTGTTTTCATTCATATTGGTGTGTAGTTATATGTTCATCTGTCATAATTTCACAAGCTGGCGTCTTCTTCTACTGCTGTGTAAGTACTTGTGTATCGAATGTTTCCGACCCTTTTACAACCCAATTTTTCAAACTGTTTTGTCACTCTTGTGTTATCGTCTACGGTGGCAAATTAATTCGTTGCGGGAGCTCTCTTGACAGGCAAGCAATGCGGAGACTCTAAGTACTTACCTCAAACTCCCGCGTTTAAACAGCAAGGCCAACTGGGCAACGTGCGTCACAACTTCACATTTACGCAATAACAGGCTTGTGTGAACCGAGAGAGTACCATTCACAGCCCAAGTTATACGGAGCGGAAATCACAATCGATAAGGCTTGAAAGGAGATATGCCTTGCGTTTGAGATGGCGGCCAGATTTCGGCATGTTGAAGGTCAAGGTGACATAAAGGTACAGACACGCACCGTTGATAGAGGTCTAGACCCCTGATGCAGTCAGGGTGCTGGCTATCGCCAGTCTTCGACTGGCAGTAATATTACGCGACACTAAGAGTCGAGGCAGACAGTGCGATCGACCCTGTGCAGCATACCAGTACTATCAATACCAAGCGGAAGCTGGTTAAGCCACATCATTATAGCGCGTGGAACTTCCACGATGCAGATAGAAGCGAGAGATATACCTGATCTAGGCAATGCGAACTTCGCCGAGTTCCTGGCCTTCCGAGAGTCCTCGAGGATTTCCACCACGATGGTTTTTCCCCGTTTGTCACGGTCGAATGAACTTTTGCCTGCTTATTGCAGCCTGCAGGAGTCTAACGGGTCGAGTGGACGTACAAAAAACAACTCAATCATTATATCATGAGAGCGGTTTTGATTGATAAGGAAGTGAAATGAGGCAATCATAGTACTAGTGTTGGTGGTACTAGTAGTGGTAGTGGAGTGACGTCCTGTCGACGACGGCCGCTCTTCATACTCGCTTCACCGCGTAGTAACGCCACTCCCTTCAAGGTCAAGGCTTTACTTCTTATAAGTGAACCTCGATAACACCTCTCTCATTCCACCCCATCCTTCCTTCGAGTCTCGACCCAACCACAATGCCTAGAGTCAAGCAAATTTGCTGCAGTAAGTCCTACGATGGTATCTCCTATTTATCTGATTTATCATTTATTATGTCTAGTCGGTGCTGGATACGTCGGTGAGTCGCTGCTTCACAGGGTCGCTCTTGGGTTCCTCGAGTTTACTTGTACTTTACAGGCGGTCCTACCTGCGCCGTGATTGCACTGAAATGCCCTCACATCCGGGTCACCATTGTTGACTTGAACCAAGCCCGTATCGATGCCTGGAACTCGCCGGACTTCAACCTGCCCATATATGAGCCTGGTCTGGATGATGTCGTTCGCAAGGCTCGCGGACGCAATCTCTTCTTCAGCACCGATGTCGATAAGGGCATCCAGGATGCAGACCTCATTTTCGTATCTGTGAATACTCCGACCAAGAAGAGCGGTGTCGGTGCTGGCTTTGCCGCAGACTTGAAGTGAGTTTTCGATTTCTCCGATCCTCCCGTCATGTGATGGTGTGCTGATGAACTGGAGCTTAGCTACGTCGAGCTCGCCACTCGGCGCATTGCAGCTACCGCTACTTCATCAAAGATCGTCGTCGAGAAATCTACCGTACCTTGCAGAACCGCGGAATCCATGCGCACTATCTTGGATGCCAACAGCAAGCCTAACGCACGCTTCGACATACTCTCCAACCCCGAGTTCCTCGCTGAGGGGACCGCCATCGACGATCTCTTTGCTCCTGATCGCGTGCTTATCGGCTCTTTGCAGACCCCTGAGGGTAAGGAAGCGTGCGAGGCGCTCTGCGAGGTTTATCGGAATTGGGTACCGTGAGTGTATTCATGGCAGTGCAGAGCTGATGACGTACTGACCGACCACACAGAAAAGAAAGGATTTTGACTGTTGGCCTGTGGTCTTCTGAGCTCTCGAAGCTAGCTGCAAACGCTATGCTTGCGCAGCGCATCAGCTCCATCAACGCACTGTCCGCTATCTGCGAAGCCACAGGCGCCAACATCGCCGAGGTCGCTCACTCCATCGGACAAGACTCACGCATCGGCCCGAAATTCCTTCGTGCATCCGTTGGTTTCGGAGGTAGCTGTTTCCAGAAGGATATTCTCAATCTTGTCTACCTATCAGAGAGTCTTAATTTGAAGGAAGTAGCTGAGTACTGGAAGCAGGTGGTGACGATGAATGAATACCAGAAGAGGAGATTCAGTAAGCGAGTTGTGGATACCTTGTTCAACACCATCACTGGCAAGGTACACAACTTTTTCGTGCATCAGTCGAATCGAATTTAACCTATAGTAGCGCATTGCTGTTCTTGGATTCGCCTTCAAGGCCGACACGGGTGACACTCGTGAGTCAGCTGCCATCACGCTTATCCGCGACTTCCAGGAGGAAAAGGCCCTTGTCAACATCTATGACCCCCAAGTAAAGCAAGACCAAATATGGGCAGACCTCAACGAGGCTAGCCCTGACGTGTCACTTGCGACGAGTAAGCCAATTTCGTATATGTCATCTCCGCCACTTACGCTGCTTGCAAAGTCAAACGCCAAGTTTTCGTCTGCTCTTCTGCATTGGAAGCCTGCAAAAATGCTGAGGCAGTCGTCATTGCCACCGAGTGGGCCGAATTCAAGACAATTGATTGGCAAGCCGTGTACGCGGGTATGAACAAGCCTGCATTTGTCTTTGATGGGCGGTTGCTTGTGGATGCCGACAAGCTCAGGTCGATCGGCTTCAAGGTGGGCCTTGGATCCGGTGTCTGCCCGGATAACGGTTACGATACTAACGCTTATTCTGTTCAGGTGACTGTCATCGGCCGTGGCGAACGCCTCTAGAGCTACTCCATTCCTTTCAGCCCCCGAAAAGGATATATCATCCATAGGCCGGGCATTTCGCCCACTTACCTTCTTACGAAAAGAGTGCTAATATCTGTTGTACCCTGATATCTTTTGTTCCCCCGGATTGTACTGTCCCGGATTGCGCGTTCTTGCATGAATCTAGAAACATTGGCGAATGAAATTGATGATACCTTCTGATTTCATTTCTCCATTATATGATAGTGTGTAACAGGGGCAAGTCATCATACCGCCAAGTACCTAACAGCAATGTTCCCCGCAACTTGCATTCATACCGACACGTCACATTGATGTCCTCCAGGATGCGCAAGAGACAGAGAAGAATATGAATTCATGATACATGCCACACGACGCACAATTATCAAGTGGACGTATACATAACGACAATATCAAATATCAAAACAGGCTCAAAGTCTGATCGCCTTAAGGACAGAAACAGAACATGCTACAAGAAGAAACCTGAAGCAGATATCAGAGAACGAAAACGACAAGGAACACGACTATGAAAGAAGAAGAAATAGGTTTGGTAGGCATGAAATAGATGGAGAGGAAACTTCTGATTGTTCTCAATGCCACGCCTTTGGCCTTTAAGCACCAGTTAATAAGATCCCTTTAATCAGGAGGTGCAGCTCCGTTATGATCTGGAACGGCGACTCGCACCGTCCGGCTCGTGTTCGATGATAACGAATTCAGGCCACAGGGGGTTCTGCACAAGCCGTATCTGCTGTATCCGCGAGCATGTGGCAGCTTCTCAGTTCAAGGACGACAACCTAACAGTGGTCATCACCCAATGTTTCCCCAAACAGACGAAATCGAGTAATGCTGCATCGGCCGAGGATACTGCTGCTGCGGCAAAGGGACCGCAGAAGGGTTAAATGCACCACCCTGTTGGAAGTGTAGCCCCGATGGTGGTGGAAGAGGAGCAGTGGCGATCTCCGCGTTCATGTACAGTGGTTCCTGTGGGTACGCAAAGGGTTGGTGACTCACTGCGGTATGTGCAGTCTGATATGAAGGTGAACTCTGAATCGTACTAGCCGAGTGTGATATCGAACGATGTTGCCCGAGACCAAATGGTCGTGAGACGGAGTGAATATTTAATGGATCATGCGCAGATTCAAAGGAAGGTGACCACGGGGATTGTGAATGTGCAAAAGAGGATAGAGGGGGAGGCCGGTTAGAGGGGTGTATATCTCGGTTGCTTGGCGTCGATAAATTGTGCTCGACACTATGTGTAGGCAAAGCCTGAGACTGATTGGTCACCAATGCGGCCCTGGGATTGAGATTTGGCAGGTTCTGATCAAGAGTCGTTGACCATATCGAAGGTGGAGCGTTCGAGGGCCCAGAGCCAAAAAGAAATTGAGATGGAGGTGCAACAGACTGGTGGCGGGGAGATCGTGCAATGTCACCACCGACTTTGGAGAAACTGTTCAATAAATCCTGAGCCGTCATTCCTGTGAAGGCAGAAGGTGGCGATGCCGAGACCATACGACCTGGAGACACAGCGATGGATGAACTGGGGCTGATGAAGTTGTTGTTGGTCATGCTTGATGCCAATATGGGTGTCGTCGGCAGAGCCGATAACACTCCCGGCGGCGAAGTGGAAGCCCTAGAAATCACATCAGACGCATGGAAATGAAAGAGGCGCTCTGTTACCTTGGGTCCCAAACTACGACGTCATCGTCTAGTTCATCACCTTCATCATGTGTCTCGGCGTTCAGTACGGTTCTGAATGCATCTTCAACTGGATCATCGTTGTCAGTACGCCCTGTATCAGTCATAGCATCCTCTTCCGGAAGGGCCTCCCGTGGCATCAAGTCAAAAACATCAAGAGAATGGACTACAGGCGTAATAGGCGTCTTCACAGGATCCGCACCGATTGCCTGAACCTGAGCCACAGGTGCTGCAGCAGTAATTTCAAGCAGAGACTTGAATGTATCACCCTGCAGTTTGATCGGAGAATCCTACGGTACGATAAATATGATTAATTCAAAAGCAGGACGATCGGCTCTTACTGGTGATTCGGCGAGATTCTTAACATCTTTGAGTAAATCGGATATCCTCATTAGCTGTTCTTCATTTGGGTGAACGTTGTCGCGGCCCTGCGGTCCCACAGCGGTCACTCCGTTCCCTTTGCGCGCATCGGTGCCCACGATTGTAGAAGTATCGCCAATCATGAGGCTCCGCAGTGGAAGAAAGCCTCTAAGGTCCACGTCCTCATCCAGTGGAGAGAGCAACGGAGGTAGTTTCTCTATTGGGAATAGCCGGTAGAGGGCGCTGTAAAAACGCGAGTAATGCTGCCAAAAAACTGGCATGTCTGAAACAAATACGCCTTGAATTTCCTCGACCTGGCTTGATCCCGCAGGGCGTGTAGCATGCGCCACATATTTGAGATTTGCTAACAACCACTTGCTCGCAACACGCAACGCGGGTAGAGTGCGCCTGAATGCTGCGGTGATCCGTTGCGCAAGGTCATTCTCAGCTGCGTCTTCCGGTGGAAGGGCAAGTTCATCAGCGCCTATCTCCAGGAGAGACTGATAAATTGCAAGAACATGCTTCAAGATCTGGGATTCGACGGTAGCTGGGTCAGGAATTCCCCCAGATCTCCTATTCGAAGGTGGAGACGTGTCCCGGATCATGCGATGTTTCCACAATGCTCCCTCAGAGAGAACAATGACCTTGGTCACAGCATCAATTGGAAGAACGCGCTCTGAAACAAGAGCGGCGAAATCCTTGACGACATCTGCTGCGTGGGCAATAGGATTTAACCTTGATCTAAAGAATGACGCCGAATTATGTCATCTCGACAACTAAAATTATCAATCAAATACAGTCACTCACTTATCTGAACCTAATCGCCATAATGCATGCAACAACACGACTTTCTCCTTAAAGGACTCGACTCTCATACGTGGAGGTAGATCGCCAATCTCGGGGGCCGCTTGCACCCCTTCCCTTGTCCTCTTGGCCTGCTGATCGAGCGATTTATTGAGAATTTTCTTGACATTCTCGGATGCGGTGTCATAAGGCTGACGGACGCAAAGCGCCCTGTAATAGTGGAGAAGCGAACTGAACATGTCACCCTGATAGAAAGCGAGAATGGCCAGCTGATGTGATGGATTGCCCTCCGAAGGCACTAAAAGGCGTGCTTGCTCGTAGCACTGGACAGCTTTGTCGTAGTTCCTGGCGCGTGGTATTGAGTCAAAGCTTGGGGTGCCGCCTCTCCTGTTGCGGCCACCCCTCCTGGCTGGCGCCTGTGCCATCTTCTTGACCCGCTCTAGGACGTCCTCCACCCTCATTGTAAAGCTCCCGATATCGTGCCATATCACCCAAACATACTATAGCCTTGCTGAGGATTGCAAGGTTGGTGTCACGTTCGGCAGAACTGGTAGGAGAAGGCGTATTGCCTTCAAGGGGGAATTGAAATTGGTTGCGACCGAAACTGGAGTTCTGAACGCCTTCGTGTCCCCCAATGGAGCCATTGGAAGCACCAAGGTCATCTGGAATTGCAATGTTTAATGCAGAGAGTATATGCTGTGCTTCGTGAAGTGCGAAGGATCGCTGGTATCGAGCCACTAGTTGTGTCCAAAATTTCTCTTCTTCGGCAAGAAACTGGCGGAAACGTTGCATCAGTTTGCGATACTCCACCGGGCCATGATTACCCTGCCTGGGCTGATGGCGGGGCGCAGATTGCAGTGTTCGATCTAAAGTTGCAACGTTCTGCTTGTAGTTCGAAATAAACTGATAAGAGGTCTGCATCCAAAGATGAGTCTCCGCATCCTTGGACTCCTTTGCGTATGGCTCGACGAATAATAGACGCAGATACAAACGTCGCAGACTATAGACACTGTCAGGGGAATCCCGTCGAAAAAGGATTTTTGGATGTGAATACCTCTTCCTTTGAAATTCAACCTCTTTATCCCATGGAAGGTGAGTTTTGAGAAGCTCTTTCAGACTTTGGTGGGTTGATTTTGCCTCACTAAGTTGAGGATCAGTTAGGGATCAAAGAATTCGAAGACAGCAGCCAGCACCTTGCAAGCTGGGAGGCGGAATCGGTCATTGTATGTAATGTGTGCGCGTCTAGATGGACTATGTGTCCATTTTTTTTCTACCTTCACGAACGTCGAAGACAAAGTTCAGCGCCAAAAGTCGTTTTGAGATGAGTGATAGGTGAGCGACCGTGAGACAAACCGGCTGCTCACATAACAATCATACAAAACTTGCATAAAACTTTGATTTGATGCTGTGCCAATTGAAGTCTATTCAAATTTATAGTCAAACATTCCTCGTGACTATTACTTCGTAAGTACCACTGTGGGGTGCTAGGTCACTCAACAAAGATCCGCAGTTCGACGTTCATGTCGTTAAGAGATACTTGTCAAATGCGCCACCATTAGACCTAGAATGCGTTCGTTTCCCGTGCCTCCCGTTGTCGTCTTGCTGAGGCCGCATCAGACTGAAAATCTAATCACCCGCTGATGTTTTCAAGGAGGGTTAAATTACAGAATTTTATGCGTGATTAAGAAATCTACACGGCACTTTTCCCTCTGGGAGAATGCGTTTGTTCTGACTGCGGTAAGCTGTCTTTTTAGTAGTTTCCTCACGGCCTAACCATTGACACCTCTCCTCAGGCTATTTATATGCTTGAGTTCTAGAGACGAGAGCTGTCACAAGTCTCTTCGCACACACGATCGCAAGGAGTTCTATGTAGTAGTACCCTGCATTAGGGAGTGTGCTTTGTATTTCATAAACCGAGGTAATATATAGCACCGGAGGCTGGAATCGGACAAACAGCTTCCTTCGAAGAGGGGCAGGAAGATCCCTTTAGTACTTCCCGCACTTTCACTTCAGCTTGATTCGGTTCGGGCCATCTCTGACGGATCGAAGACACTTGAGGGTTCGGTTTGGTAAACTTATTCCTCCTGTGCCATCGCATTCTCCTTGTGTTCGTGCCCTGGAATCTTTCAATAAGACTTTTTCGGGTTAGATTAAGCAACCAATCTTGGATGCGAGCCCATGTTCCATGTAGTGCTGAGATATCTTATTCTTGCATACTTGAATGGGTTTGATTGTCAATAGAACACGTTAGCTTGAAGAATTGTTATAAAAGCTTCCAAGTACTGTGCTGCACCTCTCTCTCTCTCTCATCAACCGTAACTTGGTCAGAACGGAACGTTCTTCCTATTCCTCGCCAGCCCTGATACTAGCCGTTTGTTACTACACCAAAAATTTGCCAACCCACTTACTTGCATACCCGTCCCCACACCCGATGCCCCCGTTCTACGAAATGGCAGTCGCCCGTTTTGGGCAATCATCCTCGAAAGCCAAATGGGTAATCGTCGTCGTATTCACACCATCTAGCCATTCCTTGGTCTATCAAATCGCTGGCTCGGCTGCTGACTACAGCCTAGAAGCGCCACAATCAGTCACACTCAAGGATGGGGAGAATGGTTATTTTGGGAGGGCACCCATAGGACTGGTGGACTCCGAGAACTTACATCTGCTCCACAACACACTCGCATCCATTCCTGTCGTTCGAGGGGATGCCTCATGGAGCAGCCACAATTGGGTTATGGAGGGCATAGCCGCTCTGCGAAAAGTACAAGGACATCATGTCGACAAGCACGTGTCGATGCAGTGGATATCAGAACAGCTAGGAGGGAAGTAACTCGGGTCATTGGTGCCCGAGGGAGAGTCCGCTTGCCGTCATCAAAATCCTCGGCACTAGGCGAGGAGTGGAGAAGGATAACTATATCAGGGACATTCAGGGCACAACACGTATAGAGGGTGGAATGATAAGTGTATTTTGGGACACTGTATGATTGCAGCGGATTATACTCCTGTCACAAGTATTCCAGTAGAGCTTACCGTATTCCGGAGTGTAGGGAGGGTTAACGGAGTGTTGGGACAATCCAGGTGGATACTATCGACCATCATGTTATTTAGCTTTGTGCAATATGCAATGTGCCATCCATGACTGTCGGATCTGTGCGAATTAGAAGGTGCACTGGCAAACGCTGTCATTACTTGACATGCTGCTGTCAAGAATAGTGACTTTGTAAGGACCGACGGTTGTGGCACCGAAGAATAAATAACGACACTAGTGTTCCACCTGCCGGAAAAACTCACGTCCGTGCAAACCTGGATCCCATGTAAACACGTAACGTTATCTTGTCTGAACAGACCATGTACCCATGATCTGGTGACAAGACAAACATGGAGTAGGTTTACAACTGCTTGATAGAGGACATGCGTCGCAAATTGAGACCACTATTGAATCTTGAATATTGAAGTTCAAGCAAGTGAAGATGTATCACGATGTATCATAATCATGTCGGCAATGGAAGCTGAAGCCTTCATTGAAGGATTAATCTACTGCGAATAGAAAAGAACCACTCACTACATATGCTTCGGCGCTCAATAAAATCATTGCCACCGCATGCTTTCGTTATTGGCACAATTGAAAATCTCACACGTCAAAATTGATCGTCGACTTCCCAGGGCTTCTTCCGCATCGGAGCGATGGAAGTACTGGGAGGTGCATCCTGAAAGGGCGTGATGACTACGTATGTAACGTCTAATCATGCGATAGACTTACGTTGAGCGTGTCAGGGATGACTTTGTTATTGGGTATGCTGTCTGTCTTTCCTTGCTCTATCAATGACGTCAGCTCGGCGAACGTCAGGAGATGAGTTTCTCCGTCTTGATATTTCGAGGATGGACGGGATATGTCCATGTTCTCAGTGAAATTTTGGGAGTTCGCAGTATCCCGATGAAACCGAACATCCTCTGCGGTCACGTCCTGGCCGGTGACTCTGTTGAAGTAAAAAAGTTGCGTCCGAAGGATGACTTCAGCTTTCTCGCCCTCTGTCCTCCCACTCAGTGCATCGTGCGCATGTAAGTCCGCTAGACCTTGCTTGCCAGGTAATGTTAGGGAAAGAAGACAGAGATGTGTCTCAACAAGGAGGTACCTACCTGATAAACTTCGTCCGAAGAGAATGGAAAGCTGAAGAAGCTGCGTAATGCCCCACTAGTCTTGTTGCCATCGGACTGTAGTGAGCTTTGTTCTGAGAAGTCAGTTCGGTCCCTGTGGAACAGGTGAGCCTCATCAAAGCAAGGGAGACATTGCGAACTTCACATCTGTGTAAATGACAGAGGTGTGGGGATAGGTCGTTCTCCTCAAGTGAATAATTGATGTGAGTATGATTCAGAGGCCCAGTGACTGAGGACCTGAGCGCTGAGTCTCTGAGATGATGTAGATGTAGATCTGACTCTGAGTGCCGAGGCGAAGTGGTATTACAAATCTTATAACATCCGAAAACAGTTTCTCCCGTCGAACGTGTCGTTAAACTAGTAGGTGTCAAGGTCGACACCAGCAACTTTTCTCTTCTCACTGCAGTAATGTCTTCGGGAATTTCTAAAATCGCAATCGAGCGAAACCAGCGTACTTTGCTGGAGTTAGTAATGCAACCAGGAAATGGTAATGCTACTTTCCAGAAATTGTTGGGCCAGTCATGAGCTCACTACTATTTAAGACGTTTGCGCTGATTGTAAGTCGCGAACCCCGCGATGGGCTTCTTACAGTTTAGGCATCTTCATATGGTACGTATTACACGAAATACCGCTGTGTACTTGCAGACGTTCATCAGATGCAGTGTCAACTGCGCCAGCATTCATCGCAAGCTTGGTACCCACATCACGAAAGTGTGCGTCGGAAAAACGTACAATTCAACTTTCAATTATTAACCAGCAATTCTACACAGAAAGAGCATCACTTTGGACGCATGGACCAAGGAACAGGTTGAAGTAGGCTGCATCTCCGTATCCCCTGATATCAGATATTAAGCTCTGGAAAATCCTCTTCTTATTCACAGGTCATGAAACAAAACGGAAATATTAAATCAAACACCCTTTACAACCCTGACGAAGCTCGCCACCCCCCACCCACCAACATGATGGAAGCAGAACGAGATAGCGAGATCGAGAAGTTCATCCGAGGTATGCGAGCGTTCTGTGAAATTGTCTTCATGACTGATATCCTGTCGAAGCCAAATACGAATTTAAATGGTTCCTAAACTGCAAACCTTCCCAATCCATTCCCGCTGCTCGTCTATCTTCCAACACTGTGATTGTACGGCCAAGGTCAACCCCTGCAACCGACCCTGCATTAATTAAACGCAAGGCCTCTCTTACACCTCCACCAGTTCCTGCCAAAAATGTCTCTCGTGGAGGCACTGGAGCATTTAATTTACTTTCCCGTGCATTGCCTTTGGGATCTACGCCCGCGCAACCAACGAGATCCGTCTCCCAGCCGTTGCCTACACCCGGCTCCTCTGCTCCGATCCTGAAGCCTGCAGGGAACCAGGTTTGGGATGACTTAATCTCACTGCAAAGCACCTCGCAGTCGTATTCTCTTCCATTGCAATATCAATCACAGAACTCTGGTTTCTCGCAGCCGCCGGCGCCGCCTTCCCAGTCCCATGCTATGCCCCTCGCCCAGACAAATTTCGATGCTTCTTCCAATCCGTTCTCGGCTCTGCAGGGTTCCTACATGATGCCCTCGTCAATGCCATCGATGAGGAGCCCCACCTCAGTTACACCCATGCATATCGTAGCTGCTAGTCCTACCACAATCACAGGTCCACAGACTTCTTTCCAACAGCAATTTTCGGGCTATCCATCTTCTAATACTATCAACTCGTTTCCTCCACAGATGAGCACCGACATGTTGGGCGGGGCACCCGCTGCGGCACCCCTGCCTCAGCAGAATTATTTCCCTCAATCATTCGGGCAACCCCCTCAGCCAGTGGTTGGTCATATGCGAGACCCCGGCTTGACGTATGCCCAACCGCAATCACAAGTATTTCAACAACAGTACTCGCCACAGCCACCATTTGCGGCTACGCCACCATTTGTAGCACAGCAGCAGCAGTTTGCGAATAACGCGGCTTATGGAGGGTGGCAGGGTGTGCATGGCCATTTCTAATGGGTGGCTAAACAGCGGACTCCCAAACAGCGGACTCGAGACGTTACTTTTCGAACTTTCAATATCCCTACACCCTTGCGATATAGATGTATTTAGTTGCATTTTCATACTCCTTCGAAGCGTGCCTTGACCCAAAGTTTCGTGGCCTAGCCCGACAATCATGGGTTAGGTATGTTTCCGAAATGTTCTTTGTACAATCCGATTCAAAGTCTAGCGCATGTGACATAATATACTGCAGCTAATTGTTAGGTTCAATGATGATAATATTCTTCCTGAAGCTTGTTTTGGATTCTTCAACCTGCGTACATCGTAATGGTGTCGCTAGTGCAACGTCGACTTGACCGAGCCTCAATCACGTACCCTATGTTGGGTACTCTTGGAAGGAAGAAGTCTGGAAAGAGGGCCTGCACCTCATGTCTTGGCGCTTCCGATGCCTATCAACTTGACTATGCAGGTACGATATGAACATAATTTTGGTGATGCTCCAATCTTTTGCTCCGAATTTCATCGACCTTATCTATACTCAAGAGAAGTGGGCAAACTGGGACCCCACTCTGGGGTTCTAAGGCTTTCTTCCAGGGACCAGCACGCTTGTATTCTCCCGATTATTGACATGGCATAGATTATGGACGTATCGAACAGGCAGACCAGATATTATATGGAGTTATGATTCGCATGGACGCGCATCAAGCAGTCGATAGAGCTCCGGACGATGTGATCGTGATATTCTCTTCCGCTGGCATGCAGCGTAGCGAGATTTCAGGGGTATTCGAGCTGTAAGCTACCTGTTCAGATCACTTACTACCCTCTTGTTGTACCTGACCAGTGACTCGCGCTCGTTAACAGCAATATGGTTTGCATTGCTGGGGTGGATGACAATTCAGGAAAGAAAAATGAAGAGTGCTCAGGGGTGCTCAGGTATGAATATTGAATCACGTTTGACATATCAGGATCTTTCAAAATCTGGCAGACCTCTCTACATTATACCTAACACAAATGAACGCTGCCGAAGGTTCGTCACGGAAGTCGTTCGTGCTGGTACGTATACTGAGACATGTGAACGATTTTTGCGAACCCGTGCCGATATTGAGCCCTAAATTTCTAAGTAAACCGATTTCGGACGGCTACTTGCTCTTGTTGCAGATTCACCTCTTGCAACGGCAGTTGATCTCACCCTCCGGTGACAGGTACTTGATGATGCAATGAGTAACCAGAGCGAATGACAGCTTTCTGAGAAAGATTGTCCGACTCGGTGACACTGGCAGCAGCTTCACCTCTCAGATCTCAAACATCGTCCAGGACGAGGGTTGTATCGTCGCCGCGGTGCGGAACGGGCCGATTGATCACAGACAAATAACCATGCTTATTCGATATATTCTGGCGAGTTACTGAAGCATGTAAATTGGATTGCGGTACCACCCTTGATCGCTCCTGGATGAGGATGGCGTGGATCCTCCTATTGAGGGATAGACTCCGGCCTTTTTCAAGCCACTGCAACGCCTGAACTCTTCATCAAGCTTTTGTTTGATTAACCACTTAATCTACCTCAATGCCTCCTCATGTTCTAGAATTACGTACAGCGCAGTTTCTTGGATATTGCCTATTGTGTGATGTTGCAGTGGCGGTGTGATAAGATACCTGATGTGCGGGAAAATAGACTGTTCATAATTAATATCACTCGCCGTCTCTCACGACGACAGCCTGAAAGTTAGTCTTCGATTGCAAGACGACTAGCATGTCCCTTCCTCCAGGAACTGCCCCCGTAAAACAACAGTACGTTTTTTGCACCCGCCATCGCACTGCCTTTGAAATGGTTCACTGCCTGTAGATTCCTGTTGTCCCCTACTGCCCTTCCTCTAGTCGATGATGATGCAGCAGAAGGTTCAACAGCTCATACCGGAGCACCACGTGTGAATGTAGTAGATTCTGACACAAGGGGCACGGGTGGCCGGCAAAAAATGGACCAAGGCGCAAAAGAAGGAAAAGCGTGGTGCGAATAAGGGTCGCAAGTTTGGCAAGGTACACGATCAGCTCGAGCTGTGCTGGAGAGTCGCAAATGGGAAAGTATGCGAGCATGGAGATGAGTGCGTGTTTTTGTTCCAGTTCCCTTGGTGGCTTCTTATGCTGTGTACACTGTAGATGTCGCTTCACGCATGACGTCGACTCATATCTGGCAGCAAAACCAAGGGATATTCGTTTCCCTTCGATTCCGAAGATATCAGATGTCGCTCCTTTTATCATGGGCATGGAGGAAGATGGTTCTACAGCCGACGATAGCCTTTCCTCGCTCGATCAACACACATCGTGCCCCTCTTTTGGAGAATCGGGATTCTGTCGTCTAGGACTCAAGTGTCGCTTTCTCGGAGCTCATGCTAAGTGTGATGTCACCGGGGTGATCACGCTCGTCGAAGATGAGGAGAAGAGGGCTCAGACCGCGCTAAGCTCCACGGAACTCAATTTTGTTAGTGCAGACACCTTAAAACTGCTTAGATCCAAGAAGGTTAGCAATGGACGCAAGTATTTCTCGCAAAGAAGCAGGACCTGAAGCATGCATTGCAGTACCCTAGGCCAATAACTGACGCATACCTCAAAGAACTGGAAGTTGCCAAAGGAGACTTCAATGGACTGGAAGAAGGCGCGGATGTCGGTGCAGATAACGTGGCCATGGATGCACCTAATGTTCTTCCACCTGATCCATCAGAACTCACCACAAAACGCACTGGGGCTTCTGATCCCAGTGCTCAGACTGATACTCCAGATGTTCTGCCTCGCTTATCAGAAAAGCGAAGGCTGGACTGGAGTGGTAAATTATGTATGATACTCCCTCTTCATAATAGATTGAAACAAAGTTCACTGGATGATTTTTACTCAGATCTCGCGCCGTTAACAACGGTCGGCAACTTGGTACGACCGTTGCCGTACAACTAGTATATCAGTTGACCCAAGTACCTTAGCCATTCAGACGCCTCTGCGTTACCCTCGGAGCGGACATAACATGTGGTGAAAGTGCGTTATCACTCACTGTTACTTTCATCATCTCACTTACATCGTTCCCTGTATCATTCACTTTCGCGCACTAAACTCGCAATCCCCATCCAGTGGGCCTTGCGACCTCATTTCTCACCGCTTCTGCATCTGAGTTCTCGCTCGTCCGGCGGCACCCGTCGGAGAGCATCTTTGGAATTCAGCTCGCAGGGAATAAGCCCAGCACATTGGTCCCAACCGCCGAAGTCCTTGGGCGCGAATTTGGTGATGCGGGAGGTATAGACTTCGTCGATGTGAACTGTGGATGTCCGATCGATCTTGTCTTCAAAAGCGGAAGCGGAAGTGCTTGTGAGTTAGACATTGCGTCTCCTGGGACTGCAATAACCTTGCTTGGATTCGTAGTACTGGATGCACCAGCAAAACTTGGCAAAATTGTCACAGGGATGTCCAGAGCGTTGGGCGAGATTCCAGTTACAATCAAGCTTCGGACAGGCGTCAAGGATGGTCGTAATAACGCACATAAAATCATGCTGCGCGCTGCCACGGAATGGGGGGTTGGTTGTATTACAGTGCGTCTTCTTCAATGTCATTTGATACTTTCTTGGCTCATGCGACAGAAATAGCTTCATGGCCGTACGCGCCAACAACGCTACACGAAATTGGCTGATTGGGAGTACATAAAACAATGTGTTGATGCCGTGCGGGCTCGAGAGGCGGACAAGGGTCGTAAGTTCTATCCTTCTCACCTGCCTCTAGCATTTTAACGGATGTTCTGTCGGCTCTGATGTGCAACAACTACGGTAAATGCAAATGCTCCCAGTATCTCCGATCCCCATTTTCGGCGGTGGCGATTGCTTCTCATCGCATGATTACTGGACCAATGTTTCATCCACTGGCGTGGACGGAGTCATGATTGGACGGGGAGCACTCATCAAACCATGGATTTTCACGGAAGTGAAGGAGCACCGAGAATGGGATATCAGCTCGAGGGAGCGATTACAGTTAATTGGCAAGGTAACCTTCCTTCGTCTTTCTCTTATGTCCGTCCTGACTCATAATATTTGACAGTTCGCTGAATTTGGATTGAGGTTTGGCTTCTGTTCAACTTGATGACAACAGTTGGTTAAGTGTACATCATCAGTCACTTTGGTACAGACACAACAGGTGTGAACACGACACGCCGATTCCTCTGTGAAGCGCTTTCATTCCAATACCGTTACGTCCCTATCGGGTTACTCGAGCGACTCCCGGCCAAGATCAACGATCGAGCACCAGCGTTCAAAGGAAGGGATGAACTAGGCATGTGCTTCATTGGCCATGTGGAAACTGAAATTGATGTTTATAACGAGTAGAAACACTCCTTGCAAGTCCGAACAGCCAAGATTGGGTAAAAATCTCGGAGATGTTCCTCGGTCCTGCGCCCGAAACGTGGTCGTTTACACCGAAGCACAAGAGCAATGCACATGGTGAGGAAAGCCAGGGATGACATATTTTCTCGGATGAAAGTGGGATGTTCCGGAGAAGTTTATCCCAAAGCCATTGGGTTGTACAACTTACCTCTTGCCATACATATTTGCGAAGTCTTGACTACTCAGAAAGAGGGGCAGGGTCTAGCTGACTGCCTTTTCTTCGTCTCTCATTCTCCACTCGAATCTCCCTCTCCATATCATCCAGCCGTTTCTTAGTTTTTTGATCCTCCCACCCACCCTCGGCCTTCCATTTTTCAGACATGTGCATATGCACACCCATGCGTGCCTTCACAGTGCCCGACCACCCGCCCTCGCTTGCTTCCCTTACCGCCCTGTCCATCAGTATTTGCCTTGGTGTCATGAGCTCTTGGATGTGTGCAGGGGGTGCGTTCCGCCGACGTTTAATGGTGGCAGTAGTAACTTCACCAGAACGTTCGCGCTGTCTCTGAGCTGTTTTGTTTGCTATCCTGTCTCGGCGTGCTTGTTTGCCCTGCAGTACGAGTCCAGGGGCGGGGCAGCACGGTACCGTGAGATGTCGCGCATCAGACATTCCTTCAACTCAGCCTGGCGCTTGATGAAGGGCTCATCTGACCCAAAAAACGTTGTTAATGTTGCGACTGCCCGGACAAATACACCACTCACCCCATTTAGCTTTTGCCCTTCCTGTGTACACTGGGTCCCACAAGAGGCGTTCCTTTGGAAGTACAATCCCCCCTGCACATCGGTCGGCACTGATCCTCCAACATCCTGCCCTTCGTGAACTGAGCTGCTCCAACTGCCTCGCCTTGTGCACTCTTGAGCAGCGCAGTACTCAAAGAGACTCTCATGCCGCAAATCGTGTGCCCAGCTCTTAATGTTTCCCGTTGCTCCCACCGACGTACGCGCGCGACACGTCGGCGCACAATCATTCCAGTTATGTGAGCAGGCTGCGGAATTAGGCGAGGAAGAAGGTTGTGTTCAAAGGAGGGACGGATGAAAGAACCTTTGAAGATAGGACGCTTGCGGAGCTTGGCTTCCCAATTCTGATCGAGTTCTGTGAGAGGACGACGACGAAGAGACACTAGGATACGTACGAATGCTTCTAGTATGCGCATTTTCCAAACTGTCTTCTCGCACTTAGTGGCAATCATTCTTTCATACCTGTTGAGAAGGTTCTGAAGTTTGATATCACCTTGCTCTGCGCGCTTAAACGATTCTAACCACTGAGCATCCTTTGTATCATGCCAATCACCACATTAGGGAGAAGCGTAGTACCTTGTATCCCATCACGAGTTGCTCTTTCGCAGCATGCGCCTTCACGACGTGCTGGTTCTTCCTGAACAGCATGCGCACACGAAATCGGATCTGTGCATCATGTTAGACAATACAAGGTGAAAAAGCAGATCGCTCGCGTTTTCCCCTGGTGCATGTCTGAGCAAACCCCGGTACAGTGACCAAAGGGTCGGAACACGGTGCGCAGAGAGTTCATAGAATGGAGTTCTTGGACGAACGCGCCTCAGAGGAGAGATGAGGGATGCTATGCGAATACGATGGGCAACAGGACATGGGAGTAGATTTGGAACCACTGGCATCTACGTGCTGACTTTTGGGGTAATGTGCATGTTTTTGAGATTGGGGGAGCTGGCAGCGGGGTATTACCCACGGCCATAATATTAATTGCTAACACATGAACAGATGGTATAGAGGTGGGTATCCCAAGCGCACATATGAAAGCAGGTAGCAGTACTACAACACAGCAAGGTACAAAGTCAGCAGCGACATCTAACCTGACGAACATATACAGCCTTTGTTTAATAAAACGAGGATATCCGAAATCACTGGTACTTCACAGTGAATTCGCGATGGAACTTCTCTAACTTCCCAACATACTCGTCCACGCCAGGACATAAGCAGGTAAGGCGGTAATGGTACTCTCCCTCCTTCTGCCCAAATCCGCTGCCTGGCACGACGCAGATGCCTGTTGCATCGAGAAGCGCGAGTGAATAGAATGCATCCGGCTCCTTGCCGGCAGCCTGTGCGGCAGTTATCGCTTTGTCTGAGAGCGTGATCTTGGGGTAAAGGTATAGTGCTCCGGGGGAATCAACGCATGAGACGCCAGGTAGGCTGTTTAGGCGATCCGCCATGACCTTGGTGCGTTGCGCGAGTACCTCGTGAATTCGCGTCGTCTCCTCTTTCCAAAGCGCGTAGCTTTCGTCGCCCTGCTTTGGGGGTCGCACCAGGCAGTCCATACCAATTTGGCCTTGCAGCGGAGGGCACAGCCCAACGCTCACCATTTTGTACATCATCGCGCGGACGTCCTCCGAGATGTTGTGACACTCGAAGTAACCACCACGCCGCCCACACTCCCCTGTCACACCCTTACTGATACTGTGGAAGGATACGAGTGGAACTGGTGAGCCTATGTCGCAGACAACCTTCTTGAATGAAGTGAATGGGAATTCGGCCGCACGGTGCAGATTGCTCTGATACACTTCGTCCGCGAGGAGCACGAGTCCATGCTCTGCGCACAAATTTGCCACCTCCCTTTGCGTGTCCTCCCTCAACAACGCGCCAGTCGGATTTCCAGGGGTTGATGATAACAAGTGCCTTGGGGTCTATACCATCTTCCTTTGCCTTTTTAAGTGCCGCCTTGATTTCGTCAATTGACGTGGACCAGTCGTGTACCTCATCAAGATGGTACGGAATCGCCACGCCTGAAAATTGTGCCAGTGTCGCGGTATATAATGGGTACTGCGGGATAGGGATAAGGACACCAGATTTGTGGGGTTCCGAGATAAGCATTGAAATCAGAAGCGAAACACCCGCAGAAGCGCCGCCTGTCAAGAAGATGTTGTCTGGTAAGGACGGATGTCCATCACGATCTGTGATCACGTGTCAGTTACAAAGGTGGAAGGAGCGTGTCATAAGGCTAGCGCTACGTCGGATAACATATACACTGATCCAATACGAGTTATGACTTCCTCGAGAAATTAACAGAACTCGGCTGGACGGGTCAATTCGGAACGTAGCACATAAACATCCCAGTAACCGTTGCACTTGAAATAAGTGGCACTGATGTGGCTACTCACCCTGAATAAATTTCGCGACATTCTGACGGATGAGAGGAACGCCCTGGGAGTGCGAGTAGGCACCGATGGAACCAATTTCCTCGTGCAGTTCCTTCGCGCGGGCAATGACGTCCTTTGGAAATGCATCTGGTGCAAGCTGCGCCAGCTGCGGCCACTCCATGAGTGCAGCAACCTGTTACAACAGTGAGAAATGCTTCCGGCCCCTCTGCATCTTTGAGAGGAGGAAAACATAAAACGAAGCTGACCTGCCGATTGAAGGTAATGGGGGGTTGATCGAGCCCCTTCTGTTGAGGGTTTCCAATGTTCGAAGAGATGACTCGATCAAATGGTAGACCGCTGTCCTGACTTCTCTCCTTGAGTCTGACACGATACTCCTCTGCTTTTATTGCCAGCTCACCGCGCACGGCATACTGCACGTTGCGAACGGCGGGGTTCAGAGAGTCGACGGTGAGAGATCGCATGGTGGTTCTTGTACAAGAGGATGCTGGCTGTGGAAGTGGATGAAAGGACGATAAAGATCTAAAGCCAGCTGATGCCTTGACCATCGGATTGCTCGGCCTGAACTTTCTTTTTCTTGAGTGAGGGAAACTTGGAGACACCCATATACAGTAACCAGACCTCCAGTAGCACGTGACTCGGCATATTCCGCTTCCAGATTTTTTTGGTCGAGCATCGTATGTGGGGAGCTCGATCTGCAACACAAGATTATGCCAGACTCTTTCTTCGCGTCAGCAAAAACCAGGAAACGGAAGCGGTCCGTCAGCACAGTCGAAGGAGGCAGGGGTGTAAAGAAGGTCCTCCGCAAGAGCAAAGCTAGTCCTCAGGACGCAAAACTTACCAATGCAAGCACAAGGAGAGGAGTGAGGAAAGCTGCAGATGAAGAATTGAACTCGGACAGAACAGATTCGGAGGGCGGTGGTGTAGATGACATTGATTTGCGCGCGGAAATTGAGCCCGAGACGAGTGGTGATGAAGATGAACAGGAAACCCCAGCGGAGAAGCGATTACGATTGGCGAAACTTTACCTGGAAAGTGTGAAGGATGGCCTAGGCAAGTACAGTTCGACTGAATTCGTGTTCCGAGTTTGCTCACAATATTACGGGAAGCAGCCGAAGGAGAATTTGATGCGGCTGAGATTGATAGAGAGCTGATATCAGAACGACTGCGACAAGATGTCCTTGAGCACTCTGGCAAAGTTCATCTCTTTGTGGCAGACTTTGTTAGGATTTTCTGTCTTTGTCCTACTATGACTGATGTAATTTTTGACAGTATGATCTCACCTCGACATCAACTCTGCGATGCAGGGGTCATCGTTTCTCTGTTACTTCTGCGGTCGCGTCGGACGATGTCAGGTATCTATTCACGTCAGGGAAAGAGGGAACCATCAATAAGTGGTCCCTGCAGACCGGGAAAAAGATGGCGACATTTTACAAACAGCGTGTCGCCAAAGGCAAAGAGAAGGCGCTCCCTCAGGATATTCAAGGACATACGGACGAGATCCTCTCTCTGGCCATAAGCAGTGATGGTCGATACCTCGCAAGCGGATCTAAAGATCGAAGAGTGGGCGTCTGGGATGTGGAAAAAGAGGAATGGGTGAAGGGTTTTGGGGGGCATAAGGATTCGGTTTCAGTGTGTATGCCTAATATGCATGATGTATACGACACTGACAAGCCCGTGATGTTTATATTTACCTCACCTCTAGAGCGTTGCATTCCGGAAGGGCACACAGCAGCTGTATACTGGTTCATTTGATCGGACTGTCAAGTTGTTCGACCTCTCAGTGATGGGATATGTAGAAACACTCTTTGGACACCAGGATACCATCCACTCTCTGGACGCGCTCCGAGGAGAAACTGCTGTTACGGCTGGAGCTAGAGATCGAACGATCCGATTCTGGAAAATTGCAGATGAAAGTCAGCTGGTCTTTCGCGGCGGTGGAAAAAGTGCAATACGGGAGTTGCTTGAGGGAGGTGCGTTTGAGGGCCACGAAGATGAGGAACACGTGAACGGGGTGGATGTTGACGGTCAGAAATCGAACAAAGGCAAGGAAAAGATGAAGGAGAGCAGATATGCGGAAGGAAGTATTGAGTGTGTCGCAATGATCGATGAAACTACGTTTGTGAGCGGGGGAGATACTGGGTATGTTTTTCAACGTTGTATGAATTATACTGCTGAATGCCGCCCGAAGCTCAATATGTCTTTGGAACACCCAAAAGAAAAAACCTGTTTACACACAGACACTGTGCCATGGGTTCCACGAAGTACAGTCCTCAACCGAGGGGCTTGTGCGAACACCACGCTGGATAACGGCTGTTGCATCACTGCGCTATTCAGATATGTTCACTTCCGGTAAGTGCATTTCTTGTTGTCACAATGGAGATGTTACTCAACTCAACTCAAAGGCTCATGGGATGGCGCTGTGCGTCTTTGGAAGCTTGACCAGAAACTCAGATCATTTTCACTGGTTGGCTCGATACCTGCACCCGGTGTTTGTAACTCCCTGCAACTTCTCGTCTTACCCAAAGGCGCACTGGAGAATGCCTCCTGGAGAGAAAAAGAACAGCGGCCTCTCACAAAGAGCCCAGTTCAACCTGCATTATTAGTTGTTGGCTTAGGACAGGAGCATCGACTGGGAAGGTGGCTGAGCGTGAAGGAGGGAGTCACGAATGCGACAACAGTTCACATCATATATCCTCGGACATAGACGACAGCGAACCCTTAAGGTTTGACGCTATCCCCCGCAAAAATAAGACTTACCAGGTCTATCAGAGTCGAAGGTCGGCATTCTCACAATCAATTACACATGATTGTCCTTAGTCTTTTTTTTGCTTTGCTCTGCAAGTAGGACTTTTGGCGCTCCATCAAATTCCAATCGAACTCCATTTTCATGTCCTCGACCGAATTCTGGCATTAACATTTCATTCAGAATCACGCTTGTGTCATTTCAAGCGACCTCCTTAATCGCTGGCTGCTGTCCCTGCCAATCGAAGGGTTTTTGAGCTTACATTTGCTGCGACTGCTGCACTCTCTTTGTCCAAACTTCCCACTATGTTTGGTAGCAGCTTGAACCAGATTCGAGCGAAGTTTGAGCTTGAGAGCAAGGGTTTTACTTCTTGTAAAACGTTACATCGTCCCCGTACGCGATGTCATGGTCTATACCCTGATCATCAGTTCATTATATGACCACGGTGTATCCGATGCTGATCGAGCCGGAAGGAGGTGTGTGCTTGGCCCAACCCGCACGAATAGAACTCTAGAGGCCGAGAAACGCGACTAGTTGAATTGCAATTTGCAAGTGGAATGGGTGTCATGAGCTAGAGCAGAGCAGCTGGAGCAGCTCAGGGGCTCTGATTAAGCGACATGTGACGGCGTGACAACAGACCCACGCGACGCGACGCGTCGTGGTACTGAGAACTCTGAATCAACATTTTGCACTTGCACCTCGTCGACCGAGTACACTCGAACGTTGTCTCCAGTGAGACCAACATCGACCATTTCAACGACTTTATCATGTCAGACGACGAGGCACCGCCACCGACAATCCACAATGCTTGTACGCCCCTCTCACTAGCATAACCCTACTCCTTCACTTACTACACGCTCAGATCTGGAGGATACCATAAAGATACTGGTTGCAACAGACAATCACATGTCGGGTACCTCGAGCGTGACCCAATTCGTGGCCAGGATTCCATCAATACGTTCAAGGAAATTCTCCAGCTTGCTGTCAAGCACGATGTCTGTATTTCTTCCCCTTTTTTTCCTTTTCTTTTCCTAAAGATGTCCAAAGGTCGATATGATCTTACTCGGTGGTGATCTATTTCACGAAAACCGCCCATCGCGCGACTGCTTATACCAGGTCATGGCCCTTCTTCGGGAGTTCACACTTGGCGACAAGCCAGTTCAAATTGAGCTCCTTAGCGATCCCAATGACGGACGAGCAGAGGGATACAGGTATGTTTGAGTTTTGATCTCACTGAACGAAGGATCACGGCCCTCAGCTTCCCAGCAGTCAATTACGAAGACCCGAATCTCAACGTTGCCATTCCCGTCTTTAGCATTCACGGAAATCATGACGACCCACAGGGCGCTGGACCTGTAAGTCCTATTACATGTCAAAGTCCTTACATTCCTCTATTCCTCTCATCACCTAGTTCTTTTCTTGTTTCGTTTGCACTAATTCCTTCCCTCGCCACTACGCGTGAGCACTAATACATATTCACCAGGAAGGTGCTCTGTGTGCACTCGACGTCCTCTCTGTATCAGGGCTCATAAACTACATGGGCAAATTCGACCTCCCACTATCGAGCGCGTCGAATCCGAACCCTGCAGAGGGCGATTCGGGTATGTTCACGTTCTGCACGCGATGTGACTAGACACTGATGTTTTTTTCGCCTTGATTATATCTCTTGTTGCGACATGAACCCTATCTCTGTAATTTAATAACAATGAAATGGAAACTAGGTATATCTATCCGCCCCGTTCTTCTTCGCAAGGGTCAAACCCGTCTTGGCCTCTACGGAGTTGGCAATGTCAAAGATGCCCGCATGCACTTCGAGCTCCGCAGCAATCGAGTGCGGATGTACATGCCCAGGGACAAGGAAGATTGGTTCAACGTGCTTGTGGTGCACCAAAATCGGTAAGCATACATTGTCCTCTGTATACTGTTCGCTTCCTTCCCGTGCCCTTCCGTTTCACCGGACTCATGATCCATCAATAGTGTCCCCCACCCTCCAACTCCAGCTGTTCCAGAAGGCTTATTTGACGACAGTATCGACCTCGTTGTTTGGGGTCACGAGCACGACTGTCGCATTGTCCCTGAACCCGTCGCTGGTCGTCCCTACCACGTCACGCAGCCGGGGTCGAGTGTGGCTACGAGTTTGGGCGAGGGCGAGGGGTTGGAGAAGTAAGTACCAGAGACTCCCAGATTTTCTTTAATTCACCATCCCCTTCCATTTCTTTTTTTGCCTTCGGCCCTCGAAAACATTGAATTTTGCGTCAAAGGCATGTCGCCCTGCTCCAAATTCATCACAAAGAATTCGAGCTTAAGCCTCTTCCTCTGCGTACCGTGCGTCCGTTCATGTTGGGCGACGTTCTTCTCGCGGAGGTGGCAGAAGAGGAGGGGTTCGATGTGAGCGATCAAATTGCTGTCGGGAAGTTTTTGAGAGCAAGGGTGAGTACGATATCGTTTTCATTTCGGTCTGATGTGTATGTTGCGGACTCACCGCACGATCCAGGTGAACGCTCTCATTGACCAAGCGAACCAGTTATGGGACGAGCGCAATGCACACGCTGTAGAAGAAGGCGAAGAGGAGCTGCCACGTATGCTGCCGCTTGTTCGACTCAAGGTCTGTTCATTCATGTTCTGGTACAATATAGGATACGCATATTGACACCCACTGTGCTACTTGTAGGTGGACACCACCAACGTTCCAGCGATGTCCAATCCCATCCGATTCGGACAAGAATTCACTGGGCGGATTGCAAACCCACGCGACGTGCTCTCCTTCCACCGATCTAAAGCACGCTCCGCCGGCTCCCGTACCGCGACCTCGGCGGACCAGCCTGAGCTGTCTATTGATGATCCAGACCTCACGACGAGCGAAAAACTGGCGAAAGTGCGCGTGCAAACGTTGGTACAGGAATATTTAGCAGTGCAGGAGCTGCAGGTCCTTGGTGAGGCAGGGATGAGTGAGGCGATTAGGATGTTTGTGGAGAAGGATGATGGGTGGGCTATACAGACGTGAGTGTCAATTTTCTTTTCTTCAAGGGCAAAATCATACCGCGTATGTTGTTCTGATTTCGTCACTCTCTTTGTCCTACTTGTCTGTGCTAATATTATGGATGTAGGACACGTCTCGAGCGCGTTGCGCGCGCTCATGAAAGGCGTGCAGGAGAATGGGGAGGTGGATGAGGAGGATCTAGATGACGTTGTACGTTCCTGTCTTCATGCCTCTTTTATTCCTCTAAGTTGTTACTAAATGCAACGATGTTCATGTAGCTCGTAAAATTAAAGGAGCGACACAACCAGGAATACGTAGAAAAAGCAAAGACAGGGAAGACAGGCAAGGGAAAGGTGCGTCAGTCCCACCATCACATGAATTCGCATTTTACCCCACCATACAGGGCAAAGAAAAAGCCTCCGCCCCAGCCGACTCCGATGCCGACTCAATGCTCATGGACGTCGATGGCGGGGACGAGGACGGGTCAGATTTTGAAGAGCCCGCACCTCCGCCGAAAAAGAAGAAAGCTGCACCCGCGAAGAAGGCTGCGCCGGCGAAGAAAGGGAGGGGAAATAAAGCTGTGGTTGTGAGTTTACAAACTATGTTATGGGACACAGAGCGCTGACTGGAATAACGCAGAGTGAATCTGAGGAAGTCATAGAATTGGACGAAGATGACGATGAGGAGGAAGATGAGGCACCGCCGAAAGTTACGAAGAAGACAAATCGTGCTGCGGTATTGAGGTGGGTTCCGGTCACCTTCTCACCTACAATAGTATGCACTAAAACACTTTTTTAAAAAAAAAAATCAACTCTAGTCAACCCGCAAAGAAAGCTCCTGCAAAGAAGACAGCTACGACGAAAGGGAAGGCCGTCGTCAGCACAGGGCACATTTTTTGCGCCGTCAGGGCGATCCTCTACACGTGCTGCGGCAACACGAGCAAAGGGCAAGATGGCCAATGTAGTAAGGCAAATTCTAGTATCGTTCAACTTAATTCGACTGATTCCATGATTTGTAGGTCGAGGTGGACAGCGATTGATTGCGTGCGCAACTCCACATGTTTACTGTTCTCAAGCTGAACACACCAGGAGAATGGTATCGTCGCACTTTTTACCGGATCACCGAACCTAACCTACTGAGTCCGCAGGTTCAATGTGTGATCAGGCTCTAAGTTTATGGAATAGAAGCTAATGGACGATGATGTGCGGTCATAAGTTCAAGCTGCTCGTTAATGAACAATTTTGCCTAATTGAAAGCAGTGGTTTGCATAACTCTGCGGAGCGCGTAAGGTTTTGCCTTTTCAAAGGCTCCGTCTGAATCGAATTCGAAGAGCCGTTCTCAGTCCCACAGCGGTATCCGGTTGCCGACGCTCACGCCCGGCGCTCAGCGCTCATTTACCATTAATTCGTTTCATTCAGCCCGACCCTGCCCTCTGAGAGTCTCAATGCATGCGACTCTCGACGATCTGCCGCCTGAGATCTTACTCGCCGTTATCGCATACACACTATCTGGTGAATCCGCCCCAAGCAATATACTGTGCGTCAACCACCAATTCCGCAATGCCGGCGTGGAATGGCTTTACAGGAACCTCCGCTTTCACTCTCCAGAGCAGCTGAAGCTTTTTGCCCAGACAAGTGAGAACGTGGGGGTGGTCCCACGCTCAGTGACGGTCGATCTGACGGGCAAGTATGCGAGATCAGACATCTGGCAATATCTCCGCGAGGCATTGCACAGGTGCGATGGTACTGAGAAACCGGGACTAGGACAGAAGCAGATCTTACTAGAAACCCTTTGTCTGAGACTCCATTCATACGCACAGGATACCAGCCACCATTTGTTCGAAGAGGCGTTGTCTGCTGCCAAGTGAGTAAAGATTGCGCATCATGCACGTTCCCAGAGGTGCATCGCCCTGATTGTTGCTACCATATTTGTATTCTACAGTCCCCGAATCTTTCGGTGGACCGGACCCGACCCTAACCACCACTTCTCCACTGCAGTGCGTACAATCCAAAGGCCTTGGGTATAGAAGTCTAATCCGATAGAGTTTAAGATCGTCGCCCCTGTAGCACGCCGTCTATGTAGAATATTTGGCACCTGGTCAAACATTCAAGATATCACGGTCACCAACATCGCCTTTTCGTCCGAACTTTCGGACGTTGACGATTTGGTGGCGCCATTACTCCCAGAGATTTCCGGTCTTCGCAACCTCTACGTGGGTCAGGCAACGTTCCTGAGTACAGGGTCTGTTGCGGCGCTTTTCTGTATCAATAGAATGGCGAGCCTGGAGAGGGTAAGGCTCGTGGATGCCTACTGCGAGAGTATCTGGGGGTCCAGAATTCGAAGATCGGATATCGAGAAGGCAGCACAAACCATTATGCTTCTTCAGGACGCGGTGCAGTACGAAGGTGTACTTTTACGCATTCGGAACCTACTTACATGTGAAAAGAAGACGGAGCGAATCATTGGAGGTGATCGGGTGGAGGGCAGTATCTTCCTGGTTTGAGTGCATCGAAGTAGAGGTAGAAATACAGACAAAAGCAGAAGGCGATAGTACATTGCATTGCACATTGCCTGGGAGTATTATATCTCGGCTTCTCGAACACCATCTTTGTCTACTACTTTAACCTTGTATTTGCCTGGGTCAATCACTAGACGCTTCGACACTTCATCGATGCAGCGTTTTAGGGCAGCAAGACCCTCTTCTAGGGATGCTTCTGGATCGTGATACCTAAACGACAACGGTCAGCACCAAGCAGCGAGAAAGAAGGAATTTATAGGTCGGAAAGTGGCCAAGGGTAACAGAAAACATACCGGTCAAGTAAACTCAGAGCGAAGTAGCTACCATACCCATGCGCAGCAAATGGCACCTCTACCACTGTCCCCATGTAATCAATCCAATACAGGTTCGGTGTGTGCGATGACGTGTCATATCCGCCTAGTAGCAAGTTGACTGAGTACGGGCTTCGTGATCTCAGAGATTCTGCTAGTGAACGGCGGATCCAGGATGCGGCTGCGGCTGGGCGAAGAGGATACAGATTACGGATTTGGTACAGGCGAATGTTGCGCTCGACGTATTCGGCGAACTGGACAGTATCACCTGTTTCGGGTGCGTGTGTTGTCAGAAATAATGAATCGGTATGGTAGGTTTAACCTGACCTGGTTCACCCGAGTATGCCATCAGAAGATGAGGACTGAGCTCCTTGATTTTGTCTTGGTCAACCTTCATCTTGACAATGGATCGGGCAGCAGTAGTGTCAGCAGCTACAATCACGTAGCCCTTTCCAGTTAATGCAAACGATGTCTCCATGTTGTACTTGTGGTAGTTAGAATGAAGCTTAAGTTGAGCTTAAGGACGCGTAGTCGGAGGACAGGACGCGCGTCACAATCAATTGTTGCCTAATTTGTCAGCCAACCCCCCTTAGCATCGAAAATGCCAGAAATAATGGTTTTCCTCTCGAATCCTTTTTTCAAGTTGTCCAGCCTTCGGGCTCGCGAGATGAGCCTCAGGCTCTCTCTACCCCCTCCAGGCTGAAAAATGTTCCTGCGCCGAGCGCTCTCCCGGCTCATCGTTTTCGCATACGGCTGGAGCCATCGTGTTGGTTGAGTTAAAAAAACAACATCTCTTACGATTCTCTTTGTCTTCCCCCGTTATGCATTTGGTGTGGGTCATCGCAAAAGTTCCAGCTCTTTTTGCCAGATGTGTCACCTTTCTTCCATGAAAATCGATGCGACACTGCAATCTGCCGACCGCAACGCGACTCGGTCTTACGTTCATCCCCAGCGCTGCGTTTTATTTTCCTTAATCAGTCGGCAAAAGATAGAACGCGCGAACGCATCAATGATTAAGAACAGCATTAATTATTCGTGAGTTGCTTCGTGTTACTTTGTGCTCAGGGGTTTAAATTTACTCTACTCGTGTGGGCAGCAAGCTGGAGTACATCTCCATTACGCCTTTCAATCAGTCTATTTTCGTCTTCTATGTTCTGTCGGTTCCCCTCTGTTCCCCTTCGTACATCTTAGCTGATCTCCGACCCTGCGAGGCAGAATTAATGGCCCTCGTGCGTTTGACTATCGGTGTAAACTAAAGCTTATATGATAATCAGGACCGTTCAGTCGTGAGACATCGATCAAGCTGCATGGTCTAATGTGCAAATTTGACGAATGTCTAACATGTGTAAGTCGTACCCATGTCCGCTAATTTTCAAACTGTTTCTTTAATCGTATAGTTATCCTCGACTAGTGGCCGACAGCATATAGCTCTAGTCGAGCCCCAACGAGAATTTAGACGTTTAACGTCAATGGGCAATGCTTGCAAAAGGTGCTGTGATAGATTAGGGATTCTCTTACTTAAAGTTATATTTCCTAGCAAAGTTGAGATATGCACAACCGATTTGCTTTCTCGAAGCCTAACAATATCTGTTTGTAGGACATGGGGATCTCCATCAGAACAGTCGGCGCATTTTTGAATATTAAACCTAAAGCTTGAAGCTTGAAGAACCCACTCTGTGCTGTGTGCAGACCTCGTTGCAGCTTATCTTGAAGTCGTTTCATATCCCATCAGATTCACTATCTACCAGTTATCTACCTTACGTTGGCATTGATTGACGTCGCTTCTGGAAGCTCCGCTATGTCCTGGTGCCCGATCATTGACGCTGTATGTACTTTGCACTGGTACATTAATAGGGTACAATAGACAAATCTGCGTTCTCAGAATGCTGAAAATTGCACTTATGTATGCACGATCATGTCGAAGGACCAGGGGAGACACCGCTTCATTCGGAGACAGCGGCAAGCCAATGATAACCAAGGTCCTAAGAAGAGACACCACTGTTGCGATTCGGATAATGAAAGGAAATAGTGAACCATCGACTTGGGAACGTTGACGTGAGGATGACATTCGTGATTAGGACCTACGGTAAGACACCGAGTTCCCCTTGACAGAAGGTCTCCTGTGTGAATGAGGATCAGAGATCAGTTCCAAGACCGCCTTGGGTCGTTCGTATCCTGAACCTGCATTTTCTGGGGCCTTGATCCATCTGTTTAGTATCCTGACTCCCTAAGTTAGTCTATCTCAAGTGTACATCTATCGATGGTGTTACTACGCGGATCTTGAGAACAGCTTGGTTGAATGTCGGGAAAAAAAGACCAGGTCATGCCAGTGATTCACACGTTCTTTCCAGTTCGATGTTTCAACTTGTTCCGCCGGTTTCACAGGGCTCGTCACGAGCTCAACGTGGCCATCGCCAACTTTGGGAATTCGTTTGGTGGATCCCCCAGAATTAGGAAGCTCTTACGCAAAGACCCAGCTGCATAATATAGGCTCAGATCAGACTGCTTTTTTTTGTTCACTCAGCTGAAAATTGAAGATGAGTTCTCTCTACAGGTAAATTAGTAGAGCTGGTGTAATTCAATGGAATAAGGACCCATCAGTACGTACGTATTTCGCAAGATGCTCGACCCATGGCCTAACTCTCGGATTCACAGGGACTCATTGCATCCCTGGTGGCACTGCTCACGTGCATCACGAGATCTTCCACACTTGGCATCGCGGAGAAGGCAACCAGTTCATTGAAAGCCGCATCAAGAAGTTTACTCAGAAACACCCCTTCTCATCCAGGAAAATCTGATTTAAATATAGCCAAGCGAAAGTCTTCATGCGAGTCAAGGCATTCGATAAATATCAGGTCCTCGTTTGAGGTATGCCATCCCTACGACTAATCGAGCCTCCGTTTAGTCGAAATTATCATGTCTTCTAGGTCATCTCCCGTTTACGCCAGCGCCGCCTCTCCTACTTATGAGTCATATACCCCTTCCGGTTCCTCTTCGTCCTCTTCCGAGAACATCATCTACGGTGGCTCGTACGCACAACCGCGTAAGGCATGGGTAGACCCCAAAAGCTTGGCCAACTGTGGGGATGCATCGCAAATACAGGGCAACGTATCCACCTACGTCAAGCAACTCATTCTCAATACATTTATTGCGTACGGGGCTGGTGACGAGCACTGTTTTGGTCACTCTGTTGCCAAAGCAGTCAATTTCATTGACATCAGCGCCCATGAAAGTCACGAAAAGCAAGGTCGTATGGAGGCAACGACTGTGGCAGAAATTGTCGTCTCAAAGAGTATGTCAGAGTGTATGAGCCGTATTCAAGAATTACTCACAAGTCGCTTAGGCATGTTGAATGGCGCGGGGATGCTCCATGGAGGTTGTGTGGCGTTTCTGATTGACAAGTCAGTACCCATGGTTTGGCGTTCCTTAGGATGTTCTGACAGACTACTATAGTTGCTGCAGCACTCCATTGGTCGCTTTGGGACTCATACAAAACATCAATGGAGTTGGAGTCACTCAGTCGATGAACATCATGTTCCACTCCCCTGCACCAGCGTACGTCAGTGTTAATGATTCTCGTCGCTATCTACTCACTCTTATCACCAGTGGATCGTGTTTGCGTATCATCAGTACCTCAGTCGCTATGGGCGCGCGAATTATGAGCGCTCGATGTGAGGTTTGTTTTTTTGCTCAATCGATTAACAATTAATTAATCGGTCGCTCTACTCAGATCATCAACAACAAAACAGGCAGTGTAGTTGCCTCAGCATACCTCAACAAAATGCAACCCACTATTTCAAAGCTTTGATAGTTTTATCTTTTCTCCGTTGTAGATTTCTGGCAGGCACTGTATCAAAAGCAATCTCTCCCATGTACCACATCATAGTCAATAGGACTTGTATGATCACAGATACTGTATCCATTTGGGATTTCGTGGTACATTCAGACACGATATTCAACATGACATGTGGCAACGCTTTGGTTTCCAACCGACTCATGTGACGATACGTCCCTATACATTGTAACGGCTCAGTTCCGATTTTTGTAAGGCCACCAAGTCTTTCTAGTCCCACAGTCGTTCAAGATAACTTGAACGACACTATTTTTTAATACGACTCCTGAGCTGCGCAATTGGAAGCCGTAGCTCCAAACGGCTTCAAGGTCGACCGACGATCCGAACGTTGAATACATTCAAGTATTGGGAATATGAACGAACGGAGAAATGAGCAGACTCACATATACTGCACCAATGGTCCACGAGGACGCAAGCATGGCGATTGAATACCGCTCTTGCGGTGAGCGGTTTCCAGTAATCAGAAGGCAGCAGAAGCCCGAAGATACGTTAACGGCTATCCCCGCACGAAGCCAGGGGACATTGTGGGTGCTTCGCGGAGCTTTTCACTGCCCTATCCCAATCCTATCCGCATTGTGACACGATCTTGAAACTCATAAAGACCCACGCAGGCCTTGGATCGTGGATCGTGGATATAAGTAGCATCAAACTGCTCCTCTTAACATTGATGACATTTTTGACGAGACGCACCCTCCAGAGCTCCACCAGTGGCAATTGCAAGTTTCTGCTGTGAACGTCACCAACAGATTAGAATAGTTAACTGAAATTGAGAATCTTCGTATGTACAAGTATATCTCCTTCGTGTGATAATTTTGGTCGGGAAGACTTTTACACATTGCCCTGGCAGATTGATGAGATAAAGAGGTGTAGTCGAAGGATATCGAGCCGTAATCTTACCGTTAACAAGGCTGAGAAGTGATTGGTGACATGATTCCATCGTGATGGAAGGAGAGCAGAAATGTAGCGTCGGAAGACAGGCTTCCGCTACAAAGAACACGCGTACGGCACTGGTGAGAAGGCAGAATTTTATGAAAGGAGTGCAAAACGTAGCGTTGCAAGACAGTAGCCGCCAGCTTCGGCTATATATAAAAACGCGTGCACCAGAGTGGTGAGAATTTGAAGTGAAAGTGAGTCCTAAGGGGCACAGAAACCGTCAGGGAAGGAGCCAGAGTTAGTTACAAAAGGTATAAGCGAATCTTAGTACGCCGAATTGATCAACGTAGTTTTCTGAGGGTACTGAGTATGTGCGCCGTTCAGGTATATATAGAAACATGCGGTAGGGGGTAGGTCCGGCGCGCTCAGTTTTACTGTTGACGCCTGGTCAACACCACATTGCATCTTGAGTGTGCTTCCTCGAGATACCTAATGTCATCCATGAGAAAGGTCGCGAGTGACGTTGCTCCGTTGATCAGAATGCCACGTCAAGCTAGGTCTGCTCCAGGTCCTGTTCAATGTGGCGTCGGCTGTCCCGGCTCGGGCACCAGTAAAAGTGATGCGATGTGCCTCCCCCTGTCAAGCCGCTCAACACCCAAGTTAAATTCTGATAAGGCTTCGAAAGAAGCGGTCTCAGGAAGTCTAGAATCACGGGGAGAAGCCTGGAGATATGTTCACATTTGCATGAAAGCGCAGCCGGCTTAGGCACAGCCTGACAACGAATTTCCCACAAGGAGATTCAGTCAAAGTGAGCCTCGTGAGATCATTAAAGACGTGAATAAACCAAACCAAACCACCCTTCTGGCCAATGCGCATCATCAACTAGCTCGTCGAGCACTCATTGCGTCAAACGTTCATGGTCCACCTGCCCATCGCGGAACTTGCTGTCTACAGCAAGGCGCTCAGCTACTTTCTCCACTTCCCTCTTCCAATTTGTTTTGACGCAGAGCCAAATGCCAAGCGTTGATCCGTAAACCAGAGCAGCGGTAAGACCATACCAGAGTCCTGCGAGCCGCAGGTCTTGTTTGAAGGTGAGCCATAACCCGAAGGGAATCCCTATGATATAGTAGGCGCTGAAGGATGCATAAGTAGACATCGAACCAAATGAGTGGATTTGGACACAATTTACCTAAGATTGATCAGAGCTCCAGTGAGCTGATAAGGATCGGTCAGTTATATGACGGCCGGAGTGTGGTTAGAGCGCGTACCTGTTTGCCCCTAGCTCTTAGTATTCCGGCTGTGATAGCGCATGCAAAGTCGGGAATCTGGAATAGCGCCAATATTGGTAGGATAGATGCCACAAGTGTCACGACCTCTGTGTCAATGTTCGCCATGTGTGAGAAATGTAACTTTTGCCAGGATTCGGACATACCGGCGTCGTTATTGAATAGATAACCCCACGACTTGCGGAAAATCATTAAAACGGCACTAGCCAACGTCTCAAAAAAAAACAGCGTCAAACATAAGTGAGGCAAAACAAACCTAAAGAATGCCGCCATTGCGGCGGAGAGAAAAAGAGCTGCTTTCGCAGAAACTCCGGCACGTCTTGCATTCTTTTCCCCAAGAAGGTTTCCGATACTGTGTTTTCAGTTAGACCAGATTGCCACTTGCGCAGACTGGGAACGAACCGGACAGAGGTCGCAACACCCAGGGCAAATGGGGCTTGAAAAGTGGACGAACAAGTCGCCAAAAGGACTGACTGAGTTGCCAAAGCTGTAGGTCCAAGACTGTATGTGGAACGTCGGTTGATTTGACGATGCTAGAATGTGAGCACTTACAGGCTAGCAGCAACTGTGAAATCAAAATTCAGTTTGTTTCTTCAGGCAATGAACAAGAGGGAAATGTACGCACGCCCAATCAACTCCCATGACCACCACTCTGAAGCAACCTGACCTATATCGAGGGTCGTTTCGGATGAGCTTGGGAGCGTGCTATATTTTCTCAGCTACTCACCAACGCCGCCTAACCCAAGCTGGACGAGAAGACCCAACGAGGTAAAACAGCGTCTTGACAGCGGATGCCAAGCTGTCTTTTCAACGAAGAAGACTCCGTAGATGACAGAGGCTACTGAAACAAGATTATAGGAAACAGACGTCGCGATCGGGGCGCCGATGAAACCCAACCGGATGGGTTCTGGACCCCATACTACGGTGACACATGAGCAGGTGGGTGATCAAACCCGAGCATCAAAACATACCTAGCAGATAATTCAAAAACACATTGATAGGTGCTACCCCCAAGGTGATACGAGTAGGTACATTGAAAAGACCTTGGCGGGTATTAATGGTGAGCGTCGGACCGCAGGTCAGAACAGACTAACACACCTTGGGACTGGAAATATCGGCTGACGATTCCAATCAGGACGATAATCTGTAAGTCAAGAAAACCAAGCTCACCGGGAAATGCAATTGAATGCATAAGCCGGCAGACCTAATGAGGCCCATTTCAAGTAAATACCAGCGAGCCGCGCGACCTCCTCCTCTTGCCTCAGTAAAAGCAAGACGGGCTCTGCATTAAACCAAACGACAAACATAGGCTAATAACTCGCGTTTCAGTGAAAAATGCGTTCTATGAGATGTAATGACTTGCTATGAGTAGAACGGCCATGACGACCGCTGTTAATAACAAAGTGTAAGTAGCGGCCATTAAACAAATAGTAAATCATGCTCACCCATGCGCTGCGTCCACAGTCCAACGAGTTGCGGCTGATTAGAAGTCCAAGCCCCAGGAAGCATTGTATCTAAGGTCGACACGAGACCTTGAATGATGCTCAGACCAGTGACGTTAGCAGTCATGAAACCAATAGTTGCGGCAGCAAGAGCTACGGTTGATATATGGCCTATGGAGACCACAGATGACATTATCATGCTGTGCTCCAAGACGTGTGTCCTAACAGAAGGGTCTAGTTTTGAACTGACGGTAAATTTGATGAATGAGCTCACCCAAAGACAGGCAAAGTGTATTTTGACAAAATACACAGTTCTTCCCAGTACATCCGAGCTGTACTTGGCTCGTGCCCATCACGAGGGAAGTCCACATCCTCTTGGATACGTGGCATAAAAGGCGCCAGGAGGGGTGTGTTCTCAGTCGGCTGAAGCACATTTGGTGCTGCAGAAAGGATATTCATGGGCGGTTGCGGCGGAATGATATACGACGAAGGGAAACTGGTGCGCCTAACTGGCTTCCGTGATGGAAGCAAATCATCCTCTTCACTGTATTCATCTTGTTCGCTCCTGGCAAGAGAAGTCTCAGGCTCTTCCTGCGTCTCTTCTAACTGGGGAGCTGCAAAACGAGATAGGATGGCATAGTCTTGGGGAAGGGACGATGGTGTCCCAGATAACTGAGATAAGTGCGACATTATTCGGCTGTTGCTAGTAAGCACGACCCAAATGACTTTTGGAGCTAGAAGCCTAGATTGAACAGTGACCAATCGATGAGTGTCGACCGACGCTCAATTGCAATGATTATTTACCTGTAGAATGAACTTCACTAATCTTTAAGGAGCTCCTGCGGTCAGAACGTCCTCAAAGATAAGGGGAGAAGTGAAGGAATTATACCCCAGGGTCATCTAGTGATTCATAATGATATCGTTTTGACTTCGGGATGAATTTGAGACTCCGGAGTCATGTGTTACTATAACTTACATACAATGGTGTCATATAATATTATGTTGCCTTCAAATTCTCAGATTTTTATATTGAAGTTTCAAAGCTTGTCCTGTATAGAACCCATCAATTATGAGGATTGCGGCAAGCCTGGAGTCATATATTATGTGACTCACCTACATGAATCTGAAGCTGAGCGAACACATATCTTATCAATTAATCAAATGAAGTACTTCATCTCGGAGATTCCCATCACGTGACGTAACGCGTCCACCTTTAACTCAACTTGACCAGAAAACGCGTAACTATCTGCTCAGAACATCGCATCAGCCGCAATAGCTGCTATCTAACATACTCTCATCACAATACAATGAACGTCTCTCGTCACTGTGCCGTCAACGGTGCCCTTCAATCACTCCCTCGCAAGAGGACCAACGCAGGGACCCGCGGTTCCGACCAAACTTCACGACCACAGAAGGCGATGGGCAACCTAAATGACGCGGTGGAATCTGACAGTTCAATTGAGATATTCGAGGGTAACTTGTTCGCAAAGAAGAACCTGCAGGGTCGAGGTACAAAGGAGAACGAGAAGCAAACCAAGCCGTACGCGTTTTATGGCTTGTTATAATATACCTCGAATTGAACGTTTCGACCCATAGAATCCACCCGTTCTTTCTCGAGAAGTGCAATCGTGAAATTCCCGTTACTTCTGCTGCTGCAACATCGAAGTCAGATAACAAGAAGGTAGCAAAGCACAACGAGAATTTGAGAAGTACAGAACGCGTCGCGCTGCGAACCAATAACGTACTCCAGAGATCCCTGGATTACACAAACACGGGGACGTCAAGGTCAGTTTCTCTTGGACAATAGTTGAGTGTAGATCCTTACTAGGGTAGACGGAGGATTTCATCACAGAAAACTGGTGGTGACATTAGCAAAGCAGAAGTATGCAAGAGCGTGAGCTTCACCAGTATGGCAGTGGCTCGAAGCTCGGGGAGAGCGCCAGAAGATTGCAAAGTAAAAGGTAGTTCAGGTGCAACGTCGAAGTCTAAGTTCAGTGTTGAAGCAAGCTCATCAATGCCTAACTACTCCTTCGCGGATTACTGTGCACCCACGCCCGCCGTTGTCTATACGCGCTGCGAGGACGAGGCCAACAAATTGGTTCAAATGCTTGAAAGGTATGCCTGCCTTTGCTCATTATCACAAAAACAGTAGTGAACATGCACCCAATAGTCCCCTTGGATTTGACCTCGAGTGGCGCGTACTCTGGAATTCTGGTGCGCAAGAGCGACGAACAGCACTGGTACAGCTGTGCGACAAATCGACTATCTTGCTGATCCAGGTAAGCCATATGAAACGTGCGTCTTCTCAACTATGATCTGCTGCCGCCTGACAACTTGGCTGTGTGGCAGGGTTTCCGCAAAAAGTTTGGGTAAGCTCACTAAGTTGCATAGTGTGAACGCTATCAATTAATGGCCAACAAGGAAGTAATCGAGTCGCCAAGTATTGTAAAGACTGGGGCAAACATTCTCAGTGCGTAGCTTGGAAATATGCACTGTGTGTCTTCTGACATAATCCAATAGATGATGGCGAGAAACTGCATCGTGACTTTGGAATCACAGCCCGAGGACTCGTCGAGCTTGGTGCACTTGCGCATGTCACGGATGATGCTTTCTCTAGCACATACAAGCGACGAATAGTCAGTCTTGCCAAGATGACTACCATGTACCTCGGGTGCAATTTAGTGAAGAGCAAAGAGCGCACTAGTAATTGGGAGGGAGACCTGAATGACAAGATGGTGCATTGTGAGCTCTGCAACGTGAATCAGGAGAAGTGTGACTGATTATGCCCGTCAAGATGCGGCCAACGATGTGCATGCATCATTGATGGTACACCTCAAGCTCCTAGAATCGGCCAAAGCCGGCAACAAAGAACTTGACCCGACAAAGTACACCAGCTCAGTTGATCCACCCAATGTGGGCGGTAATAAGGTGATGGCACCACATGTGCGGCAGGATTCGAATTCTCCGTCATTAGTACCAGTGCCTCCCCGCCCGCAGTACATGCGTGCTTATAACCTATGGCACCACCGAAATACGCCCCTTGATAAGATGTGCAACGTGTTGAAGACTGGTGGGCGCGTGGAACCTCTGAAAGAGGGTACGGTGATGTACGTAGCATCATTGTTACATGCGCGTTCAATGCTGAATTGTAGCTTGAACAGATCATATGTGATGGGTGCCATCCAGGCAGACGTGTCACTACCGTTTGACATGAGTAAGCTGCTGGAGCTGGTGAAGATGGAAGCGGGAAGTTGGCAGCGACATCGAGCATGGTTGATGGATGCAGAGAGGAGCGGTCGTGGATGCGCTGTACCGCCTGAATCGCTAACTTGCTATACAAATCAGCAGAGCTCTGGTTCAACCGCCTGAGCCTGAGGCTCTCGGAAGCTGCTGGTCTAGATACAGCGACTCGAGGGTCGGAAGCGGGGGTGATGGCGATGCTGCCACCACCATTGTCGTGCAGGAGCGTGTTGTATGAAGGGTTACATAGTGGAATATATGTGTATAATAATAGAGTTGTGGCCCAATGTATGTTTCGTCGAGCTCGTCGGATGTTTAGATGTCACGATATTGATTGCTCCCGGAGACTCCACCTGCGCCAAGAAGAGTACTGGGCAGCTTGTCCTGCGAATTTTCCTACTTGCGCGCATTTTTCGCTCTCCCACTCGTCTTGCCAAGTTCAGTTCATGAGTTTGACAACGTAGCTCTTCTTAAGATCCCCTAACCTCCATACACCAACACGTGTCTATAATCAACCGCTTTTACTCTCAAACTATTGAGCGACGCTCGTATAGCAATGTCTCCCAAGCATGATGCCCGTTCGCAGCAGAGCAGTAGACTTCTTGTTGTACGTCCCAACTATTATATTTCCTTGCTCTCCAGTGACCAGAGACTGTAATTACAGACTGGCACAGTGCTCTTCTACCTCGTTGCAGCACTATGCGTAAGTCTATCCCTTTTCTAACATCTCATTTATTGATATCTTCGTATGCAGATGGTCATGGCGTAATTCATTTTCTATTCCAATGTCTACCAAGTTCACTCACAGGTCTCACTTTTCTTGAAATGCAGGAATAAATGGGTTCTCAAAACAACCGCTGCTCCGCTCTTCTTCCTCTTTGCCCAGCTTGTCATTGCCGTGGTCCTTTTCATCGGCGCACATGTAGCCCGTCTTCTAGTTGTGCCTTTATACGTAGACACGCAGCTCATGATACAGCTCGCCCCCACAATTGGGTTGAATGTCGTGGGGTTGAGGTATAATTCTCCCATCAATCGATACCAGTTTTAACATTGAATACCTTGTCTTGCTACCAGTTTCAGCAACTATACCCTCAAGTATGTCGACGCATCTGTCTACCAAGTTGCACGTGGCCTCGTCCTCCCCTTCACGGTCCTTACTTCCTACTTCTTCCTCTCCGCTCGCCCGTCCCTCCGTATCCTCTTCAGTTGCTCCATCGTCACCCTCGGCTTCATCGTTGGCGTCTTTCTAGATTCTGTCCCCATGATGCTCGTGGGCATCGGTTTTGGCGTCGCGAGTTCCGCCATTACAGCGGTGCACAGCGTGGTCATCAAAAAGAGTCTGGATGTAGTCAAGGGTAGCGCCATGCACTTGTCTTGGTATACGAATTTGCTTAGCGCAGTGCTCATGGTCCCCATCATCATCTTCGCCGGCGAGATCCCGGCGATCACGGAATTATTTTTTGGATCTGGAGTTGTTGCTCCTAAGGAAGGAGAGCTGAGCGAGTTGCAGACATTCATTTGGGGGTCTTTCATCACGGTGCGTCTTCATCTCAGCCTTTGGTGATTTACATCATTGCTCACTGACGCATCATCAGGGTGCGCTTGGATTCATGATGAGCATTGCAAGTCTGTTGTCCATCAAAATTACCTCGCCCATCACGCACATGGTTTCCTCCGCAGTAAGAGGCGTGGCAGCATCCATGTTAGGAATGTGGTTATTCGGGGAAATCATCTCGGGGTGCGTGTTCTCCGCATTCATATTGTCATGTGACTGCGTCTTCATCTTTCTTCCGCTCTTTGCGGACCGCATGCTATTATCTTTGTTGAGGTTCCTCGTATTCACACATTTCTTTTCACAGTGGCCGTGCCTCCTCCATCGCGATCATTCTTTTAGGGTCCATTTACTACACGTGGGTGAAACATGTCGAGTCTCAGCAGGCTTCCAAGTACGACCGCGTTCCGTTGGAAGATGTAGAAGCTGGAAAGGAATTGGGCTCAAAACCTGAGTAAGAGCGCTTGAGTGGGACGAGGCGGGGCCATAGAGTATGGATTACTCAGGCACGGAGTGTGGGGAGCGAACGCTCACAAAATTGAACGACAAGACATCTGATTGTGAATCGTGATACCCTGAGTACTTATTTAATTCCTAGCAGTTAATGTTTTAGGGAGGACAAGACATGGACTGTAATTGTTGGAAACTACGCAGCACAGACTGGTGGTCTTGTTATATACGTCGATGTTCGAGAGGAGCTCACCTCACTAAAGGGGATGCATCCTAATGTCACAACTTTGCTCCTTCCTTTCGTTTACGTTCCTCTTCTCCCTTCCGTCTCGCCAACAGCGCTTTGCCAGCACGACTCGTAGTTTCTCGCCCGAGTACTCCGGATATCCACCCCCCTATTTCTGCTAGTTGGACTAGGTCAACGGGACCTACATCCCATCGACTTTGTACCGTCTTTGCGGACTCGCCATTATCTACAATATATTATATCATTAGCTCAGAGTGGGAAAATGCAGGCAGGGATGCTTCACTGTATGGTTCACCAATATCACCAAATAACCTATCCCCAGTGAGAGCATAGAAGACGTCTTCCGTTGCAACGTTACCCGTGGCGCCAGGACTATAGGGGCACCCCCCAAGGCCACCAACGGACGCATCGAACGTCCGCAATCCAAAGTCAAGAGCAGTCAGAATATTGGCGGTCGCTGTGCCATTGGTATCGTGGAACTACACGACCATTGAATCAACCATGGAATAAAACACAAGCGAATAAATCTTACATGTCCAGCAAGGATCCCCACATCTACCTCTTTCGCGACCTCCTCTAGCATCCCACGGATGCTCGCGGGTGTTCCCGCCCCTGTCGTATCTCCCAAGCTCACCTCATAGCACCCCATCTCTACTAGCTCCCTCGAAACATCCCTAACCCGCCTCGGATCTACGCGTCCGGAATATGGGCATGTGACGACTACTGAAACATACCCTCGCACTTTTAATCCAGCATCAAGCGCTCTGCGCGCAACAGGGGCGAGACGTTCGAGAGAGCCTGAGATAGGGATGTTAGTGTTTGCGAGAGAGAATGCGTCTGTCGCAGAGGTAAAAATTGCGACTTCGGTGACGGGAGGTGGGGGCTTTGCGTGTGAGTTTGGAGAGGTGCTAGGCGAGAGTAATTCTAGGAGGTCGTCTAATCCCTTCTGATTTGGAACGAGCACCGAGTAACCGGTCTTCGGGAAAATATCTATGAGAGATAAAACCTCTGCCGTGCCCGCCATCTGCGGACCCTCGGAGTCCGCATATTAGCACAGGTTTTGAAGCGGATGAGAGCACAGACGTGCCTGAGGCACCCATTTAGGGCTCACGAAGCTACCGGCTTCAATGTTGCGCAATCCTGCGATGGCTAGTCTGTTGATGAGTTCTGCTTTGATGGGAGGTGGGATCGGCCGGGGCTCGTTCTGGAGACCATCCCGAGGCCCGACTTCGACTATCTTTACGAAGTTGGGGTTGATTGAGCTGGCGGTGCTTAGTATGGGCTTTGAGGTGGAGAAGGACTTGAGGGATGTCTTGAGGGTCGAGCGCAGGACTCGAGTGTATGAAGAACCAGCGGATGGAGAAAGCATAATTAATATTCAAAGCGTAGAAACGCCTGAGTACAAGTTAATGTACCTTTACATAATAGTAAGTCGGGTGACTTGCGGGTTTGTACTTAATAATAAAAGGTCATACATGCATGTGGTTTGTGTATGTTCAAAGTCTCTGTTCTTTGACTCTGACTATGTATACAATGCATCCTAGTTGAGGCCACAGTGTCACATAGCCCAACTTGAACTAATCCAGATTCCAACCACCATCGGTCACTACCGCAGGTGATATGCTGCTGTTCGTTCTGACACCAACTTCCCTCCAAAGTTCGAACCCATTCTGTTGGGTTGCATGTTATTTTGTATGTATGCAACCTTATACAACTCCGAGTCGCTTTCGCACATACTAGTAACTGTTGAGGCACAGAAATGATATTAATGTATGATGGTCCTAGGTCGTTGCCGTATGGACCACCGGAGTCGCACCCTCAAGGAAGGGAAAATATGGTCAGTGGATTGGCATCAGCTCGCATCTTGTTCCGATATGGCTTATCCGTGTTTAATCCCCGGTCCAAATTGATGCACCCTAGCTTAATTACCCCCAAGCAGGTCTTGTCTGTGGTCAGCGTTTACGCTGATGGCTGTCATTGGTTTTCCATACCATCATGATGGCTACGTGGCAGCTAAATTCACAGTGCTGATGGCATTGACGGCGGGTGCACCAGCAGCAGAGAATCTTCTGCCCTGTCATGATGTAAGCACGAGTCGCGACATCATCAATGGCTCTACCAGACCGGCAGTGGTCAGAGTTTGCCTTATGTATTATGACCTGACCAGGTTATTATAAGATCCGTGTTCTCCTCGTTCCTTCCTCCTCGAGACTTGACCTACGGATTGTTCGTTGGCCAGAAAAAGGAAATGCCATCTCTCATTGCGTTGAATCCGCCCTCCCCTTCTCCGTCCATCTTCAAGGACAAAGAGTCACTCAGCCAGTTGTCATCACTAAAGACGGCAGTATCGTACCTTTCTGCTGTTCAACAAGCAGATAGCCCTGCTCGGACTCACGACAACTCCTCTGGTTCATCAACCCCTGCACTTTCTCTCTCCTCCGTCACAGCTTCATCCGAAAACATCTTCCTCAACGAGGACGATGAGAACAACTGTCTCGTGTACCCCATTAAGCCGCCCATCTCCGAGCAGGTTTTCAGTACTATTCACACAGAGTTTGGTCACTGCGCAAACGAGGCCTATCGTTGTGTCTCCAAGCATGACTACACGAAGCCTTTCCAGGAATACATCGTTGAGGAGCCTCCGTATTATATTCTCCTCGCCACATATATAAGCTATCTCATTCTCCACTTTTTCGGTCATATGCGTGACTTCTTCGGAAAGCATTTCACTAAGTCTTCCTTCGCCCACCTCATGCACCATAATGTACGTCCCATTTTACCCTGTTCCCCACACCGCACTGACTTTATGCGTTATCCAGGGTTATGCGCCTTTAAACTCAGATTGGGATTCGTTCTACGCCCGACGGCTCAAGCGTCGCATGGATGACTGCTTTGGCCAGCCTGTCACAGGCGTTCCAGGCCGCACTGTTCTCATTCTCGACCGTTATTCCACCGACTTTAACCATACCCAGATTTACACCGGTAACAGAACACGCGCCTTGAATATCTCATCATACAATTACCTCGGCTTTTCCCAGGCCCACGGCGGCTGGGTATATGCAGTCGAGGAAAGCGTCCGTCAATATGGCGTCTCCACCTGCGGCACGCGTCTTGAGACCGGGAGCACCGAGCTCCATGTGTACGCTGAAGCCCTTATGGCACGTTTTTTTGGGCACGGAAGACGCGTTGATAAGCTCTATGGGCTTCGCCACCAACTCTACTTTCATTCCTGCACTCGCGGGAAAGGGGTCCCTGATCATTTCCGACGAGCTGAACCACACTAGTGTGCGGGTCGGTACACGCCAAAGTGGTGCCCATGTCCGGACGTTCAAGCACAATGATATGTCAAGCCTCGAGTCGCTTCTGCGTGAGGTAATAAGCCAGGGTCAGCCCAAGACACATCGTCCGTGGAAGAAAATCTTGGTCATTGTCGAGGGTTTGTACTCCATGGAGGGCACCCTTGTGAACCTGCCTAGGATTGTCGAGCTGAAGCAGAAGTACAAGGTCCGTACAACAGTTACCGTTTTGTGTTACGATGTTGATATCTTTCATTCAAGTTCTACCTCTACATTGATGAGGCGCACACGCTTGGTTCGCTCGGTCCTCACGGACGTGGCGTCACGGACTACTTCGACATCCCTCCTCGCTTGATTGATATCTTGATGGGCACGTTCAGCAAGGCCTTTGGTGCTGCTGGCGGATATATCGCAGGGCACAAAACCCTTATTGATGCCCTCCGGCTGCGCAGTCACTCTGGTCCGTATGCAGAAGTAATGACGCCTCCCGTTCTCACACAGATTGCTGTGTCGATGGCCAGCATCATGGGTGTCGCTCCGGTACCACAGCCCGCCAAGTCCCCGCGTCCCCTCGGTCTTGATAGCTCAATTGTCACGGCGACGCATAGTGCAGATGAGCTCGCACGAATGGTGCCTGCAAGCATGCTGCCGACGTGGATGAACCTTCATCCGTCTCTCGCGGATGGATCGGAAGCTCGCACGCGTATGCACCGTCTTGCCTTCAACTGCCGGTATCTGCATGCGGGCCTCAAGAAACTCGGCTTCGTCGTCTATGGACATCCCTCCAGCCCGGTTGTTCCCCTGCTCATCTTCAACCCGGGAAAATTATTGATGTTCGTGCGTATGATGCGTGCGCACAGCCCACCGATCGTTGTCGTTGTCGTAGCGTACCCAGCCACTCCGGTTGAGAAGGGTCGTGCGAGGCTCTGTCCTAGCGCATCCCACACAAAGGAGGACATTGATATATTTCTGCGAGCGTGCGATGAGGTTGGTGGAATTCTTGACTTGAAACACGGTTTGGGCGAGCGGTGGGGGATTGATGAGGTTTGCGAACGCGCCGTGGAGCTCGTGCATTCTGTGTGAGCGACTGCATCATGTGCATGACTGTCTTCATGCTCTCTCCTCAGCTTTCGTTTAATCCGTTTATTTTGCTTTATGTAAGCTGGCCTAATGTCGACATTTGAGCGGGTAATCACAAACAATCGCCGATAACGTTCAGTTTGAGTGAGATACCATGTTGACGTGGGGTCAATTGATTTCGCCCGTGGGTAGAGGCTCTTAACAGAACTAAGATATCTGGAAGCTAGTCCCCCTAGCCAGCCCGCCATACAAGTTGTTAGTCAATGCTGGACGAGGAATGCGTTGAGAACGAGAAGATTCCCACTTACTACACACGTACATATGGCAAGTGCTTTCATCGTCGAAGTATACATTCTCTCTACAGAGCATTAAACCATCTATGCTCAGATGCCCGAACATAACTCACTGGATAGTTGCCAATTGAACTATGATAATAAAATGATCCCGATATTGAGGTGGGGATCAATCAGATCACCAGGAACATCATCAAGGGCATCGCCGAGCTATCATATTGTACCTGAACACAAGCACGAAGGGCGCAGAATGATCCTGCGGCCCACAAGGTCGGTAATAGTCCTGTATGCTCTAAAAAACAATCCGGACTTACTACTTTGTATTCAATATGATGACATCAACTGCATCTTTTGATCAGAGTTTCTGCAAACATTAACGCTAAGCCACTTCTGGAATCTGCACCGACCTGAAGCCCCTCAGGGGCTCATACCGGGAAGCATATTGCGCCATTACTCACCATACCGAGTGAGTGATTTACATTTGATGCCGCGATTGACAAGATTTGAAAGTTTAACGTTTAAATTTAACGGTGCAATCAACGAAGATGACACCAACATTCATGGACGTTAAGTTGCACTGGTCAGCTCAAACCAAGCTCAAACACAGAACTGAGTACTGACAGACGAGCGAAAGCGTTTCTAGATCCCACTTTGGATAAAAAATTCGTACCGAGCCCCGACCCATCGATCATCATCATATACTTCCGGCCGTGCCCTAGGAACAACACAGCCCTCTTCCACGAGTCGGGGAAGCGTAGTAGTGTGACAAGCTTACCATCCCAGTCCTTCCGAATCCCAGATTGTCTCCAGAAGTTCTGGGTGAAGCGTCAGTGGTGTTGTCTTTGACTCCGCTTTGCAGATCGTCTGGTTCAAGACTAGCAGACTACGGTGACACTGTCCTTTTCATACCAGAGCTGAAGGTAGCAGCTTGCGGAATGCTTGGCATTCAGGTCATGCATACTTATCCACATTTATCAGTAGGAGACATTTAAATTTCACCATCATCCTGCGATGATGTACTCCACGTCATCAATTGATCGTAAGTAGTGACTGTGTGATTGAATTCGCTCATTCATCATATACCGGGCTATACAGGGGGTTGTTATGGTAAATCCCCTGCAACATCGACCAACCAAAGGTCACCGCCTGTCACCACTGGCGAGAGTTTGCCCCGTATATTATAATATGGGCAGGTGATTATTACTTGTTCTCCCCGTCCTTTCATCGTTATCGACCCGTGGTTTATTCATCGGACAAGACAAGAAGATGCCGTCTCCGATGGCATTGAATCCACCATCCCCTTCTCCCTCCATTTTCAGAAAGAAAGAATCACTATTCCCGTCAATGACGACGGCAGCGTCCTACCTTTCTGCTGTACATCAAGCAGATACTCGCGCTCGCAGTCGCCGCAACACATCCACTGCTCCATCAAGCCCCACCCATTCCCTCTCGTCCTCCATCACGGTATCGTCCAGGGACACCGTCCTGGATGAGGACGATGACAACAACAGCCTCACGTACCCCCTTAGGCCACCCACCTCCGAGCAGGTCTTCACTGCCGTTCACACGGAGTTTGGTCACTGTTCAAACGAGGCCTATCGTTGCACCTCCAAGCATGATTATGCTAAACCTTTTCAGGAGCACACTATTGAGGAGCCTCCATACTATATCCTCCTCACCACATACATAAGCCTATTTATTCTCCATTTTTTCGGCCATATGCGGGACTTCTTCGGAAAACGGTTTCGGTCTTCCTTCACCCACCTTATGCCCCATGATGTACGTGCCCTCCTCAACCTTTTTTCCTCACATCTCATTCATTACGTATCGTGTCCAGGGTTACGCGCCGTTAAATTCGAATTTTGATTTGTTCTACACCCGATGGCTCAGGGGACGCATGACCGATTGCTTGTGCCAGCCTGTCACGGGCGTTCCAGGTCGCACTATTACTATCCTCGACCGTTACTCCACCGATAACAACTACACTCAAATCTACACAGGTGGCAAGACACGTGCCCTGAACATCTCATCGTACAACTATCTCGGCTTCTCCCAGGGCAGCGGCGGCTGCTCAGATGCAGTCGAGGAATGCATCCGCCGATATGGCGTCTCCACTTGTGGCACGCGTCTTGAGGGCAGCAGCGAACTTCATGTGTCCGCTGAAGCCCTTGTTGCACAATTTTTGGGCATGGAAGACGCATTGATCAGCTCCATGGGATTCGCCACCAACTCGACTTTCATCCCTGCACTCGCGGGAAAGGGGTCCCTGATCATTTCCGACGAATTGAACCACGCTAGTATTCGCGTCGGTGCACGACAAAGTGGTGCACATATCCGGGTGTTCAAGCACAATGATATGTCAAGCTTCGAGTCCCTCCTGCGTGAGGTGGTCAGCCAGGGTCAGCCCAAGACGCATCGTCCGTGGAAGAAAATCTTGGTCATTGTCGAGGGTTTGTACTCCATGGAGGGCACCCTTGTGAACCTACCTAGGATTGTCGAGCTGAAGCAAAAGTACAAGGTCCGTACCGCAGCTAGCGTTTTGTGTAACGATGTTGATCTTTCATCATTCCAAGTTTTACCTCTACATTGATGAGGCACACTCAATCGGTTCGCTCGGTCCTCGGGGTCGTGGTGTAACAGACTACTTTAACATCCCCCCTCGCTCAATTGATCTCCTGATGGGCACGTTCACCAAGTCCTTTGGTGCTGCTGGAGGATACATCGCAGGACCGAAAGCAGTTATCGATGCGTTGCGGCTGCGTGGTCACTCGGGTCCGTATGCGGAAGCAATGACACCGCCTGTGCTCGCCCAGGTTGTTGCTTCGATTGCCAGCATCATGGGCGTTGCCCCGGTACCACAACCAACCAATTCTACACTTCCCCTCAGCCTTGCGGACTCAAACGTCGCATTGAGGGACGGTGCTGAAGACCTTTCAGGTATGGTACCTGCAGGCCTTCTGCCGACGTGGATGAACCTTCATCCGGCTCTCGCGGACGGATCTGAAGCTCGCATGCGTATCCGCCGTCTTGCCTTCAATTGCCGATATCTGCACGCGGGCCTCAAGAAACTTGGCTTCATCATCTACGGACATCCCTTCAGCCCGATCGTTCCGCTGCTCATCTTCAACACGGGAAAATTGTGCATGTTCGTGCGTATGATGCGTGCACGGAGTACACCGATCGTTGTTGTGGTCGTTTCGTACCCTGCCACTCCGTTTGAAACGTCTCGCGCACGGTTCTGTCCCAGCGCGGCGCATACAAAAGAGGATATAGACATGGTGTTACGGGCATGCGATGAGGTGGGCGGGATTCTGGACTTGAAGCATGGTTCGGGAGAGCGGTGGGGGATTGATGAGGTCTGTGCCCGTGCCGTGGAGCTTGTGCACTCTACATGAACGCCTGCATGCCTGCCTCGCCTGGTGTCACCTCGGTCCATACTACTGTGTATGGACGACTCGACGGCACAAGAAAGGAATGAAGAAAGATATAGAGGAGGGGAATATATAAAGGATATACAAAAGAATAAAAGGAGGGAAAACACCAAAGAATGCCATACCTATACGTGGATGACGACGACAACGCAAAACACAAGGTACCCTCCCTCAACTAAGTAGTCTGCGTCTTAGAGAAATGTAAGAGTACTATCGTTCCAGGGGATGCAAAGGACAGGTATAATATGCAGTATCCAAAATAATTCACTGCCGTGCCCGAATTGTTGAATGTCGCCACTGCATCACTCAGACCTCCAGGATCTTGCGGAGATACTCGTAATGTTTCACGCGGAGCATAATAGAGTAGTTCCAAAAAATTACGGTGAAGCAAGATTTTCAGCTACTGATACTGTCGTAGATTGGCATGCCGCATCTACATGCAATTGTACTTATTCTGGCAACATCACGCCAGATATGAACAATGATCCAAATGACCAGCACCTCGAAAAATTGTGTAGATCTCCAGCACAGGTAAGATAAGTACACTACTGTGCTTCCGAGTCTGCGGACCGCTATAACAATTCAATTCTATACCGTAACGGTGATATTATTTTGCCTACGGCTAAGTTCTATGAGGCACACTTTTTTCTGGGGTGAATTTCTTCAGTGCTCACCGTCCCGGAACTATTCTAGCTCAAAGATCATGCAAGCTCCCTGCAGCGCGATCGCACCGCAGAAAAAGCTTCGGAAGCTCCACGAAGGTATATTTCGACCGCTGCTGACCGTCCCCAGTAATTTCCGTCCCCTACTTATCCCAGACGCGTCCCACTCCTGGACCTACCTCGTCCGCTTTTGGTTGGCATGGCTTGTATGCCCTTGCACCACCCTTGCAACCCCCCAATTGACCGAGGTGGCGAGGCCCTTGGGCCTTGGAAGCAGTTTAGAAGTGGACCCGAAATTTTTGCGAGCGAGACTCAATTAGCGCTTGCAAGGTGACCCTCTTTAGGGATGGATTCCGACAGAAGGATCATTTACTGTCGCTTACGAGGTCCTTGCAAGGTCCCTTCCGATTGACTTGGGAATCTCTTGCTACCGAGGTCCCTTGCAAGGCACCTTCAGATATTTCCAATACTTAGGTAATCCTATGCGGGACCGTCAACCCGTGATCAACTGATAGCTCTACTTACCAATTGCCACGAGTGACGAGACCCAAACCATTCTGCCTACGCTATGTACCCGAAGCAGGTCCAGTCTCGTCGATGGTCAGAGCTCGCTAGTGAACGGTTCTGAGAACCTGCATTTCGCCCAAGCGGCCAAAATCAATCCAACATATATGACTATCATAGTCGTTATATCGTTTCCTGTGACAGCTAAACAGAGGTTCCATCCGCACGAGAGTTCACGACGATAGCCTGCCGTTTTCATACTGCTACGTGGCACTAAATTCGAAGGATTGTTAGTATTGAGGGAGTGTTTGTACTCATCAGCAGGGACACAATCGTCTGCCCCGTCATGCTGTACTGTGCCCCACGTCATCAATCTCTCCACGTCCTTGCGCCAACCCGCCGTATACAACAGGCGGTAAGAGTTTGCCGCATTTGTTACTGATTTGAGCAGGTCCTTATAACATCTTTATCCTCCTCTGAGTCGTTCCTTTGTCGAGGCTCAATATCCGTTGGACAGGAAACGAAAATGCCATCTCCTATGGCGTTGAATCCGCCATCACGTTCTCCGTCCATCTTCAAAAAGAAAAAATCACTTGGCCAGTTATCATCAATGACGACGGCAGCGTCTTACCTTTCTGCCGTTCACCAAGCAGATACCCGCGCTCGCAGTCACGACAACTCTTCTGTTGCATCAACCCCTGCACTTTCACTCTCATCTTCAGTCACAGCTTCATCTGAAGATACCGTCCTCAACGAGGATGATGATACCAACACTCTCGCGTACCCCCTTACGCCCCCCACTTCTGAACAGGTCTTCAACACCGTTCACACGGAGTTTGGTCACTGTGTAAACGAGGCCTATCGTTGCGTCTCCAAGCATGACTACATCAAACCTGCGCAGGAGCACACCATCGAGGAGCCCCCATACTACATCCTCCTTACCACCTACATAAGCTACCTCATTTTCTTCTCTTTTGGCTATATGCGTGACTTCTTCGGAAAGCGTTTTACCAAGTCTGATTTCACCCACCTTATGCCCCATAATGTACGTGCCCTCTTCAACCTTGTTCCTCCTCTCTAATTCATTTTGTGCCGTGTTCAGGGTTACGCGCCGTTGAACTCTGATTTTGATTCGTTCTACACCCGACGACTCAAGCGTCGCCTGGATGACTGCTTTTCCCAACCTATTACTGGCGTCGCAGGCCGCACCATTGTTATCCTCGACCGTTACTCCACAGATCACAATCACACCCAGATCCTCACCGGTAGCAAGACGCGTGCGCTGAACATTTCGTCATACAACTACCTCGGCTTTGCCCAGGCCCGTGGCGGCTGCGCAGATGCAGTCGAGGAAAGCATCCGCCGGTATGGCGTCTCAGCCTGCGGTACCCGTTTTGAGAACGGGAGTAGCGAGCTTCATGTGTCTGCTGAAGCCCTTGTTGCGCGTTTTGTCGGCATGGAAGATGCGTTGATCAGTTCTATGGGATTCGCCACCAACTCGACTTCCATCCCTGCACTCGTGGGAAAGGGCTCCCTCGTCATTTCCGACGAATTTAACCACGCTAGTATTCGCGTCGGTGTACGCCACAGTGGTGCCCAGGTCCGGATATTCAAGCACAATGATATGTCAAGTTTCGAGTCCCTTCTGCGTGAGGTAATAAGCCAGGGTCAGCCCAAGACGCATCGTCCGTGGAGGAAAATCTTGGTCATCGTCGAGGGTTTGTACTCTATGGAGGGCACACTTGTGAACTTGCCTAGGATTGTCGAGCTGAAGAAGAAGTACAAGGTTTGTACCGTAACTCACGTACGTAAAGATGTTGATCTTTCACTCAAGTTCTACCTCTACGTCGATGAGGCACATTCGATCGGTTCGCTCGGTCCTCATGGACGTGGTGTCACGGACTACTTCAACATCCCTCCTCGTTCAATTGATGTCTTGATGGGGACGTTCACGAAGTCCTTTGGTGCCGCTGGCGGCTACATCGCGGGGCCGAAGGGTGTTATCGATGCTCTTCGTCTGCGTGGTCACTCGGGTCCGTATGCAGAAGCCATGGCGCCCCCCGTTCTCACCCAAATTGTTGCCTCGATGGCTAGCATTATGGGTGTCGCTCCGGCATCACAGTCTAGCAAGTCTGCGCTCACACTAAGCCCTGCCAGTTCCATCGTCACGCTGAAGGACGGTGCAGAGGAACACCCAGGAAGGGCGCCTGCAAGCATGCTGCCGACGTGGATGAACCTTCCTCCGTCTCTCGCAGACGGGTCTGAAGCTCGTATGCGTATTCGTCGTCTTGCCTTCAACTCGCGGTATCTGCACGCAGGTCTCAAGAAACTCGGCTTCATCATTCATGGACACCCCTTCAGCCCAATCGTTCCCCTGCTCATCTTCAACCCGGGCAAAGTGACCACGTTCTCACGCATGATGCGATCGCGGAGCACACCGATCGTTGTCGTTATCGTCGCCCACCCCGCCACTTCGCTGCTGACGGCCCGTGCGCGGTTCTGTCCCAGCGCGTCACACACAAAGGAGGATATCGATCTGGTCTTGCGGGCGTGTGATGAGGTTGGCGGAATTCTTGACTTGAAACATGGTGCTGGCGAGCGGTGGGGAATTAATGAAGTCTGTGAGCGCGCAGTGGAACTTGTGCACTCTATGTAATCGCCTGCATGACTGTCTCTCCTGCTCTTTCCTCAGCCACCCTTTAACGCCGTTTGTTCTATGTAGGTTGGCCTAATACCAACATTTGAGCGGGACAATCCAAGGACAATCACAAACAATCACCGAAAATGTTCAGTTTCAGTGAAACACCACACTGATACTATGATTGCCAAAGCGGTTTCTTGGGACGAAACACGAGAACAATAAGTATCATCTTTCACCATAGCACAGATGTTTTTTTAGGAATGCACGATGCTAGAGTACTCATGAGACGGCAATTTCAGAATATTTGCGTCAGGGAGTGAATAATTACACCGTAACCACGGCAAAGGTCTCTACAATAATGTGCAGAGAAGCAGAGTGATGGTCGAAAAAGCCAACAAAGTCGAGAAAGTCACAAAATCGTGATTTCCTGACGCACATAACCACACATTCACCTTTTGACCTCTTCTAACTCGACTACATCTCTGTTCTATGTCCTGAAACTCATTATGCTAATATTTCTAGGTATATTCTACTCTCCCTTGACACCTCTGGTACCTACCCAGGGTCTCTCTTTGGGCAAGGTGAGTGGTTTTTCACTCTTGTTCAACTTATTTTCTTTCAAGTAGTCTTATCCTTGTCTATAGTGCTTCCCCTTTGCTACAATGATATTCAAGGGTGTCTTCCTTTATTTTATGACCTTACTGCCATATGTACTTATGCTGGGCACTCCCTCCCCCCGGTGAGTCTCATAGTTCGCTTTTTTGTCCTTTTTTCGGTTTTAACCTGTTCTCTGAATGTTCTCCTCACACCAACTGCTGCTGGTGACTTGGGGAAATGTTCTATACTGGAAAGTGCACCCGTACTGCGCTCCGAATCCTCTGGTAAGTTTGTTCTTTATTTTTCATGTTTTCGATGTTTTTTGACTGTACTCCCGACAACTATTTTATCGCCCATTGTAGCAGCTCATTTGACTCAAAGAGGGTCAAAATAAATCGTCTGAACACCGCTTGTGTTTGCCTCTCAATGGTGAGTAGCTAATGCCTTCATTTTTGCATGATCTTTAGTTGACCCCCTGGCGTGGTCGCATTTTTACACCTATGGTGCTCTACATTCACTTTGCCCTCACTGCTAAGTAATTCATGCCTATAGCACCTCTATCAACAATGTATTGATACTCAGGCCCATGCAGTCTCCCCCCTCCCCCCCCTCTCCCATCCCTATATTTTTCCTCAGAACGCCCTCCCCAGCCCCAAGAAGTCTGTATTTCGCATATACTTATATGCAGTAATGTTGTAATGATTGAATGGTGTATTTTTACCAGCTCTAGGGTCCCTGGAAGAGGTGGAAGAGTCATTCTTTCCTTATAGCATTCATACATCGATGTACACTTAATCTGAGCTTCCCAAATCTCGGATAGTGAATTGCATGTACTCTCACATTTTATTGAATGCAATAGAGAAAAGGTACGAAAAAATGCGTTGAAACACTCAGATACTTGGCCTCGCTGTTGACAGCGAGCAAGAAGGTTTTGGCAACTTGTTGGCGATGTGTACAATGATGAGCGCTGTGCGGGAATGCCTCGCATTCTACTGTATAGACCATTCTCGCATCCTGTCGCGCCTTCGCCACTATTCTTAACAAAATTGAAATATATTATGCTAGCAGCCTCAAACGGCGGGCGGGTAGCCATCTAAGCGTGAAGCGCGTGGGTACCTATAAGTACTAAGTATGCAATGCGTCGTGTCTGCAATTAACTTTGTTATGGTTTGTGTGGGTAGCATCCCAATCTAGAATTAAAGTTTGAGGCGGAAATTCAATATTCAATACTGGACCCGAGTTTTCACTCTATTAATAGCTATACAATGTTCGAAAACGCTTTTTACGGACTTCTGCCATCTGAATTTCTACTCCCTACACTACCCGAAGGAGTTCCAGTCTCGTCAGCGGGTCAGAACGGTTTTGAGAACATGCGTTTCGCACACGAACCAAGCAAGTAGCCAAAAGTGATTTGACATTATACACTATATAACTGTCATAGTTGTTATATCGTTTCCTGCCAGTGTGACGGTCGAGCACTCCATCATCCACACGAGAGTTCATATGTGGTGATCGCCTGTCGTTTTCATACCATCGCTACGTGGCACTAAATTGAAAGCATTGTTGGTATTAAAGTGTGTGTACTGATAAGCAGGAGACGATTGTCTGCCCTGTCATGCTCAGGTTCCGTGCCCCACGTCAGCAATCGCTCTACGTGTTCGCGCTTTTTCGTCAGACAGGAAAAGAAAATACCATCTCACGTTGCGTTCAAACCGCCCTCCCCTCCGTCCATCTTCAAGGACAAAGATTTACTTAGCCAGTTGCCGTCAATGATGACGGCAGCGTCGTACTTGTCTGCTGTCCAACAAGCAGAAAGTTGCGCTCACACTCATAACAATTCCTCCGTGGCATCTCTTTCGCTCTCCTCTTCCATCACAGCTTCATCCGAAGATATCTCTCTAAACGAGGATGATGAGGGGAACTGTCTCGCGTACCACTCTGCGCTTCCAACATCTCAACAGGTTTTCACCACCGTTCACACGGAGTTTGGTCACTGCACAAACGAGGCCTATCGTTGTGTCTCCAAGCATGACTACACCAAACCTGCCCAGGAGCACATCATCGAGAAGGCCCCATACTATATCCTTCTCACCACCTACATAAGCTACCTCATCATAATCTGTTTCGGTCATATGGGTGACTTCTTCGGAAAGCGTTTTGCGAAGTCTTATTTCACCCACCTTATGCCACATAATGTACGTACAATCTTCTTTGCTCCTCGTCGCATGCAATTCACTTAATGCCATGTCCAGGGTTATGCACCGTTGAGATCAAAGTTTGATTCTTTCTACATCCGACGGCTCAAGCGTCGCATGGATGGCTGCTTTTCTCAGCCTGTCACAGGCGTTGCAGGCCGCACCATTGTTATCCTCGACCGTTACTCCACCGATTATAATTATACTCAGATCTACACTGGTAGCAAGACACGCGCGTTGAACATCTCATCGTACAACTACCTCGGCTTCTCCCAGGGCCGCGGCTGCTGCTCAGATGCAGTCGAGGAATGCATCCGCCGATATGGCGTCTCCACCTGCGGCACACGTCTTGAGAGCGGGAGCTCCGAGCTCCATGTATCTGCCGAAGCCCTTGTTGCGCGTTTCGTCGGCATGGAAGATGCGTTGATTGGTTCTATGGGATTCGCCACCAACTCGACTTCCATCCCTGCACTTGTAGGAAAGGGCTCCCTCGTTATTTCCGACGAATTGAACCACGCTAGTATTCGCGTTGGTGTACGCCACAGTGGTGCCCAGGTCCGCATGTTCAAGCATAATGATATGTCAAGTTTCGAGTCCCTCCTGCGTGAGGTGATAAGCCAGGGCCAGCCCAAGACGCACCGTCCATGGAAGAAAATCTTGGTCATCGTCGAGGGCTTGTACTCTATGGAGGGCACGCTCGTGAACTTGCCTAGGATTGTCGAGCTGAAGCAGAAGTACAAGGTTTGTACCGCAGCTCACGTGCGTAACGATGTTGATCTTTCATCCAAGTTCTACCTCTACGTTGATGAGGCACACTCAATCGGCGCGCTCGGTCCTCATGGACGTGGTGTCACGGACTACTTCAACATCCCTCCTCGTTCAATTGATATCTTGATGGGCACGTTTACCAAGTCCTTTGGTGCTGCTGGCGGTTACATCGCAGGGCCGAAGGGTGTTATCGATGCTCTCCGGCTGCGTGGTCACTCGGGTCCGTATGCAGAAGCCATGGCGCCCCCCGTTCTCGCCCAGGTTGTTGCGTCGATGGCCAGCATCATGGGCGTTGCTCCGGTATCACAGTCTACCAAGTTTGCGCTCACGCTTAGCCCTGCCAGTTCCATCGTCACGCTGAAGGACAGGTGCAGAAGAATTCACAGGAATGGCGCCTGCAAGCATGCTGCCGACGTGGATGAACCTTCCTCTGTCTCTCACAGACGGGTCTGAAGCTCGCATGCGTATCCGCCGTCTTGCCTTCAATTGCCGATATCTGCACGCGGGCCTCAGGAAACTCGGCTTCATCATCTATGGACATCCCTCCAGCCCGATTGTTCCCCTGCTCATCTTCAACCCGGGCAAATTATTGATGTTCGTGCGTATGATGCATTCGCGGAGCACACCGATTGTTGTCGTTGTCGTCGCCTACCCCGCCACTTCGTTTGTGACGACCCGTGCGCGGTTCTGTCCCAGCGCTGCACACACAAAGAAGGATATTGATATGGTATTGCGGGCGTGTGATGAGATTGGCGGAATTCTTGACTTGAAACATGGTGCTGGCGAGCGGTGGGGGATTGATGAGGTCTGCGAGCGCGCAGTGGAACTTGTGCACTCGATGTGATCGCCTGCATTACTGTCTCGCCTGTTCTCTCCTCAGCCATACTTTGACCCTGTTTGTTCTATATAGGCTAGCCTAATACCGACATTTTAGCAAGGATAATCACAAACAATCGCCGAAAACGTTCGGTTTCAGTGAAACACCGCATTGATACCTGGCTGTCAAAGCGGTTTCTTGGGAGAAAACAACAGCATGATATTTCACAGTAGCACAGATATCCTTCAGCAATGCACGATGCTAGAGTACTAATGAGCGCTGACTTCAGAAGATTTGCGTCAGGGAGTCGATGAGTACACCAGATGCCTACCAGATATGATGGGGACAATCTGAATAAGCAGATCTTAAAGAAGCAGAGTGACGGTGGAAGTCGCTGTGTGACAGGAGTCATGGGACTCATGTGGTGCGTGCAAACCCAGTCCAGTTTAAAACTGTTTAATATTAATCGTCGACCGACTCAAGACATCGTTCCTCTTTACTAATACCAAGTATGACGATTTACCAGCAAAGCTGCTCAGTACTCCGCTGTGTTTTTGTCATGATCTACAAGTCGAAACTCGGGGGGCGGGCTCGACAATTTTAGTTTCATTACCCGCGCTGAGTCGTTCAAGTTTTGACGTGCACTGTATGTAAAGACCGCGATGTCCCTCACAGGCTGACACAAGGCTGATAGCAGTTCCATGCAGCATGCTGAGTCCTGACCATGTGGGTGTGACGGTGAGTTGATAGTATCTCTTAAAATACTTTAGCCCGCTTAATAATTAAATATTAATAAATGCCCACGCTCCTTCAGAAATTCCAGATGATAGTTTCTTCCCGCTAATATCACTCTCTAAACTCTGCGTGCATTATATATTGATCACAAGATATAATGTATAATGCCGTGCTGCAGATCAGAATTTCGCAAGACTGATATCCGAGCTGAACCAGTGACCACGAGTCCAGCATCGATGTGAAGAAGTCATTTCTGGTACGTATGCACTTCGCGTTATTTATTGGCCAGAGTTCACATGTCTTCTGTTTCTTATCGACCAGCTGCAGGGTTCACATGCCTAGTTATTGTTCGGACCCTGGTCCGTTGATCAGACATCGTGATCCAGAATTTGTTTGGCTTCACTTACCCAATGCTATATATGCTAGGACACTTTAATCACGATCCTCCTTTAGGTACTACACTTACATCGCAATTACATGCGTACGCGCCGCGTCTACCCTGATTGGACACCACATTATATCTGCTTGTCTTCGGCTGTTGATACTGAGTACTGATTCCCTATATATATCCCAACCGCTGAATCCACACGTTCATCCACGTTACTGCTGTCCGACCATCTGCTAGTGTTTGCCGTCTACTGTGACGGCCTTCCACTTTTTTTTAAATTCGCAGAAGTACATCTAACAATGCTTGACGATGGACCCGGACTTTACTTGGCCACAATAACCTTGGCGCTAGCTGTTGTAAGCTGTTTTCGAACATATTGGCTCAATCATTCGTGTCCCCCGCTGCCCCCTGGTCCTACCCCCCTCCCAATAGTGGGAAATGTTCTCAGTCTTGATACCGCTCGGCCTTGGCTGACCTTCAATGCCTGGAGATCCACATATGGTTGGCACATCATGACGAGGATCTGTTTATAATCGACTCATGTTTTCTCCAGGCGACATCATTTATGCTCGTCTGCTCAACAAGCCTGTCATTGTGGTTAACTCTGAGGAGGTCGCGCGAGACCTCTTTGAAGGGCGCTCCAACATATATTCGGATAAACCCCAGTCGATTGTTTATAAACCGTGAGTTATATCTTGGGGTATGCTATGCATCTATCATGAAGATATCGTCAGCTTCGCTTCGGACTTCAACACAGGGCTCCTACCATATGGAGACAGGTAATATATCGTTACATGTTATGCTGATACGTCTGATGTTCAGCAGGTGGCGCCTTCACCGACGAATTTTTCATCAAGCATTTCGTCCGGCTCAGATACCCACTTATCACGCTGTGCAACTCCGTTCCGCCCACAAAATGTTGTTCAGTCTTCTACAAGATCCTGACAATTATGCAAGCCATTTTCAGATGTTAGTTGCTGCGATAGTTCGTTCCGGCCTCGTGTTAAAGCTGACGTTTACCAGGTTTATTTTGTCATTCGTGCTCCCAATCGTATATGATTACGAACTAAAAGCCAAGGATGACCCCATCGCCAACGTCATGAAAAGGTATGTGGAACTGATAGTCGTAGCTCTGACGCCAGGTGCTACTGTGGTAATGGAAACATTCCCTTTCCGTAAGTTTGCACATGCAATGATGGCCTGTTGTTGTGTCTCAACGGTTGTTCTAGTTTTGAAGCTACCCAGCTGGTTTCCTGGTGCCACATTCAAGCGAGCGTCAGTGGAGTGTTTAAAGGCAGGTCATGATACGAAGGATATACCCTTTCAACATGTCAAAGAGAGGATGGTGAATCACCCCATCCATCAAGGTGCGACGAACTGATGAACCACACAGTCTACCGGCGATGCGGCGCCATGCCTTGTGACCGATACTTTGAACAGAATGAGGCTGTCTGAAGAAGACAACACCGTCATTACAGCTGCAGTCAAGGAGACTGCCGCTATCGCATTCGCAGGTATTCCAAGATACGGAACTTTTCCCCCTCCATGCTCATTTTTCTTTGTATTGTCTTCAGGGGCATTTGAAACAGTAAGTATCGCCTTGGTATATGTTTGTCATAGTAATCAGTTTGCCTTCCGCTCAGACTATTTCCACGTTACTTGTATTCCTTCTTGCTATGGTACTCCACCCAGAGGTACAAGCCAAAGCGCAAGCGGAGATTGATCGAGTCATTGGCAAAGATAGACTCCCGGACTTTGATGATAGACCAGCGTTGCCTTACATAGAAGCTATTTTGCGCGAAACACTCAGGTGGCACCCCGTTTTCCCGTTTGGTACGTCCACCATGACACTTTTTACCTTGTTCTGATGACGTATCAAGGCGCCCCAAATGCAACAACGACCAGTGACGTCTACAAAGGCTACTTCATTCCAAAAGGTTGGTGTCATACCGATCTACCGAAGATCGCTGATGACTGAGACTGTCAGGGGTTCTTGTATTGACAAATACATGGAAAGCCTGCACTACCTTTATACCGAACCCCCCGAAATGACTAATGATGTAGGGCGATGACACACGATGAAACGAAGTACCCCAGTCCTGATGAATTCAAACCGGAAAGATTTCTCCATGAAGATGGTTCCCTCACCAGCGACACGATGCCTTTAGGATTTGGCTGGGGTCGCCGGATCTGGTGAGCATATACCCGTGCACCTTCGCTCTCAGTTGAAATCCGTTGGTCAGTGTGGGACGGCATCTCGCGGACACGTCACTTTGGATCGCGATTGCGAGCTTCCTCGCTGTTTTCTCGGCTCACAAGGCCCATGATGAACATGGCATGGACATCCCAGTCGTTCCAAAGTTTTCCGCTGGACTCGCTATGTTTGCAGAATACCATCTGTCTTGAAGATAGTCTGCTGATCTCTTCTTATTTCAGTCATCCGGAGAAATTTCCCTGCTGCATTGTCCCGCGATTCCCCGATGCACCCGTGAAGGTATTGGTGCGCTTGACTGGGTTAGGTCTGTCTGTCAACATCACCTCGGAATTATTGAAAGACTGACATACGGTGGCAGAACAATCGTGATCGTGGTATATATGTACAGTAGCCCTGCTTAAAGGCTTTGATATTTTTGTCTATGCAACACTCGCACAATTCAAGCACAAGGCAGAAATACCAGATGGGCCATGACCACTGAAGTCATGATAAAGCGCAGTACGTGGGTTGACGCAGGTCTTTGAATAGATGGCAATGCGAGCCCCACCCCCTGGGTCCCCCAAGGGGGATAACACTGGCGACATTTGAGCGGGAGAAGTACAAACAATTGCCGATTGCGTTCAATTTCCGTGAGATATATACGACATCGATGACCATGTGGCCAAGACAGTTGCTTTGGAACCGGAACAAATGAAAAAAAAATTTGCTCGCAATGAGGATGATGTCTGCCAAGGCATGCTGTCTGCAAGTCTTCGTGTGACGGCGGGAGCTGGGATCGCGAGCAACTTGTGAAGATTAAAATTTTCAGTTCTCGCAGCTTCGCATTGTGTCGCAAGTGTCCTGTACTTGCTGCCTGATCAGCAGCAGCTTGAACTGTACCGACTGCGGAACCCTGAGCATCAGATGGGAGCTTCTTTTGCTCCGAAAATTTGTCAGAGCCAGTTAGGATTCATGAACTCAAGACCTTCAAGTGGGGTCCTGAGTCAGGAGACTGCTGACCACAGCCCTGCTCCTATCAGATAATAACGGCAGCGAGCGCCAATCCCCGACTCTCTTGGAGAATAGATAGAATTACAGGTACAATAATGACTAAAAATACATGAACGAGGATCCCACAGAATAAGACCTGCCTCAAGATCAGAGGCAAACAAGGAACAGAAGTGGAAATCTCAGTCTGTATGTAAGATTTGAACCACATCATGGACTTCAGTAAGCATGCTAAACTGTCAATGAATTTACAGTTGCGAGCGACAAAGATGTTTAATAATGTCGCGAACGACAAAAACGGTGGGCCGCGGCTAGGAGTCTAGGATTGCCACAGCAAATGGCACGTGATGCAGCCAGATGACGTAAAGCAGTCGTCTTGAAAAAGCCCCTAGTGCAGAGGCCAGGAATGTGGTGTCTTGATGTCACTCTGAATTTCTCCACTGCGAATATAAAAAGCAGGGGTGTTTTGCATTCGGTAGCGAGACAGATAGGGCTTGTGCAGTGCCCGTCACTGTTTATGTCGTGGTGGTGATACCCGCTTCCTCGACGGGAGGATTCCATAGGAGCCAGGCACCCGCGTGACGTATTATCGCTCAGAGGTAAAGATCCTAAATCCGGCCAAAACTTGTAAATCCCGTATACGATGTTCCGCGTCTGGATCCGTGCGCGCGGGCTCAATCGTAACCTCGTTCCATGACCATATATTCATTCAACACGTCGCGTTCGATCACTTCATGGCTTGGCTTGTACAAAAACATCTTTTGTCTAGGACCCGGGGTGTCGGTAACGAAGTACACTGGATGCCACCAGGTGCTTGTGGAATTCCCTCGTATGTGGAAGTCTGGCGAAATACACGTCGCTCATGCGCACGAGACACGTCAGCAAGCTGCGAGACACTCGTTTTCCCTTATTCGAGTTCAGATTCCCATAATATTGGCCGCATCGACGACCCTCGAGCTATAATTGCCGGTTAGCAGTTGCCATTGGCGCATTATATTCTGGTGACTGTTCGGAGCTAGTAAAAAAATACAACGCAGATACGTGAGATGCACGAGAAAAGTGAGACTCATCCACCCGTTTTCCCTTATTTCTTCGATGATCGACAGTTGATATATAGCACTACACCCTATCACACCGTCATGCGCACGTATTCATGATGCCACCGTCCATTTCATTCCAGGACGTACGTGGCAGCTTGCTGAGATTTTGGCATTCAGAACATGCGGTGCGCCACGTCATCAATCGCTCAACCAGCCCCGCACTATCATAGTTGAGATTGCCCCCATGCATCATATAGACAGTGAAGTTAATCAACTGCACCACTTACCAACCGAAGGTCACCGCTGGCAAAAGTTTGCTACAGGTTCTTATAACACCGCTCTCCTGTTCCTTCATCGTCCTTGTCCCCCAGTTTATCCGTCGGACAGAACAACAAGATGCCCTCTCCCGTGGCTTTGAATCCGCCTTCCCCTTCTCCGTCCATCTTCCAAAAGAAAGAATCGCTATTGCCGTCAATTAAGACGACAGCGTCGTACCTTTCTTCTGTGCATCAAGCAGATACCCGCGCTCGCAGTCACCGTAACACCTCCACTCCGTCAAGCCCAACCCTTTCCCTCTCTTCCTCCATCACGAATTCGTCCAAGGACACCCTCGACGAGGACGATGATATCAACAGTCCGGCGCACCCCCTTATGTCACGCACCTCCGAGCACGTCTTCACCACCGTTCACACGGAATTTGGTCACTGTTCAAATGAGGCCTACCGTTGCACCTCCGAGCACAATTATACTAAACAATTCGAAGAGCACATCATTGAGGAGCCTCCATACTATATACTCGTCACCACCTACATAAGTCTATTCATTCTCCACTTTCTCGGCCGTATGCGCGACATCTTTGGAAAGTGTTTTGCAAAGTCTCATTTTACCCACCTTATGCTCCATAATGTACGTACCCTTCTCAACCTTGGCTTTCGCAATCTAATTCATTTTGTGTCATATTTAGGGTTACGCACCTTTGAACTCGGATTTTGATTCGTTCTACACCCGACGGCTCAGGGGTCGCATGACCGACTGCTTGTGCCAGCCTGTCACGGGCGTTCCAGGTCGCACTATTACTATCCTCGACCGTTACTCCACCGATAACAACTACACTCAAATCTACACAGGTGGCAAGACACGTGCCCTGAACATCTCATCGTATAACTATCTCGGCTTCTCCCAGGGCCGCGGGGGTTGCTCAGATGTAATCGAAGAAAGCATCCGCCGATATGGTGTCTCCACATGTGGCACGCGTATTGAGGGTGGAAGCTCCGAGCTCCATGTATCTGCTGAAGTTCTTACTGCGCGTTTTATCGGCATGGAAGACGCATTGGTCAGCTCTATGGGATTCGCTACCAACTCCACTTTCATCCCTGGACTCGTGGGAAAGGGGTCCCTGATCATTTCCGACGAATTGAACCACATTAGTATTCGCGTCGGTGCACGACAAAGTGGCGCACATGTCCGGACATTCAAACACAATGATATGTCAAGCTTCGAGTCCCTCCTGCGTGAGGTGATAAGCCAGGGTCAGCCAAAGACGCATCGTCCGTGGAAGAAGATCTTGGTCATCGTCGAGGGTTTGTACTCCATGGAGGGTACGCTCTTGAACCTGCCTAGGATCATTGAGCTGAAGCAAAAGTACAAGGTCCGTACCGCAGCCAGCGTTTTGTAATACGATATTGATTTTTCATCAAAGTTCTACCTTTATATTGATGAGGCGCACTCGATCGGTTCGCTCGGTCCTCGGGGTCGTGGTGTAACAGACTACTTCAACATCCCCCCTCATTCAATTGATGTCTTGATGGGCACGTTCGCCAAGTCCTTTGGTGCTGCTGGCGGATACATTGCAGGACAGAAAGCGGTTATCGATGCTCTGCGGCTGCGTAGTCACTCGGGTCCGTATGCGGAAGCAATGACGCCGCCTGTGCTCGCCCAGGTTGTTGCCTCGATTGCCAGTATCATGGGCATTGCTCCGGTAGCACAACCAACCAATTCCGCTCTTTCCCTTAGCCCTGCGGACTCAATTGCCACGCCGAGGGACAATGCAGAGAAATTTTCAGGTTTGGCACCTGCAGGCCTTCTGCCGACGTGGGTGAACCTTCACCCGGCTCTCGCGGACGGATCCGAAGCTCGCATGCGTATCCGCCGTCTTGCCTTCAATTGCCGGTATCTGCATGCAGGCCTCAAGAAACTCGGCTTCATCATCTACGGACATCCCTTCAGCCCAGTTGTTCCCTTGCTCATCTTCAACCCGGGTAAGTTATGCACGTTCGTGCGTATGATGCGTGCACGGAGCACACCAATTGTGGTTGTGGTCGTTTCGTACCCTGCCACTACGTTTGAGACGTCTCGTGCGCGGTTTTGTCCCAGCGCGTCGCATACAAAGGAGGATATAGACATGGTGCTGCGGGCATGCGATGAGGTGGGCGGAATTCTGGACTTAAAGCATGGTTTGGGAGAGCGGTGGGGGATTGATGAGGTCTGCGAGCGAGCTGTGGAGCTTGTGCACTCTCTGTGAATGTCTGAATACTGTATTTTTAATCCTTTTTTATCCTGGTTATGCCATTCATCTAGGCTGGCGGCTGGCCGCCAGCGACAGCACATGTAATATAGCATGGGGTGGCATCATCGAGTTCATTGTATCTATTAACTTGTGCTTCCGCTAGGGAGTGCAAGAGCTTGTCTTGCAGCTGACGGAGGGAAGGGGGGGTGCCACACCCAGACATAATTATATCATGGGACGGGCAGCCTCAAACAATCGCCGTTAGTGGTGAAAGTGGCCACACATCCACCACTGTAGATCATGATGAATATTTGACTTTGTAGAAGAAAATTGACTGTATTTGTTTGCACAAAGAACTGTAATCTAGCGACACGAAAGCTAATGCAGGCGAGCAGAAAACACGGTACAGGACTAGAAAACACGACAGCCTACACGACACGGCGAGAAAGCGTGAAAGGCTACAGGAAACACGACATGCGAAAATGCGACAGCGGCAAAGAATACAGATGATACGGGGGGAAACGATGTGAGACGGGAAGAGAAGAGGAAAAGTTGCAAGGAGGGAGATGATGCAATGTGAAAGCGGAAGCATAGCATATATGCAGCGGCAAAGCGAATCTAATACATAGAACCGTCAGCGACATCGCTGTTGTTCGTCCAGCGTCCTTCATGCTCCTAGAAAACATCAGCAATCAAAAACTGAGAGTCACTCAGGCTGAGCCTACTAGCTGCGCGGCCTCAGTATCATAAGCCTGCCAAGAAAAAGGCCAGCGGCGCTCAATAAAAGCGGCGACAACAGACCTTGATCTGTTCGTAATTTAATTGAGAGTAGTATATATTGAAGTCCTGGGCGGAACCGGATAGGGTGACTTGTTTAAGCCAGCGAGACGCGCATAAGTTCCTATACAGGGGGATAAGTACCGATCCTGCGACTGAATGTATGCGCTTACCGTCCATACTTCTTAGGACCTGGTCGCATTTTGCGAGGTCTCTTTGATGATGCAGCAGCGTGGGGGGCGTCACTAGGGGACCCTGGTCCTGTCGATCCAGATACGAAAGAGGCGTTGGAGGTAGTCGAAGAGGGCCCCCCAGGCGGAACAGTAACAACGGTAGCAGGAGGGGGCTTTACAAGTGTCGTTGGTATAACGTCCGTGATACATTTGACATTAATCACGCGTATCTCGTTGTCGCCGTGAGATGTGCTGGATGCTGGAGTGGGAGACGTCGACTTGAGAAGGTTCGGGTCAGGGAGTGAATACACCGTGACGATGGCAACATCAACAAAGACCCATTGATCTTCACCATCACCTCGGACAACAAGACGAGTGAAATAACGAACTTCTCCGAATCTTATGGTGCCGTCGAGAGTGAACTAAAACATAGTGACAGATGTACATGGGAAAGACAGTATAAAAAGTACCTTGACATTTCGACAGACTGGTAGTCTATCTGGAGGTCTCAAAGATTCTCGCCACAGTGAACGCGCAATCTGACCGTTAGGCAGTTTGAGCCGAGCCCACTTGAAGAATCTTGGTGAAGGGCCATTAAGGAAGAATTGAATGGCCTCTTTTTCAGCTCCTTGTGGAAAAGAGGGTGTCCGTTCTCTCTTGCAGAGTAGTGCGTATCCATCCCCAAGATCTGCAGCTCCCATGGGGAGCCTTTTGGGTGGTTCGTCAAGGTGGGGAAGCATTACAACAGTGCCTCTAGTGCGTTATGTTACTTGCGAGCCTAGAGATGGTATGACCCTTTGGATGACCCGGCACTCGAAAAGAAGGAAGACAGTCGTTCCTTCTTCGAGATCTGAAGCCTTTTCTGAAGATCTAACTACGGGAAACTAAGTAGGCCTTGCAAGCAAAGTCACTTTATAATTATCACGCTTACGTTATCAGTTACGCTGGGGAATCGGGATCTAAGATGGAGGACAACATAGTTGGGGCCTGGGTCCAGGATGATTTGGACGCAACAGATAGTCAAGGCGAACCAGGAGAGGCAGACATAAACCCAGAGAATCCAACGACGGACATAATCGAAATCTGCGGTCAGTCATCCATACAAGGCCTCTGGAGTCTGCAACGTCGTGATTCATTCCAATGTTGTCCTTCGCGTCTTGGCACTTGAAGGGCTCGCGGATGTCCCAAGTCACCGATCCAAGCCTCTATGCTTTAGCCCCGGACCGAACACCCGAACACCCCGAAGTCAGTCAGCGCTTGCTGTACACCTTTGTTTCGTGCACCTTCATAGCAAAGTGAACAAACATCACAGAATACATACTTACATGCTCATTGAATATTGAAGCTTGAAGTTGTATTCAAGTATGTCGCCGTGAGATGCCAAGCACACATAATTGCTTCCGAAGAGAAGAGCGTGTACAGCTTCAAGTTATCCTGTGCAAGCGTTCCAGAATCCAGAGGCTGATTTCACGAGGTTGACAGCGTATAGCCGATACAGGTCTGCACACCGTAGCCCGACCACCCAGAAGCAGGTCCAGTTTCGTGCCACTAAGTACTCTGTAAGTACTACAGCGAGATTTCGTGCAATACCTGATGAACGAGAGTCAAAAGTAGAATAGGATTCAATGACGCGCCACGAGGAAGTAAATCTATAGTTGGAGGTGGCTGTTAGGATATTAACAATAAGAGTCTCCAAGTATGGACGTGTGGTGCCACGCACATTGGATGTTCTCGGCCGCATGATAGTTGAACTTGGAGTTGATTTACACTTGAACGCAATCAGGTCTCTGAATAAGCTGCGCTAGCGCTGATGCAATGCATGACGGTGCAATGGCTGAACGTCATTGGAGATGATTAGCCAATCCGACAAATGGCAGGACGTGATTTGTCGCAGGTGAGAGGTATATTTAAAATGATATGCATATGCATATACTGGATGTTCCCAAGAGAGTACATTAATGAAAGGAAGAATATCTAGAGAGTACTTACTAGGATATCATTGATGCACTTCTATTCCCCAGATGATAAAGATGAATGAACCTTTCTCAGGGGGCGTGTATATTTCTGACATAAGCAAGTTTTTATACCATCCCTTTTCAACCCATCCCGCTAGTCCTGCGGGTTTTTTTTATTTCTTAGACAGAACAAGAAGATGCCGTCTCCTATGGCGTTGAATCCGCCATCACGTTCTCCGTCCATTTTCAAAAAGAAAAAATCCCTTGGCCAGTTATCATCAATGACGACGGCAGCGTCTTACCTTTCTGCCGTTCACCAAGCAGATACCCGCGCTCGCAGTCACGACAACTCTTCTGTTGCATCAACCCCTGCACTTTCACTCTCATCTTCAGTCACAGCTTCATCTGAAGATACCGTCCTCAACGAGGATGATGATACCAACACTCTCGCGTACCCCCTTACGCCCCCCTTCTGAACAGGTCTTCAACACCGTTCACACGGAGTTTGGTCACTGTGTAAACGAGGCCTATCGTTGCGTCTCCAAGCATGACTACTCCAAACCTGTCCAGGAGCACACCATCGAGGAGCCCCCATACTACATCCTCCTTACCACCTACATTAGCTACCTCATCCTCCTCTGTTTTGGTCATATGCGTGACTTTTTCGGAAAGCGTTTTGCGAAGTCTTACTTCACCCACCTTATGCCCCATGATGTACGTGCCCTTTTCAATTTTGTTCCTCCCATCTAATTGATTTTGTGCCATATCCAGGGTTACGCGCCGTTGAACTCGGATTTTGATTCGTTCTACACCCGACGACTTAAGCGTCGCATGGATGATTGCTTTTCCCAGCCTGTCACTGGTGTCGCAGGGCGCACCATTGTTATCCTCGACCGTTATTCCACCGATAACAATCACACCCAGATCTCCACCGGTGGCAAGACGCGTGCGCTAAACATTTCATCGTACAATTACCTGGGCTTTGCCCAGGCCCGCGGCGGCTGCGCAGATGCAGTCGAGGAAAGCATCCGTCGATATGGCGTCTCAACCTGTGGCACGCGTCTTGAGAATGGGAGTAACGAGCTCCATGTGGCTGCTGAAGCCCTTGTTGCGCGTTTTGTCGGCATGGAAGATGCATTGATCAGTTCTATGGGATTCGCCACCAACTCGACTTTCATCCCTGCACTCGTAGGAAAGGGCTCCCTCGTCATTTCCGATGAATTTAACCACGCTAGTATTCGCGTCGGTGTGCGCCACAGTGGTGCCCAGGTCCGGATGTTCAAGCACAATGATATGTCAAGTTTCGAGTCCCTTCTGCGTGAGGTGATAAGCCAGGGTCAGCCCAAGACGCATCGTCCGTGGAAGAAAATCTTGGTCATCGTCGAAGGTTTGTACTCCATGGAAGGCACCCTCGTGAACCTGCCTAGGATTGTCGAACTGAAACAGAAGTACAAGGTCTGTTTCGAAGCTAGCATTTTTTGTAACAATGTTGATATTTCATTCAAGTTCTACCTCTTTGTTGATGAGGCACACTCGATCGGTGCGCTCGGTCCTCATGGACGTGGTGTCACAGACTACTTCAACATTCCCTCTCGCTCAATTGATATCTTGATGGGCACGTTTACCAAGTCCTTTGGTGCTGCTGGCGGTTACATTGCAGGGCCGAAGGTGGTTATCGATGCTCTCCGGCTGCGTGGTCACTCGGGTCCGTATGCAGAAGCCATGACGCCCCCCGTTGTCACCCAGGTTGTTGCGTCGATGGCCAGCATCATGGGTGTTGCTCCGGCATCACAGTCGACCAAGTCGGCGCTCACGCTTAGCCCTGCCAGTTCCATCGTCACGCTGAAGGACGGTGCAGAAGAGTTCGCAGGAATGGCGCCTGCAAGCATGCTGCCGACGTGGATGAACCTTCACTCGTCTCTCGCAGACGGGTCTGAAGCTCGCATGCGTATTCGTCGTCTTGGCTTCAACTCGCGGTATCTGCACGCAGGCCTCAAGAAACTTGGCTTCATCACATACGGACATCCCTTCAGCCCAATCGTTCCCCTGCTCATCTTTAACCCGGGAAAGATGAGCATGTTCGCGCGCATGATGCGTTCGCGGAGCACACCGATCGTTGTCGTTGTCGTCGCCTACCCCGCCACTCCGCTTGTAACGAGCCGGGTACGGTTCTGTGTTAGCGCAGCGCACACGAAGGAGGATATCGATATGGTGCTACGGGCGTGCGATGAGGTCGGCGGCATCCTTGACTTGAAGCATGGATTGGGCGAGCGGTGGGGGATTGATGAGGTCTGCAAGCGCGCAGTGGAGCTCGTGCACTCTATGTGAACCCTTGCATGGCTGTCTCCCTTGCTTTCCCCCCTTCATGTGAATGTATATTGACGACTCGATGGCACAACACGACGAAGAAGATAAGAAGACAACACGCATACAGATTAGATGATGCAAGCAACGAGAAAAATCACACACATACATCAACAAGGATTCTGGATATCTGCTTTTTCCTTCAATCAGTAACATACACTACGACACGACGGCGATGCCCTTACTTGCGTTCTTTGACTGATCCTGTTAAAAACATTTTACCACCTTTTTCATGCAGATAAATTATTCATACTACATTTTCTTTGCTGATGATAGATCCACCAAGATGAATGAGAGAGGGTGTTGTGATGGAGCGCGAAGTTGGTGTGATCGCAAGAGGATGAGAACTTGGGGGACACTCGTGGGCGATTGAGCGTATGTTCCTGCATAGATCCGGATCCCAGAGCGATATAAGTAGGATCCTTGGCGTGTGCGCTTCATCTTATCGGTCCAGTGACCCGCTTAGATTGTAGCACATACCTCTTCATCAACAACGACAATGCCAGCCCCAGCGAGCTTCAGCAACTATATCGACACGCACGCAGAGGCGTTCATCAAACGTCTAGGCGAGTCTGTTGCTATTAAGAGGTAGGTTCCGCAGTTACGTATTATCGCTCTCCACTTTAACTCAAGACTCCGATGCGTATAGTATCAGCAGCGATGCCCGTCGACGCCAGGACGTCATCACGATGGGCAACTGGCTGAACAGTCAGTTGAACGAGCTTGGTGTTGAGACCAAGCTCATGGACCTAGGCACGCATGAGATGCAGGGAGCAGACGCTGCAACTCCCACCAGCTATCATCGGGCGTCTGGGGAGCGATCCGACGAAGAAGACGGTGCTGGTGTATGGACACTACGACGTACAGCCTGTGAGTCTTTCATAGCTGTATTCGGGATTACGGTACTGAGTCTCGGGAACCAGGCGCTGAAGACAGACGGATGGAAGACGGATCCGTTTACGCTTGTGGTGGAGGAAGATTCGGGTCGCTTGATTGGCCGTGGCTCGACGGATGACAAGGGCCCGATCATGGGCTGGTTGAATGTTATCGAGGCGCACAAGAACCTTGGGATTGCGATGCCTGTGAATATGCGATTTTGCTTTGAAGGTATGGAGGAGAATGGCAGTGAGGGGCTGGATGAGTGCATCCAGGAGGAGGTGAAGAAGGGTAAGGAGGGGTGGTTCGATGGGGTTGATTGCGTGTGCATCGTACGTGATCTATGCTGGTATCAAGAGACATGCTGATGCGCGAGACAGAGTGACAATTACTGGTTGAACACTCGAACGCCGGCGTTGACGTATGGGCTGCGTGGTATTGCGTACTTCAGCATCAATATTACTGGGCCTGGTCAGGACCTCCACTCAGGTTTATTCGGGAGGACGGTGCACGAGCCCATGACGGATTTGATCAAGCTCATGGGCAAGCTTGTGGATCATAACGGCGCCATTCTGATTCCTGGCATTGACGACATGATCCCACCCCATGACGAGGAGGAGTTGTGCGTGCCCAGACTTGTCATCAGGACCTAGGCTTATTCTATGCAGGAAGCTGTACCAGAAGATGGACTACACGATAGATGATATTGAAGAAGCTGCTGGTGGAAAGGTAAGCGTCCTTCCTTCTGTGATTACTCTTTCCTACATCTGATGGAATCGTAAAGGTAGCATTGTCATCAGACAAGGCTACCGTGCTGATGGGTCGGATGCGCCAAGCCATCCCTTTCCCTGCACGGGATTCAGGGTGCATTCTCAGAGGTCGGTGCCAAAACCGTTATCCCTGCCAAAATAGGCGGGAAGTTCAGTATTCGGTGACTCCATTCTCCACTTCATTCAACTCCACACGCTGATAGCCGCGCTTCGCTTCGTGATATTTCGTTATGACATCCTCGATATATTAATCTTGCCAGCCTCGTTCCCCCTCAAACGCCCGAGAAGATCATACCCCTTGTCAATACATACCTCGAATCTGAGTTTGCGAAGCTTAACACCAAGAACAAGATGGAGGTAGGAGTATCTACACGGCGGTAAACCTTGGGTTGCAGACGTGAAGCACTGGAACTTTGAAGCCGCAAAGAAGGCTATCGAGGTGTGTATGATTCGTTTGTTTATCTTTTACGTCGTGAACTGGAAATCGTTTAGGCTGTGTATAAGAAAACACCCGACTATACGCGTGAGGGAGGCTCAATCCCCGTAACGCTTACGTTTGCAGAGAGCCTGGGCGTAAACGTATTGTTGCTGCCCATGGGCAGAGCAGATGACGGAGCTCAGTACGTGTTTATTGTTTTTCTACCCCTATTTTCTCATCGGATCTTCCCCAGCTCAACCAACGAGAAGCTCGATCGGTCGAATTTCATTGAAGGGGTACGTGTTTTTAGTCACGAGAAGCCATCGATGATAACTGATGATCCGCTTACAGACAAAGGTCCTGGGTACCTACTTATACGAGGTTGGCGCTGCCGCATGACACGAGTAACAGAAGAAGCTCTACAATTGTTGTATTTGGTGCATTTACGCCATGTTAATGCTAACATCCCCGTCACTGAATTGCTGCAGTAATTTTCTGACGTAAAAGTATCGTGTGGTGCAAGGTAATGCGTCCATTTTGGATCTCTTCCATACCACACGTTGTCCCAACTCCTTGAAGAACTCCAAGATCAGCTAAAATATGCAGGAACAATTCGGCACCCCGACGTAAAGAATCGTGCGGTACAAGTTAGAATGCCTAATTTGGTCTTCTATACTACACGTTGCCCTAACTCCTTGAATAACTTGAAGATCGGCCTGAAATAATTCGGCACCGCGACGTAGTAAAGCGAATGCGTTCGGCTTGGAAGTCAAGACACGCTATCATCCTGCATAGCATCAGTGGGAGTATAAGTAGGATGTATGGTCGCTTGCCATCTCATCTCAATATAACATGGCAGCACCATCTGGATTCCTAAAATACATTGATGATAACGAGGAGGCGTTTATTAGGCGCCTGAGCGAAGCCATATCCCACAAAAGGCAAGTACCCCGCCATTTATTCGTACATTCGGTTCGCATCCTTGATCCCTGAGACTGACCCCCTATACAGTGTTAGCGGCGATCCCGCACTGCGTGATGATGTCATTTACATGGGGGAAACATGGCTCAATGGCCAGCTCAAAGCACTTGGGGTTGAGACGAAACTTGTATGGCTCGGTTATGAAGATGACGACAAGAAGCTGCAGCTCCCACCCCTTGTCATCGGGCGGATTGGGAGCGACTCAAACAAGAAAACGGTGCTCGTGTACGGGCATTATGATGTGCAGCCTGTGAGTGTCTTCCTATCTGTAGATCATGAAGTACTAAAGTCATTCGCGTCAGGCCCAAAAATCGGACGGGTGGACTAATGACCCATTCGAACTTGACGTCCGCGACAAAATCATGGTTGGGCGTGGCGCGACAGACGACAAGGGTCCCAGTTGTGGCGTGGCTGAATGTCTTGGAGGCGCACCAAGCACTTCAGCTTGACCTGCCCGTTAATATACGCTTCTGCTTTGAAGGCATGGAGGAAAGCTCAAGTGAGGGCCTCGACGATTTTATCGAGGAAGAGGCAAAGAAAGGCAAAGATGGATGGTTTGATGGTATTTCTTACGTTTGCATCGTACGTCCTGCTCATCTGAAGAAGTCTTATTCCAATACGCTGACAGTGGTTGAATAGACTGATAACTACTGGCTGAACACGCGTAAACCCGCATTGACGTACGGCCTCAGAGGCGTAGCCTACTTCAGTATCAACATCAGTGGTCCCGCAATGGATCTACACTCTGGGCTATTCGGAAGGATGGTGCACGAGCCTATGACCGACATGGTCAAGCTATTGAGCAAGCTCGTCGAGACTAATGGCACTATCACTGTCCCGGGTGTGGAAGAGACAGTAAATCGACTGACTCCCGACGAGAGGTTCTTACTGCTTACAGATGACATGGTTGACTTACTAAAATCGACTTCCACAGGAAAGTGTACGAGGCAATGGACTACACAGTGCAGGACCTTCGTGACGCTGTTGGCGGAAAAGAGGTGCCTTTTCATTTTTTGTGTCGTTCATTCAGTTGACGGCTTTCAGATCGAACTATCTGAGGACCACGCTCAGCTTCTCATGAATCGCATGCGTTTTCCGTCACTTTCTATTCACGGAATTAAGGGGGCGTTCGATGGAGAAGGCACTAAGACAGTCATCCCTGCGACAATCAAGGGAAGGTTTAGTCTTCGGTATGTGCTCATTTTACCCTCCTGCCCCAATTTCCTACAGGACAACTTTTCTGGCGCTTCTCTAATCCTAATCAAATCCTGCAGCATCGTGGAACCGCAGACTACAGACATCATCAGAACGCTTGTCACCAACTTTCTCACTGATGAATTTGAGAAACTCAAGTCCAAGAACACGATAGAGATTGAATACCTTGGTGGGGCCTTGCCGTGGGTCGCCAGTAACACACAGGATTCGAACTTTAAGGCTGCACAGAGGGCAACTGAAGTACGTTCTGTGCTGATCTCGGGGTAATTTGGATGACTGATTATCGAACAAATCCATAGGCAGTCTATGGGCAGACTCCAGACTACACACGCGAAGGTGGGTCGATCGGAGTTGCCCTCGCCTTTGCGGAGAGCCTGGGTGAGAATACGAGTGTGTTGTTACTACCGATGGGACGATCCGATGACGGTGCCCAGTATGTTCCTTCCGTCGTCTCGGGCTCCGCTCGCTCTAATACCTGTATAGTTCCACGAATGAAAAGCTGGACAAAGAGAATTTCTTCAAAGGGGTGAGTTTCATTGATTGAATATTCATGCCTTCCACTAATATCACAAAAGACAAAGTTATTCGGTACTTATCTGTACGAAATTGCTGCTCCCACGGCGTGATCTGCTTGGGAGGAACGGAATGGCGATCTTGAGACGTGCTTGTGACTTCAGATGTGATGTATGTAGTCGAATCATCCGGGTTTAAAAGGTATCGAGGCTTGATATTTCGTCCCCTGTGCCTGCAGTATATGAGAAGTCCGAGCTCGAAAGGCTTTGTAGTACAGTGATTGGCATGTGTCGAGTCGGCGCAAAAAAGCTCTCCAGCCCAAAAGCGCGTTATATCAAGCTGGGGCTGGATGTGTACACGAAAAAATTACAACAGTCGATCAACAGCAAAGACCTAGCTGAAATTGGAAGATAAGTCAACTCGTAGTCCATGGTAACATACTCAAAGATGAGCTGTTCTGGTTCTTCCCATTCATTCTGTCACGAAATCCCTTTGGAGGGGAGTCATCGGTCCTTCCCACCTCTTTCTCCGCATCCGACGGACCTATAGGAGTACGTAGCACTGCAGACGCAGCGTCTGCTCCCTTGCCACTGCTGTCCCTCACCCCACGTCGACTTTCCAGGTCATCTCCACCACGCTCGCTCATCTTTCCAAATATTCGATTACGAGCTTCTTGATACTGAGCCTCGCGCTCGGCAAGAGTGTTGCGCGACTGCGAAGAAAGCGAGGTGGTGGAATTCGAGGCTGATTGGGATGGAGAGGGCCGTTTCAGGATGCGCATCATCGGTTGGAAGGCAGAAGGGGGAGGGGGGACGACGCAAGTCCCAGTGCTTGACGGGGAGATGATAAGTTCTGGCATGGGCGCTTTATTGTTTCTGCATAGTGATGACAAAGGGGATCAACGCTGGTGCTAACAGCTGAAGGAAGAGCGGTACAGACTCACGCGTCTTCCCAGACTTTGGCGCTATCTTCTTCCTCGTCTTCGTCGTTATCCCAGTCGTCTGGGACGACTTGCTGGAGTGTTCGCTGTGATCTAGTTCCAGCGCCTGGTGGATACGAGCTCAGGCCAGAGTAATCCTGGAGAAATCTCCGTCAGGTCTCGTGGTCATCCGGTATAAAACATCATTACTTGCACTGGGCTGGTCCCAAACGTCTGTAGACGTGGATCTTTGAGAGTTGGTATCGATCATGTTCATCTAAACTTCAATGAATCAACTCAGGTTCAAGCCTATCACTAAGTCTATGATAGTAGCCCTCAAGAAGTGGCTATAGCACGAGGATCACGCATCCATATTTGGCAATGGGACTTCGTGCACCCCTGTAACATTATAATTACGCAACCAGCGGCCGTTACCAGCTCCATCATGATGAACTGCGATCTGCTCCCATGGCGCGATATGGTATACCATGAATTCATCGGGGCTGCCCTGATGTCGGCACAATAATGGCGTCGCACAAGTATTTGCTGGTAATGAGGATGATGACTGGGCCATGGCATGAACACCTTCAAGTTTACGGATTTGAACAGCCGCAGCTTCCCATTCCTTCGTAAGTCTCCTGTACTTTATGGCTGCCTGATCAACAGCAGCTGGGTCTGCACTGCCTGCGGAACCCTGAGTGTCAGACAGGTGTTTTCTGAGCTCCGAAAGTTTCTGAGCTAGACTGTCGGTGGAAGGAAAAGATTGCCATGCGTCTAAGATCCGTCGACAGATTTGGCCTGTGGTGAATGTAACCGACAGAACAGGTCGGTTTCAACTAGCTACCGAACAGTGAATACAGGGCAAATGCTTGTCTTCCTTCTATCGGTTTGCCTAGACAAATGCAGGGGCTTGCGACGTGTTGAAAAATCACCTGTTTTGCACCTCGGACAATTTACCAGCTCGGTCAGTGATTCTAACCTCTGAAGTTCCAGTTTTGTAGTGATGGGCGAATCAGATCTAGACTTGTCAAAAATATTGACATGCAGAAACAATAAAAACACCAATATTCTATAACAATCCAAGAGTTCCATCAGCCAACTGGAACAGCATTACTGTGTGGGTCGACTTCTCCTGAATCAAAAATTTATGTCTATGTTGCGAAGATTAACAACGATATGGGTGACAAAATTACCATGACTTACCTCCTTGTAACCTCGAAATCGTTGAGCATTTTCCCCTGTACGCGATCTAGTTCGAGCCCCATGTTATGCGCCATGACTTATAGCTCCTGCCCAATGTTATATAGGCTCTGGTTCACTTTATCTAGCACTCTATCTAGTCCCTGCTCCACGTGTGAGGTTTTGTTGCACGCGACCATACCCCTCATCGAGCAACTGATGGAGAGTGTTGTTTATAGGCTCGTGAGTATCAATGACAGGTTGGACGTCTCCGACGGCGTGAGCTTGTGCTCTGTCTTGACCGGCGGCAGCTGCGCTACACAGCTGGGCCTCCGCGCGACCTTTTCATCCGTTGCGCTATCTGCTAGTTATAGTCGTGGAATTCAAGGGGGTCTCAGTCAATAAAACCTCGGCAGTGCTGCCTGAGCGCAACGTACAGTCCGTGTTATAAAGCTCGCCAGGAGATGCATTGCTTTGGTTATAGTAACGACGGTCTTCGTAATTACCAATTTGACAATGGGCCTGGTATGCGGTTGTGAGAGTTAGAATGATATTAACTCGTTAACAAGGTAAATGAGTGGAAAAAACTTCAGCGAGATGAGGAAAAGAGTCGAAGGGGAATCAGGGTCGCGTCACGAAATATGGGTTGCGGAATACCACGTGACTGAATATCAACACTAGAAAAGGAAATGTTGGAACTGCGTTCGAAGAGAAACAGCATAGATCAATTGCACGCAACTATGATATGGTATTTTAGATCCAGCAAACTGTGACAAAACAACGCAAACCCGTATGATAGACGCCAACCTCTATTAACGTGTCCAGCACGTCCATCCATCCATCCATCTATCCATTCATTCATCGTCGTCATCATCATCATGCGCCCCGGGCCTGAACAGCGCCAACAGGTCATCCATGCCAAGCTTCATATTCTTCATCCTCTCTCCACTCAACGCCGCTTTCGTAAGGTTCCGTTTCTTCTCTTGAAGCTACACAACCGTCGCTCAGTTATAAAATTAACCATGAATAATAAATGACCAACAGCTCACCTCAAGGATCCGCTCTTCGACAGTCTCGGGAATAGTAAGCTTGAAAATGTTGACGTCGCGTGTTTGTCCGAAGCGATGGGCGCGATCGAATGCTTGGTCCTGTCACAGCGGTCAATTCTAAATTCACAAACTCTGAGCTCGGGACGGACCTCGAGCGCAGGGTTCCACCACATGTCAACGAGGATCACGTTGTTGCAGCAAGTCAAGTTCAAACCTGGAGTGCAACGATTAGGGACGGTCATTCACCATGGGTTGGGGATCACGTACCAGTACTTCCTGCCTTGAAAGAAATGAGGATACAACGAGTGCTCTTGCTAGTTTCGGATCTTCTCTAGTGACGCCTCAGCGTTTATCCTTGGTCATGCTTCCATCATCTAATTAGTCATCAAAGCGAATCAAAAGCCTGAAGAGACAAGAAGCCAAAAAGACATACATCGCGCATACTTGATCCCCTCCGAAGTCAAGAAGGGTTCAATCAGATCCAACATGCTGGTGAACTGAGAAAATATGATCGTCTTTTCAGCACTCTCGCTCCGCTCATCGATGTCCCGAAGAATTTCAAGCATCTTGCGAATCTTCGCCGAGTCTGGAGGTAAGTTGGGATCACGAGCGGTTGGTGCAGCTACAGACTTGCGTCGGGCCTTTGCAGCGATTTGCACACAGTCGGGGCAGTGGTCTGAGTCGTCATAAGAGGCAAGCCTGCGTAAAGAAGATGAATTATGATTCATAGCTGTGCTTCAGCGGAAGCAACATACTCTGTCTGACATAGCTGGCATTTCTTGCCGTTCGAGACACCCATCTGTCCTAAGAGGGCCGCAAGTTCATCAGCGTCTTCCTCAGCATCGTCATTCTTAGCGGGGCGAGGCTCAGCGGCCTCGGAGTCGATGCGGTAAGTCCTTGTACACGAGGGACGGGTGGTTGCAAGCTAGTTAATCGGCATCAGCGTGTATGATGCAAAGTCAACACAAAAATCAACACACCCTGCCTCAGTCTCAGAAGCATGAGCAAAACGTGGGTATAATTCTTGGACGCTTCGTTGGCCTGGACGAGTTTGTCGAGTTCGTTGGTCATGCGTCGTGATAGAGTCTGGTAAAATGCTTGCTCGTCTGAATCGAATTTGCATTGAACGACAGATAAATGGCGTGCCGGAAGGCTGATGATAGGTTTTCCATTGAGGACGAAATCCTTGGTACGTCGGAGCATGATAGATTGGAGAACGACCTGCACAAGATGCCGAGTTATAGGACATGCAAATTAATAAATATCCACAAAAGTACGCACATGGAGTCGCTTCAGGGCCCGTACGGGTCGCCCAGCCTTGATAGGTTGTGCAATCTGTTCGTTGAAATTTTGCCACTCGTTCAGCGGACGCACACGGAGAAATTTGATGAGAGAGAACAGTTCCTCCACTGTATTTTGCCTAAAAAGAAAGTTGTAAAACTGTCTTTGCACAATGTGAAGTTTCAACGCACATGGGTGTGCCTGTAAGACACCAGCGAAACTTCCCCTCGAGCTCGCAACATGCAATAGCCGCTTTCGTGTTCCTGTTCTTGATGTTGTGCGCTTCATCTTTGTTCACATGTTAGATCATCATTCTGCCGACTCGGGTGGTGACGCACCAAGCACAATCCTAAACCATTTCACACGGAACAATGCGTCCTTGCCCTTTGCCCTTCCAGGTTTCTTCTTCGTCACGACGACGTCAGAATCAGAGTCCGAGTCTGATTGGGACGCTGCTTTCTTGGACTTGGACTTGGACTTTGATTCGTCCTTTGCTGGAGGTGCAAAGGTCGCATATTCAGAAGCGACGATGGAATATGAGGTCACTACAACATGTGCAGCCTTGAGTCGCAGAGGGTCTGATGCTGCATTAGATGGGATGTCATTCAGAGTAGAAGTGACGCACCTGTGGTACGGCTTTGGCCGTGGTGCTCAATGACTCGTAATCCTACAGCCATCTTCGCGATCTCGGAGGCCCATTGAGAAACGAGTGCGACTGGACAAATAACCCTAAAAACTATGGATTAAACAAATACAGAGTATTCAGAGACTTGGACCTACAAGGTCGTGGCTGCCCACCCGTCCGCTTTGTCAGATTTTTTGGCACGACCATCGACGATTCGCGTAAGAGTCTGAATGGTCTTGCCAAGACTGCGCAAAGAAAAGACGTGACTACACGCGAATAACAGGAGTATTGCCAATCTTACCCCATATCATCTGCAAGAATTCCACCTCTCTTCTTACCTGTTTCTTTATCGCGCATCCAGGCGCGACCGAGGATCTGATGCGGTAGAAGTGTAATGCCATCTTGGAAGCCCTCCACGATTGCCTCCTCCATGTCGACCTCAATGTCTTCATCAGGGGTGACGCTATCCTCTACGAGAGCGCGTAGTGCCTTTTCGGTCTCGGTAGCGGACATTCGAGGCTCATAGACGTATGCTTGCTGTGGCGCATCCGCGACCGGGTTGGGCTTGGAAGGCCCTGAAAGAATATCACGATTCGAAGGAACGTGAATAGGTGCTGGAACTGCTGTGCGTTGTGGAGGAGGCAAGGGGAGAGCCTGTTTCAAGGTGTCCACGACGAAGTTGTTCTGAACAGCTGGGGGGGGTTGAGCAGAGACTTGCGGCTGTGTGCTAGGAGGTCTACTCAATAGCATCGCGCCAAGAGTTTGGTGAGTCACATGCCACAGAAACACAGAGGGAGGCGATTACGTACATGTTCCTCGCTTTCTTCGTCAGAGGAAATTACGATTGTTGTTCGACCTCTTCGAGCTGCTGGCGCCACCGTTGATGCAGCGGAAGATGTCGAAGAGCTTGAGGAGCTTGAAATTGACTAAGCGATGTCTTGATGAGTCGAGAGGTCACCAAAGTTGATCATGAGGACATACGATTACGCTTGGTGATTCGAAATTTGTCTTTCCACTGGTTGGTTTCTTGAACTCTGGGTATAGACTAGGGTCATTTTCCATCTGTTTGCGACTGGAAAGTGATTCGGGTATTGTTCAAAATGTTAGACGCGGGACTTACAGTCGTTCCATGGTTGTAGGTGGCTTAGGGTAGCTGAAGATTGATCGCGGTTGAAGAAGACGGTTAATTAACCAACGCGTCGCACGTAATTGGACGTCACGTGATCGTTTGTATTAGTCACGTAATACTCGGTCCACAGTCTAGTCTCGATCCTCGACATCCGTGCAGCTCGCAATCGAGTCGAGTCAGTCACTATATAACTGTTAGTATAGTGGAGTCACCCACTTCCCTGACGCCATGAGTTCGTATCGTGCCCGCACGCGTTCTGATTACCTATTTTTCCTTTCTTACCGAACTCGCTGGTGCAGTGCACTCCTCCCACATCTCACATACCCATGACACTCAATCCCATTCAAGGACCGACAACGACCAGTACTCGCACATCAACAATTCTATTTACTACCACCTATTCGACTCCGTAGTGAACACTTTTCTTATCCAACAATGCGGACTCGCCTCTGACTCTGCCCAAATCGGACTCGTGGTCTCGTCTCATTGCCAGGTAAGTACAAGGTAGTGCCAAGCAGCTCTCCGCCCCGATCAGGCACTTACAACATACTTGGTTATGGGGACACAGTTTTTATCCCCTCTGTCGTTTCCTCAGGTTCTGGATCTCGGTCTTCGCGTAGTGAAGCTCGGCACGAGTTCCGTGACGTATGAGGTCGCGGTCTTTGAGGAGGGAAAGGATGTGCCCGCCGCTGTTGGGGGGTATACGCATGTCTTTGTTGAAAGGGGGTCCCGGAAGAGTGCCCCTATGGCCACTCCGCTGCGGGAAGGTCTTTCGAGACTGTTGTCGACGAATGAGAGCTCGGAATCAAAGCTTTGACGTGCACTTATACCGAGTCGTCTCGCAACTTCGTTTTCTTCTAGCTTATAATTCTATAGATTGGAGAAGTCCGTACTATGCGTCCAGACATGTTCGCCTGCATTTCCCAGGGGCCAGCATGACAAACTATAATCAAGATTCAAGACTCGATGCTCGGCATTTTCAAGTATGTCGTGGTAAGGTGATCATATATTCATACATTGAGCATGCACATTGCATATCACCCTATTAGGCAGTACTTTGTTGATGTCCCTTGAATTGGGGTCAGACATATGTAGCCTAGGCTATTTGATGTGGGGCTCACTCCGAGTCTCGAACTAATTATTGTGCTTATATGTAGCTAGACTCGTGACCAGTCTGTCTAAACTGTCAACTGTCAATAGTCGGACTGGTAAATCTCGGTACGAATTTGGATGGTGCGCGGGTTGGAAGTAGTAACGTGACCGACAAGCCTTTTCTGGCCTTAGATAAGTCTTTGCTAAGTTCCTTCGATCATACAATGTATTGAGTACAAGTCGACATCGAACACATTGGCGTTCCAGGTAACGTTGTCCGTCTCCGGCAGCAACCAGCTTTTGTTCCAAGCGCTGCAGGGCAGCTCAACGTTCTACGACGTGCTCTATTTATGAATACTACCTTAAATCAGGCTCTTTTACACGAAGTCTACTGGTCGAGACTGATCTCAATCGCTCCGTGGACTCTGGCTTTGTTGACATTACCGTGGGATCTCCAGCACCAACCTCTACACCAAGCACCAGACGAAACCGGATGTCTACACACGATCGGATCACCAGCGTACTCCAAATACTATGGGACGGTCGTATATCCATTTGGGACTTCCTCGTCACAACACTGGGCCCTTATGACATGTCTTACACGACTTATCGTGATTGTGTGTACATTCCCTCTGCGAAGGAGAAGAATTTGGGTGCGGGAAGGTTGAAAAAAGTGCTGGATTTTCTGTGGGAGGATCCCCGAAGCCAGGCGTGTGTTCTCGAGTGGATGCGTCCACATGCTATCGCATACATCAGTAACACTGTTTACCATGAATGGACAATGTCAAATGGTCCCTCTATGCAACACTCAAAACTGTCACTCCTGAACTCCTCTCCTTCAATGTTGAAACGACCACTGCCTCTGTTGCACGCGAGAATGCACATGTACTGTGCGAAATCATCGCAAGTGCTGCTCACACAGAACGTGTGAAGGCAAATAATAAAGTTAAGGACTGTGGTATTGTACTTATCCACGTTCTTTTGCATTTTAATCACCTTGGATTGTGAATAATGTTTGCAATATCATCGTGACGCAGCTTGCAAGCAGGCACGTAACACGTCCGTCATATCCTTCACTAAGAGTTTTGATGTAGTCGGTAGGAAGTTGTTCTTGTATCAGCGAGCGAGCAAAGGAATCTAGCGCTTGTAATGATGCTTGACTCACGGCTTGGATGAGGGTGTTCGTATCCATTGATGTTGTAGAACAGAATAGTGATCATTTACGTGCGCGATGGGTCAGAAACATCAAGTTAAATTATTTCGCGTTCACGTCCAAAAATACAGTTTTCCGATTGGCTAAAGATCACGTTACTACTCCAACCCGCGCACTATCCATAGTACATACCAGCCCGCCTATCGACGGTTTGCCTCATAGATCTGACGGACTGGCCATAAGTCTAATATGTAGCGTGTGTGTACCCCGTCGGTTACTTAATATCGGGCAGAAGCCTAACGCCGACTTCGTACAGAGGAAAAGCTGCTGGTGTGAGCCTGTGAGGTGCTTGAGTGGGATAAAATGGTACTAATCAACAATGTGTGGTACGCGCGTGAGTTTTGTTCGTCGCGGAGACTTATACTTAGAAGAAGGAAGATGATCGTTCCTTCCATATAATAAAGATAAAGTACTAGTATTTTGTAGTTATCGTCAGCGGTGTCGGTACGCCGCTGAAGTCCTCGGCATGAAACCAGTCGGGCCCAGCACGTTTTAAGTCTCCCATCGCATGGTATCCATCAATAGTATATTAACTTATAATTAGTAGTTCCAAGATGTCTTCATCGCCTCGTCCAAGCAGCCATCATCAAGAATATCTATAGTACTGTATGTATGCAAATAAACCGACGACCATCACCCCTGACGGTCATGTCCAAAAAAACACAGTCCCCAAGAATAACATCACGTACTAGTATGCCCAAGACAAGTAATAACAGGGGTGGGTATCTCGATGAGCGCATTTACGTGCAGGCGTCTTTTCGTTAACAACGACACCAGTAGATATGATCAGCATCAACTTCTAGCCCTGTATCATGGATGTCCCTGAAATGATATCATCCCGCCCGCCCAAAGAGATTGCGGAACATAGATTTAAATCCTGACGAATTGCCGGTGGCTTTCTGTGTGCGTGATGATTTCGCAGATGGAAGGGTTGACGCAGTGGGTGAAGCTGGTGCCGTCCGTGGGCGTGGGCGCTTCAGGCGTGCCGTGGACTTTGGGGTGGGAACGGGGGCAGGGGCTGGGGTTAAAATAAGTCGTACAGGAGGTTCGCGAAGCGTTGGAGGAATTTCCGTAATACCTGGTGCAGGGGTGGTTGGGGAGGCAGGGGTAATCGTGACCATGGGGACCGTCCACATAGGATGGAGATTGGGATCTGGTGCTTGATCGCTGTACTTGAGCAAGGCATGCGAGCCGAGGGTGACTTCTGGCGATTGTGCATCTTTGGCATGTAGATTCAGCAGGTACAGAGCCTGATGTAGAAATCTGAGGTGAAAGAGACATAGGAGGAGGCGGTGGAAAATGATGAAGATTCTGGCATTTCTTGATCGTATGAGGCAGGAGGGGGGCCGATGAAAGTCGCAGACGCATCTCGTGAGCCCTCCCGCTGGACTACAGACTCGTCACTGTCAGATTCACTACCTGGATGCGCTACAACGCTCTTCTTCAAGTTTGACGGGACTTTTGGGTGGGGATACTCTACGCCACGAGAAACGGTTTGGAGACTTGGAGCAACGATAGAAGTAGCGCTAGTGTCCCGCGACACCATTGTCGTGTTGCTGCCATCAGTTAAACTCGAAATAGAGTTTCCCGCACTTGAGGAGACACTGGAAGAAGATGTGATAGGAGGTGGAGGTATCAGGGTGATTGTGGTTGCGCTACCTTGCGTGAGAGTAAGGTTACTCAATGTACTATCCGTTCCGAACCTGGACTCAGGTCTTTCCCGCGTGTCATTCCGCATGGGAGACTTCAAGTCAAGGCTCGGAGCAACGCCTGAAACCGACTTGGGGCGCCTGTTAAAGGAGGGAGAAGGAATGAACTGAAACGTCAGTCGATTACTCCGACGTTTGTTGTCCTTCCCGTTATCTCCTATCTCTTGAGCCTGCGGAACGTTTTCCTGCAGTGTCACATCCGATGTGGAAACCTTTGGCATGTTCTGCTTTGCACTGCCCCTATTGCGAGGAATCCAGGGCAATGATGGAGCTGCCAATCGCGCAGGCGGTGCCTGAACTGATTGTGTTCGGGATTTGGTAAGCTTCTTGCGAGATCGGACCTGGACCTCGGTGGAAGAAGTTACTGGCGCCGTCGAGACAATCTTCGATTGAGAAGCGGCCCGCTCGGTGGATATGTCACCGGAAACACCACACTCTGGGCTTATTTTAGCCACTTCTTCAGAGTCATGGGATGCGTCGGTAAACCTGCTGACGGGAGCAGAAGAAACTTCGTTGGCTTCCAGAATCCTGACTACGCGAGTGCGTTCTTGTGGTGCGATACGTTCTGCCGCGGTGACCGTCAATGCCACTTCGCGGGAAGGCGCCTCCGTTTTTTTCCTTCGCGAGCTCGCCCTTCTGAGCACGCCATCATCCTCGGTCACAGAGATCTGTCTCTGATGAGGGGTATGACCGTCCTCCATGTCGTAAAACACGGTATCCCCACTTGCCCCGCTGATCTGCGAGAGGCGATTGACAGCATCTACGAGACTAATTCGTGAATGACGCTGAGTTGGGCTGGGGTAAGACTTCCTGCGGCGCGGTGTTACGCCGGGATCAATCACAGTGATAACGGCATTTTCTGCCTCGTTGTTGGACGAAAATGAGAAGAAGGTGCTGATCGAGCTTTTCTCGGACAAAGCGGGTTCCCGAGAATCGGGAAGGACAGATGATTGGGTAATGCGTGAGGACGGAAGCGAGGGTGTCGAGGCACGCCTGGAAGACCTGTTTCCAGATGGGGGAGCGGAAGGAGAAGCACCGGAGGCCTCAGAGTCGGAAACTATGATATGAGGTAGCGGATTTACATATTCCTTGCCCAAGCCCTCGGTTGCCGGTGAGTTATATGTGGCCGAAGAGAGCGTGTTGGTCATCATGCTGGTGCGCTTTTGTTTGCGATACTCCCGTGCGCTAAGAGGCATCACAACTGGTTGTGATGACATCGATTGCCTAGAAAAGCGGGGCGTAGACGCAGGACCGAATGGAGAAGATGACATCCAATTATCATTCGGATTTCGGGATACCGAAGGGCTTGTAGTGGGGCGAGAAGCAGCCGGGGAATATGTCTGTGGAATGTGCGCTGGCGGAACGTCGGCTGGCGGGGAGATTGATGGGGATGGAAATGATGCTGAGCGACTATGCCCCAATGGTGCTTGGGTAGGAGGGGGAGGCACTGGGTCATCCTTGGGCTGCCGTCGGAACAGACCGAGAGTGGGAATAGCGCCAGTGCTCCTGGCTGGTGCTGTTGTAGGACGGCGTACATGCGAGGAAAACGAGGATGAGCTGGCAGATATAGAACTAGTATGAGAAATGACAGATGACGGTGGTGATCGCGAACGGGCGTCCAGACCAAGAGTAGGAATAGCACCAGCGCTCTTGGATGGACCTGCTAGATGTCCAGGTGCACGATGCACATGCGAGGACGTGGTCGCAGAAAGAGAACCAGTGTGAGAGGTCACAGATGACGGTCGCGAACGCGAGTACGAGGGGACGTCAAGGCTAAAAGCACTCGTAGATTGAGAGTGACTCGATGATTGTGTGGATATGATAGACGGATTACTAGAAAATGCTGGCCCGGCGAGGGGAGAGGAACGCAACGGACGAGAAGTATGTACAGAGGAAGGATAGCCTACTAGTGCAGGAGTAGTTATTCCTTGTCCTCCGCGTTCGCGAAATGCGGGACGCGGTGGCACCGCCACGACCTGTTATGAAAAAAAGGTAAGGTAAGATGAACATAGGACCGGGGACAAACTGACCTGCACAGATGATTGAGACATGGCAACTTGGAAAAATTCGCGGGGGGGAAACAGGTGTACATATAGGTAAGTAAAAACTTATGTTAACGCGGGTAGGATCAAAAACCCAGACCGCCTCGAGGTATTCGAGGCACAATAATGGCACTGGTCAATCGATATCGTAATTTTAGCCAAGAATCCGTTTAACTAATAATCAATATAACATCTATACATGCGCACAGCCCGGGGGTTCCGGTATCTCAATCAATCTATGAAGTACTGGATTGACGTTGTCCACACCGCTCATCACCGCCCGCATGGCCATCAGTACTTCTTCCACAAAGTACGTATCTACTTGTCAGCAGACTATTTTAGTATGTACTATCATATCAATGGTGCGTGGGCTTCTTCCCATCCACAAACATGTTCCGCGTCGCACTTGGTAGCGTTGCTGTCATTCCATCCAATTCGCGCGTCACTTGCACCTGACATCCAAGACGGCTTGTGTCTGTTAAACCGAACGCCATGTCGAGCATGTCATTTTCATCGTCAGATGGCTCGGGGAGTAGATCATAATGCTCGGGCGAGAGAATAACATGACATGTCGAACAGGCAACTGACCCTTCACATGCGCCTAATTCGACAAAATCAACATGGCATCAAATCAAGTATCAAGTACTCATGACGTACCTTCTAGGTCAATGTCATGCTCATGTGCGAGTGATAGGATATCATCACCCTCGTTTGCTTCTATGGTCTTGAACAAATTACCCTTCGCATCTTTGAAATGCAATTTGATTCTGAAACAAGGTCAAGGTCAGCTCGAGACGCTTTTAAAGTACGTCGCGTACCCAGTACCAGGTGCTGGTCTGGTCACATTCCCATGACGCTGTACTTGACGAATTGTGGTTGGTCAATATTCTAATATCAAGAGGGTGAGATACGCACTCTGCGAGCCATGTAACCATCTCCGCATGCTGGGACGACATAATTTTTCGCTACTTGACCGTGTCCAGTGGTTCAGTGGGGGTACTGGACGATCGCGGACGAAAGCATATATCCGCATAGAGCGTAGTACGCGGAAGGACGACATTAATGATGGGCGACACGGGAACGAGGTGTGGACAGAATTTCAGAGCAAACGCCTAATGGTGGCGGTTGATTACATAAGTTGACTTATTCAGTATCCCTCCTCGAGGCTCCTCGGTGTTCATCGTTCAACGTTCGTGCTCCTCCACATCATACAATGCATGACATCTGTCATTTGGTAGGTTGATACTAGGTGCATAAATATAAATCTCATGCATAGGTCGTGCTGCAGGATCGTGACTGGTTTGCCAATGCACTTACCACCTTTCTCATCTTTGGTCTCTTCATATCCTATGCCCCGCAGGTAATGTGAACAGTGGCGTCGAACATGCGGACACAGTAAACATCTGACTCGTTTGGAATAGCATTTGCGAATAATTCGGATGGGCTCTTCCGAGGGGTTTAGTCCATGGTTCTTGTTGCTTGGTAGCACGTCTTCTGCGGCGGGAATGCTTAACATGTGAGCACCCCGTTGATTTGATGCATGCTCTTTCTGATGAACCATCCAACAGGATTGTGCTGTCCTGGCCTACAATTCAGTGCTGCAATGAGCTGGTGCGTTCCGCAGTAATCTCGCCTGAATGAGCCACTGAAAATCAACCACATTAGAGCGCGGGGAGATGCATAGAAATCACTGCTGGAGTCATACAAGTTAGCCTGCAGTGGGCTTTATTCACCGTTATGTACGGTTGCTCTCTACCGTCTGGCAGTTCGACTAATATCAAATGCAGCTTCGTTCTGTACATGATCTACTATCCCGCCCGGCTCAAATACGTTGATATTGACATCCCTGCTCACGACACGCTTCCTCCTCAGCATGTCAGGACAAGGCTTCAAAGTGACGAGTGGCGTCTTTCTGTAAACGTCTCGTGGGCTGTTCTCATTCACCTGTTTGAGTGACCTGATCTACTTTCTATATTCTATATTCTGACATAAGGGGTTCCAAGTGCTCTCATCACCTTCGTTACATTCTTCCTCCTTTTCACGCGCATTCCGGAGCCTAGCGGAGAGGTTCCACGTCAAATATCCCTGTGGGCGACCTTCCTGGGCGTCAGCTCTGCATTGCTTGCAGCAATTCAATATGCGCCACAGCTGTTGCGGACTTATCGTTTGAAACTCGTCGGTGCGCTGAGTATCCCCATGATGATAATACAAAGCCCTGGTGCAGCTGTGATGTCCATATCTATCGCCCTTCGGTATGCAGCCTAATTTGCTGTATTCGACGGGTTACTAATATCTATACAAGTCCTGGCACTAACTGGACAAGTATGTCTATGTTCCTTTCCCTTATCATTGTATTAATGCGTCAAAGGTTGGGCGATGTATGCCGTTTCTGGCATTATGCAAACCACCTTACTGGCCATGTGCATCGCATGGAAATTCCGTCAGCGTAGACTCAAGATTAATGATTTTGGTTACTCACTGGACAGTGGCTCGTCCACTCCGTCGACGGATGACGTTGACACCGTCGTTGGCGAAGTTTCAGATCCCCAAGTTGGCGACGGTTCGTTTGACAGCGATGCGGAAGATGCCCGTGAAGACGCACCACTTCTGGCAAAACCAAACCGTCCGAGCAGGAAGTCCAGGTTCTTTGGCTGGCTGAGATCATGAGCATGTGGTGTTGGAGCGTTCTTTTTTTTTGTCAATTCTTATAACTTGGATTTTGGATAGTAGTAGACCAACTCCCGTATTAATGACATGACATGCATGTGCAGTTTTACTTCATTCTGAAAAAGGCAACTCTACCTTCGCGCAGTTCGCGTGTCTCATCCACCATGGCCAGCCTGATCGCGATTCTCGATTTGAAGGGGAAGCCTCTAATACAGCGCTCGTACAAAGACGACGTACCACCATCGTATATCGAACGCTTCTTACCGCTTGTATTAGACATCGAAGAAGAGGGACAGCAAGTAACGCCATGCTTCTCAAGTCAAGGCATCAACTACATGCATATCCGACACTCCAATCTCTACAGTGCGTCTTGACGTATCTGGTGGCGGAACCACCTCTCTGATGCTTTACGCAGTCCTTGCTTTATCGAAACGCAACTCAAATGCTGCTGAGATTATCATATTCCTCCATCGACTGACGCAGGTCTTGATTGAATACTTCAAGGAGCTTGAGGAAGAGTCTATCAGAGATAACTTTGTTATTATATATGAACTGATGGATGAGATGATGGACTTTGGGTTCCCGCAGACGACAGAGAGTAAGATATTGCAAGAGTGCGTATGAGGCTTGCTCGTTTGTGCTGAGTGCTAATGCTGTATTAGGTACATCACCCAGGAGTCACACAAGCTAGAGATCCAAGCAAGGCCTCCGATGGCTGTCACGAATGCTGTTTCATGGAGAACGGAGGGTATAAGGTACCGGAAGAATGAAGTGTTCCTGGACGTTATTGAAAGCGTGAACCTCTTGGTGAGTACAATCTCCCTGTGCGACAAAGCTAGACTTGATACTACATACATAGGTCAATTCGAACGGCAATGTCGTCCGGTCAGAAATATTAGGCGCCGTCAAAATGAAGTGTTACCTGTCTGGTATGCCAGAACTACGACTCGGGCTGAACGACAAGGTCATGTTTGAAAGCACTGGTAGAAGTATGCAATGATCACCTTGTGCTGTGTCGTTTGCCTCTGACGTGTTGTTGTATGACAGCTGCACGGGGCAAAGCTATCGAAATGGAGGACGTCAAGTTCCACCAATGCGTCCGGCTATCCAGGTTTGAAAATGACCGTACGATATCGTTCATACCTCCCGATGGCGAATTCGAACTTATGTCTTACCGACTTTCGACGCCCGTCAAACCTCTTATTTGGGTAGAAGCTGCCGTGGAGAGCCACAAAGGGAGCCGCGTGGAATATATGGTGAAATGCAAAGCGCAATTCAAGCGCAGAAGCTCTGCGAATAATGTTGAGATCTATGTTCCTGTCCCGGATGATGCAGATAGCCCGAAATTCAGAGTTTGTCGACCAGATCATTTTAGACAAGTTGAAGCTGACGCAGTATGTTGTCTAGGCATCTACAGGCAGTGTGCAGTATGCTCCTGATAAGTCTGCATTCGTCTGGAAGATCAAGCAGCTTGGAGGTGGTCGGGAATATCTAATGCGTGCTCATTTTGGTCTCCCGAGTGTTAAAAGCGGTGAGTTGGTCGGACCTTGCACATTTGCTTTGCTGATGATTACGGTAGAACAAGACATGGAGAAGCGTGCACCTATCAGCGTGAAGTTTGAGATCCCCTATTTCACGGTGTCTGGCATCCAAGTTCGCTATCTGAAGATTGTGGAAAAGAGCGGATATCAAGCCCTGCCTTGGGTCAGGTATATAACCCAGAATGGCGATGATTATAGGTGAGGAATATACATCCGGCTCCGCTTCATGATATTGATTCACATTGTCTCAGCCTTCGAACTGCTCTTGAGAAAGGAAGTACGCCTATTGTACAACAGATGTGAACGCATTATATTATATTCGGGGCAATACCAGTACCACCGGCGCTCCAATTGGGACCTTCTTCGTGATTATTTTTAAATCGCATCTCCCTTCTCTGAGTCGTCTCCTAGTCGGCCGTCACGCGTCCAGGACGCTTCAGGTTCCACTGTATTCTACTCTGACATATATGATGCCTGGGAAGTGTATTATTATTGCTTTTGATATGTGCTAAAGGATAGGTAAGTATCAGAACGGATGGTGCAAGACTATAACAACGATTTGGGTGCAACGGGGTCATCGATAGGGAAGGAGGAACTTTTGAAATGCCGAAATTGGATTCATGAGTCGAGCGCCATACTTATGTCAAGCCGGCTTGACATTTCTATAGCGCCGAGTTGCGATCGTAAAGATAGTATCTCAATGTTCGATTATGATGTTTGTGCACTTGCGCGCTATGCTGCAGGCGAAAGTCGGTATTTCAGCTCATGAAATTGACGATAATATAAACCACAAACCTCGTCATCCTGTAGCACAACGGGGGGCGAGGAAGATGAGGCATTATGCGTTCGCAGGAATTTCATGATGATCTACGCGTGACATCACAGTGAAATTGGCTTCTCCCAGTTGCCGGCGCAGAATATGCGGTTCACCGCGGAAAGCTTTGCATATGTCATCCTCCAGCCGGCAAGTGATCAAGAATCGGAGGTTTCTGGGAAGATCGGCGCCTTTATCAGCAAGGACACCCAATACTTCCTTCCTTGCTGCTTCGTTCCCTCCCAACTCCAGGCCGTCAATGATTACCAGGAGCGGTCCATTCCAAATGATATTTCTAGCGGGAGCGAGAATGAATTCCTCAAACTGCGCCCTTACCACCTGTGTCTTTCGCAGACTCATGTCACCCCCCACGACCCTCCAAAGATTTTCCTTGAACTGAGCATTACGGTCTGCCAGCTCAAGAGCGATTGTTGAGAACAGGTTCGTATAACTCCGATGGTCGTTTTTCCTGGAACCTCGGAAGCAATATGAAGAACCAAGCCGTGATGCGAACCGAAATTGCTCGCCAACACGCCGCGCGATGGCGCTGCACGACTCTTCAGGTCCGTACAAGACACAGATCCTCTCTGATTCCTTGCTTTCTCCAATAATCCAGCTTTGTATGGATGTTATGACATCGGCCGGAGGCGCCGCACAGTCGATCGGTTGGTCAATAGCACATGATGCTGCACATTTGGCATCCACAGCATAAGCCATATCGCGAAAATCCGCCTTTGCGCCTATTCGAAATAGCATAATATATCATCGATTCAGGGAAAATTTGGGCAACTCACCAATATCTTGAACATCTTCTAAGATTTTGAGCACGGTGAGCTGCGTGCAGACAGCCATATGGGTCTGAAAACTGCTTTGCAAGTTTATGAATGCTTCTTCGAATGCTTTAATCTGAGCCTCCACATTCAGTACCGAGTTCTTAATCGCTTGCGCAACTGCGTGAGCGAAGTCCGGCGTCAGTCGGTACCCTATTACGCCTAGAAGACTTACAGTTGTCTCGTGTGTCGACATAGTCGCGGATGAAGAACGCACATTCGATTGTTTGCTGCACAATTGCTTCGATGACATGTTTTCGTTCGTGCAGATACGGGAGCGCCTTGACGGTCATAACAATATCGTAAGTGTTTTGCATCGTATGCATCAGCCGAATCAAGCCGGCGTCGCAGGCGATCCCCCGCTTTATGACCTAAAAGCGAAGAATTTATATCACATAAGCATGAAAATGGTGCGCACAAACCTCGTATCCTGTTGCCAGTATTGCATATGCGATCCTCGCGTAGGGGTGGAGCTAAAAAATAAATGAGGCTATTAGTTCCGGGTGCGTGTTGTGAGAGAGGCACGCTACACCTTAGCCAGTCTTTCAGCCACCGAAATAAAGACGCTGATCTTTACCAGAAGGGGGGAAAGGTGCGCGTCACCACCAGTGCATTCGCTAGCCCGAGAAATTGCATTTTCAATGATTTTTTTATCACGTTCATAGTCTCTTGGTTGATTTGGTCGGACAGTCAAGCTCGCGGTACGGTTAACTGCACCAGAAAGCTCCTGCGTGAAAGAGCCTAGGGACCTTGTAAACGACACAGCACCAGCATGTGTTGCTCTGAAAGACAAAGTGGGGATTCCATCTATGCGCACAAATGCAGCAGATGATAGAAGCGGACGTTTAATCACTGTTGGAACGTTTGTTGATGAACCAATGCAATAATTATCAGACTCACAGCCGCTTTGAAGCAGAATCTCGTCGACGTCGAAGACAGCGATACCGATAGGAATTGGTTCACTATCTTTTCCATCGTAGCCAAGCACACGAAACACGAGTCGGGACGTTCGAGAAATATTCCTAGGATGCCTAAACTATTGCACAATGATATGACATGAGTGGACTTACAAAGTGAATGTTGTATCCCACGTTAAGGACTTTTTCTCCTGTTGTCCTTGAGACATGATTTTCTGAGACACTCCGTCGTCCGCCACGTGGATTTCGAGGAAGAATCGATCATCCCAAGACAACTTTCCGAATTTAGGAACACGGTCGATGTCCAGGATAACGGCTATGAACACACTGTTAGCAACTGCGGATATCCTTAGGTCAACTCAGATGTACCGGAAATGTCCAAAGCATCGATCTGGTTTGTGCCCAGCACAATATCACGATCATTTTGCCCGATCACAGGATTAACCTCTTCTTTAGCATGGTGATTACCAAGGGTAGGCGCACCCGAAGTCTGAGAGACCTTAAATTCTGTCTGAATTTTTGCGCCCATGGACTCAAGAGTCTCGCGAACGACTGCGGAAATTGTGAGCGGCTCACGCAAATGTCCGTAGATCACTTACCACCGTTGGGCGCAGCGAGCCATTCCTTCACTGAACCTTTTACAACAGCTATTGGCTTGTTTTTGTGGAGCCAACGTGTTGCGAATATTTCCAGTGAAGCATGAGAGTTGTGTTGGAATGGACTATCGACAAGCACGTCAAATTGGGCATACGCGCATCATCAACCGACCTACAATTCATATCCGTCTGTCCATCTGGAGCGTCCTTGATTACGGGACTTTGAGGTGCTTTCCCAGATAGCATCGTCTATAGCCACTCGAACACGGAATGTGTCATGGTGGATGGAGGGCAAATCTTGCAAGTCAATATCTGCAGGAATGATTTGAGATATAGGGTTCAATAAAGTATACTTGAATGCTCACAGGAAATGCATAGCTTGTTGATTGTCGAAGATGGGGCAATCCTAAACTCAATGTCGAGTTTTTGGTCTTTTGATCCATACAGGCTGACAGTCCGTTTGATAGCTAAAGATGCGTTATTTGTACTGAGGCCAGAATTAAACCTCACTCACGACCTGGGCAATCCAAGAGGTTTCCAACAGTGTCCTCAAAGCTACCAATACGCCGAGACTGTCGTATATCACAAGCATCAACGTTGAATGTGACTTTAGATGACTGATCGACTTTGCTTAATGAGACCACACACTATTAATTCTCACAAAAATCCCAGTTATTAACGACTCACAAGCGATGCGTCTTGCGCCACTTGTAAGATCGTAGGGACCAGCCTGTCGTCCGCAACTGATTGCGAACACTGATGCGCACACAGAAAAAGTCGTCCCACGAAGCCCTCCCAACTTTCGGGAGGTTTCCATGCAGAGAGATATCTGCACGGTGGTGAACCTTCCAACGAACAATATATGCAGAGAAATGCGAACCAGATATCTCTATCTCAGAAACATTCGAGTGCGATTGGCTAATCGGCATCGATTAGTTGTTCGATATCACGGATCATTGGATGAAGATGAAGATGAAACTTACCGTTCATTATACGAAGATTCATGTAGACTTGAGTCCCTGGCGTCACCGGGACCGTGTGAACAAACCGCATGCGATTCGTCAGTAAGTAACAGATTATGACACACGTTGAATGCATATGGTCATCATCATCATCATAGCTGTTCAGCATTTCTTGACAGTGCGATCTTTACCTGCCTTCAATCAATTTCAACCAGCCAGTAATTATGATAACGAAATATCATACCGCGAGTATGAAGCAATGCCGTAGTTAGCAAGAGGCGGGGCTGAATGAACGATGCGTGTTGCAGGAAACTAGAAGTCAAATCAGCGCTGGTATATATACCAGTCCTCATTGCGAATAGATGTGACAGAAGCTAGATACTTTAGTGCACTACGTCATGCAGGGACGAATCGACAAACTTGACGCTGGACACCTGCAGGACCCGCAGAAGCAATACCTCTCACGTAGCCAGGCTATCTGAGATATCGATTCGGCGTTCGATGATCAGTGTTGAGGCTCCATGATGATAACTTAGCCGCTAAACAGAAACGAGGATGAACACCCGGCAACAGATCAGTGCGTTCATACAACGTCAAGTTAAGCGCCAGGTCTTGACTATAATCATGGCAGTTGCCCTTGCCCAAGGTTCATTTCCGAGAAAACGTTTGATGCTTCCAAGTTAAAGTAGCACCTGAAAGTTGTGCAAGCGCCTTTGGAATTTGCAAGCTCTGGGCAATCCAGTACCCTAAAACTTCAAGCTTCAGGAGTCAGTTTCCTAGTAGAACAAGATACTCACTATATATTTTCGGGCTATAATGCACCAGGGTTTTGCGCAAGTAAGCACGCAGCGCAAGACTTCGCCAAATTTGGATGTAAAAAAACAAAGTGCAAAGCTTGGACTCAATATTGAGTGATATCACTCTAGTGACTGAGTGAGTTGTTTTGTTTCGGTTCCTGATCAGAAGGTGACCCGTCAGCAGTACGGAAAGGAACACACGAGCGCTCATGCAACAGTCCAGTATATATCAACCGAAATGAGTGGAGTCAACCTATCGTATTTATCTTCCCTCCATCAAGAAGATAGACTGTTCCTTCTTCGGCACACCCCTCAGTAGTAACGCTGGATAGGTCACGGTCTTCCGGTTGCACCCTGCTAGATGATTCACGAACTATGAGAACATCAAGCGGACGGGTTGTGCATATGGATCCCCGCACTCCGTGTGGAAACTATACATGCAAGTTGGAGTCATGTTTCATCTTCAAGGCGCCTTGTAATGCATCGTGATTCGCAAGGTTGCCTCATGGAAAATGAAGTACCGCATGGTTTGTCAATCGCTTCTTTGTATGTTTGAATAACCCAGCGATCATCAAAGCATGTGCGTGAGTGTCAAACCATGACCGGTTTCATTACTGTATCGATGACTCACTATTACTGCTATCTAGACGCTTGCAAGACTTAACTGCAAGCGCCTAAATGTTACATCTTGCTTCATGGAAGAAGAAGCTGATTGTGCCTGCAGAATGTTGTCGGTTGCTTCCATAGGCGCCACCCGACCTGCTGGAACATGACTCGATCTACGGGGTGTTCCGGAAAGCCGCTCCTCGCCAAGTTGCGAACATGAGCCTACCAGCCCCTTCCTTCATTAACGGATCAAGATCTTTGAATGGTGTGTATCGAAGGTAGATACACCGCTGAAAGACATGATATTTCAGCCGTGCGTTCCACATGCAGAAGCTTTGGAAGTTGATATCAGAGGGATTAATACCGATTGTAGCGAAGACATGCTGCAACCAGGTGGCCCGGGATCATGCGGATAGGCTGATAGTAATGCGGTGTCTGGGCTGGCGTTGGCGGTGTTGGTGCGTCTTCTAATTATATGACAATAGTGCTGATGAATCAGTTTCATGTCTGTGGAACGTCTATGTATAAGGTAAAATACGACTCCACTGGCTATGCTGCTTTCAGAAGTGAGTTATTAGTGACAGAAAGGGAGAGACGTCACCAGTCGACCGGGTTTTCAGCCCTTGAATTTGAAACACTGATTCCTCAAACGCAGTAGGTAAAATTGGACCGTCTCCAAAACCACATCCTTGGTTGACTTCAAGGTCAAGCTGAAATCAGGGTCGGATAAGCAATTGCCGCAAAATTCGGTCAGCAGAGCTTTTATTATGTAACTGCACGTGCGGGCTAGGTATGTCATATTGAACCTCAAGTCCTGACTGTGTTGCCTCAGTACTAGGACTGGATAATAGTTGGAATGGCTTTACAGATAGACAGTTTGGGTCCGATTATATGTGCCATGGTCGCAATGGTCGCAATGCAACATTCTGCCGGACTGAGATCGTTACAGTACTTACGCGGTATTGAGTGACTCGGTCCAAGTTTCGTGGTTGTTTGTTCAATATTTGTTCGTATTGAAAACGGAAGGTTGAGCCAAACATTTAACGTTCTTCTGACTTCATTTCTATTTTCTGCAGATACCCATAATATAGAAAGAACGACTGTCTTCATTCTATTTCTGCATAAGGGAGACTAGCAGACACTATGATATTGAACGAAAGTTGAACCAATCTGTGCTCCAAAATGTTTGTACTGTTTAGTGCTTCTGTGCTATGGTACTACCACCACGTACGGCAGCAATCGTGACTCGGGCAGACTGCAAGTCCGGTGGTGAAGGTCTCCGCGACAAAGTAACGCGCATCCGCACACCAACGTCAAATTCATTGTGAATTTTTTTCCATCCCACTCCGATCTTAGAAAGCTTTGAACTGGTCTACATCTATTTTAGGATCCACTCACAGTCGCTATAAAGCGCCAGGCTTGCGCAGAAAGGCACGCCATGGCAATAGTTCTCTCATACTCTCCATTGTATCTATAAATAAGCTCCGTCCAATCGTGCCACAACACACATAAAGCACTCAATTACACTTTCAGGGGACTGGAAGAATATCAGCTAGGGTCTGCAGCACAGCGTTGTAATCTCCTGTCCTCGGTTTGAAGAGCAAGAGGTGTCGCAGCGGATGCAGTCAAACAAGCAAATTTGTTCATAGCTTTGCGCACTTTCAACTACTATTGTAACAGTCAACATGTGCGTACAATCGAAATTAGTAAGAGGATAGCGATGGACGACAGATATGAATCGTGGCGTGAATGATCAGCCGCAGATCATAGCAACACATCGTATCTACCCACCAACATACAACTTAGTGAGACGATAAGGAGCTCACATTGCTCCCCGAGGGGCTTCTACATATGCCCCCGGCGGAAATGTAGTCGGGTATACGAACGTGGGCTGTCCAGGCGTATACGCATATGGGAACTGTGGATAGACCATCCCTGGCTGCGAGTAACCTTTTTGCATTTGGGCCGGCCATCCGTACAACAGCGATGCGCTGCTGGGACCCATTCCCATCTCCGTCGGGAGGGAATTATGCCGCTTGTTATACCATGAAGCTGCAGGTTTACCATCATCCACCGGTGAATCTGGGTGGCGGCGATGGCGGGAGGAACGGCCCGGGAAGTAGGCATCGACGATTTGCTCGTTCTCGACCCAGGGGAGTTGGTCGAGGGTGTGCAGAAAGCGCTTGATGCGCGTGGCCGGGGGAGGAGAGAGCCAGGGCGGGGGAACTGTGACATAGTCGGTTACGGTGGCAGTTGACGGCTTCGGGTATAATGGAGAGACGTGTGCACTGGTATTGTGGACGACAGGCTGAACGGTTGAATGAGATTGCGAGTATGATTGTGATTGTGAATGAGTATGAGTATGGGAAGAATGAGCATGACCAGTGGAGGAATGTGGGCGAGGATGTGACTCTTGTGTTGCGGTCAGCTCGTTCGAGCGCTCGTCAACTGTTGAGAGGCCTTGAGGGACAACATCCGCTCCAGGAGCATATACTGGCGATGGTGCTGCTGGGGGAGGTGGTTTATGCGCATATAACTGGGGATATGTATGATGCTGTGGCGACTGTGGATATGCATGATGTTGTGGCGATGGTTGCGGATACAACTGGGGCTGGGGCATGTCCATCAATTCTGCGGTCTGCGCAATTGCAGTGGGCGTGAGCGGGCGCAAATTCAAGCTCGATATGGTCGGAAATTGCGGATCATTCTCATGCTGAGCACCAAGCGACGATGCGAAGTCGCTCGAGGGTGATGGACGGTGCGGGGACTTACGCAGGCCGGGAAATTTGCGCAGACCCTTGACGAAGCCACCGACCCAGCGGCGTGCACCTTTCTGCACGCCCATGCGATGTTGAGGGGCGTTAGAGAAATCAAAATCAACCTCCCGATAGTCCTCATGCACTTCTGGCACCTCTTCCTCTTCGTCCTCCACGGTCATGTATTCTCCGATGATTGGGGAGGGGGTGACTCGCATGGCAGGCGACGGAGTTCGCCGCATCATGGGCGAGGAGTGCGCCACGGGGAGTGGTTGGCCCGGAACTAAAGGCGTGGGGAAGTCTACGGACTCGACTGGAGGAGGCGGGTACCATCGTGCATACGGGTCATGAATTGGCGAGGGAGGCTGCTGGCTGGCAGAGACCCATGATACGTCTTGCAGTCGCCTGTGACTATCATATCTGTTTCTGTGAACGGGGCTGGAAGAGTGCTCGCCGGGATCTACGTAGTAGCGCGTGTCCGGACTCGGATGGCTGCGGTAGTCACGATGGTATGAGCTGGCCTCGGACATGTGCGTTGATCACGAGAAGACCAGATGTCAACGTTGTCACTGTCAACGTGAGTCGTAGCTGGGAATAACACGATATCGTGTAGAGAAGACAAAATTGGGTCAATCACCAACAAGGACGTATATAAAAACACGAGGCAATGTCAGGATAGTACTTGTTGCTGGCCTACCTAAGGAACCCAAACGCAGCTCTATTTGCGCAGTTGCGGAACGAGAGAATGGGATAGAATGAACTACTAACAGCACAGACATAGTCAAGAGGTGAACCAACCTGAACAAACTGAGACTCGGACTTACACAAACCGCAAGTTAACCCGGTCACCACGGTCCACCAGCAAACGCGAGAACGTTATCGAAGGTGGATGTGATGTAAAATGCACGTGCACGTGCACGCAAGAATCTTATTCACACTAGCCTACCTATACGTATTGTAACCTCTATTTCAATTCTTATGCCTTCCTGTTGAACTGAACTGAACTGAACGCTATACTTAGTCTCCCCGAGGCTGCAGGTCATATGTATAGGACAGTCATTCCTGAACGAAACTTGAAGACTCTGGTGGCAAGGTATACTTAGCTTCAATTGACATCAAACATTGTCAAGCATTTTGAAGCGCCTTCGTTGTGTTTTGGTTACCTGTCAGGATGCTCTACCCGTCGGGCAAGCTCATTGTGATGCTGGCTGGCCGTTGATGATAATCAAGAAGGAGCCCTGACCGAATATTCGCCACACTTGCATCATCTGTCCACCGCGCAAACGCGATGATTACCATTAATCAAAGTTAACGTCGTGTTACCTCACTTCTGCCTTTACTGTTAGTCTCGATCTCTTCAACTTTTTACATTGGTCGGACCATCTGGAGGACCCGATCATAGCCGAACGCGCAAGCATGGGGTTCCATCGGCCCTGGCGAATCGAGTGTTGTTGGCTAAGTCACGCAGAGACCCAGTATCATACCAATATGAATACATCTTCGAGTCAAGTTCAAGGCCGAATCCGCCTATGTAGAGGTTTGTCGGCTTCCGTGCGTAGGAAAATTTCGACGAGTTTTGGACGTTGGACCGAGGGACTTAGAGAACTGCTGCCCTGAACACAGAACTTTGAAACACATGTTTCAGCTAGAAATTATGTTGGATGATGGAATTCCGGTGTCGTGTTCCAGCTCTCAGCATCCCAGTCACTGACGGTGACGCTAACGACGTCTCAAGCTAAGTTTGAGCATGCCCTCGGCTAAGCATGAACAATGTTACGTCAACGTTACGTCTGTTTGGATATCTGGAGCGACGGCGATTTGAACTTCACGTTACTAACGTCTTAACGCTATGTCCGCTATTGTGCAAAAAATCCTTGTCGTGGGTGGTAATGGGTTGGTCGGTGAGGTTCATCGCTGATCGCATCCGGGGATTGGATGCTGATGTTGCACTTGTAGGTTCTGCCGTGTGCAAGGCTGCTCTTGCGCGGGGTACGGGTGTCGCCAGTATTAGGTATGTCTGATTGCGCGTTCAGTTCGTGCACACTATAGGCACCCTCCTTGATAATACACAGCAAACAGTTCTATGACAAGGACTTCGTGGGCTTGCTCAAGTCCATTACGGGTACCAGCCCGGTCGAGAGACACGTCATCTAGGGGCCTATGACAAAGTTAACCGCGATGCAGGTGACAACCCGCCTTCATGTTAGCTGCGCGCCGTTCATATGCCGTACAAGCCATCCGTATGTGTGAAACATTTGCCGCGAGTAAACCCGCCCAAGGAATTACACATGCTCGCCCCATTGTTTACATTTCCGCAGAGGACTTTAACGGGCCTGCTATATCTGTGCGGTACACAGAGACCAAACTAGAGGTGCGGAGAAAAATCAAGAAAGATCATCCGCAGTATCGAGCAGTACATGTTCGCCCTTGTGAGGATGCATCTTCACTCAGATAATTGAAGGACACTAGCTTCTTTTTCCTAGCTATGATATATGACCCCGAGACTAGGCCGATGACCATCCCAGTCAACCTCTTTACCTTCTCGGCCTGGGTACACGCAGCTATGGTGTCGCTCGTGCGTCCATCACCCGCTGGCTCGGCACGAGCGTGTTCCTGAAGGCGACTGAGCAGGCACCTTCGGCGTGGGTATCTATGGCCACCCTTATGAACGTCCCACCAATTCGTGTCGACCACGCCGAAGCTAACCTTGCAAAGAATGTTACGGGCCCCGTTGGTACGGTGCGTGCTATGAGGGAGCTAATTGGATGGTCAAAAGGGGGTAACACTACCTCGTTGGACCCTTGATCGTTTGCTGATGTGAAAATTGTCTGCTACTGTATCTATATGTAGAGTTCTACTGTCGAGAAGCCTGTCGTACCGACTAATGTCATTGATCGGCTAGCAGGCTCCAACGGCATAATAAACTGAACTAGCCCCACAGTATTCTACTACCTGTACGCTCACCAGCAGAACGGCAAGCCATACACACTGTCGAAGGTCGCCTCTTCGCTATGTCCAAGGTGAGGCTGCTAACCTCCCAGCGTTGTTGTGATGTTTATATTTTGGTCATCTAGGCTACAAAAGCTCAGGTATAATAACTTACATTGTCACAAGAAACAACGTGTCGCTGTAGTTCATTATTATTAGGTATTTTTGGAGACTGTGAACTAGTGGTTAATGCGTTGATGAATGGTTATTTAATGGCTATGTCACTGCGCTGAAACACCAACCTACACCTGTCGACACCCAGCTTACGTGGATATGATTTGTCCAAAACATCGTGTCCCTCGTGCGCGTGAGAATGTACACTGATCATTGTATAGAAATTGAAGATCTAGATAACATGTAAAAATCAAAGGGAAACAAATGTCGTTGATCTAGCATCTAAAGTCATTACAACGAAGTCTACCATAGCTCCCGCCTAAGCTCAGAAGCCAAACCAAGCGTTGTTGAGGTGGGTAGCGTCGTAATTGTTCTTACTTTCGAAGTCAGTCCTGGCGAGGGGTCGGGCAAGGTGAAGTGCCCCCGTGGCCGCACCGATGAAAATCAATGATGGTCGGATCTGGTCTCTAAAATTCAAATATAACCGTAGTCGACCGTCTCCGTCCTAATTAATTGTTGTTGGGTCAGCCAACGAGCACGGAATGAAAGAAGATTAGCTCACTTGACGGGCGTAAGCAGTATCCTTGGCATGCAGCCCCAATGTAATAACCACAATCTCGGAACTTGGTACAACGCACCAAGCCCTGCAGCCAGTCAGTTATCCGCTTTATCGCAGGATATAGCACGAGGCCCATGGTCGAGAGTTCAAGACATAAGCTAAGAGCAAACCAGGAACGTTACAGGTGAGGAAAAAAAGGCAAAAAAAAGACGAACCTGTACTCATTCAATTGCGTCAACAACCAGACACCAAGGGCCAGGCGTGGGATGAAGAAAATGAACGCCTGAAGCATCGAGACTCGTCACCCGCAGCCAAGGGTCTGACTACGGGAGACTAAGAACTTTTGGTAGAGCTTCGACTTTCTCAATAAGTCAATAAGTATCTCCCAACATTGATATTGATCAATGCCCAAAACTTGGCTCATGTCGGGAAGGGAGGTTTGTGGATATCGTACCAATCGTGGTCGCAGCAGTGACCACACCAAAGCGGCTCGCGGAGAAGTTTGAACTTGAAGACACCCATTCCCGTTGGCGTATTTCGGTGGCAGTGTAAATTTCAATACATGAGACTTTGCGCCATGAATGTGATCCTAAAGTTGAGAGCCTCAGGTCTAAGGAGCTAAACAGAGCTAGACTGGCAGTTGCACGATGTTGTCTCCTGCTCCGCGTACTACCCGATTGCATAGAACAATTGCTGCCGACGGATCATTTTGAGAAACTCCGAAAAAAGGAATGTTGAACATGGTCGTGTGCCAACGACTGCATCAATATTATTGGTCATTGCCAACTCGTCAGCGGCCCAGCGCCAACAAACGCAACTTGCTTGTACGTTCCTGCACTGCTTCGAGGTGTAGCCGATGTGCAAGGCTGCTCAAACCCTGTGCCTCCCGTCACTACCCATCTTCATCGCCGGTATCTGGAAGTTCCTACGGGTCTACCCACTCTGCATCCATGTACTGTCATTGCACTCCCTCGACCATGGCTCATGAAAAGTCGCATGGAATTGTGACTGTCTAAATGGAAAAGCTGCCGAAACGCACCGGTAGGGACGGTAGAGATCCTTCTCCATGCGCCGCAGACACAAACTGTATTAGGAATAACTTTCAATATTGCAGCACTATGCTGTTATGGATGTGTGTGGCGAGCACAGACTACCGCCCCCGACTCATAGCGTCACTATCCACCGATTCACCGTTGCAACTTTGCAACTGGTCTGGATCTACCGTCACACTTAGCCGCTCATAAACCAGTTCATTGAGAGCTCGTATTGATATAGTTCTCAAGAACCCTCCGTTCCTAGCGACAGTCGAGGTCTCTCTGTTAATGAGATCGTTTTCTTTAGTGCTGTGGAAAGCTTCCAGTATGAACGTTAAAGGCAGGAGCCTCGCAGCAGTGAGTTCAGCTTGTCTGCATGGCACATCATCACCAGTACAACTACTTTCTGGCCTAACTGATATTGGCCGGATATTTTTCAGAATGTGACCTTGATCGCCACGTTGCACTGATAGGCCACTTTTTCATTTCGAGTCAGACCCATCCCGTTGTACGAAATCACGCTTCTGCTATGCTCCGAAAGGACCCTAGTCAATGCCGTGACGAAGTGTGTTAGCCTCACTGGAGTCTAGGCCGGCGCTAATGGATGGATATATTTCGTGCGCCAACAAGTAGACACCCACGTCCAGTCCAGTGGACACCAACACAGTAGACCTACACTATTTGCTTTCTTGATATGTCATCCAGCGACGCATCAAGCACGGTGGTAGACGCAGATATGTCTTCGCTTCCAGCCCCAATGTAAGAATTCTCATCTTTCCCGCCTTCCAAGTATTCAGGAAGATGTGTTTGTGGGCTTCGTTCAGATATCGTCATGCAGCACCCTCCGGGCCATGGCCTTGGGTAGATTTTGACACCGACTTTTTGTCGACTACGTCAGAAATCTCGATAATTCATGACGGCGGAAGTACTGTATGGAGTGGATATCCGCAAACACATTTCGGCAACTGGACCTCAATCCCAGTGGAACGAAGCAAGATGTTGACACAGTGTGCACAAAAGGGACCGTGCGTCGTATATGGCATTGACGTGATGGACAACGGTCAATTCAAGATACCACACGAGCAAGGGCTGGATCGCTTTGAAGTGTCGCAAGAGAAGGAGGAGGAATTCTGGTCAAAACTAAATGACAAGGAAAGTTTTATTTCGAATGTTTCGTCAGTGAGTGATTATGGCAACATCAGGTGGAAAATGTCCGTGTTCGAGCACTGTTCGTGGATAACTTGACTGCACCAGTTTTGAAGATGTTGGGGACGAGGTTCGTGCTCTAACTTGATTGTTTTGCAAGCACGAACGGCACTTTCCTTTAGGTATAACATCGAGCCATTCTTCTTCTCATCTTCAACGAACTGGATTCCTTCGCGATACCAGGAAGAGGTTCAACACGGAAAGGGAGATCGTACGTCTGGTCACTACCTCTTGGTCCAAGGTTGCTTACCTGTTGTTCTGAGTAGATATCACAGTCACCCTTCCTTTTATTCGGACAATGGGGAAGGAAAAGCATATAACTCCGCCGTGTAGTCCATTAGGTGAAGGTTCATCATTGTTTCGACGATTGACACTTCTCATCGCAACACATACAGGAAGGAAGAGCACTATAGACGTTCTGGCGCCACTCCATCTGCACGGTAATTCATAATTGCTTTTACAGCAATTTTTGTTTGATCCTTTTTACAGGCGAGCACGTTCTTCTCATCGACCTCCTGGCAATTCATATGATCCGCGCGACATATTCATCTACAATTATAACGTATCATCCTTCCCTGCCTGGTCGCACTACTGCCAAGCGCTTGCATCAGGTCATGGCGCGCGCAGGTAGGAGTGTGTACTGGAATAAAATATTCGAGGCATCTGGAGATCCAACGTTTTTCTTTCTGGCAATCTTGTGGTACGCACTATATGCATGGGATGAGGCATTTGAGGTGCTGTATTTGCGCATTAAACATTTGGTATGTATGCAGTCTATGCAATTTGTAGTAAAGGCTCATCATGCTCAGGAGGGAATCCTGAATGACTCCGACCTCGCCCATACGGCCGACCTCAACCATAAGCTACACAGCCTTCAGGCGCACCTACTCCATTACCAAACCCTCCTTCACGATTTCGAGAAATCGGTCGCATTTGTTAGAGATACCCCTAACCCTGCAATCAAATCCAGTGACGATAGAAACACTACAAATCAGTTAATGCAGCGGGAATGCAAGAATCTCCTTTCCGAGATCAACAGGTTGCAACGGAAATGTTTGATGTTCATCAATCGATTGAAGAATGCCACGGAATTGGCATTTGCGACTGTCAATATCGAGGACACGCAGGCGAGCCTCCGAGACTCCGCAGCGATGAAACAGGTGCGCTGGCAGGCAGGTGTGCGCCGACAGAGCTCATGCCTTCTGCAGATATCGTACCTGACCATGGTCTTCTTGCCCGCAAGTTTTACTGCTGTATGTGTTTGGATGTACAACACGAACAGAAGCGCTCACTGATAAAACAGTCAATCTTCGGAATGAACGTGGCCGAAATTAATCCCGGCTCCTTGGAGACAGTTGCGCGCTACGTCGAGGTGACTTTATTGCTGACTTTCGTCACGACATGGGTCGTTATCGCTTTTCAACCATACAGTTCGATACACAAGTCTGGAGATGGTGTGTGGCAGAGGGCTGCTTGGCCTGTATTTTTCTTTCGTCGTAAGTTTGCGAGGTACTATAGACAGAACTCGTCACGGGAAAACAATCCCTCCTGGCGTCCGAGTCGGAGACGTGATCAATCTTCTACGATGAGGTTCGAAGACGCAGTATGAAGAGGGCAAGATTGATGGGCCGGGTTCGACCTTCAAGTGTAGCGAGAGTCTGAGGATGATGTCAATTACAGTAAGGTAGAATACACTTCGTGGACTCTGTACACCAGTATCATCCCAGTATCATTCATATGCACCTAGTCATTTTACATAGTTTTACATCTTACGCTTGAGCGATTAGCCCTCCTACGTTATAGGCGAGTGCAACAACCTTGGAAAAGTTTCGCGAAGAAGGATACATGACGTGATATATGGTGGAAGCGGGACGCTTATATAGGCCGGTATCCACAAACCCCTAAATTTTTCGTGTGCTTTTCAACTTGCACCACGACGTGTAGAGCGAATGGGACTGGAAACGAACTCCGACATTCAAGTTTCCATTGGCCATAATAGTGCTGAGGAGGATGGAGCTTCCAAGTGGAAGTCTCGCGCTGCAAGCCTCGCAACAATCGACGTTACCCCTGCGAAGGGGTCAAAGCGGAAACGCCAGTCCTCCCAAGAACCCCAACCCATCGCCTTAACATCAGATACAACGGGAATACGCAGGCGCAGGCGCACGCATTTACCGCATGCCCAGGCATGAAGTGTTTGGGCTAGAAGATGGGAACATCAGTCTTGAATACTCTTCAGGGTGATGGCTCGTGCGGCACTCGGAGCTCTTTTCAACAGCAAAGACGAACACTTCGGGAATGATACCCTCGTAAAGACAGAAGAAGACGAGCGGATTTACCACCTTGCTAAACTCGAGGGAAAAGATCTAGAGGCACTGCTTCTGTTTTACGATAACCCTGTGTGAGCGGCGTCTTGTTCGGATGCGAGAATAGCTTAGTGGTGTTTGGGTGCAGGCAGCTGCCCGGGGACCTCTTTGGGGCTCAGACATTGTCTCCCGATGGTGGCGAGGTGCGAAGCGTGGGTTCGGCTCGTGCACGACTCAGGGATTCACGACCGATATCGGCATGACCTGCTCTGTGGACTGTCAGTGTTGATGTCCATTTCGTGGGAAAATGAGGGGTGGTGCAAGGATTGTCAGCATAAGAGGCTTGTAAGAGGCGGCGTGTGTAGCTCGATATACGGAAGAATATTTGGGAACAGATTGATGGGTGGATGGGCATTGGACAGCAGTGAATACATATCACAGACGTGGGATGTGAAGTGGGAGCCAACAGGCGTTGGAACTATCTCATCAGCGACTGGAATATCAAAGGAGTATCTGATTTATTAATTAGTCTCGAGCGTGTTGTAGGATTAGAGCGCTATAAATTTAGGGGTTTGCCTGAAGGGGGTTCAGACAAAGGAAAGCCAAACAAAGAGCACGCGTCCGGCGAAAGATCATCTGCAGTGAACTCGAGAAGTATAGCGACATCGTCTGGAGTAAAGTAGAGATGTCTAATATCGCTTCTCTCCTCCAAGCTTCCCTCCAGCCTGCTTCCAGGAAACAAGCAGAACAGCAATTGCATGCACTTGCGTCACAGCAGGGATTCTTGACACACCTCATTACACTAATCCTCAACGTATCCTTGGATCGCCCAATACGCCTAGCAGGCGGAATATATCTCAAAAATGTTGCTAAACTACGATGGGAAGAGGTGTGCAATATGACCTCTCCGATCATGCTCATTCATCTCGTCTGTGGCTCAAACAGGATGATGCGCCTCTCCCAGAAGCAGACAAGGCAGCCCTCAGATCTCAGCTAGTACCGGCCATGATTACACTGTCTAATCCTGCAGATAAAGCGATTCGCGCTCAAATTGCCGAGTCCGTCGCTCTGATCGCTGAGCTTGACTTTCCTTCGAAATGGAGTGATCTCATTGACGTGCGATATCCTTGTTTGACCACAGACCCGCTCTCTAACGCTTCCACAACAGCAACTCGTCTCATCACTCTCCCCTACGGACTACAGCATCAATGTCGGTGTCCTGCAGACCGCTCACTCCATCTTCAACCAATGGCGAGCCCAAGTTCGTTCGGACGAGCTGTTCACGGAGATCAACATCGTGTTATCGAGATTCATGCAACCCTTCCTTGATCTTTTCAACCAGACTGCAACAAGACTGCTCTCTTCCCCCGTTTTACCTGATATTGCTATCACTACACAAGCCCAGATTATCCTCGTTGATATATTTTACGACTTTACATGTCAAGATCTACCCCCGGGTATCGAAGATGCCCACGACGCCTTTTTTGCTCCACAGACTGGAATCTTTCAGCGTTTTATGTCATGGGACCCTGCAGAGCTTCAAGTCGATGTGGGCAACGTCTTTGTCGTCCACTGCAAGTTGCTGACTCGTCGTTTAGACCGATGAAACACAGCCATCGCTGCCTGCTCAATTGAAGACCAAGATTTTTGAGATTGGGGAGGTTGGTAACAGGTCGGAAATGGGCGAACCAACGCTAACATGCATAACAGCTTTACATCAAACTGTTTCCCGACCAACTATCACGCTCGCCTGCTGTGGAGGGATTCGTACAGAGCGTATGGGAGCTCGTAGGGTCGAACAAGCTCCCTGGTGTCGCGGACGACTCTGTATGTTTATTTCCGTTTTCCATTTATTTTCTAGTAACCTGATTGGCATTGGCATTGGCTTGCTAGCTCGTCTCTCAATCTTTGCGTTTTATCTCCACCGCAATTCGGTCGGGTTACTACAAAGCGCTTTTCTCTTCGCGTGATACTATTGCCTCTCTGATACAAGGCGTAGTCATCCCTAATATTGGACTACGCGACCATGAGATGGAGCAGTTTGAAGATGAGCCACTCGAGTTCATTCGGCTTGACCTGGCTTTCGGAGGTAGTGCATCAGAAGTGGCGACTCGACGTCAAGCAGCCGCAGACGTGCTGCAAGCGTTAGTTAGCTCGGGATACCAAGCTGAGGCCACGGAAATCGTGGGGTCGTGGATCACCTCCGGATTACAGCAGTACAACTCGAATCCCGCCCAGAACTGGAAGGCGAAGGACAGCGCTATATACTTACTCACTGCTGTTGCGACGGAGGCGTCGACGACACAGGTGAGCTGGTGCCGTTGGTTTTTCTCGACGAGCGCTACTATCTGACAGTAACAAAAGCATGGTGTCACGTCGACGAATGCATTGGTGGACGTCGTGAAGTTCTTTTCCGAGCACGTGTATCAGGATCTGCAAGCACCAGCTGGCACTATTCATGAGATCCTCTATGTTGATGCGATTCGATTCCTTTTGACTTTCAGGAACCAGGTCTGTGCTTTTCGATATAAACTAACACATCAGCGCTGCTCACACTCCACGCAGCTGACGAGCGATCAACTTCTGTCGGTGCTCCCTTTGTTAGTTCGGCACTTGAATGCGGACCACTATGTTACGTATACATATGCTGCGATTACAATCGATCGTATACTGTTCATCAAAAAGGGGACACAACTGTTGTGGGTCCGGATTCGAATGACGGTGACCTTGCACTGACACCTTCACTCCAGGTTCTCACAAGCTGACATCCACGACCTCGCTGCTGACTTGCTCAATGCACTCCTGAGTAAGATAGAAGCTGCTGGTGCTCCCGAAAAGGTCGCCGAAAATGACCACCTGATGAAATGTACGCCAATTACATACATGAGTCCTGTTCGCAGGTTCTGACTCCCGTGTGCAGGCGCAATGCGCGTAATTGTCACCGCACGCCAAACCCTCACTCCTATCTATCAGCAAGTCCTCCAGCGACTGGTCAACATCCTTGGTGTCATTGCGAAGAACCCGAGTAATCCCAATTTCGACCAGTATATCTTTGAAAGCATATCAGCGCTGTTGAGGTACGTCTTGGTTTCAGATTGGGAATCTTGCCTGACACTCGCTGTGTAGGTTTGTTGTGAGCGGGACACCTTCCACTTTGCCCACGTTCGAGCAGGCACTTTTTGGCCCTTTCACTTTTATTCTTCAGCAGGACATAGACCGTAAGGACCTATTATTATAACTTACCCCTCATTATTAACCTATCGTGTAGAATATATCCCCTACGTTTTCCAAATTCTCGCTCAGATGTTAGACGCACACTCCACTGGCGTGCCATCCGAATATCGCACCCTCCTCCCATTCCTCCTCACGCCCACATGCTGGCAACAAAAGGGCAGCATCCCCGGTCTCGTGAAGCTCCTCAAGGCGTTCCTCGCCCGTGATGCCACCGAGATGGTCAACACAGGGCAGATTACAGCCGTGCTGGCCGTCATCCAGCAACGCCTGATACCCTCCAAAATAAACGATGGCTGGGGCTTTGAACTTCTGCAGGGCGTCGTGCATTTCGTACCCCCGTGAGTTTTCGTGAGTTTTGCTACGGCGAAAGGGCGTGGAATTAACAGCACCGGCTGGTTAGGTCGCAGCTCAAACAGTACTTCAAGCCGCTCATCATGACGCTGCTCACAAGGATGCAAACGAGCAAAACGGATAAATATGTGTATCTCTTTTCGCACTTCCTCCTCTTCACGATGGCCATCAATGTTGAGGGGCTTGGGCCGGACTATGTCATATCCGCTATTGAAGAGATTCAGCCACAGTGAGGCGCATCTAGCCATTTATATCTCCGTTGCATCCCTCATCTTATTCATTTTTCCAGGCTTTGGTCACAGATTCTTGTCAACTTCATCGTCCCGCAAGTGCCCAAGATGCCGCACAAAGATAGGAAAGTCGCAGCTGTCGGTCTCATCCGCATGCTTGCACAGAGTACGATCATGCTTACGCCTCCGAGCGCACAGAGCTGGTGAGTTACGTTTCCTCCCCTTCATACCAATAACTCAAGTCCCTCTCACAGGCCCCAGGCATTCGTCTCTGTTGTCAAGCTCTTCAGTGAGCCACAGTATCTTTCCAAGTCCAAAGACGAGGAACAGACTACTGGTATAACGGAGATTGACTTTGAGGAGCAGACTGCAGGGTATCAAGCTGCGTATTCGCGGCTCGCTGCAGCGGAGGGCGCGCCTGTGGACCCCGTGGCGTATGTGCGCGATCCGCGGGACTTTTTGGGACAGGCACTGGTGAAGGCGGGCCCGCGCGTGAAGCAATTACTGGCTGCGGGTGATGCGGATGTAGTACAACCGTTCGTGCAGGCACTTGTGGCGTCGGGGTATGCGATTCAGTAGATTCCCTTGGGGCATCATTCGTATGACGGTGTGGATGACACTGCACTCTTCGCGTGCTTGATGTATGTAGATAACCGGCCAATATGATATCAATTTGACTTGAAGTTGTGCTATCGCGTGGAGTTCAAGTAAGGAGTGTGACAAGCTCCACCCTCTTTCACATCTCCGGTACGTTGTACATGATGTAAATTCCATATGTGCATGTATTGTATATGTCCTATAGCTAAAAATTATCTGCTCAACTGGCCAAGACAAGACGCAGAGTGGAGACTGAGAGCAAGCTACCTCGAGATGTACCCTGCTGACTGAGCTATCACGGTCTCTAGCAGGCCCATCGAGCAACATCTTTTAGTTTAATCCGAGATGTTAGATCTCGCTTCTCTCTTTCAGAAACTTGCATCCTGGAGATAGGCCGCGCAGAGGAGCAATGTGACCAACGCACTCCTAGCACGACCCAAGGACTGTGCTCCGATAATGGCAACTTGCACTCAACCCACTTGTGTGTTCTGATTGATTCTGCGGTCGACTTTTCCGCAAAGCGGCTTCATTGATGTACAGTATACATACTTGTTTGACTTCAACATCATCTGCGCACGGTAGCCAATACTATTGTTTTCAATTCAACTCGCGGTGACTGACAAGTCTGGTCTATCGTGTGCTTGGGTGCGGTAATGTACAGTGCAGTGTTCGTGTCCGACGAGAGGGATGATTGTATGTGTCGCGGTACACCATAGTCGGTGGGCATCACACAAAGTGGCGCGCGAGTAGAGGGACCTGAAGTCTATACTGAGGCAACGGTGTAGATGCTGGGACAATCGTGCTGTGATGGTGTCACGTCAGGTGCACTGTAGATGCTGGGACAAGCATACTGAAATGGCGTCGCGTCAGGTGCAGTCAGGATGATGAGAAGAACAGGGTCGCCTACGTCATCATTATCGACCAGTTCCCGTAACTCACGACGAGAGTTTAGACTTGTAGGGGTGAGGTTTTTATTGTGGAGGTTGAGATATGAACTTACACGCTAAGGAAGCTATTCAAATAACCTGCAAAGCGAGTGGATAAGTTGATGACGAAAGACGGAGTGAGGAAGCGCACAGTGGCTCATGAGGACGTATGGGACAAGAAAGGCACCGTTGCGGGGGCAGACGAGAAACTGAAGGGACAATTTGTGAGTGGGCTCACATCTACTGTCAAGATGCGTACCAGGATGAGAAATAGTGTGACATCTATGCTGAAATGACGAGTTAGTCGTCGAACAACGCTGTGTGGAGGAGAAGATTACCTAGTTATCAAGCCTACGTTGACAACAAGCACGGTAAGTCGGGTGATGAGTCCGCCAAGTCTTGACAAAAAATGAGCCCATCAGAAGAAAAAGAGAGATGGGACGAACCTTCCTATCCCGGTGCGGGACTTATGAAACAAGTACACTTGCGTAGCAGCAATGAGGACATCACATGCCATCGAAGATAGGTAGAAACTAGAAGCCGGCAGCTGAGGGTCGCATAAGGCGCAGAAGCTGACTGACAAAAGTATAAGTAAGCTTACGTTGCTAACGTGAGTGCTATCCCACAGGGGATCGCGGACACTTTGGGATATGTGAGCGTCAATGTCGGATAGTAGACCAAGGAAGCTCACGTTTTGATAACCATTGCTGCGACCGATGAATACGAGATAACAAAGAGTAGAGCTAGGGCTTACCTGCGCCAGATCCTGCATGTGAGTTATGAATCAGCCATGTCGCGTCCAAAACAGGGCATTTTTACCTAACGCGACCGATGCTAACAGGACCTGTGGCGCCGGTACTAAGTAAACGGGGAACGGACGCGAACTTTCTGGACTTACTATAAAAAATGTGACTAGAATGTTTCCAAAACTAACTAGAGAGCTTTCAGTGGAGATTTTCGAGAATGTTTGCGTAGACCTCACGTCGCCATATACGATGAGCGTATGTCCTGGAACGGGGAATAAGTACTTATCGCCGTGAAGCAAATGACAGACGTACAATTGCACCAGAAAAGCTATTATTGACTGTGACAGGCTGAGTATGCTTCTGAGTGGAAATAATAACAACCTACAGTCACGCCCATGGATGCCTATAATAACTGGTTACGACACTGTAATATGATATGATGGAACGCGAGAAGCCCACCTCAAATGTTCTAGTCAAATGAATATGTGCGGAAACGACATGTGCAAAACGACATACTTTGATACACGGGATGACATTTCTATGTCACCTTGCCACGTGATGGTATAGTGATATATTGATGCGGCGACAAGGGCGAGTTGTGCTGTGTCCAACGTCCTAGGGAACGTCAGCTACAATAAAGCAATGGATTTCAAGTGGCAGACCACAGAAAAGCTACCTGGAAAAAGATGCGTGAAACTTGGCGATGCAGTACATCATATACGGTACTTACCAACGCCTTCATAGTCCATCTGTCTTTTGGATAAGTCTGGAAATACCACAAGGTCTGGGCGAGAGTAAAGCCATAGAACCTGGTAACAAAGTTATTCATAAGGGTGTCGGACTCGACTATAATGACCTCACAGGCTAGAAAGGATGACTCCTGATAATAGTCAGTAGGATGTCAGGAAGGGAGGTGAGGATTAATATGATACTGACCAATGAAATGTGAGGGGAGAATATTGATCATGGTAGAGAATGTAAGGAGCGTGAAGAGGAAGTGGATGACGAGGAAGAGCGGGGCATAAAGATATCGAGGATCGACTGTGGGATGGATATACGTGCCGTTTTCTACGGATTGAGCGCTTCGATGAACGACATGAACGACGAGAGAAGTTAAATTGCACGGAAGGGACGTTGGATCCGACCAAAAAAACTCATTCGAGACCTATCAGGACCCATCAACCTTCATTCAGTTTAATATTAATTATCTCATAATAAACGCACTTCGTAAGTAAAAGTACTTAACTCTTAACTGTTTCTTGACCTGCTTCCATCCCATGGATGGTCCACCGTGTAATGAAACGTGTACTCCGATCTGCTTCAAGCTTGTCCTTTTGCGCCAGTCTCGTCAATCACGATTTTCAGCATAAGTGTCGTAAATTCGCAACGAGCTTCCTCGCCAAATTCCGAGGAGATCTGAAGGAGAAGGACTCGACAAAGCAAGTCTCATTGAGGACCACATTCGGCTACAGCCGACAATCGAGTTACTACATATATTATCGGACATAAGTAAGTAAGGAAAGTACTATTAAGTCAAATAACTTACCTTCACGCGTGACGTTACATACATGAACTCCGAGTCCTCAGCTTCCATAACCCCAAAATTTACACTCATAGCTCCTGAACCACGTCACTCATCCACATCCTTGTGCGACGCTTGGCTGCGCGCCATCGAAGAACACTTTCCTGACCCAATCGACTCACCCTTCACCGTCATACAGGGTAAGCTCCATGACGTACATCCTGAACGCTTGCGCTGCGATTGTGTGGTGTCCCCCGCCAATTCATTCGGAATCATGGATGGCGGGTGAGTGGGTCGCTGATCTCCCAACAGAGCATCCCATTTACCCACAGCAGATTTGATCATGAACTCTCTCGTTTTTTCAACGGGACAGGTGATATGTGGCGCTTGACCAATCATTGCCAGTCTTACATTCGAGATCTCTGGCATGGTTACATCCCCCCTGGTTCCTGCATGATAGTGCCGCTTCCTGATGATGCCGCTGGTGCAGACAACCCGTGGGATGCACGCGCTCTTGCCATATCACCTACGATGCGCACCCCAGAGGATGTCAGTTGGCACCAAGACCTCGTTTACAATACAATGTGGTCCCTTTTGGTGCAACTCGAGCGGTGGAATAAAGTCTCTGACACCGACGGCCGCGCTAAGATTCAAACAGTCTTGATGACAGGGTTTGGGACGGGTACCGGAGGCATCGGAGTGGACAAGTGTGCACAGCAGATGGTGCTTGCGGTGAAGCATTTCAAAATGCCCTTGGCTGACCGCGTGCGTTGGAATGATGTAGAGCAGCGGGCAAGGGACGTCCAAGCAACTGTGGACTCCCATTCCGTTGGCAACGCTAGAACAGTCTAGGACCGTTTGTACTACTAACATTGGCAGCTCCCATCTTGATCTTTGCGGGAGCCCTTGCCCTGAATTAAGTCGATCCCCCTCAGCGCGAGTACTTCCCATACCTAAATTGATTCACATGTCTGAATATTGTTCCTTCATAAGTGCATCGTACATCTGGTAAGTGTTTTGCTTTTTTATGCGATTGGCTATCTTTCGTACATAGTATGAAAACATTTCTAGGAATGACAAACGACAAACGCTTCCGGCGAGTGGTCCTGTCCGCTCTATTCCGGATATTATGCGCACTGACACTTAGCTCCAATGACCGGTCTATTCCTCGAACTACGCCGAACTCGTAAAAATTGTACGGGAAAAGATGTCGCACTTTGCATGGATGTATTATCACCGTGTTTTTTCTATCAAAGGATACATGACTTACTATCTTTGTTCTACAGGAGATGTTCCCAGCATCACTGTGCTCCTGCAGCTTTCCCATCTCGGCGCATCTCGATGAGGCAGCATTAGAGCTCTTTTGACGAGTCAAAAGAAGACGACCCTACGGGTAAGGCGCCCCTGCCAGATTGATCGATACCTGGTCATGGTTTAGGGTATTATTTTCCTTTTTCAACTCGGATTTTTTGGTGCTTCTTCTTTGCAAAACGGCAAAGCTGCCATAATGTCTCACGACACATGCGACGTTTGCCTTGTGGCGCTTTGCACGGCGTAGAAATTACTTGGTTGACGATTCCAGTCACTCCAAGTACTTTGCTGAGTGTAACTCAGGAACGAGAAAAACTGTCCTCGCGACAGCACCAACATGCGGTTGTCTAACGTGGAGATAGCTATGTTGCCGATGTAGTCACGAACGCTTGTGGCTTGGATGTTCTACTGCGGCGATGATGAGTGAACGTGCAATGACTTAACTCGATGTGTCGATAGGTGTAAGCCATGACGGCAAATGGTGGTAATGAATTCTAATTCCTAAGTTTTGTTTCGGGCACCTGAGTCGGTATATACCGTCGTAGGGAATCACCGTGCCAGCTAGCCCTTTTGCCGTGAGCATGTCTGTGTCACTGATCGGTTCAAGTTCACAAAGCGTACAGAAATGCAGCAGAGGCGTGTACGTGTTAATTTACGGAGGCGAGTCTCGAACCTGATCATAAAAATTCCCGCTGCCCTGAAGTGCTCAGAGGATAACGGCCTCATCTATATAATTGGACCTGTCAGTAACTACTGATAGCAATTTAAATCGTGCCATCGACTGAAAGTATAAGACCGAGTAAATTAAGCGACCACGTACTTGAAGCAATTTATGTGAGAGATCGACCGCATCTCTTCTTTGCGGACTTGTATATTGCTGGTACAGTCAGAGCCCTCTACCGAAGATGATGCGGGGTATCAATTGAAATAGCAATACCATGACATAGTAGAAGGGATATCCGTCCATGAGATCGTGAAATGTAGTCGTCAGGATACATATCCATAGTGGGGGATAGCAGTTTATAGCAGAAGCACAGCAACAAGGAAGAGAGATGAACACACATAGGGCACTGATTGACAGTAAGATGATGGCAAATATCAGCCTGTTCTGCCCTGCGAAATTGCATTCCTCGCCGCGACCTTCTTCCTAAACTTGACTTCGAAGCTGGACAAGTACCATCAATAAAGGGATCCCGCGATAACGAGGGCGTGCGCTGTGGCCTCGGCACAACTCTTCATCCCCGGGGAAGGTTTTTCAAGCTGTTCCACATGGTATCAGCATACCAGCCTGAGCGATACTGGCGCTCATTGACATGCAGATGATACGTGGGGGGGTGTCGGTATACCAGGGACAGGATAGTGGATACTCGAGTGCTGAAGGTGCGGAAGATGAAGAAAGCGGTATAGTAAAGAGCTTTTGTAGGGTCCATATCTGGTAATGAGGTATGGTGTTGCATCACGATGAGAACCAAGAATGTTCACGACGTCGTAATAGTGGGCCTCGTCGGTTTGGAATGAAGGAGAACCCAGTCCCGGTGACTGTTCGGATGAAGTGTCTCATCGGACCATGTGCCGTTCCAGACACTACGGCCTCAGAAGAAGTGCCATTGATCCACTGACTGAAATAAAACATGAGGGATGTCGTGTTCCACACCATTAGTACATTTGCGATAACTCGATGCAACGCCATGAGCATTTCAACATATTGTACAATCATGTCGATTATAATCCTTGAGAGCACCAAGGCATTACTGTCGGTATATTGGGCCCATCTGGGCAGTGGAACAAAGGTGGATTTAGACAGATTGAAACGGCAGTCAGGATGATTGAACTCAGTCTTTTGAGTCGAGCATAAGAAGTGCGTAAGGACTTTCCTTTTTGAGTGAGTTGTGGGCTACTTGCCGGCAAAAGGCGGCTGTACTAGGGTCGTCGTCCACCTATGCAAACCAACTGCCATTATGGTGTACATTTGATGCACAGGCAGCCGCGCAGAAGCAACCCACGTATATCGATAACCTTTTGAGGCTGTAGCCACCCCTAATCTAGCGTGCACCGCCAATGGTGACCACTTGACGGTTTTGAAAGCAAGAAGTAAGTCTATTTGGAATCAACTCTTGGACTTGATACGTACGAAGGAGCGACTGTCTTCCTTCCATTGGTCTGGCTAGGGGAGTCGGGAGACCCAAGCAAGTTACATCCCTCTTCCTAGTCGAGTCTTTGTGCCTCAGGGTGAGTCCTAGCTGCACATTTTACTTCCTGTATCTAAAATCGTGTTTGCAACCCAGTCATAACGTACGCGCTTAGCTACCTGATATCGGTTCTTTCTTCCCTTCCATCAGAATCTGTACTGCAGAAAGACTGACCTACGGCGCTATGCTCAAAAAGATGTTCCAGAACAGTTAGGTTTGCGTTCTTTCGACACCGATATCTTTAGGACAACTGGTTACGCCCTCTGGCGAGCCCGTTCGCACGGGTAGGTAAATACCCGCATGGACGTCGAACCCCTTGGCTCGTGCCTAACAAAGGTCGCCACGTGGACCCACGAATATGCAAGGCCCGGGCTGCACAGAAGCTGTGTTACCGTCTGTGACTCTGTGGGCATAGAGTCGAACGGAGTTTACCCTACTGCGGCACTTTATGTATTTCGCCTGGCTACCGACGACTTGGAGTCGATGTCACACAGATACTGCATTTGCAGGCTTGATTTCCAATACTAATAATCGACAAGTGGTGGCCGGTGTCCAGCGTACGGTTGACACTTCTGATCTAAACAAATATGCCAGCTCGCCTGAACGGTCAAGTTGAGTGTGGTCTGTTCTTTCGTACTGTGCGTCGTGCTGTCCGCCGAAGTTATTACTCCACTCTTTTCATTTGAGGACCAGGCTTGCTGTCGGGAATGCTATCGGTCTTTGTCTATGCGAATCTCAGCCGGTCTCCTGCCTTTTTTAGTCAATGCCTCTTCTATCTGTGTTCTCTCTTTATACAGGCTCTTGCTATAACTCTTGCGATAGACGTAAGTAAGTCTCCCTGGCACACGAAGGACGAAAGGAGTGGTATCTTTCTCTCTCCTGATCCAAGAGCTCCACTTACTTATGTTTACAGTTGTTACGTGCGCGACAGTTTCATTTCCGTTTGTTTCGTTTTCCATTTTTATCTCTTATCTTTACCGTCCCCCCTAGTTTGACAAATCCGAATCCCCTTGCTACTTAATGAGCAAGTTGATCAGCTCCGTCCTGCGCATTTACCTCTGTGTTCTCCTCCCATTACAGGTGTCTACGCGCACACCCAAGGGAGTAGACACTAGAACACTCGTCATTTCAAGCAGCAAAAGGCACTGCTTCTAACTATGCTAGTTGGTCAGTCCATCCATCCCACGAGGAAAGATATTTTCTTGGACACCCCGAGTCACTGTGTCTGGGGATCTAATTGGTCTCACTTTGCCTCGCAGAAGCGCAGGCTGCGAGGATTAGCCTTGGGATGAGCAATAGATTGCGATGTAATGAAAAGAAACAGAGCTAGAGTGACGACAGGCAAGTGAGAAGAGGCGAGGACCTCTTAATTGCCCGCGCGCACTAGGAAAAGGAAGGAATCTCCGCTCAGATAGAGATTGCTCAGCATGTGCGTCATGCCGAGAGCGCCCGGAGCGCGTGCCACAAAGGCAAAGACCCTGAGTAGGCCCGCACGTGGAGAAACTCGAGTGACATGCCTCAATCTCATGGATAACGATGGTAGTTGCCTGGTAGCTCCATCCTTCGCGTGTTCTCATCCCATGGAGGGCATCTACGAGCACACCCACGGGAGTAGGTAAACAACTGATCGCTAGGACACTTGTCACTTCAAGCAGCAAAAAGGCCCTGCTTCTAACTATGGGCAGTTGGTCGGTCCGAAAAAACCCACCCTACGAGAAGATATTTTCTTGGATTGTCTAGCTGTCTGGGGATCTGACATGCCTTAATCTCGTGTATAACGATAGTGATTGCCTGTCACTAATCAGACGAAGAACGCCAGTTGAGCTGCATACGTACGCCTCGTGAAATTTGGACGTCATCGCGAAGCTGTGCGGTAGATAATATACCAGCTAATACCATCGTTACATGATCATATCGCCATCGTGAAGCTTCGAAGTCGATCATATCTAATACGCAGCGTACCAGAACTGTATCAATGTATGATCAACAGCCTATTTAATTAATACGTGGTACGTGTCAGCTTTCAGTAGGCCGTCCATCAGGCCTAAGCTTTGCCAGTGGTAGGTTCAATCAAAACCCCAAAGCAGATAAGACGGGAGGCACTAATGTATTGCATGGTTATGGGGTGATGATGCTTTGATGATCCAGAGAGTGCGGCTCTCGATCTGGTGTCGACTTGATTCTGCGGAGATTAATATTAGACTACGTCGTGTGCGGTGCCACCGTGCAGTCTCCAGCACTGAGTACTAACACTAGTAGATTACTAGTACTTATCAATTGCCGAGACTGGCGCACGTTAGACGTCAGCAAACCTTGCTAGTGTGTGACCTGGTTGATCCGGCGAGCTTGTTAACCGATAAGATAAAGACTTGCCTGTTTTCGTTCATCTGACACTGACAATTGGCAAATTTACTCGGTACCTGCTAAAACGCGGTCAACCATTTCCACGGACAGCCCCGTGTAATTGGATGGATCGCAGAGCCCCTCAAGCTCCTCCTTCGACAACCCACTCTCCCGAACTTTATCATCCGCATAGAGTAGTGTCAACAATGGGACATCCTCCTGCACGCTCCGCCTGCACAGTTCATATACCAAATCATGTGCAAACTGCCTTCCTAATTTTGGAGCGAGGCCCATCATCACAGCCTCACTTACCACGCCGCCTCTTGTTATTTCCAAGTTATTCTTCATAACGTCTGAATGAACTTCCAACCCCGCAATGAGCTCGGACGTTTTCAATAACGCAGCATGCGTGAGAGTACAGATCTGTGGGAGCACGATCCATTCAATCTCCCAAGGCCCTGTTGAGCGTTCGTGGTCCTCGACCATGGCGTCGTACAGCGCAGTAGAGAGCTGACGCACAGTTGCGCTCATGGCGGTGATATATACGCTCGATATAGGATTACGCTTCTGGGGCATTGTTGAAGAAGAACCGCGGATGCGGATAGAACGGCTCTGAAACTTCCCCGACTTCCGTTTGCATCATGAGCTTGACGTCCATGGCGAATTTAGAACAGGTGCCCGTGAGAAGGGCGAAAAAGCCGCCAACTTCGGCGATGCGATCACGCTCTGTGTGCCACGCGATCTCTGGAACTGCAAGGCCAAGTTTCTGGGCGAGAGCTGCTTGGCATTCGAGACCCCGGCCATCTTTGATAGTGGCAAGCGTCCCTGCAGCGCCGCCGAACTCGAGCACGAGGAGACGGGGTTTTATTTCTGCAAGGCGCTGTTTGTGCCGTTCGAAGGTAGCGAGGAGGCGCGCCATTTTGAAACCAAAGGTCATGGGTACGGCTTGCTGGAGATTGCTGCGAGCAACCATGAGTGTAGTTTTGTGAGTTTGGCAGAGACGGTGGAGGTCAGAGGTGATGGTGTTTAGCGCATCGGAAACGAGATTGAGAGTATCGCGAAGTTGCAGGATTGTTGCGGTGTCAGTGACATCCTGAGACAATGAAGATTTGAAACCTAGTATGACAAGAGTGTATGTGATGTACCTGGGTGGTAGCACCCCAGTGAGCCCATTCGCCTAGACCAGGCTCGAGGCAGTTTACTTTCTGGACTATCTGCTTGACTACCCCAAGGACGGGGTACCCTATCTTTTCTGTTTGTATTCTTAGTTCCTCGAAGTCTATGTTGGTGACATGGCAGAAGTCGAGGATGGCATCGGCTGCCTGGCGGGGAATGATTCCAATATCTGCCTGGACGGACGCTAGGGACGCTTCGAAGAGGAGATAATAGGCAGTGCGTTGGGTGTCTGACCAGATGGAGGAGATGGCTGGCGTAGAGAATATGTTTCTGAAGATAACGGAATCAGTGACGGATGTCATGGCTACTCGTGTGTGCGTCGGGGTACTACTACTCAAATGACAAGTAGTATGCTACGTATGTACATACAAGCTTGGATTTAACGTTGTTTACATGTTTCACATACGTCCGGATCAAGCTCATAGAAGAAGAAGAAGAAGAAGGTTTCTATATGCCGATGATATGGAAATCGGAGTTGCGCCCGCGCTCCGGGCCCCGGCGCGAGATCATCGGTAAGTACCTTTTACTTGTTGCTCCTCATGCCGAGTGAGGAGTGTTCTCGGCGTGGACACAATGAGCTCGGGCATGATGTCGGGCATGAGTATCTCAATACTTGCGTCGGTTCTTCCCGTCCGGCGGCATGGTCATTTAAAGTCCGCGACGATAAGTGCCAGGACCTTTTCGGTTTCATGATGTAATTGTATGTATTGTGCATCAGTACACCGTTTTGAGTCACCCTAACTTCGGAATTACATATGCCTTCTTTTACCGGGCGACTATTTAGTTCTCCACTCTCCTAGCATTGGTAATCAACTTTACATCCTCCCTTCCTTGTCGTCGCCCACCATGAGTACTTCGGGCCTTCAGCTGGAAACTAATCTTCCTCAGGACCAGCCCCATCGAGATGATTCTGGACCCTCAACTCCATCCCGTGTTCCAGTTAATTTTTTCGACCCAGTTGGTGTCGGTGAACTTAGGCGTACAATGACATCACGTTCCATTGCGGACCCTGCTTCACCTAAGCAGACCGACGCTCGCAGCTCATCCTCTTCGGCTTCCGATCAGGCTGGTGCTGATGATAGTTTCGATTTCGAACAGACCCTTAAAAACCTTGTCAGACGGTGGGTTCTACAAAATAAACTGGTTGTCCGTTGTTGACGTATCTTTAGTCGTGGCGAGCACTCCATTAAGAGTCGCGAGCTTGGTGTTATGTTCAATGATCTCCGTGTCGTAGGTGTCGGCGCACGTGCATCTTTGCAGCCTACTATCGGATCTTTGTTTAATCCCGCCGCCATTCTGAGAAACATTTCTGCAATGCGCAATCCACCTATTAGGGATATTCTCTCAGGATTTGAGGGAGTCGTTATGCCTGGTGAAATGCTCCGTCAGTCACTTTTAATCAATTAACGCCAGCTTAAATGTGTGCGCTAATCACGTGTCCTCATAGTGGTTCTTGGACGACCTGGTTCGGGTTGCAGCACGTTCCTTAAGACCATCACAAACCAGCGAAGCGAGTACCATGCTGTGGAAGGCGAAGTTTGCTACGACTCGTTCACTCCCGAAGACATTACAAGACAGTATCGTGGAGATGTGATTTACTGTCCTGAGGATGATATTCACTTCCCGACCCTCACCGTTGAACAAACCTTATCTTTTGCCATCAAAATGCGTACTCCACATGTCCGTTTCGCCGACCAATCCCGCGAACAATTCAATCATGAGGTGGTTGATATCCTCGTTCGCATCTTCGGTCTTCGTCATGCCCGAAACACTGTTGTCGGCGACGCAGCAATTCGCGGCGTTTCAGGAGGTGAAAAGAAGCGTGTTTCGATCGCAGAGGCGCTTTCCTGCCGCGCTCTAATCAGCGCGTGGGACAAGTAAGTTTGGGTTGTTTCATGCCCATCGTGGTGCTGACAACGATATTCCTCTAGCTCCACGCGCGGTCTCGACGCGTCCACAGCTCTTGAGTTTGTTCAGGCGCTACGTATTGGCACTGATATAGCTCGTGTTACCACCATCGTTTCTATTTATCAAGCAGGAGAACAACTCTACAACCTCTTCGACAAAGTTTGCGTGATTACAGAGGGCAAGATGGCGTACTTTGGCCCGGCTAAGAGGGCGCGTCAGTATTTCATCGATATGGGCTACGAGCCGCAAGATAGGCAGACCACTGCTGATTTCCTCGTGGCCGGTATGTTCCATATTGGTTTTATGGGATTTAGCAGTTTATGTCGTGATTTCCAGTGACCAACCCAAGCGGGCGCAAGATCCGTGACGGTTTTGAAGGCAAAATTCCCGGAACGTCAGAGGAGATGGCCGCTGCATTCCTCACTTCTCCCCTTGGTCAAGTTAACCGTGACGCCGTTGAGAACTACCGCTCCCAGTATGTGGGGAAGCCCGAGCGTGTGGATGCATACAAGCAGAGTGCCGGGATGGAGCACGCCAAAACGGCCCCCAAGAGACACTCGTACACGATCTCTATTCCTATGCAGATCAGGGCCGTCATGGTTCGCCGCGTGCAGATCATCAAAGGAGACTTGGGCGCTGTAGTCGTCAACCTTGTGTATGTGTGCAGACAATTATCGTTCATCAATTACCTAACTATCAACTTCGCTCCAGCGTGCAAATCTTTCAGGCTATTATCATGGGTACTGTGTTCTTGAAACTGCCCGATGCAACTTCTGGTTACTTTTCTCGTGGCGGTGTCCTGTTCTTGTGTGTATTTTGCTTCTGAGGTTGCTCAGGCATGAGTCTAACTTGTCCTCAGCGCTATCTTCTTTGGAGCTATAGCTTCGATGGCAGAAATTCCGGCTCTTTTCGCTCAGCGTCCGATCGTGCTCCGCCACCACAAGGCAGCAATGTACTACCCGTTCATTGAAAGCCTCGCGCACACAGTGGTCGATATTCCGATCACATTCGCCGTTCAAGCTGTCTTCGCAATTATTTTATATTTCCTGGTCGGCCTCCAGAGAACGGCATCCCAGTTCTTGTAAGTGTTGCACCTGATGCAGCTGTCGTGTCTCGCTGAATGCAGATGCAGCATTTTCTTCCTATTCATATTTTCTATAACGATAACTATGAAGGCATTCTTTAGAATGGTATCTGCGTGCTTTAAGGCCGAATCTGGGGCTACCTCTATTGCTGGTGTCGTGGTTGTGGTGGTGTCGCTTTTCACTGGTTATACCATTCCAAAGCCCGACATCCCTGGTGCTCTCCGCTGGATCATGTATATCAACGTGCGTTCCTGGATTGCAATCGTAGGTTCGTGTGCTCACAGCTAGTTTGCAGCCCATGCGCTATGGTTTCGAGGCTTTATTGATGAATGAGTTTCACACTCTGAACGGCACTTGCTCTACGCTCATCCCGTCAGGTCCCCTGTATCAGAATGTTTCATTGGCTAACCAGGTGTGCTCTACGGTCGGTGCTCAGCCTGGTCAGGACTATGTCGATGGCAACCTCTTCGCGAATTTGTCCTATGACTACTATTACAGTAATCTATGGAAGGTAAGGTCATGGGTGATTCCGTGCCATAGGGATTCACTAATATAAGCTCTTCAGGATTTCGGTATTGTCTGTGTCTTCCTTGTTGGTTTCCTCGTCATCTTGTTCATTGCAACCGAATTCAACACCGCTTCTGCATTCGATACGGCTGTTACGCTTTTCAAGCAGGGTACGCGCGCTGCTAAGGCTGTTGATGAGCCCAACGACGAGGAGAAAGGCGCTCACCCTGAGCCAGCTGGACCCGTGAGCACAGACGCCAGTCCTGCAGACCTCGAGAAGCCTTCGGCGATGGACATCTTTACTTGGAGGCACTTGGAATACACGGTTCCTATCTCAGGAGGAGAGCACCGCCGCCTCTTGGACGATGTTTCTGGTTATGTTGCTCCTGGAAAACTGACTGCCCTCATGGGTGAATCGGGTGCCGGAAAGGTAAAGTATTACGATGTTCTAGATTCCTCACCATCTGATATATTTTCTAGACTACACTGCTTAATGTGTTGGCGCAGCGTGTCGATGTCGGTGTCGTGACTGGTGATCGTTTGGTCAGTGGTCAGCCACTCCCTGCGGACTTCCAGGCACAGACGTACGTGCACCGTTTGAGAGTTCGGTCAAGTACTAAAACAAATCATGTGCTAGTGGCTACTGCCAGCAGATGGATACGCACCTCCCTGAGTCCACCGTCCGAGAGGCTCTGTTGTTTTCTGCGCACCTTCGCCAGCCCGCGAATGTTCCTACGGCCGAATTGGAAGCATAGTGAGTTGTCATCGCTTCCTTTGCTATTGGCTGATCATATCCTTTCAGCGTCGACAAATGTCTCGCCATGTGCGGCCTCGAGGATTATGCTGATGCCGTCGTCGGGTCTTTGGGCGTCGAGCACCGCAAACGCACGACTATTGGCGTCGAGCTCGCTGCCAAGGTTCGTCCTCGTTGTCGAGTTTTTTTTATCGAGTAATGTACTGATGCTGGGGTGGCATAGCCCAAGCTTCTCCTATTCTTGGACGAGCCTACCTCTGGTCTTGATTCTCAGTCCGCCTGGGCCATCATGAAGTTCCTTCGTGATCTTGCCAACAACGGCCAGGCCATCCTCTGCACGTAAGTTTGTCTTGGAGAGTACTATAGCCCATTTGCTCACAACCTTTGTCTAGGATTCATCAACCTTCTGCAGAGTTGTTCCAGGTTTTTGACCGTCTCTTGCTCCTCAAGAAGGGTGGCCAGACTGTCTACTTCGGTAACATTGGCGAAGGGTCTTCTACCATGCTTGAGTACTTCCAGCGCAATGGTGCCCCTCGATGTGAATCTGACGCTAACCCGTAAGTGCTCTTGGTCGTATTTTCCCCTTCTTGAGTTGACAAATGGTGTAGGGCTGAGTACATGCTCGATGTCATTGGCGCAGGTGCAACGGCATCGTCCACCGTTGACTGGCACACCATCTGGAAGAATTCATCAGAGGCTGCTACACTCCAAGAGGATATTGAGAACATCCACAATGAAAGTCGCTCTCGCCCCGTCATACAGGCACAGCGGCCCACCGAGTTCGCGACATCGTGGGGTCACCAGGTCCTAGCCCTTACCCAGCGTAACTTCCAGGCCTACTGGCGCAATCCAACCTACCTCATGGCCAAGTTTGGGCTTTGCATCGCTGGCGGTTTACTCATTGGTTTTACGTTCTTTAAGACCAGCGATTCACTTCAGGGTACCCAGAACAAGCTCTTTGTATGTGGTATTTTGCGTTCCATGACAGGTTTTTGACATGTTTGATAGGCGATCTTTTTGGCCTCGGTGCTTTGTGTCCCCCTCGCGCAGCAGATCCAGACGATGTATATCAGCATTCGGACTATCTATGAGATTCGGGAGCGCCCAAGCAGGATGTACAGCTGGACTGCTCTCATCGTTAGCCAGATTCTGGTCGAGCTTCCATGGAGCATCATGTGCTCGTCTCTCTTCTTTTTCTGCTGGTATTGGACTGTCGGGTTCGCCAGCGATCGCGCGGGATACACGTACCTTATGTACTGCGTCGTCTTCCCCTTATACTACACAACGATCGCGCAGGCTGTCGCTTCCATGGCTCCAAATGCTGTGATCGCATCGCTGCTGTTCAGTGCGCTGTTCTCGTTTGTTCTTATCTTGTGAGTATTGCAGATGCGCTCGATATACCCTGTCCCTTACTGTTTTGTAGCAACGGTGTCTTGCAACCGTACCGTGCACTCAATTGGTGGCGATGGATGTACCGAGTCTCCCCATTCACCTACTTCATAGAGGGTATGCTTGGTCAAGGTCGGTCTCCTGCGCTGAGATTGTGCGCATGACGCTGACATTTCTTTAGCCATTGGTGGCGCTAACATTAACTGCGATCAGTATGAGTTTGTCCCCGTTATCCCTCCCAGTGGATCCACTTGCGGCCAGTATATGAAACCGTTCATTTCATACGCTGGCGGTTACCTCGCTGACGACAACGCCACCTCCACATGTCTTTTCTGCCCTTACCGTACGACAGACGAATTTATGCTCTTCCGCATTCAACATCTCGTACTCTCACCGCTGGCGCGATGTAGGCATTATGCTCGGCGTCACTGTTTTCAACGTGAGTTTGGTTTGTCATGGTGTGCTTATATCGAGCTAATCACGATCCTTGCAGGTCTTTGCGATTTTTATGTTCACGTACATCTGCCGCATCCGCAAGGGCAACCCCCTAGCTGGTTTGCAGCAGCAAGCTTGCTAGTCTTCGGAAGTAATTCATGATACTGATCTGAACCTAATGACTTCACACACGAGGCCTCACTTTGCTTACATGTACACTAGATTTGTGCTAGATAGTCTGTTTCCCGCAGGCCTTCACACTAAGTATCCATGATAGTAATTCGATACCTGCACTCCGTAACCGTTTACCAATGATTCCTGTAGGGTAACATCTGAAATGAAATGGATTGTCGCCACTACCACCTCGTCTCGACTATGGACAACCTGCTACCCCTAGAAGGAACCAAGGAGCTCGGGACGTTGACACTCGCCTGAGATACGCGATAAGACCTCGCGATGTCCCACTCTGATTCCGTGGACCTGGCAGGCTTCACGGTAGACATAGATTCATGGTGTGTGATGATGGGTGCGCTCCTGGTGCGCGAGTGATCTGAATGGCCCGGGACATTGAGAAGGTACGGCGTGGAGGAAGTGGTATCCTGGGTGGTGATGCTGTCGTGGTCACGGTGCCTGAACGCAGTAGACGCGATAAGGTTGCTGAATCGAGTGCGCATGCTGGGCTTGGATGGGGCTTCGTTGGGGTCATATAGACGCACGAGCTTGCGGGCCGGCCGACCGGGAAACGAAAAAGTTTTCAAGCTCTGGCCTTCTGCATCCGTGTCTGGTACGGGCACTTCAGGGGTTATGGAGGAGAACGGCTTCTCCTTGTGTCCCCAGGACTCTTGCGACAGCCGTAACTTGCGCTTCGCCTTCCGGAGGTACTCGAGGGTGTACTTGCCGATAGTGAAGACGACAAAAAGGCCGAGAACGGTGCTGACGACGATAGCGAGGACGAGGACATTGCGCTGGGATTTGCTTGACTGTGGCGCGGGGTTGATGCCGGGTGTGTTTCCGGAGGCGCGGAGGCTGGGCGTGGGCGAGGCTGGCGCGTGAGCGGTGACCGTGCTTGCGGGGGAAACGAACAAGGGTGTGGGTGTGGCAGGGGTAGTGTGGGGATGCTCGTACGGGTTGAGAATGGTCCCGGGAGCGTCGTGCCCTTGGGATTGGCCAATAATCATTGCCATTGCTGCTGAGGCGGGGCGGAGGCCGTCAGGGTCATGCGACACGCGCGGGTCTGTGGGATCGACCCCGGTGAAGGGAAGCGTCTCTGGCTGCTGGACGTTATCTCTGGGTAATTTGATAGGACGGCTGTGGGTTATGCTGGTAAGGAGAAGAAGTGATAGGAGGAGGGTTCTAGTGGGGGACATGATTCAGGTGCTAAGGTAATGAACGTGGTGTTGTCGTGAAAACGACAGAAAGGGAAATAATCGTGGTCGCGATGAGAAAAAGGAGGTCATGTAATTCGTACATAGGCTGCTTTCATACTGCCTGGAAGAAGCTGGCTGACAAACTACAAGGACAAAGGAAAGCGGCTGACATTCGGAAGCAGACTCGAACGCGTCGAAAATAAAAGCACGTGAACAGAAATCAAGGCGAAAAACAACGCACGTGACATACACGTGCCTACACGTTCAAAACACGCCGAACTCAAATCTTGCACCCAATTGCTGTTTTGCCTTGCTCGCGCCTCTCATTTGTTCTGTTGTTCTGATTGTTGTGCTCACTGTGCATCACGATGACCTCGATACCCAAGACACCATCTCGCTATAGATCACGATCAGATGCAAAGACACCGCTCACTCCATCTATCATTTCTGCCTTCAATAGTATCTCCATCTCCCCGCAGAAACGGTCTCATCCTGCTGACCTCTCAAATCCATTCATCACAAAATCGCGAGCCACATCTCCCGTAAAACGTGCAACTGGAGGTGGCATTGCCGTTTCAGACTCATTTCAGCGTCAGGCAGGTGGAGGCGTCATCAGAAAAGGCGGCATCGAGACCCGTTTGGACGTTGTTTCACGCGACTACTTACCCCCTACATCACAGCCTAGACCAGAGCTCAAACGCTCGAGATCAACCCCTGCTACCAGAGAACGCACACAATCCACTAGCGACAACCGTGATCGTTTCATTACCACTCGTGAAGCCGATGACGTTGCTGCTACGCTTGAGCTCATGAGTCTCAATCCTAAAACCGCATCACCCGGACACACTGCTCGCCTTGCGGCCGCTGCAGGTGTCCCTCTTAATCGCCGCGTGCTGGCTTATCACGAGGCGCCTCCAGCTTCCTCTTCAGACTCTACGCTTTCCCAACAACGTGAACTGGCTCGTCCGTTGTACGGACGCCCAGGTGAACTCCCTTCGTCAACCAGCTCTATAACGAACAAGTCCCGCCGTATTCCCACTCAGCCCGAGCGCGTTCTCGATGCTCCAGGCATGGTTGATGATTTTTACCTCAATCTCGTGTCATGGTCTGTCCAGAACATTGTTGCTGTCGCCCTTGCTGAGAGCACGTACGTCTGGCGGGCCGATACGGGGACCGTCTCCCACCTTGGTGAAGCGCCTGAGGGCACATATGTCTCCTCGGTTGACTTCTCGAATGATGGTGCTTACCTCGGTATTGGTCTCGGTACCGGTGAAGTTGAGCTGTGGGACTTAGAAGCCGGACAAAAGCTCCGTACAATGGGTGGACACCAAGGCCAAATCGCTGTGCTCTCTTGGAACGCCCACATACTTAGCTCTGGATGCGGGGATGGAAGCATATGGCACCATGACGTCCGTGTCCCTCGGCACAAGGTTATGGAGTTGCTTGGACACACAGGAGAAGTCTGCGGACTGAAGTGGAGAGCAGATGGCGAACTACTAGCAAGTGGGGGTAACGATAATGTCGTCAATATTTGGGATGGACGTGTAGGCGATGTTACGGAGGGAGCTCGTGGGCAGGCGAAGTGGACGAAGCGGAACCATACCGCAGCCGTAAAGGTAAACTGTAGCCGTTTGATTGTACGAGATTGGTATATCTAACATTGTTTGTAGGCGATTGCTTGGTGCCCCTGGCAATCTTCCCTCCTGGCCAGTGGCGGCGGCACGAACGACGCAACTGTCCATATCTGGAACAGCGGCACCGGTGCCCGTTTGCATTCTCTCAAAACGCCATCCCAAGTCACCTCCATCATCTGGTCACCGCACAAAAAAGAAATCCTCACGACGCATGGATACCCGACGAATGCAATTATGGTACATGCGTACCCATCACTCGAGCGCATCGCAGAGATACGGGACGCACACGACTCGCGGGTACTGTACACGGCGGTAGGGCCTGCGGGCGACGTCGTGTGCACGGGTGCGGGGGATGAGAATTTGAAGTTTTGGAGGATATGGGAGGGCGTGGGCGCCAAGAAGAAGAAAGAGGGGAAGGAGAGGTCGAGTTCGACAACGAGGTCGGGGATCTTGTCGATACGGTGATCTGCAAGTTGTGCTGGCGCATTCTTTACGGAACTTTACCTGCACAAGCTGTTATATGTATGTTGCTCATATGACCCAGAGTAGTGACGAGTTGTGAATGCATGAGCATCTGAGTCAAATAGTGCAGAGTCAATCCTCCGCAAACTGAATCGGCTCTGGATGCAAGAACCTTCAACGCATTATAAAAGGATGTACTAATTATGGTTGTGTTGTAAGTGTACAGCAATAATCTAATTTCAAGTTTTCTCGTGAGTAGATAAGTATTATTCGTTGGTTCTATGATGTAGTATCTTCATCGTATGCCCTTCCGGATGCGGAATATATATGTAAGCACAAAGATCGCAAAGACCTAAAACCAATCAAATGAGTACGTGTGTCGGGTAGCCAAGTTGAAAGGAACGCACATTAAACACGGCGACGCCCACTATAATGCCCAAGTTTCGCCAGTCATCAGAATACTTGATGTTGAAACTGTTGAGCATGAACTGGTCGGTGGTGCGGTACGGGCAGTAGAGGCACTCCGCCGTCGCACCGGGGTCCGTGAGGTAGCCCCCGGCGTAAGATATGAAGGGATCCATGTATGTCGAGCAATTGAGTCCACTGGGAGGATTGATTGGAACTAGTTCTTCTGACGCGCAATTGATCAGTTGTCCGCCAATGGCTGTGGGGAATCTCAGTATAGGTCACAATCTACGGAGGAGAGCGTGGGCTAACCGTGACCCAAGAGGCCCTCGACGAGGTATGTGAATGGGGACACTCTGTACATCCATTGCCACCAACCCAACGCACGGAAAGGCTGCAAAACACCGTTACTTCAGAGGCGTTAGCGACTGGATCGGCATAAATACGCGTTGGACTTACAAGATGGTGACGAATGAAAATAGCATGGTGAACAACAACGATGCGATCACTGCGTTAGGTGCCATAGATGCGATAGCCTCTGCGATGGTAGTGTAATAGATGGGGAACACGATTCCGTACATGATATATGCGTAGCCCGCTCGATCCATGGCGTAACCGACCGCCCAGTACCAACAAACGAAGAAGAGTGACGAGCAAAATATGTTCCAGGGAATCTCGACAAGGATCTGTGATGTAACTAATGAGGTCCAGCTGTACATTCTGCTCGGACGCTCGCGGATCTCGTAGATGGAGCGAATATTGATGTACTTGGATTGGAGTTGCTGCGATAGGGGCACACAGAGAATCAATGCGAGGAAAATTGACTACGCTGAGATGAGCGTATGGCTTGCGAACGAGAGGTAAAGAAACGCACAAAAAGTTTGTTCTGCGTGCCTTGCAAGCTATCCTGGCTGCGGAAGAAAGTGAACCCAATTAACAATCCACCCGCGAGATTGAGAATGATCTTCGCGATGAGGTACGTCGGATCACGCCAGTATGCTTGGAAGTTGCGCTTCGTGAGGGTGACAGCTTGGTGAATCCATGAGGTGGCAAATTCAGTGTGACGCTCCGTCTCCACCAATGGCTGTGCGCGACCATCGGCGTGTATTCGTTCAATCTGCGCTTGAAGTTCAACAGCTTCTGGAGATCGCTTCCAAATGTCATGCCAGTCGACTGAGGTGGTTGCAGTTGCGCCAGCTCCGATGGTATCCAGCATATACTCAGCACTTTGATTCCAATATGAAAAATGATTCAGTGGTGTAACAAAATAACTTACGGATTGGCATCGGCATCACAGTGAGGGGCGCCGTTGCGCTCAAAGTAATCCAGCATAATCGAGGATTTATCGCCGATATCACCAAAGTAAACAGTCTGACCACCCTTGCGAAGAAGCAGCAGTCTATCGAACACCTGGAAGAGCTCGGCAGAGGGTTGGTGAATTCTGGTTGCAGCGATTAAGTTTCGCATTAAAATCCCAGATCTAGCACAACTTACGTGCAGAGAATGGCCTGCCCATTGTTTGCGAGTTCACGAAGGAACGTCATTATTGCCCAGGCAGACTGGGAATCGAGACCGGACGTTGGCTCGTCAAGGAATAAGAGCAGTTTGGGCTTCAAAATTATCAGCAAGCATGAAAAAAAATATGGCCCCCAAAAGAGTTACCTTTGCTGCGAGCTCAACACCAATCGTCGTGCGCTTGCGGTGCTCAACACCCAATGATCCAACAATAGCATCAGCATAATTCTCAAGGCCGCACATGATGAGGCATTTGTCAACACTATCCACAAGCTTCAGCCGTGCGCGCACTGTAAAAACATGGAAACATACTATGATTCGAGTTCCGCAGATGGGACAGACTCAGGTTGTCGCAGACGAGCGGAGAACATAAGAGCCTCGCGAACAGTTGATTGCGGCAAGTGAGTGTCCATTTGTTGACAATAGCCTCTGCAAGGACGATTAAGGAACGAGTGTGATTGATAGCATATTCACTCACGTCTGAGCCTGAAAGTCCGCAGGAAGGGGCTGCCCGTTGACAAACGGTTCTCCAACGACAACTCCGATATCGGTCCGTTGAGCCAGAACATTAAGCAATGTCGTCTATGGTAAGGAGTTGAAAAAAGCTCGGAAAACAAATATACTGACGAACCTTTCCGGCACCCGATTCGCCCATAAGAGCCGTTAATTTGCCAGGTGCGACATACCCGGAGACATCGTCGACCAAGCGCCGTTCTCCCCCAGATACCGGTACGACGTATTGAATGTGCTGCCAGGTAAATACACCATTGGTTTCTGGTTTCTCGAGAAGACCGTGGGGGGCAGTTGCGCCCGCGGTCCCCGTGGCAAAGCTGTCCAAAGGCGCTGGCTGACTGGATTTCTCTTCGTCTTCTGTAGTGTTAATAGCTTCTGGTGCCCATGTTCCTTGCTTGAAGAGAGTCACCGCGGTATCAAACGCGGAACTGGTGTTGTATTCCGTAGCAAAGAGCAACATCACGAAGAAGCCAACGCCGAAGGCACACATGATACCGTAATCCTGGGGGACATGAGACCTTAGCGAGGACGATTGTGATTAGACGGTCAACTTACTCTCCAGAGATTGCTATACGAGTAGCCATATGACAAGTTCATAAACCTGTTGCCATCTACGGTGGTCATACCAGGCAGTGATCCGACAGTCGTGCAAACTTGGTTCGCCAAAGAAATGTTCTCGTATCCTGGACCTTGGGGAACAAGCGTAGTGCAAGTGCCGTTCAAAGTGTGGAACTCATTCGCCATGATGGCCTCGAAGCCGTAACGAAGAGGCTTCATCAGGCGGTTTAGCTCGGATCATGAACAGAGAAAGATGTCCTCACGTTTATATATGTTATCCATCTGAGGCCGCCTGGGATATTTGGACGAGGAATAGTGTAACCGGTGAACAAGGAAACAAAGAGTACAGCGATACCAGCCACGGACAATGCACCAGACACATCCTTAAAACTAGCCGCGATCATCCTAAAGAAAGCCTTCATCGCAGTAGTCATGGTAAAGATGATCAAAAAGAAAATACTGCAGACCAATATTAGTCAACAACGCTTTAACTACAGACCACTGCTAGATGCACTCACAAGAACTGGGGTGCCGTTTTTTGAAGGCCGACCAAGAAGTAAAGAATGACACTGAAAACAGCTAAGACCATGAAACTGATTGGGATGTCTACCACTGTGTGAGCGAAAGCCTCGATGAAAGGGTAGTACATCGCTGCTTTGTGGTGACGCAATACAATAGGTCGCTGGGTAAACAGGGCAGGAATCTCTGCCATTGCAGATAATGCGCCAATAAAGAGAGCGCTACATGAAGTCAGATCGTGCTTTCGCATGGCCGAACAAGACACTCACAAGAACAAAACACCTCCCCGAGAGAAAAAACCCGAAGTTGCATCAGGCAGTTTCAAGAATACCGTGCCCATGATGATGCCTTGGAAGAACTGGGCACTAATTGGTCAAGTGGAGTCAGGGGTCGTCTCGTAAACGTTGTATCACACCGTACCCTAGTTGCACCACCTGCGAGGCGAGGTCACCCTTGATAATTTGCACACGGCGAACCATCACAGCCTTAACTTGCATAGGGATAGATATGGTATACGAGCTGCTCTTGGGTGCATGACGAGAATGTTCCTTGATTGCGCTCAGCCGGTATGCATCTTTGCGGTCAGGCTTGCCAACATGAAGCGCCCGATACTCGTCAATTGCCTGACGATTAAGATGGCCAAGCCGGGACGCCTTGAAATGGGCAGCCATATCCTCCGCCGTTCTGGGCACTATGCCCTCGAACCCTGACCTAATCTTCCGGCCAATTGGGTCGGTAACTGATAATCAGGGACGTGAGAGAGAAATTACGTAGCTGAGCAATAGGACATACCAGTAACGAGGAAATCTGCTGTAGTCTGCCTGTTGTGGGGTTCATAACCCATATCGATAAAATATTGGCGGGCGGCTTTGGCCGGCCCGAAATAGGCCATTCTACCTTCAGCAATGACGCATACCTTGTCGAAGAGTTCGTACAATTGCTCTCCGGCTTGGTAAATGGACACGATAGTTGTCAGATGTGCGATGTCTGTACTCAAACGCAAAGCTTGAACAAACTCGAGTGCTGTAGAGGAATCCAGGCCGCGTGTAGAACTAGATGTGCTGAGTTAACGCCAAAACAGCCTGCCGCAGTAGAAACTCACTTGTCCCATGCGCCAATCATACTTCTGCAAGACACTGCCTCCGCAATAGAAACACGTTTCTTCTCTCCACCCGAAACACCTCGAATCGCAGCATCTCCCACGACGGTTTTCCGAACGTGGTGAAGACCGAAAATTCTCAGGAGAATGTCCAAAAATTCGGCATTAAATTGCTTCCTTGACTGATTGGCAGGACGAGTCTGAGGTGTACGAGTTTTGATGGCAAAAGATAATGTCTCTTCGACCGTCAAGGAAGGGAAGTGAATGTCGTCCTCTGGACAATATATGACATCTCCGCGGTAATGATCCCGGATGTCTTCAAAAGTAAACGAGTCGTACGAAACCTCTCCCTCCACAGCATGGTACTCCCCGCGTTGGTTAGCAAGGGTCTTGAGGAAGGTGCTACATCCTGACCCAGGGTTTCCAAGGACAACTGAAAGAATATAGTTTCATAGAGTACATGCGGTGAGAATCACAAATACTCACGTAGCATTTCGCCAGGTGCAACGACACCTTCGAAGCCTGTCAATATATCTCGCACAGGTGGATGACGAATTGCACTAATTGTGCGCAATAGGGAAGTAGGGCTAAATAAGGACCCCATGGTTGGTTGCAATGATGCTCTCGCACCAATGCCTACCACACGTAGGTCATTGAACACAACACCGAGCTCGCGCCATTTTATTTCTTCCTCATCACAACTTTATTGATTGTCAGTCACAGCAAGGCGTGCACGAAAGGGTCCTGAACTTACCGTTTGAAGATGTCTTTGAGATGTTTCTCGAAGTTGAAATCTTCCTCCGAGACCAAGGTTAAAACGGATTTATGAGGCTCGGGTTCATCAAGGGATGCGATCTCGAGGGTGTCGTGATGGCTCTGTACGAAGGTAGGGTGGAACTCAATATGCGATGGTGCACTTTGATCTTTGGCATGTAATGTGGGTCTGAGTGCTTCAGGGTCATCAGGGTCATCGTGCGGGCCCGGAGGAATCATTGTGAAGCTTGGGATACAGGAGGGAGTGGCTGGTAAGCTTTGAATATATATAGTCCATGGTGGCAAAGAGAAATGATACTACCCGACGTATAAGCATCGAGCCGGACGAACGCGTTACTGACAAGCTCACCTACAGCTGTGGTATATCCCGAAGGCCGATCTCAAGCGGGAAATCATGAATCACTGACCTGTTCCCATGTCTAGATCCTGCGAGATCTTATGAGATTGCAGATGAGATAAGCCACCATTGCCATATTTGGCTCTATGCTCTCACATGCACACGTAAGTCTGATGACACCCTATCCGATGCAATACAGCCAACTTTTGTTGATACCAGACATTCGTCGTGGAAATAGCATCTTAAGTACCGCCGCCATAGAACAATATGTAATACAAATAGGAAAGGAACAGCAACTTGTATATCGAAATGGAACTCGCTCGAGCGGCTGATGCTAACGCATGAGGAAACTAGCGATGCCGTCTATCTTGGACAGCGATTATCAGAGCATCAAGTTGATGTAGATACACCTGAGTCATACTCATGCAGTGGCTTTCCAGTTGTCCAATTGTGACTAGTACAAAATGTGAACATGAGTCTAGCGCAATCACCAAGGGTTCTACGACGAAGCTGCGAGTGCCAGTCTGCAGGACTGATAGGTTCGTTCTTGACATCTCGGAAAGTAACTTGGCGCTCGGAGCCTGGCGTTCTCATGTCGGAATATATTTGCACCGTAATTTGGGCAGTATGTGGGATCGTAAAACCATTACCCCTGGCTGCGACTTGCGTAACAGGTCTTGCTGCGATAGCTAGCCGTCGACGTCGCATGTGAAATAAGCCAGATTGTGCTTCTTGCGATACTTAGCGGACGGGTATTGCCTAGAGGAACCGACCTTGTGATCTCGGATACATGTGGTGTAATGCGTTTACCGTACGAGTATTTCTGGTGCCTAGTGAGGAACATTGGAAGGACAAGTGCGTTCGTTTTGCAATGTTTGACTTACAGTGCACTGTCCGTAATGTCGTCCAGAAACGTCGGATCCTGGCGAGCAACTTGAATAATACAGCTCTTCATGGCGAAGACGCTCGTTCCTTCTCTGCCTGCAGTATGATAACGCCATTCCTTCGCGGAGGGTACTTGCCGAACCAAAAAGACGGTCTGTCAACCCTTGCAAAGGAACAGCGATCTGTCGAACGCCTAGAAGAATTCCGCTAAAGGTTGATGGGTGCTGGCACAGCTGATAAGCAGTGGGAAACACGGAGAAATAACACTCACAACCCATGACATTATCAATGGGGCACTCCTTGACTTCATAATGCAGGTATCGCGATGAAGAGATCTTTGACTGTAGTGTTCTCCTCGAAATTGTCGAAAGTTGAGTGTTCAGTTGCATTTGGAATGTAATTTTGCATCCGCCTTCTCCTCCCGAGGCCTCCGTCATAGCACAAGAGCCCCCCTGTTTAAGAGAACGCCAGTGCTGTCGAAAGCAGACGAGTTATTCATTCTTGTTGCAACCAGGAGAAGCACCACCAGTAACCCAAGGCGCGGAACGCGGGGTAGCATCACGACCTATCCTCCAAAAATGGACATACATACCAAATATCGAACATCAACACAGTGATGAGCTATCGGGCTAGCGATCTTTTCAATGGACATTCTCAGCCAGGATCGACCCTGAGAGACAAGGCCTGAGTAAATTTGCAGTCAATGATATGGAACTCGTTCACAACAAGTGCATCGAATGCCCACTAGAAAGGCCAAGGTAGCAAGAAGTACCTCACGAGGGATGAACCACGTCCAATAACAATAACATGAAAACACTCTTTGGGGCTGCGGGTGGATAAACTCAGACCCACCTAGAATAGCCTATAGAGATGTCAAGAGAATGAAGGCACCGGCAACAGCTGGGTGTGGCGCTATGACGGGTTTTAAAGTTGACAGCAAGAGCTCCGAGGGTTTGAAAGACTTACAAAGACGGAGCGGTGCTACGGCAGAACGGTGCGAGCCAGCCAGATAGAACCATGAAATCGGAATATTAGAGGATGCGCGAGGCTCGGGGTAAAGGGGCAATGCAACACAGCGGTCTGATAGCGAAGCGGATTGGACACTGGAAGTACAGGGATGAACTTTTCTTCAGATGGTAGTCCTCAGGCCAACTGATAACACTAGTACTGAACAAGGCCTCACCAGTATCAAAATATACTTACAAGAACAGAACAACGCCACGGGAGAAATATGCCGAAACCCATCATTACCGTTTGCAATCAGAAGATCCGGAAACTGAGAGATATCGGATTAAATGTGAGACAAAGGCCGATCGTACTCACAATACCAATGATGACTTGCAGGCGGCAGCACTTCATGACCGCTTTGACTCGTGTACGCAGGGAGCGAGTTGATGATCGTTGGCACGGAAATTCAGCGCTCAGCAGCCACGCTGGACTGGTACGCCTGCTTTGATTGATTGTTGCAATGCATTGCTCGGGTTCTCTTCTGATGACCAAGGTCAGATGAAATCGCCAACAAGGTCCTCTGATGCCCACGCACGAAATTGTTATATCTCAGGCGGATATTTGCTCTAATCTCCCCCTAGGCAGACATGCGGCCCTACAGGGGCCAATGCATCCTGTTCAAGAACGACCTGAAAGAAATGTTGGCAACACACAGTACCCTGATTATTTCCCCAAAGATCACTACAACAGATGCAACGCAAGAGAGAATGCGAAAAGAAAAGATTAGAGCCCAAGAGTAACCTTGTGGGAATTAAAGGCTAGTAAAATTGTACTAGTAGATGAAAACACACGCGACTTGGGATTACACACCAATATGAATGAACACTATTCTCTGCTCGAGCCAAGCTCGAGTGGCACTTTCTTCTTTACAGCGTACGTAGCCTTGTTGAGTGCTGAGGCAGCCTTCGTGCAGTCAATGACCGCATCTTTGAACATATTGTCATAGAAAATTCGACAACATGTTTTGCGACATCGTCGTCGACTACCCATAGTGCCAATGACGCTTTGAATCCCGAAAACTGCATACCAGCTGCGAGGTCGATGGCATCGTCGGGCGTTTGTTCATCCCCGACAGCAATATGACACGCTGACAACACAACAAATTCGGCTTTCAGAGCGTTGTTCTTCATAGTGTCAAGCAGTGTCAGGCGTCTCTCTCATGGCGAAACGTGAATTGTAAGGCTGCTCGTGGTCCTGCATGCCATGACAAGCGAGGTGCACCCAGGTGTTGCGTTGTAAAACTTCGAATGCACCTGCTTGTGTGGCTCCTTCTCCAGAAATAACTTGACCTTCGGGGGAACGAGTTCCCGAACAAGGTCAAGCTCGCTGTCGACAGTTGCGGGTGCCTTCCCCTGCCCTGCGCCTGGTTGACCTTATCAAATTGCCACGAAGGATGGAGTTACATGGGTCTTCATTGTCCGGCGAGCTCTGACCAGAGCCGAGAGTGTCAGCGTGTAAGAGCAGATATAGATATCCCCCAGGCGTAGTTCCTGCCCGGAGCCATCTGCGTTCGATCGAAAGGAATGGTAGGGATGGGAGTAAAAGCTGCGGTCGGATACAACCAGATTCGAGAGCGGCACGGCACTCTCGGATCACGCTCTAGCACATTGACAATGGGCAGTATGATCTCGTCCCTTGGGCCCATGATAGAGGTGTTCCATACCGCCTTTGTGAAGTCGTCCTTGAGCATCTCAAGAAGTGGATGGCCCAGAGGATAAAGCTCGAGTACGATTCATCGATGGTGAATCCCTTCATCGGATGCGTCACCTTCAGTATCGTCGCATTCGTGGGTCACATAATCTGCGCCATCTACCGCAATACTATGAAGATACATGCCCTCGGGACAACGAGGCAATAGCTCGTAGCAGAGTCGGGCAGAGTCGGGCAGATTCTCGAAGGTTGCAGCGACGCTTCAGCGAAATGATAGAGAGAGAACACGTGATCAGGGTGAGGGTGTCACGAAATCGAGAGATGAAGTTAGTGTATCGTGTCCCTTCTACTATAGCCTATAATGTCAACTCACGCGAGACTGGTAAGAGCGGCAGCACAGCCAAGAGGGCCAACCGGACACAGGTCCAGAACCACCTGGTATAGCTGCGTGTGGCCTGCATTGCGCTGAGTAATGTCACAGTCAACGACAGGCTACAGCTTGCAGTCTTTTAGCAAAAATTGTCAGTGCGGGGCTAGTGCTGCTTACATGAAGCAGTGCACCGTCCTCATTTCTGCAAGTATGCACAAAAGCGACCTTCAGCGTGACGGACTCAAGGGTGGACACCACGGATAGGTGGGAAGGACAGCTCTATGACAAGTCAGCAGAAGTACACGAATGGGAAGCAGATCATTCACCAAAATATTCGTCTCTATTGTCGAGCACTAGTTCATCCCATGGCATTTCAAGTTTACTAATGAGTTCTTCATTGCCTAACATTCAGCCGAGCTCAAAGGATGCCCTGATCACCAGCAATAATGAAGGTGACGAATCTGGTGATCTGCAAACCAAAGATCAGTCATCCAACCACGTCTGCAAGTCTTTATAGAATGCTTTACTGGGTCACGGTATCGCCCCACGTTAGATTGCTTTCGGATGATAGAACTCGGACATTTGATTTCCAGCGGTCGAGATTGATGGATACGTAAATGCCTCGGGGCATGCGGGGTGAGGCTTGGAGAAGCCCTTTAAGCGTGAAGATCACGAAAGGATTTGTGGAGTTGCCGACCTGCAAGTCTGATGGGACAGCCCTGCAAGCTACCGCTCATGATGACGCAATGAAGCAGGGACAAGGGACACGGAGGATCAAGGGGCTGAGTGGTGGGCAGAATGAGCGGTAGATCAGGTGAGAGGGTGAGGAGAAATGCGTGGCACAATAGAAGGAAGATAACTGTTCATTCAGAATCAGATGAGGGTTCTGAACGTTCAGGGCATGCTGCACGTGTAGTTCTATGTCGTTGACGGCCGGTCGGCACGATAGACGCCAGTCTTCATTCCACTGAGCGCTGAGACCAAAAGACGACAGACGACCGTAATTAGGAGAAGCCTCTGCTAAAGAAATGGGTGATCAGCTCTGTGTAGTTATCAGCGAAGGCAGTAGCAGTGATGTCGAACATGCGACAGAAAGACCTCTGCAGCTAAGCGGCAACGTTAACGAGTGACATGACGACCACTGTTACTTCAAGTTGAAGCCAGGGCCGAGTATTTTGTCGCACCAATCGACCACGTTCGAGGACCAACACGTTTTCCGCGATGGGTAGTACAGGGCGTCGCGGGACAGGTATCACGCCGGCAACAGACATCGCAAGTTGGTAACAACCTAGTGAATGATCCAGCTTAGTCCCCCGCAGTCAGACCTTGAAGCTTGAAGAAGGAAGACATTCGTTGATCCAGTCAGGCTGACACCACACGTCCTGGCACTGCAGCTAGTCTTCCGTAATACATAGTCAGACCATATAAGTAGAAATAATGGATTATGGCATGCACGTCCTCGAAACTCAAAACTCAAAACGTATACAATTTCCATTCCATACACCAAAATCCATGCCATCCAAAGTATACGTATGTATATCCAACTTGAAAATCCATCCAGTATCAATAATGCAATATGTTCAGAAAGCTTCCAATGATTGAAAAAAGAAAAAAAAGAAAGAAAGGAAAGAAAAACGGCATAAGGTATGTATCCATGTATGATGTATGTGACAGCGGCACTCTATAGCTATCTGGCGGTACTATGGTTTGGGGATGGCGCGATGAGGGAAAGGGGTGGCGTTGGGAAGGGTATGGGTAGGGGAGTGGCGTGATGGTGGCGGCGGCAGATATATTTGATGCCAAGATGAAATGCAAGGGGGTGCGGCGGCCTGTGCCACATATGTAGATGAAATGCAAAGGAACACGAGATGAAAGCGCGATAAATCCAAATCCAAATCCGTTCCACGATGAAAGAGAAATAATTCACCAAGCCATGAACCAGGCCCATGGTGAAGATGAATCGCAAGCGCCAGGCCACAACTAGAAAATGAAAAAAGGCTCCAGGTCCCTAGACAGAAAAAAAGTATATCATCCGCATGGTGAAATGAATCCGCAGTAAGTCGATATGTTTGTGATGCTCCGATGTGTAGTGGGGTGGTTGGTTTCGAGGGAAGTGTGTGGTCGATAGAGGTGTGCGTGCGTAGGAGACTCGGACGCCCACGGGACAGTAGGAAGATGTTCCCCAGAGCAGCGTAGAAAAGTCTCAGGCACCGAGGAAAGCCGTCCCACTCAACATCCGACCATGTCTTGGATCTTAATCTGTACAAAATTGATGCACACGGCCTCCCCGTTGAATCAACAGCCCCTGATCCTGATCATCATGAAGCCTGATGGTTGCACCCATCATCACAGCACAACACAGCTCCCTTGCACCCCTAAAAAAACGCAGCATCAACACCACGCCCCATATCCCCCAAAAAAGAACAAACACACTCACCACACCCCTTCCCCTTCCCCCAACACCACACCACACCAAATCCCCACCCCAACTCACAACGCAACACCAACCCCACTAGGCCTAACAACACTGGGCACCCTCATCCTACTCCCCCCAATCCCCCCAGGACCAGAAGACGACCTATAAACCATCCCCGTACCCGTCCTCGACTTTGGTCTTTCGCTGGGCATCACGAGCGCTTGTGTTACTGAGATGGAAATGGGGGACTGTGGCTGTGAGGGCGACTGAGGATGTATTTGTGTGTGGGGTGGTGATTGGGAGTGCGATTGCGTGCGTTTAAGCTGATCATGCACGTTCCGGTTATACATCAACACTCCCCCTGTACGTGGAGGCTGTTCGCCTGGTTGGAGGAGTTTGAGTGGGCGTGTGAGGGGGAGAGTGAGGGGGTGGGCGCTTTGGGTGGGGGATGAGAAGTTGCGGGTTATGAAAGGTACAGAGGATACCCGCCCATTCCCGATTCGTGTGACCGGTTTGCGCTGTGAGACTGGATATGGATGGATTGGGCGTGGACAGAGAGCTGTTGGATGCAGATGGGTAGGGGTGGGTTTGCGTGTTTATTGAGGGTCGGGGTGTGCCTATTGATGGTCGGGGCGTGCTTAGGGATGGTCGGGGGACACCACCTAACGATAGGGATGGCCGGGGAGTGCCGTTGAGCGATGGTCGTGGGACGCCACCCAAGGAAGGTCTCGGAACACCACTTAATGAAGGCTTTGGAACACCCCCCAAGGAAGGTCTCGGGACACCACCCAACGAGGGCCGTCCAATACCCAAACCCTCACCAGCTCCATTCAAGCCCGCAGAACTCAACTCAACAGACCCAATACTCGACGCGCTCGAATAGGTACGTAGGCGCTTGAGCGAAGGGGGGTACTTTTGGGGTGTGAGCGGGAGAGGAGGGAGGGATTTGTCGACATTGCATAGGCTTGGAGTTGGGGAGCGGCTTGGGATCGAGGGGTTGGGGATGTAAGAACCCGTGTTTGAGATGGAGGAAGAACCTAAGAGCGGGTTTGGAACAGCCGAAAACGCTACAGGGCTCTGAGGCGTCGCAGGAAAGGGAAGCGACAAGGAGGACGTAGAAGCAGTGCTCGAACTATTCCCATTCCCAATACCCGGCCCAATTCCGCTCGAGCTCGACCCAGCACTATCACGAAACTCAGCCCGGGTGGGCGTCACCCCGTCACCATCTTCGAAAGAACACCTGACTTCGTCTTTTGGTTTACTCGTGCGTGTTTTTGGCGTTCGTCCAGTTGGGAGGCGCGTTTCTGTTTCCGCCGAGTGGTAGACTTTTGCTTCCGCTTGCGGCGCGGCCGGCGATGCGTCTGGACTCGCTGGCTCGTGCGACGCGTCCAAACTCGTCCACGTCGTCCACCTCTACTTCCTCGCGAAGGATAGAGTGGGAGATGCTCCGCGAGAGCGGATGTGGCGAGCGGAGGGAGGAGTGGGAGTGGGAGGTGGATATGGAGGTGGCTGATGAACGTCGGGAGAGGTTGAGGGCTGAGAGGCGGCGGGTGAGTGGGGAGGGAGCGTCTTCGTCTTCGCTGTGGAAGAGGTTAGTATGAGGCGAGAATGCGCGAGAGTTGTGAATGAGAACTTGGGGCGTGACCCGATGGAGGCACGAGCGGTGACTTGAGAGAAGATGTGCTAATACGGGCATCAAGAACCGCCCAGTGACAGGGAAGGTCGCCACTCCCAAAGCAAACCGCCGCTCTTTGCACAACGGAAGCGAAATCACAGATAGAAGCGAACAGACAGATGGGATAAAAGCGCGACATGGGAGAGGAAGAAAATCACACTCCTGGTGCCCACTCCCGGCTTTCCCGGAGCTCTCAAGTCATGCTATAAAACCAAGCCGACGCAAGAACAAAGGACTCACCTATCACTCCAACCCAAACCCGTGGTAAGGCCAATACCTCCTCTCAACAACCTGCCATCACGATGCCTCACGCGCCTGCTGGGGGTGTCCCGCGAATCTTTGGGGTGCTTGCTCCCTGTTGAGCTGTTGGTGACCAAAGAGGCGTCCGACTGGTTCGAGAAAGCGCTAAAGTTGGACTGGAGGGAAGTTTGGGAGAAATTTGACGCGATGGAGAGACGACTTGGGTCTGGAGGTGATGTTGGGAGGAGCTTGGAATGCGGGGAAAGGAGGCCGTGTCGGAGCATGAGGTGCCTGGATAGAGAGTCAGTGGAGATGCACGTCATGGCCATTACGAAAGGAAGAAAAGCCCCGGATTTGGAAGCGAAGAAGAGTGGAAAGCACTGGAACAAAAAGACAAAAAGACTCACGGCAGGGGGGTATGAAGATCAATACTTGAATCAGAGTCATGACCATCTTCATGCTCTACTTCAACCTCCAACTCACGAGGGTCTTTGGAAGGTTTAGATAGGAAGGGTTTTGAGGACCCTGATGATCTATTCCCATTAAGGCTACCGGCCCTGGAACGTGACTGTTCGTTTGTCAAGTTGGAAACGCGGGAGCGGGGCTGGCTGGAGACGCGTGGACGAGGACGAGAGCGTGGACGTGATGTTGCCTGGATTATAGCTGATACGTCTGGGCTGACTGAGCGGTCCAACTCTGAGGGAAAGGCGAGTTCTGAAGTGCGACTGGATTTGCGAAGATGTTTATTTTGAGGAGGGGGGAATGAAGGAGGGGAAGGGAATGAGAAGATTGGGTCTTCTGCGTCACGGTCAGATTTTAGCGCGTCTAGGTCGATGCAAGCTAAACTGTCGTCGAGTGGAGGGAAAGAAGGCTTGAGGACATCTGGAATATCGCGTATGGAGCTCAAGAGAGGCGGGGAGTATATTTGGTACGTCATAAGGACCTTCCTCTGATATTGTATTTGCAAAGTCATAGGAATGGTTCCTTGTGGCGCTATGAAAGGAACGCAGACTGGAGAGACTTCCGTTTCTAGTGCGAGTTCTGATAGGAGATTGCGGATCTGAACTTGAAGAAGAGATGGAAAGTTTTGAGGAAGGTCTTCGGGTAACAAGGAGTAGTGTGTCGCATTCATTGAGTGGTGATGGACCAGGGTACGGGTGGAAGTGGTGCAGAAGGTGGTAGAGAAGGTGGTGGATTTATAGAAGATGGAGAGACAGCGGGTGAAGGTGGGATATGAGAAGGTGGTACGGGGAACGCTTCGAGTAGAAAAGGAACGGGTGCATGTTTACTTATTAAACGAACCGGTGCTTGTTCATTCGATACCGTCGTCGTTGTCGCCGTCGTCGTGACCGTCGTTGTCGCCATCCTAGTGGTTGAGGTCGAGAGACCTGAAAGCGAGTTACTTGCTGAACTGAAAGGAAATTCACTAAAGAACTTTCTCACGATCAAGTATTCTTTAATTAGACTACTCAACTCTATTATACCTACTCCTGAAAAGGCTTGTCTCTCTATAAACCTTTTACCCACCGCTCAACACCCCACTGTCCCCGTTCATTACCTTGATCTCCACCGTGTCCCCTCCTCCTCATTCTTCTATATCCGCCATCCCGTACCTCCATTCTTATCGGTCCAATATCGGTTCATCCTTTTGTTTTCTCGCACTGCGCGGCCTGCGCCTCAATTCTACAACGCCCCACATCCATACTCCCCCCCGTTCCTGGTCTCCCAGGTACTACCGGGTCGCCTTGCCCTTACCGCGGAACCTTATTCATCTCGTAACAATATCCACCGCCTGTACAGTGACGCAAACGACAGTGAACATAACGTTCACGCTGGACCCAGCTCGAGAGTTGACTACTTGATATTAAATGTTCAACCCACTTTCATATCCACCTCAGTACCATTATTTCCCTAAATAGATTTCATCGAATACTGACATGATCCACTCTACATACGACTTCAGCTTATCGTATTCACACTCCTTACACCACCAAATCTACCCATATCCAACAAGCGTCAAGTTTTCACATCTTTTTTTTTTTAAAGTTCCAAACATATGATTGTCAGAAATCATATTGGCCCGGTTGTTCGACCCTCTTTTTCAATGTACTCTCACGTTTCGCGTCATTGTCATGTAACATGTCTATGACGACACTCAGGATTCAGGAATGACGCTCTCTATCAGGTCCACCGCTATCATTCGCAGGGTGCATCTCTTGGCCTTCTCATCAACAGCCGGCCCCTTCTTCGCTCCATATTTTATCCATTCAATCGGCATGACATACGCTTACTTAACCACTCTCTCTACTACGCCCTTTGTATGTTCGACTATCATACGAAGCGCAAGAGCAACATAAACACCGTGTGACCAACAACACAGACCCTGTCCTTGGCGTGAAGATCCATTCTCATCGGTATTCTCCCAGTGATCTAGGCTATCCATCCGAAACGACGCTCCCGTGCACAATATCATGATTTATTTATGCTATTCACGAGGAACCGAACACCGCATTTCGAAATCCTGCACGAAGACGTAAGCGACTTGATGCATAAGTGGACATCACGCGGACTCGGACTCGGATGCGAGGGGAATCCCCGGGCCAACAGGAGCTAGCCGCTCTATCCATGCCTACCATCAGGACTCCAGCTACTCGCTAGGACCTCCGGCACTCACGGAAGACTCGCTTAATGTTGCAGGAGCATCGTGTCCGTGTTCTATGTTCCGTTGTCAAAAATGCAGATCACCCGTTTCTCGGCATGACCGACACTCACCGGTACTATCTATGTAGTACTATACTCTCGCGGTCATGCACTGGCAGTCCGAACCAACGCTCTCCTAGGACCTGCAAAACACCTCTAATGATAAGTCATGTTATTCCGAACACGCCGAAAAATGAAAAATCCTTTCTAAAGTCGAATCCACTGTATGTAGTGGCCATGATATCTTCCATATGCGAGGGGGATCCCCAAGTTAAACTTCTGTGTAAGGCGGGTGGCGGCGGCTCCATGTATGTATCCGTCGAGGACAGATTACCATGGTGGACTCCCTACGACCAGGACTCCAGCCACTAGTACTGCACCAGGAGCTCCGGCACTCACGGAAGACCATCCAGTACCACGTAGCACTTACTCTCGCGGTGATGCACCGAAAAGTCCGAGCCAAACGCTCTCCTGGACCTGCAAGATAAGTTATCCCCGAACACGGCTAACATTCCTTCCGAAGATCGAATCCATCATACATGAAGCCTTACCGTAAACCATTCCGTGACACCCGAGTTCGCTCTTCGCTATCCCTGGGCCTGATATGATCCGTGGGTCGAATTCGAGGCGATAAGGGGCTTCATTTCCGTAACGAGGTGATGCGATGTGATGATGCGTTCTGATGCGTTCTGATACTTACTTCCATCGATGCAACTCGCTTCTTGGATTGGATCTTGGGACTGGCGCTGGGGATGTACTGGGCCTGCGTACTTGCTTGTTAAGAGCAGCTTCTTTGGAAGAAGGCGCGTGGTTTGACAGAGAAGAGAATTTTGGTGTCGGATCGATGGCTAGACACTGATTTGATTGGTTCTGAAGTGATAGCTGCGAGGAAGATCGTTTTTGTGCTTGGCAGCTTGCCGGTCGAAGTGTTCATGGGATTGCGGTTGTAACGATTGCATATCCTCTACGCACCGATCACGCTTCAAAACGAAGACGACGTGCCTCCGTTACTCTTCGCATCCGAGTCACGCGGATACATTCTTTTATATCCCGTTGTACTTCATTCTCTTATCATACCTTGTGCTCCGTTTTCACGAGCCCCTTGCCTTCACCGAGTATTTTCACTTGGACCACATGCTCTCCTGCTCATTATGGCCTAGTAAGCCATTCGAAAATATATACAGCTCATGTACACTCATATCGATAGCAGAATCCCAGACGTGATTCCCCGCTCCAAACACGACCGAAAAGCCTCGCAGAAAGTCCTCGTCTTATACGTTTTCCTACTCGTCTCGATTACCTTTGTGCTCGTCTCCTATCTACTTCGTTTCGTTACAATTCCCCTTCGAACCCATTACAAGCCTTACACGATTGTCCGCGCTCGCTTGGCCATCGACTATGGGATCCAGGATTCAGGACCCGTCCGTGTGTTATCGCTGGATGATCTTGCGAAGTAGCGCACAACTTGATGAGGGTACGCACCCGCACAAGTGAACGAGCATCGAAACTTTGCAGTGCCTTCAAAGTTCGGATCACCCGTAACGCGTGTGTGTTTGAATAATACCAATGCCAATGCATTTAGTAAGCGGGTACGAGCTGCAGGTACGAGAGCGAACGAATCGACCCATTGCATGGCGGTGGGGGCGCGAACTCTGCATCAATGGTCCTTTAGATTGGCTTTTAGAGTCGAACTATATGCGGAGACCGGAAACTACGTTCTTCCGCGCAGAATGTGTGGGACGCGCGACGACCACATTTTCTAAGCGTCGGGGGTCATTCCTGCGGGTGCGAGGTGAACAGAGCGGAAGAAGCGGAATGAATGGTAATCCCGAGCGAAGAGCAGTCAAGTTCTGGGGTGGCACGCACCCTCGTATATGAATGAGAATCTATTGGCTTATCCGACGTTCGTTTCGCTTGCTGCAATTTGCACCATTCCCTAGTCACAAGGTCGAGCAGGTGTAAGTTCAGCCGCAGTTAGATAACACTGGGCCGGATATTGGCACCCAACCTACAATACTTATATTGTGAATTAGCAATTGGCTACTTATGAATTGCCAACTGAACTGAAATTGTAGATACGATTACCTTTTTCGAGGGTGACGCCTTTCTCGTCATCCCAAACCTCTTCCAACGGCTTCAGTTCACCCTTGAAGTCTTATGTCTTGATTGTCCTGACGGTAATGATATGAACATTTCCAGCGTCGTCGCGTTACCGTGTTGGAAACATCATTGCACTAGATCTATGTCAGCTACCGCGAATCCCACTCTAGTCGTAGAACTTACTTACACAGATCTACTTATCATTGTATCACAGTAATACATCGCGTGTGCATGCATCCGTCGAATTCTGATCCAGCTGCTTGATTCATTGCTGCGGGCGCGCTCCGCCGCAGACACGCCCCTCGCATGTATTATGTACCTGCTCTAGAGTCGGATTTGAAAGTGAGAGAGAAGACGAACAAGCACTTTTCAATTGACTTCCGAAACGAGACTGAAGAACTCATCTATCTATATTTCTACCTCCGGCCGTCGGTGACTATGGTGTTCAGCAGAGCGCCAGCTACAGTACATGAGGCCTGAGAGTTCCACGCTGAAGAACTCCTCTATCCAGATTTCTACCTCGGGCCGTTGGCGCCTATAATGTTTAGCATAGCACAGTACCTGCCGAGGGTTTCGCGGATAGCAATACCGTGTAGGAATCACTCCGTTATATAGCCTATATTGCAATGCAAGAAGGGTTGTATGTCGTCGGTGCCCTGAGCACTGAGTTGTGAAGCAAGACAAGCGGAAGTATCAGTGATATCAAACTAGCTCTCGTAATTCCTATCTGTTCGTGTCTCAAAATCATCACCGGAAGGTTCAGTTCTCCCATGGGATGCGACAAACGACCAATAAACATATATGCTCACCGCATGCTGACATGTTGACGTAGCAACCGTCTTACATTTTCATTGCAGAACGAGACAATATGATAATCTTTCTCGTCGTTCTTCGTTCGCTAAAAACTGTTGTGCTTCGAAAATAACACGGATAAATCGCCTATTCAACCGACCCTGATATGCCACTCAAGTACCACTCCGACCTGCAGCTTTGATGACGGCACCATCAGCCAACTGGGGCAATGGTTTGTTGGGCGCTGACGAAGTAGGCGCTGGCAAGAAACCCGCTCCAACTAGCCACGCAAGGTACTTTCCCATTAGCTGGTCCGAAACGGTGAATGTGCATTGTTGCCCTTGGGAACGCAGCAGGGCCATAGTGTTGGTGGCGTCAAGCTCGGGGGCTTTTGTACTCGTCGGTAGGTCATCAAGGACGAAATGAAGGAGGGGGAAAAGGGCGTTGTCCTGGACCTCCATGACATGTTGTTCCAGCTTGCGGCGCCATATGAGATACTCGCATTGCTGTGTAGGGAACCCGTACTCGGCAAGCGACGACAGGATATTGTTGAATGTCGGAGGGGGCTTGGCAGTGATGTGCAGCACGCTTTGCGCAGCATTTGGCAGGGGCTCCACGGCAGCAAGTGCAGTGCAGCGGGCAACATGATCCACAGGCACCATGTTTACAGTGTTGTTGATATCTGGCACAAGCCCGAGCTGAACGCACCCCTTGACCATGCGCCAAATAAAATCGTCGGTGTTTGTCACTATGGAGCGCCACGATCAATATATCTACTACCTCGTAGAAGAGGAACATCCGTACCTGCCGTCTGCGAGTCGCCGACAATATAGCCGGGCCGCACGATATGGCCCCTCAAACCCCTCCTTCCAGCTTCAAAGAGCAACTTCTCGGAAACCCATTTGCTCTGACCGTAGCCAGACTTGAGACCCACTTTCGCACCGTCGAGGTCATCGTCCTCAGGAATGCCTCTCTGGGAGTTTTGTGACTGTCCTCGAGAGTCAGATAGCTGCACATAGTGCTCAGTGTCGATCGCCGACGTCGATGAAACGAAAACAAGTAGTTTCTGCTTCATCGTGGAGGCGAGCTCGATGGCAGTCAAGGTACCGATCACATTCGGTGCACGAAGCCTCTCGTAGGGGTACACCCAATGTACCTGTGCAATAATTATTAGGTATCAATGTTTACATGTGAAGAGGCAGAGTAGCTCACCAGGGCACCGTTGTGCAAGACAACATCCGCCTCAGCAGCGACTCGTGACCAGACCTCATTACCCATGCCGAATAAATCAAGGCCAAGGTCTCCGACCACAACCTCAAGTCTACCCGAAGTGAGCCATTGCTCATCCCAAACGCCACGATCACTGGACCCTTCTCTAAGGCGCGCGACTCCTTGTTCGACGCTGGATGCACGTACGATACAAATGACCTTCCGAACCCTATCAAGACGCTGAAGGAGATCACGCAGGACAAAGGCCCCGAGATAGCCGGTAGAACCTGTCAAGAACACAGTGACAGCACCCGACTTGAACTCCTCAGACATCAGCGAGTACGAGGGTCGCAGGCGGTGCACGAGGGTCTCATAGTCCTGTCCGTACTGAATAGCAGCGGATAATTTCGCAGAGGCCTTGACACCATCGACTACAGGTGTCGCCGGGCGCGTCTCAGCATCCTTGTATGCTATACCAAAGTCCGGATTACGAAGCGCATCCACCGCTGCAGCGAGGCCTGTGATAGTTGGTTGGTCGAAGATAAGGCCCAGCGGAGCCTCGACGACAAAGATTTTGCGGATCTCAAAGATGAGACGCGTGGCGAGGATGGAGTGACCGCCGACATCGAAGAAGCTCTCTTCGAGGGGGATAGGTTTGGGCGCATTCGGGAGGATGTTTGCCCAGATGGCGCGCATGCTTTGTTCGGTGGGGCTCGCTGTGCGCCCGTTGGTGGCTTCTTTGGGTTCGGAGTGCACAGCGTGCACGTGCGCTGTGTCGGGGAAGGGAAGTGCGGGTTTGTCTATTTTACCGTTAGGGTTGAGGGGCATGCGATGCAGCGGAACGAACACTGTGCAGAAAGAAAGTTGAGTGAAGGACGTAAAGGAAGGCAGCGATAAATCGTACATGATGGTATACTGTAACTAGGCAGCTTCTTTTTGAGATGCTCTCTAATATCCTTGATGAGCCGTTTATACTTTGGACTCTTGCTATCAACATGGTCGTCGTCCTCTGTGAGCTCGCTGGCGAACCCATCCAGCTTCGAGCCCTGCAGCGGCACGAAGTAACCGACAAGGATCTTCTCCTCGTCCTTGTCCCTTCGCACGAGCGTGACGTTTTCACGCACGAGCGGGTGCTGGCTCATCAACGTATCGATCTCCCCAAGCTCGATCCTGAAACCACGGATCTTAACCTGGTCATCTGCACGCCCCGTGCATTCAACACGCCCATCGGGGAGATACCGACCGAGATCGCCTGAACGATACATCCGGTCGCGGATGCCCTTCCAATGCCTCGACTCAGGCCCAGCAAGGCCCTGAGGGGGATGCAAAATGGTGTCCTTCCAGGGCAGGGTGGAAGGAGAAAACCAATTGTTTACGAACTTTTCGGTGGTAGCTTCGGTATCCAGGTATCCCTCTGCCAAACCTCCAGACCGCACATAAATCTCTCCTACCTCTCCGACTGCGCAAGGGACATTTCTGTCGCTGCGGTTGACGACAAGGAGCTGCACGTCGACCATGCCCTCTCCAGCAGGCATAATGTCCTTCTGGGTGGCAAGGAACGTCGGGTCCACAGACAATGGGGGAATTGCGAAGTAAGACACCGCGCGCTGTGTTTCTGTCGTGCCATACATGTTGATGATCTGCACATTCGTGGCAAGGGCCTGTAGGCGGAGGCAGTCACGCTTAGTCAAGACGTCGCCAACGAAGAACGCGTTTAGCAGGGAAGGGATCTGGCGCGTCGCTTGTGCGGAGAGCAACTGACCCATTGCTGGGGTTAGGTGCGTGACCGTCACTTTGCTGTCGTCCATCCATTCTGCGAGACGGCCGGGCGTGCCGATGTCTTCTGCGGTGGGTACATGAAGCTCCGCGCCCAAGAACAAGGGTGTGAAAACTGTAACGTTGACATTGTCAGCGGACGCGTATGCGCTCGAAAATATAGTACGTACTATCACGCTGTATGGGATCGTGGGCGATCCCACTCAGCATTGTGAACTTCGAATTTTCGGTGAGCAGGAAGCGCTTGCCCATCCAGGGGAAGAAATGTGTGAGACTGTAATGGCGCCCCCGAACGCCCTTAGGAATACCAGTGCTTCCACTGGTGAAGGAAAGCGTTCCAATGCTGTCAGGTCCTAAGATCACGTTGGGATCCGTTTCGGCGAGACGGATCTGCGACTGCAAAACATCGATGCCGTCGTTTGCGCCCCCCAGGATTTGGCCAGTAGGGGAAAATTCAAGCGCGGGGACCTCCACACGGATCTTGAGTTCCGTGGATAGGAATTCACGCACTGAAGATGCGATCTTGCCTGCACCTGAGAGGACAACAAGGCCACGAGGTTGAGCTACCCGAAGGTATATTATCTGCCGTGAAGGCGGATATGCGGGATCTGACCCGAGTTACAAAGGAACTGAAAGGAACACAAAAGATCGTACCTATGACTGAGAACGTCGCGCCGCTTTTAAGAACCGCCATGACGGCTACGACAAGCTCGACACTACGATGCGCGTAAATCATGACAACTTCTTCCCTCTTCACACCGCCTGTTAATAAATGGTGCGCTAGAATGTTGGAGGCTCTTCGGATCTCGCCGTAAGTGAAAGTCCGCCTCGTCTGAGGCTCGCTAGGAATCGAGGCAGGTACGCTTTGAATTATACAGGGCCTATCAGGCCATTTCTGCGCATTACGCGAAAACACATCTGTGATGGCCCCCTTCCAGTCACACCAATGCAGATCTGCTGTTGGGTTGGGCAAACTTTCACGTTGGGCGGCCGTCAAAAGAGGAACAGAACCAACCGCTGCAGTTGGATTAGTGGAAACCTTCCTTAAAAGCACAGAGAGCTGATCGACGATGAAGGATATGCGGGCGGACGTGAATAACAAGGAGTTGAAAAGGATTCGAAGGGAAATGTGGGGAGCTAAGGAGGCGCGTGTCGTAGCGGGGGGTCGCGTGACGAAGATGGTGAGATCAGATGTCAAGCTGGTAGATCGGATAAAGTTATCCCTCGGCTGATCTGTTTCATCGAAGAAACGGACACGGAAGAGGGGACGGGATGCTTCGACGGAATCGTCTTTGTCCTTTTGCAAAGCCCGTACGATTGTCTCGTAGGGCAGAAGATCTGCTTCGGCCTCGCGTTCGACGTGCTGGACACGGCGCACGATGGTCCAGAAAGAATCTGAGGGTTCTACGGAAAGGCGGAGAATCAAAGGAGAGCTTGCAGCAGCAGAGGAGAGCCGATCACGAAGTCTGTATCGCCAGTGTACCTGTGTAGAAGGACGAGAAAAGCAGAGAGGAGTAGATGGAAGGCTGATGGTCTAATTTCAGAGGTTTCGTCCTCTTCACTATCTTTGCTCTCGCCATGAAGTGCAAGCTTTAAAAGACTGAGTGAGGTCTGTCCTGAAAGATCTGCGAGATGAGCGGCTTCAATGAGTTTGTTAGCACCAGTCGATCGCGGATAATCTGTGGGGAGAGACATCACGGGTAGATTTTGTAACCTCCCCAGCCATCTAGAGAGTGCATCCGAGTCCGAGGCCATCTTGGCGGTTTGAGGACAAAACCCGTGAAGGTGGTGAGGAGAATAAAAATATTATACGTGAAGTATAACTTATGACTCGTTATAATTAGTTTACCAAGACTACTATAGATTTTACGGCCGAAAGCTGCGAAAGCTTACAAGACTGACAATATTGTGGCGGGGAAACGTCTGCTGACACTCTGGTTACAGCCCAACCTTTCTAGTTGCACCACGCGACAGACAGAACGACAGCTGCAGACGAAAGCAGACGAAGTTGGAAGTCACTTCTTCTCACACCAAACCCCCGCGCCGTCTCTGAGGTGCCGATTGCGACGGACCGGGCGCGATGGGGCAGAAGATATGAGTCTTTGCTTTGTGTTGTTTGCTGTGCTAGTAGAAACCAACATTGGCTTCAGGCCCAGTTCAGGGTGTGATGGCATGGCTCAGGGCAAATTGGACATGTGTGTCGTATTTATTGAGCCTTGGCCAGCCATGTGTGCTCATGTCTTGATACTACTAGTACCTAGCCTGACCATTCAATTCAATACTAACGTTTATGATGCCAGAAGCGGAGTTTACACAATGCAGAAGCCCAGCCTAGTGCATACTTAATGGTCGCAGAATTTGAGGGTTTGAGAATTTTGGGGTTCGAGACTTTGACAGTCATAGTGATAGTATCTCTACACGATGGTCGATTCCACACTTCTGTGGGGTCCGGGGATCATTGGTGAGTCTTCCAATGGTCATTCATTCAACCTCAATGTTGACTTTCGGTCAAGGATTCGTGATAGCGACAGTGTATGGACTCATGATTCAGTCTCTACTCAAAGTTGACGCAGAATTATAAAGGCTCTATGGGACAGCTGTCGGGCAGTATATCTTCTACCTGAGATCTTTTCCGCAAGACCCAAAAAAACTCAAATTATTTGTGAGCGAGACTTCTGTGCATCTACAAGAACTTTACTAACAATGACATCTTATCACCAGATAATGATGACCTTGTGGGTGCTTCCCACGATGCTCAAGTACACGCTGATGCCAATGACGATGTCTCGCAGTTGTCTAGTAACAATAAACCAATACGCCTTGGTAGGGATGAACTGGTCTATCCTTATTTCGTGCCGTCGTAGCACGTCCCTTACTTGCACGACTGAACTTCCGTGGTAAGTTGAATAGACTTCTTCATTGACCCCAAATTAGCTCATCGAGAGCATAGGCAGCTGCTAGCAAGTACATTTTGCATTGATTTAGTACTGCATGTTGAACATTGCCACAGCTGGGGGTATTTGTATCGGTAACTGATTCTCTCGTAAATCGTCGTGATCGATTTCTAATAACAGTCAATAAGGTTTGGGTTGTATTCGCAGTTCATTGGTATGTGTTTTCCTATGGCCGGTTTCGTACATGATGCCAAACGCGCTTTACCCGTCGGAAGTTTTTATGCACAGAGAGTATGGATAAGTGAGTTATGCAGAATCTGCTCGACTGAGGGTATCAATGCCTTGTTTCAGTCACGGAACACAATCGCTTCATCACAATCATCATTGTAAGGTTACATTTTCATTGTTTCTTTTCGGAGAGCCATAAAACCAACTTTCAGTGCGCGCTCGCCACTATATCATTCGGTCAGCCCTTTCGATCCCAGAGATATGTGACCTCTAACTCTTGAACACTGTAGGTCTTGGCATGAGTTCCGTCCGTCTTTCATCCCTGGTGTCGATGTGCTGATATGCTATTGTCTTCGTCTCTAGTCACAAGTGGTTTAATGTGATTTTTTTTGTTGTGGAGTTCGCATGATTTCTCAGATAGTTTTTTTGACAGGTTCCGCGGGAGAAGCCCTAAAGTTCTATACGGCACAAAGGTTCGGTCAGCCATGAAATAGTGAATAACCCTAAGGAATTCATACTTCAACTCAGCGAACGCAATTCGCTGCTTTCGCTGATGCCTTATGTGATATTGGCATTACAGGGTCGGTCTGGTGGTTTCTGCATCCGGCACGAACAGACAATGTTCGGTGCGAGTCTGTCTACCTTGCTTGTGGTCTAACTCATGCCGGGTTGTGTGGTTGAAGGTCAAAGTCAAGAAATTATCTCAAAGAACTGACACAAATTCTTGTTAACACGGGTTTGATTTCTTGGTATGCGTCATGTTACATATCTGTCGAACAACCCCGTCATACGGTTGACCCCAGCGTTGTGGCTGTCACGATGGCTGTGCTCGTAAGTCCTGTCGTCCATGCGACATGAGACATGCGGAAAATAACGATGAGGATTGTTTCAGTACCAGGTCCAGAATGGCCATTATTATTCCGCTGCGCCCGGATCACTGTTAGGGAAAAGTATGTATGTTTTCGTACGGACGCGCAAACACTGAAATCCTCGCCTTTAGCATATTTCAACTCGATGATGGCAGTGTGAGTGGATGGAATCCTTTACAAGAAATGCACTAAACCGCTGTATTGGTGGTCAGGCTCAATGCTAGGAAGTCAATTCGCGAACGGCAACGACTTGCCCGTAGTGTAACGGAGCTTCCTACTATACCGACTATACGTTGATTGTTCGCTTATGATGCCAGAGATATGATCTTTATTCGTTCCTCTTATCCTATGTATACTTGTCGTGCACGTTATGGTATTTATTGATGTCCATATTAGTCTCCCATTTAATCCACCTCCTGATGACTCTATGTGTCGCCATTCAAGCTGTCTGCGGCCTTTGTACCAAGCTCTGAAGAATCTTCACTACCTCCCCAAACTGACTCTCCTCCTCAATGCTTGCTGTCTCTTCGGAGATCGGTGGACGGACCCCCCTTTCTGGCAGGTAGTTTGACCACACCAGTTCCCCGCCGCGTATGTAACATATGCCATAAGACGTCTTGTAGTAGTTGAGTGGCGGGGCGCCTTGCTCTACCGCAAGGTCCTTCCTGACCGGGTTCCAGATCTTCTGGAGTATATTGATGACCCGGTCGATCTCAGCAGCACCATCAGAGATGGTAAGGGGTGTAACGGCAGCGGATAGCAGTGGTTCATGTTGTTGGCGTGTTTGAGAAGTGATAGTGAGAATATGTGGGTTTGCCGCTGATCTGGCAACATTGTGCTCAAAATTGGCGACCTCCAGTCCAGCGAAGCCGCTGCTGATCCCTAGCTACAGTCAGTACAGCGTCATTTAATCCAGCATGGCATGTACTCACCCTGACGGAAAATGATTCGATCTTCGGTTAACATCGCGTACTGCTTTGATTTCAAGAAGGATCAGGAGGGATAGGTGATGGTCCGACGATAAGGACTGCAGCTGCGCAGTACTTGGTCTCAAGTTGTTCCTTACTTATACTATCTTGGCTATGGAACCTATGTTTGGGTTACATTTATGTATGGTACCTGAGGTTATCATAATTAGGGTTTACAACGTCATTGGTTTTTAGAAATACTTTAAATATCAAAGAATGTGGAGTAAGTACCCTTTACTTTACCTTCAGTGTTTACTCGACCTTCCCCCAAATGAATTCCAGCCCAGCACCTCATACAGACTCTGTTACATACCCGCTCGCAGCTCATGCTGTCCCGCGAGAAATCGTTTCCTCTCAACCGTCTCCATCATCCATGTTGTTGTCTTCCTCTCCACAGGACAGACTCCCACAGAAAGGGGAGCAAACACACTCGCCGATGCGTTTGAGAGGTGGCTGCATTCCTTGCCCTGTAAGTTGTTCTGAACAGTAATAAAGACAATCTCAAGCTTAATTGTCAGGGCGGAATATGTTGTCTCGTTCCATGTCCATGCTGTTGTTGTTGAGTTAATGAATTATGTATGTACTATCACTGTGTCCGCCTGGAGGCGGGGGGTAGTTTGCCGCGGCGGTCGTCGGTGTTAAATCAGTTGTCAACACCATCATGACAACTCGGCATCTGCCTCGTCATAATATTATTTTCTCTCTCTAAACAATGATTCTAGCTTTTTGCTCTTTTACTCCTTTACACCCTGTCTCCTCTAGCACCATGCACCGACTTTCAAATTTCATGACCTACCAGTGCCGTTGCCGGAGCTCGAGCGCTCACGATTCAATGACGACAACACGCCACCTACATTTTGACTAGTCTGTACTCCTATTCATTATGTAATATTGATGACGGTGATAGACTACAAAAACTTGTACTACGGACCTATATTATACTGCAGTGCTCGCATTCATGGCTCATCAACGTTTCAACTGTCATTTGAGCGTACGTCTCCGACGACAGCGCGATCAAGCAGCTCGCAACTATATCTCTTGCGGGTTGAGGAGAAGAGGATAGGATGTGTAGTCTCCCCCTATTAGGTCTCCCCTAAGCCAGACCCAATAGAATGAGGATACTAGTCTTATCTGGACGTGTGCCGCAATTCCTTCTTTGCCCCTACTAGGCCACATTTGTCACTTTTTCTCACACCACAATTCTCTGAGGTGCCGATTGCGGCGGACCTGGCGCGATGGGCGGAAGACAAGTACGGCCGATTGTTTGTTTGCTGCGCTGGAGACCGACATTGGCTTAAGTCAGGGTGTGATGGCATGACTCAGGGCAAAAATTGGAGATGTGTCGTGTTTATTAGTTGTGCTCACAAATAATTCGAATCTTCTGGAAACCATCGCACGTAGATGATATACTGCCCAAAAGCTGTCCCGCAGAACCTTTGCAATCCTGCAGGTCAAATTGCAGTAGTAGAGACTGAATGGCGCAAGTCCATACACTGTAGCCATCATGAATCCTTGGCCTATAATCAGCTATGCGGTGTCCAAGACGAGCAACATTGGAAGGCTCGTCGACGAACCCTGGCCCCCACATTAGCTCCGCGGAGTTGGCTGCCATCGTGCGTGATGAGGGAGAAACACTGCGAGTGAGCTGCGAGACTCATGCCCTTATAACGTTCGCGCAATTTCTGTAAAGGATGTGCCGCTGGGTGCCGCCCACTGTTATCATAAGTAATACCGTAAGCCTCTTAGTCTTCGAGCCTTCTAGTATAAGGAGGCCAATCAACAGAACGAAGACAAGCCTTTCCTTGGGTTTGGTTGCCGGATCGAATACCAATCTTTCTTCGGCCCGTTGCATTTCCATGCAGGCCCAGCTCCGCAAAACTGCTCAGTCCTCCTGAAATTGAATGGAACTACTGTTTGACTGCGAATATGCGTTATATACTTCTCGCTGTGCACCCTACTATTTAATTTACTAAGTAACTTACATGTCCTGGCAGATATCTTTCTGGCCGGAGGCAAATTTAGGATATAGAGGCCGGTGGGTCCACAAAGAAAGTGAATCCTTGACCGCTAGACGCTCCGAAATTATTCATGAACAAGTTCTTCAAGAAACATTACAACGAGTAAATCCCGTCGAAGCACTTTAGTCTGTGCGGTCGTACGGCCGGGTATTCAAAGGGCCATCTGACCGCATCACTCTCACATATACAGGAGGTTCAACCAACTAACTTGAACAGATGTATTTTCAAACCCCACTTCGGCGGGGTGAGTCCAAATCTCGTACTTCAGCTGCCAGGGCCCAGCAGCATCATTTTCAAAAGGTACCAGTTTCTAATCCACCAAGTCTATCAGAACGCATTAAGAGCACAGTTATGGTACGCTCCAGCCCTGAGTTCAGCAGACAATACAATCTTCCTTGAAGCTTAAGTTATACATCGTCTTATCTACCGTCTTTTCAATCTTTTTCCAATCAGCACGTCGTTGAATAAATTCATAGATATCCTAACGAAAATCATCGTTACTCGTTCCGAGATAGCGGCGAAAACTACATACCTCGGGTCGATATGCTCCACCATATCTTGTTACATCTCTCACGATCTGTGCCAGGTCCTTTGCGTCTTCCACAACAAAGACGTGTCCCAACATCTTCAAATGCGAGAAATCTGCAGTGATATTGGGTACCTGTTCACAAGGGATCAGACACCATCGACTGAAAGCAGCGGAGATAGACCGGCCTTGAGAGAAGCTATGAACGAGTAATAGGCATTGAGGTCGGCAATGACTTGGAAACCGCCATTCAGAGAGATGATCTGGCGCTTGATATGTTTCTGTAGTATTCTGTACCGCCATATCATGTTCCCACAAAAAGACGTCCCAAGATCTGAACACTCACGCCAGTAACCGGATTCCGACCTCTTGGTAGAACACTTCGAGCACCTCCTTGCTCGTGCTGTCCTTGAGAAGCTTGCAATGTGTATCCAGGCATCGTATAGCTTCCGTACAACCCTCAGTGGAGCCCAATTCTAGGGGAGCATCTTCAGGTGGATAATATTCCCGTGGTTTTGTCAGTGTCAGGATGATGTGCTCCACCTAAGGAACCAGTGAACTTGCTAGAAAGGATCAGGAGGGGTCGGGGAGCACGACTACGCACCTGATTCATTAGCACCTGTGTTCCAGCATTAAGCCCTGCAGCCACGCAGTCATCGAGCGTGTTCTCAAACCGTTTCTTCTCTCTCACAACCACATTCAGGAAGTCTGTTTTGTCGATGTACGGAGCCTGACGCAAATAGCCGAGTCGGGAAAAACGTCCGTGATTTCAAAATGTACATACCAGCTCCTTGTCAAAGAATACTTGTACCATGCTTTGAATAGTATCCCCGATATGGACGAGCTCGAAGAATTGTAGCAGCGATGCTACACTGACAGTTTGTTCGTGTTCTGCTGGTTTGTATGAATTCATCCGCTCCGTTGCTCTGCCAATGCAAAGGGTAAACTTAGGATACACACACGGACGAGTGACGAATCCGCAAAATGCAAAAATAGAATCCACTCACATCCCAAAACCTTTTTCCAGATGTCTGTTACACAGTACCCCAAGCATCTCACAGAATGCTTCTTCGATCGTTTCTCTTACCCTTGCCCCATACTGGCTGGGGTACGACGCAAAAGTCTCCAGTCGTTTGAGTGCATCACGGTCTGCGTGAATCAACTGGAGAGCGACATCAAGGGATAAAAGAAGATCAAGATTTTCTGTTGGCGCCAGCTTCGTTTTTGTCGCAGATGCAGGGGAAGCCTCAGGTGCGAAGGAAGTTGCAGCTGTGCTTGCGCTAGCAATCGAAGCAGTATCTAGCGTGGATGCTGTGGCTGATTAGTCTTCTAATCCACATCACAATCAATACTTACATGGCAAGATCGAACTATCGTCAACACCATCATCACCTCCCTCTTCATCGCCAGCGCCAACTTCAAAAATAGCGTCCTCTCCTTCGGCGCCCCCGAAGCTGAAGCTGGCATACTCTTTCGCTTTGTCTACCGATCCCGTGCCACCGACCCACCGCTGCGGATTAAGCATCGCAATGCCTTGGACCATGCCTGTGCCGACGGCACCGACAGCTCCTCCTACAGCTCCCCCTACAGCTACAACTCCAGCACCAACGGTACGCGGGACTATGGTCACGGGTAATAGGAGCATGTCAGTGAAGGACGCTAGAACGGTGCGCTTCATGAGAGCCGGGTTCTGCGCAGTAAGGAAGCGGGTCTGTTGTGCTTTCGGGGATGTACTATGCGATGCAAGTGCTAATGTCTGCAAGAGATAAAAGGTTGGCGTTGAACAAAGACCGTCGGGAGTAGGAAAAGAGGCACGTACCGACCTGTCCCACTCTTTGCATATAACTTCGAATGCTTGTTTTAATGATTCTATTTCCTCGTCAAGGTATTCGTCCATGTTCGGCTCAAACATCATAAATCTGCAGATTCACGTAGTTAGCTATACTTCTGACATACTCCGGGAGAACAAAAATTGCGGCAACAAAGAGCGAGTGTGCAAGAATTATATCACTTACACAACATCTTCTGCCTTGTCTTTACCTTTGCCGTTGAAATTACTAGACACCGTAGTGAGAACGTCGACAATCCTCCATGATTCCCGGAAACTGGCAGCCACTGCAGTAAGATAGAGAGCATTCGATATCTCTCTGGCGCGGGTTAGCAGTGGCGCTATGTATTCACCAACCTGCACACGCACATAGTTATGAAATGGGAGAGAAATGGACATGATATGGACGTACGACTTCGTTGGCAACACGCTCTGCGAACCCAATGAGGACTCCAGCAGCTGGCGGAAAGACGAAAACAGCCCTCGTGCCATGTTCCTCCAGCGCACGTATGACGCTAGCCATGAATTCATCCATAGGTGTGAAGTCAAGGGTATTTTCCGTTCTGCGCACCTCATTTAAACACCGGAACGACACAGATCATGTAGGTTACTCACGTGAAATTAGCTAGTGGATTCCAGCGACCCTGCTCATACAATATTTCTCGCTTCTCAGCCCATACCTTGCCCATTTCCCAATCCCCAATCCCAGGCCAAACCTCCCAGCTGGCATGAGCCACCTCCCTCATCATCACTTCATCTCCACGAGAATCAGCAGCATCAAAGGCAGTCAGAAGTGATACGTCAAAACGTTCTGTTGCGGCCTTCAGAGCGGCGAGAAGAATGTCCCAATTTCTTACGGGTCGGACGCGGGGGGAGAGAAAGAAGCTGAGTAGGCGAAGAGAACGAGCCTGAGACAACAAAGATGTGCCTATGAGAGGTGTGAGCGCGGAAAGGACTGCATGCGGTGGCTCCTTCAGAGGAGCCAAGCATTTCTTAAGAATTAAATGGGCGCGTGTATAGCGAGCGCGGAAAGTCTGTTTTCCCGGAGATGCGTCTGTGAGCGCGAATGACGTGAATGCAGCAGAGAGAGATGGGACAGCTGATGTGCGTGGGGCAGACGTGAATTCTCCGAAGTCATCATCAAGAGAATCTACAGGTATCGTAGGAGGCGAACGGGAACGAGTGCCAGCCTTGGGCTTTTGCTTGGATTCAAGGTCGTCTAACGTGTCATCCAGGGCATGTCGAGTAATAGCTAGATCGTTCCATCTTCTTTCCCATACTTTCTCATCGCGAGATAGACCAGCGGTTGCCCGCGATGCTCGAGCATAGGCAGGGATGTCGGGGATGGGGAGGTGGTTAAGGACAAGTAAGTGAATATCGACAGGCAACTTGCCGATCCATCGAGAAATCGTTTGCGCTCTGTTTGCCCTCTTATTTTGTGCCGACGTCGAGGATGAATAAAGCCGCGTCGGTTCGAGTGCAGTAAACTTGTCCATCAAAGCCTGCTCATCGTCTTCCGCAGTGATCTCGCATGAACTCGGAAAGGAGATCCCGGCGGAAGTCCAAATGAGGAAACTTTACTATTGAGATCTTTGTCTTGGTTCACCTTACCAGCTAGCTCAACTTGCCTGCAAGTCCATATCATGGTGACCATAACACCTCCTCAGCCAAACGAAGCAGAGCAAAAGAAAAGAAAGCAGACCTTGGAGCGCGCAAAAGCAAATCATGTAAGTTTTCCATGCCTTTAGATGGCTGACATGCTCCCTGCATATAATAAGTACCTAATATACGGTAATCCAGCTCTCGAAACAACTACAGATGCGCCTGCAGTACGCAAAGCTCAAGGTTGAGCACGGTTGGGTGCGCTATCTTATTATTTCCCGTCAGCTAATGTGGTGGTTGATTGCCTGACCGTCGATTAGCAACGCCAAAACTTGAACGAGGTCGAGAACCTCTACTTCCATCATTCGCAGGTGCGCGGGCTGCGTCCTGTCGTACCTTCAAAAGCAGTCCCTCTACTATCTATGAATTCCGTGCCTCCCACTGCACCCGCACCCGAACCTCTCGCACCCATCGTAGTCGATGAGACATCGCAGCAGGTTACCATTAGCCAGGCACCTCCTGTAGATAATTCCCGAGAGGCTACGTCCCCGCAGCGAGCATCCAATTCCCCTATTGCATCAGCATCGACTCTCGGGCAGCATACGCTCACTAATACCACTTTGAAATCTGTTACTCTGCCCCTACACACAGCACAAACCCTCCCCGAGAAGGCGCCCTCCCAGGAGCCGTCTCAACCTACTCCCGCTCCTGTTCACCCCAGTACGCAATCCACTACTACCCCCCAGGAACCCCAAAACTTAGCAGCAGCAGCCGCTTCGTACAGCTCCCTCGATTTCAGCGACCCAGCAACGATAGCGAGGTTCACGCAAATGCAAATACAGCCCCAACTTCAACTTCCATCTCAGGTTCAACCACAGAGCCAAACACCAACTCAGGTTCAAACAAACGTACAACCTCAACCACAGCCCTACAACCCCTACATGCCCCTCACTCGACAGTCCTCCCAGCCCCAACCCAACCCCTTTACTCCCCAACCCCCTCCGCAGTACTCCTTCACTCAATCCTATCACGCAACCTCGCTCCAAAATCAGTCCAACCCTCAAATCTCTCATTCACAGCCCAGCGCCAACTCGCAGTCTTCGTTTGGAAATGGAAATGGGAGCGGCCCGCTGACCTACGACAGCTTCTGGTCGACGCATGCGAGCGCAGGGTCACTATATCGTACCCATGCAGGTTTCACAGCGAGCGCGACGCCAACTGGGCATGTCGCAATGATCACCCCTGGCGGGCATGCAGCTGTGATGACAGCCGAGGGGGTGTATGTCGGTGCTGCAGGGTATACGGGCCGCGTCAGTGGGTAGAGATCATACTGCCTTGGACTCTACTTTGCTTTGTTGCTTATTCTTTGGCGTTGCTGGGTGGGTTGGGCGCGTTTGTAAGAACCACTTTGGATTGCTTCATGATGTTATGGTACATTCACACTTACTACTTCGTTCTGCTCCTAATTACATTTGCACGTTGGTGACCGATATTCCTATGGTCCTCTGGGCAAGATCTAATTGCTCCGGTATGTAGTATGATTCCTTAGGACGCTGACACTGACAGGGACAACAAAAATGCCTAAAATTCGGTATATGGATGCATGACTATAGTAACTCTACTTCTACTAACTAGCACATTATAAGCAGCACGGACAAACGCATGAAATCGGTTAATATACTATCCGTCGTCATCATAATCGTCTCGTCTCACTCTCGTCATCACTATCGTGAGCCAGGTAAGTAAAATATCCACCACTGGAAAATTGAACGTATGCAGCACTGAAATTGCAAGTATTTCGATGATTGAAGGTGAAGGTGAAGATCACAGCGGAGAAGTTGAAGAGGGGAATCTATCACAAAAGTATATCGCCTAGCCAGCCAAGGACTTTGAAGAGTCCCCATAGGCAGCCGCCAGCGATTATTGGTAGACTGAGATTATCGTCCACGGAACCCAAATCTGCGTGCCAAAATGAGCACCCAAAGCAAGGCAACGAATAAATGTCACCCACCAAGTGCTTCAGCAACGCCCGAGACTAACCCCGCGCACACAGTCACAACAGCGAGACCTGTCAAACCGCTGAAGACCTTCCCACCATCCGCACTTCCACCACTAAATGTACTTGATACACCAGCGTCCCAGGACCACGTCGAGTTGTCTCTTATCGGGCCGAAGCACGTCCAGAATCCGGCAGCGACAGCGGCGCCTGTGAGTGAGGCTGCGATGAAGCCTGCCAGACTTTTACGAGGGGCAAGAGGGAGACCAAGGAGTCGTGCAGGAAGCGGGGGCGTGAGTGAGCCCCAGAGACGGCCGAAGGTAGATGCGGCTGTGTCAGCCCAGGAAAGGCTGTTGGAGTGGGATGAACAGGGGGAGGGCGAAACAGAGGAAATACACAAACATAAGGATAGATACGACTGCGATGTCAAGCGGAAACGCTATTAGCGCAGTGTTAGCGCCAAGAATATACCATATAACACCATTGGATGATTTCTGAGGATACGTGACGTCAGAGTGCATGCATGGTGTCTATCAAACTTGCCTTCTCGCTATCGCGCATGAAGATCCCGACACATTTCTCAAAAGCGCGTTCGAAGAGAGGGTACTTGAGACGGAGAATATCTATTGGAACAAGAGCAGCAAGGGCAGAGCTCAAGGCAATAACAACCGTTTGTGGATTGCCTTTGGATGTGTATAGGTATATCGTAAAGAAACCTGCCAAAAATTGCTCGTCAGACCAAAGCTGCACTACTGCAGGCAAAAAGGGGAGTGAAAATATACACACCAATGGATGAATGCAACGCCTTGCGAGGAATCTCCCAATCAATCTGTTTTTTGACTGTCTGGCGCTTATCGGGTGAGCTGCCAGGGGACAGCTTGCGTTCGCGTGCTATCCGCGCATCCACCTCCTCAACGAGCTCCTCTATCGTCGGCTCTCCGTTCTGTTTCAGCTGTTGAGAACCGTTTCTTGCAGATGCCTTGCGCTTATGTCCTCTCTTCATAGGCATTCCATTTACTGGCTGTGGTGAGAAGACAACGCTGCTTGACGTGGAGGAAGGTGGAGTAGGCGAAGAAAAAGATAATTTGGGGGACGAAGAGCGACGCGGGAGGGAAGGGGTGCGGGAACGGGAGCTCGAGCGACGAGGTTGGTCGTGCGCGAGACCTAGCGAGAAGGCGTCGTTTGCAGGGAGTGTCATTCCCGTAACTTAACGAGAGTGAAGGCGCGTATATGTATAAGGTCAATATTCGGTACAAGTACAGCCAGCAAGCGACATGTTGTTCTGTTTGGCTACGTTGTGCTTCCATGGCTCGACTCAAGCTCCAAGTACAGCCCATACAGGAAATCACACAAAAGCAGTTATCTGAGCTCAGTAAACATGCATAGCATGCATTGTATGGTTTTTGGGGCGACATAGCATACAACTCTAGTAGACATATCCGAGAAGCTTCCCACCAACGTTCTTGCGACGAGCCTCCTCGTGATCAAGAATCCCTGATGAAGTCGTCTGCCATCACGATCAAAGTCAGCCTGCGTTCGAATCTCAGATACAGAACAACCCACCAAGATGATGTACCCGAAACCACGGGCAGGGAGGAGCAAGTTAACCCAGGACTCGATTTGGGTCACTTGGACGTTGAAACGTGGTGAGATTACACCCGTCTTGTTGAGCCGGCCATTGAGCTGGATCACAATTTTGCCAGAGCGGTGATCATCGATGATCTCAAATTCACCGATGTAGCCTGCAAGGGAACACAACAAAGTCAGTGCTCCGCGCCATGCTACTAAGAACAAGTAAAAGTTGGAAAATGGAAAATGGAAAATGGTGCCATAAAACAAATAGGGATGTAGACTCTACAGTGAACCCCGATCCGTGAGACGGAGAAGATCAGCGTTGTTTGGTTTTGAGAGACAGGTTTATGTTTCGGAGCATTAAAACGAAGGCCGGGTAGAAATGAAAGCCTCGTCAATCGTAGTTATAACTCCGAGGAGAACGGTATGAAGCAATGAATGGAGAACGATCGGTAGAGAACGCGAACCCACCATGACGCTGCATGACAGATAGGAACTTCACAATGACCTTCGACGAAGGCCTGATAAGAACCTGGCGCTTTCCCCGGCGCTCAGCATTGACAATGTTGTTCTAGTAATTCAGCAAATCAACACAGCTCCCCTACTAGACGCGTCGACTTACAAGGCAGTCGTTCTAATACAATATCACGATTAGGCTCACCATACCAGTTATCGAAACAAACGAAATACTCACAAGAACAGAGACGCGGACCATTTTGAATTACAAGATCGAGGGTCGCGGAAGGATGGTATGGCTATCGAATGCGATGTAAGTACCTATACTCGTCTGAGTGTCGTGCTACGGAAAGCGCGAGTCAAGACGAGCTGCGAGAAAGCATGGCATGGAGCCGGTCAAGCCCAGAACACAGCGCAATCATGTCACACGTAGACATAAGGGCGGGCTCACCTTGCTGGCCTTGAGGATGTGCGGGATGACTGGCTTATAGACTCGAACCAATTTAATTATTGCAAGGTGAAGATGTGGCTGTGCGACTGTATAGTACATTTCAGCCACTGCGGAAGTTACCGCGAGCTTTGTCCGCACGATCCTAGCCCCAAGGCATCGACACCGTCAACGTCCTCGACAATAAAAATCCGATAAAATGGTGCGTTTTGTATTAGACCAATGTCATCATTATTGAGGCTGCGATCAGGGTCGTGTTCGCACCAAAACCACGAAGAGGGCTGCCCGTGTGCTCATCGAAAAATAGTAAGTCTAATCTTTAACAGTTGACTGGGGTTCGTATTTGGGGTATGGAGGACGAGAGGTCTGATGGGCAAGATGACCAATGACCGTAGACTGGAGCAGTCCTATTCCACTACCGATCCTGACATATGACACCCAGCTACCCCCGCCTTACCCTCGACTTCCACACCAACAAGCGCATCATCGATGAAGTTGTCAGTACCTTTCCACCCCGTTTGCTCGCACCATCTTATTCCTTTCACACAGGCCGTGGTTCCCTCTAAGCGCCTCCGGAACAAGGTTTCCGGCTTCACCACCCATTTGATGAAGCGTATTCAGCGCGGGCCCGTCCGCGGTATCTCGTTCAAGCTCCAGGAGGAAGAGCGCGAGCGAAAGGACAACTATGTGCCTGAGGTGTCTGCTCTTGACACGAGTGCAACAGGCCTGGAGATTGACAAGGACACATCCGTAAGTCATATTTCTATTTTCCCTTGACATCTGCTATCTCTGATGAGAATTTCATACTAATATCTGAATGCTATTTAGGAGCTTCTCAAGGCACTGAACTTTGACTCCATCCCTGTAACCGTTGTACAGACTGTTATCCAACAACCGGAGCGTCCCCGACGGGAGAGGCGCAACGTCCCTGGCGCTGGGCGGTAATTAGTATATTCCCGGTATTACACTAGGCTTATGACATGCCACGCCATGTATACGCATGCGACTACAATCATCCTGGCTCGTTTACCTTTTTCCTATGCCCAATTTTGACCAGAGCTCGGGCTGTCAATCATTGTACGTTTCTGAAGCATGCGATGAGGCCTTAAGAATCGTGTGCCCCAAGAGTTGTTAAACTACCTGGGTACGGTGTTTACGACTCGCGGAGCGCACTCGCTGTCAGCACTAGTACTGTCACAGACCAGCATACAGAGGTGCGTTTGCTTGGAGGAAATCGCCCCTTAGCTACTGCGGAATTGGACTGTAGTAGATTGTATGTATCGGCAATAATGATTATGAAGAACATAAGTAAGAAACATCATACCCGATGTCTACCAGCACGAGCGAAAGATTAACGAATTGTATGTAGTGTAGGAAGTTCTACCACCATAGCGTTGCGGGCAAGTTGTTCTCGTTCGCGAATGGACTTCCTAGCATTGAGCCTGGCCACCAATTTAGCGGGTTAGCGTCGTAGAAAGAATGACCTTCACTTACACCGCCATCATCGAGTTCATATAGGCTATGACAAGGGTTTCAGACTTTCGGTGTTTGCGCAGCTCACATGAAATATACTGACATTTTCCTATCACCGCTCCCGGCGCAGCGATATAGAAATGGCCATCCTGGAGCTGATACTGAAGGAATGCTGATCGTTAATTCCCACATTGCATGGACAATAGGACATACGAGCACGACCATCGAAATCGACACCAGGCTAAGGGAAAATAATGAGGGGATGATTCAATAGATATGTGGTATTATATATACCAAGAAAATAGACCCATATGAATAAAAGTGCGTGTGATTGATTTGATATAATTGCTTGACTTTGACCTTCAATCACAGAACACTGAATGAGCATGTTAAAACACAAGGTATGTTAGAGACTCGCACCGAACATTGTCTGTTCGTTCCGGTCGCAAAAACCACCAAATCGTCCCTGTAATGACAAAATCGCACGCTGCGCTTGCGATCGTTGCGAGTTGTGACCACTGATTCGAAATATGAATTCCTTAGGGTTGTTCAAAACTATTTCATGGTTGACCGGACCTTTGTGCCGAATAGAATTTCAGGGTTTCTCGTGTGTAATCTTCGGAAATGTTATGAGAGATCGTGTAAACTTGATAGACAAGAACTCACACCAAACCACTTAAGACTTAAAAGCGACGATCAGAAAATTAATACCAGAGTTGAAGGATTGACGTCACTCATGCCACAAGCTGTTCACAAGTCAGGGGCTATGTGGCTGAAATCGAGAGAACCAACCAAATGATGTAGTTGCGAGCGTGCTCTGGGGATCGGTGTCACTTTCCGCGACAAGAATGATTAAGACGTGGTCTCACAATTATCCCTGTGATAACGCGATTTTTCGCAGTGACTAAAGGAGCGCATTGAGACATTTATTCTCGTAGACCCTGAAGAGCTCACTTATCCACACTCGGTGTGCGTAAAAGCTTTCGACAGTAGAACTGTTGAAGTAAACGTGACATCGTAAAAAGCCAACCATACACATACCACTGAACTGCGAACATGACCCAAGACTGTTCGTCTGATATTAGACCCTGATAACGATAATGGAAAAACTCACCGCCACATGTACCCCCAGCTGCGGCAATATTCAATAGGCAGTAAACTAGTACATCAATGTAAATCTACTTGCCGGCATCTGCCTATCCTCTTGATGAGCAAATCTGGGATCCATGAACAAGTCTATCAACGTACCACGGAAGTTCAGTCGTGCACTCAAGGGACGTGCTTCGACGACACGAGACAAGGATAGACAAGTATGACCCTATCAATGTGTATTGGTGTATCGTTTCCAAACAACTGTGAGACATCGTCATTGGTATCAGCGTATGATCAAGCATCGCAGAAAGCACCCACAAAACCATCAATATCTAGTTATCAAAGAGAACAATTAACAATCCTTTCGTTAGTGCGCATAAGTTGTGCTCACAAATAATTTGAGTTTCCTCGAATCTTGCGGAAAATATCGCATGTAGTAGATGCACTGCCCAAAACCCACCCCATAGAACCTTTATAATTCTGGAGGTCAACTTTAAGTAGTAGAGGAATGATTGGCACGAGCCCATACACTGTAGCTATCATGAATCCTCGACCTAGAGTCAGCTGTGAGGTAGTGAAGACGAGCAATCGGAAAGTTCACCAATGAACCCCGGCCCCCACATAAGTTCAGCGGAATTGGTGGCCATCGGGGTGGGATATGAAGGGGGAGCACAACTTGTGTAGATGCGAAGCTCCTGCCTTTATGCCCACACATGAGTCTTCTGTTAAGTAACGAACACGATCGGCTCGTTGACAGCCAGCTCATTATGAGGCCTGGTCAATTCTAAAATGTCGTTGTCAATGTCTACTACTTGACCTCTCGTAAATTACTTACGCGGACCCTAAACCTTTCCTGATTTGGCCACCACTGCGTCGGCTAAACCTTTGCATGGGAGACGTTCCACACAGTGTCAGAGCCTTTGAAAGTTAGCTACCTAAACCTTGTCAGGCATAGTAGTATAATAGTATTCCGTACTGGAAGTACTGCATGCAAAATTGCTTAAACTACTCAAAACTTGCCCTAGCAAAACAGATGCCCTAGTAGTATCACGAACAATACTACATGAAAAGAGAGCGCACGCTTATGGCTGAAGAAAGTTTCAAATGTGAACGTACACTAGGCCGTCTCTCAGATTCAGTGCACCTCAGGCGCTAAATTAATTTCACACAAAGTCGTTATATGTACGGTACGTACTTGAAGCTTGATTGATCTGATCCTTCATGAAGGACTTTAAGGGATGCTCAATTCTACAATGTCGTCGTTACTTATGCACTTGACCCATTCGTAAGTTACCTAGCTACACTGACATGGGAGAAGTTTTTGAAAAAAGCTGCCAGCATTTCAGAACCTTAACTATTATCCCCTATAGAACTCACTCCCATGTCACCATGCATTCCGTGATCTTCTGAACATCATATGATTCAACACAAGTGCCAGATTCAACCGTCTGGTACTTTTCCTTCTTTCATCTCCGCGTGCTTGGACCCTGATCATGTTCCTAACACTCTTGGGTATGACTCTGCTTTCGGCCCCATGTCGCTCGCGTCCAGCCTATCGATTGCCTTCAAGAGCTCGTTGCGTGACTTACCTATACCCGATCGTGACCCACGACAGCAGCACAAATGCCACATTTCACTTGCCCGACACTTTCTCGCTAGACCATGCGCTACTCAATATCATCCTCGGAACGCATGGCCGCGGATGATATACTGGCGCGCAGTGATCATAGCGCTCACCCCGAATACGCTTTCAGCAAGCCGACGGCTCTCTGCCGACTATACCCTCAATAACCGTTCGTCCCACACCGCAGATCTGATACCTTTCGTGACGAATATGCAGTTCCAGCGTGAGTGATGTGGTTTCTTGTGTTTCGGAGTCTTGCTAAGCTACTTTTGATTTCCTTCTAACGTTCGTACGTCTCCCACACGCCTCCTTTTCAACCATGGCGTCGTTCCTCTCCACGGGATTCGCACCTGCCCGTATGATGCCAAGCACGGAATGTGTGCATTCACCGAGGCTCGGCAGGAAACGAATACGGGCAACGGACTGTACATGGGAATGTTATGGATAGTGATATTCGATGACGGGAGAACTGCTGCAGGCGTAGAACCGTGACAGTTAGACCGGGGACATTGTGAGGTAAGTTTCGCTGGGTTGTACATACTACACTCTTAATTTCTGTCACTGCTAATATGTACACTATGTTTCGTATTCCGGGTTCTCCTTGGCAGGTCACTGTCTGCGACTGTGTACGGAAAGATGACCGATGTTGTCTTCCAACTAGCTTCTGCTAACATTGAAAGCGCCCAGTCCAGATTCTGAATGGCACAAAATGATATGTACAATGGTTTGGAACGTCCTCCAGCTCTATCCTGAGCTAAGCGAAGGCGCCCCTCATTGGCACCGAGCGAGAAAATGACATGTTCAAATATCCGTCTCCCGGAACGCATGATCTACAGCCGCTATCGCTGCTAGAGTTGAAGTTCTGAACATCTGACAAGATCCACATGCAGGTCTGCTCAGCCGTGGGAGAAGGTCACATTGCCTCTTTGTCGTTGTTATCGCTCAAGTGATCTCTACGTCATGCTCCGCTTGGGGCTACTTGAGGCAAGCCCGTTTCGCCACCCTCTTATCGCTAGGTGTTGACCTTCCGCTTTCTGTCATCCCCCTCTACACGAAAAAAATGGGTACAAAACTACTTACCCTCTTCTGGGCATGGCTAGCGCTAAGCCATTCGGAATCTTTTATGTCTCCGTTTCTGCGGCAATCACAACGCCTCTACCCGATCTCTACGAGGCATCTGTGATCGAGCTCCAAGCGGGTCTTACTTCGGGGCAGTTCACAAGCATCGATCTGATCAAGGTCCGTAAGCTAACAGTCTTGCATAGTCACGAATAGCCTGGGATGATACTGATGAAGTTGTGGAATTGCTCTTTTGGTATGACGGGCGTATTTCTCCCGTATTGAAGAAGTCAATCTGAAAGGACCGATGCTTCGTGCTGTGATTGAGACCAATCCCTCTGCGCTGCGGGAAGCTGCGGCGCTGGATCACGAGCGGCTCACCTACGGGCTGCGGAGTGCGCTTCATGGGATCCCGGTGCTTGTGAAGGACAATATCGCGACTGTAGCATTTGAAGGTGTGTTTCAGTGACGTGGAATGGAGAGCCGATGATGATAGTGATGTTTGAAGGAATGAACACGACTGCGGGGTCATATAGCTTGTTGAACTCTGTGGTTCCGGATGATGCAGGTGTAGTGAAACGATTACGCAAGGCAGGAGCCATTATTCTCGGTGCGTTTTTTGATGGCGCAGGTCAACGTGAAAATCCAACACAGCCATATTGCTACTGCAGGCAAGGCAAACCTGTCCGAGTGGGCACACTACCGTGGAAACCTCGCCTCCGGATGGTCAGGACGCGGAGGACAATGCACGAACGCGTACTACCCAAACGCCGACCCATGTGGTTCGTCGGCTGGTTCTGGCGTCTCTGCATCTATTGGCCTGGCTGCTGTCACTCTTGGGTTTGCCTCCAGTTCACTCTCTTGCACTGAACTTTTACTGATATGAGAGGCAGGACGGAGACGGACGGGAGTATCACATGCCCCGCGAATCAAAATAATGTGGTAGGCATCAAGCCTACTGTAGGGTTGACATCCCGTGCGGGGGGTAAGTCACGTCCCGCCTCACCTCATATTAAGCTCACAATCTTATCTCCAGTAATACCGATCTCGGAGCACCAAGACACAGTCGGTCCCCTCACTCGCTCCGTTACAGATGCTGCCATTGTCCTTTCCATCATCGCCGGCCCAGACCCTAACGACAACTTTACGATGGCGCAACCAATGCCCGTACCCGACTACACCATGGCACTCAGTAACACATCGCTCGCTGGCAAGCGTATTGGAGTGCCCCGTGCAGTCTTCATGAATGACACCATGACTGGCAATGATCCATACGTGAATCAAGCATTTGAACAGGCGCTGGAGATGTTAAAGGTCCTGGGCGCGACAATCGTAGACCCAGCTGATTTACCCTCGGCGTACGAACTCTACGAGTCTAATAACGATAATGAGACTGTCGTTCTGCACGTTGACTTCAAGGTATCTAAGTACAGTGAAAGTATAAATTTGATGCTGACACTTCGGTTCTTCTCTGCAGGTCCAACTCAACGCCTGGTTTGACAGCCTCATTGCAAACCCATCAGGGGTGGCTTCGCTTGAGGAGTTAATCGTCTTTGATAGCAACAACCCAACGCTCGAAGAGCCTACGGGATACGCAGACCAGTCTATGTGGGTATCCCTGTAAGGGCACAACTATCCTCACTGAACTTATTGCAGTTTGATCGAATCACAAGCAACTACTGGTTTTAATGCATCTTACTACCAATCTCTTGCGTTTGACATGGAACTTGGCGCCACTCGTGGCATCGATGCAGCCCTCAAGATGTATGCTCTCGACGCTCTGGTGCTCCCTGCACCAGGTTTTACAACTGTTCCTGCAGGTTCGTATTGAAAATTTATGTTCATCTATGGACTCAAACACGGTACTTTCGCAGCCATCGCAGGATATCCGATTGTCACGGGTAAGCGATTTCTCAATCTCTAGCCATCTGATTGGTCAACCCTATCCGTCCTCAGTGCCTTTGGGCTTCTATCCAGAGAATGTTACGATTGCCAGCGCAGGGCCCAATACTGTCTATCCAGCTCCAGGTGTCCCAATTGGACTTTCGTTCCTTGGAACAGCATGGAGCGAGTATAGCCTTGTCGGTTTTGCATATGCCTACGAACAGAAGACCCAAACAAGGCTACAAAGGAAAGCCTACGCTGCAGCAATTCCGACAACACAGCTGGCGGATGTTATAGGGAAGTAGTTATTACAACTGTACCCCGAGATAGCTTCACTGTTTACCAAACCTCTCCTCAGCTGTATGAACTTCAAATACAAATCACAGGTGTTTGTTCAACGGCGGGTGTCAGTCACAACGAGACTGAAGATTCCTTCGTGTGAAAATGTCAAGAAACCATTCTGTTTGGCTGCTATTACAGGTGCAAAACATGCAATACTTAGTGAGGAAGGAGATTCTCGTCATCCCGGTGTGTGTCCTAGCAACCTTGGCATAGGGTTGGGCTTCATAACATTTGTGCAACTAGTAGTGAAGTCCAAGTATGTGGTTCCCTGTTACCATTCCAAAATAGATTGGCTCTCGAATGGGGGGAAAATGCAAGTCCCTGAATGGATCAAATATGGTAGCATGAAAGACCTCAACCACTGCTTGGCAAGCATATTTTGAGGGCATTTTTAAGTCCAGGTTTGCTGCCCTCATGTATAGCTCTCCTTGCTCCTCACCACCATGAAGAAAAGTCTGTGTCATGTCCTGCATGTCCAAACCTGGAACTCCAGATCCTTCCCTGTGAAATCTGGACTTCTGCCCTAATTTCTGTCTGGTGCTCCAGTTTCATCTCTGGAATCTACACCTATCTCCTTTTAGATCACTGCTCTCCAGCTACTGGTCATACACTTTTCCACCTTGCTTACTGTCTGTCTCTCTGCATTCATTTTGGAGGCAACCGGACCAGGACCGGTTTTTTTGATCCTGGAATATTCCAAAAGCCGGACTGGACTGATGGCAACTGCATTTTCGTGCCATTGCAAAAAACTGGTCCGGTTTTAGACCGGTCCAGGACCAATGACCTCATCAATACAAATATTTTGAGCCTCTTATCTTGTCAAATGGGTAAGATTTGAGCAAGTTATGAGCATCACAAGACAGGCTTGTATGACTTTTACAAGCAATTATTGAAATGCTCATAACTTTCCCAAATCTTGACTGTTTTTTATGATCCAACCAGTGATAAATGCACCTCAATTAGCACTATCATACACTATGATATAGGCTAGGGTTAGGGTTACAAAGACCGGTTGCAACCAGTTTTTATCAATTTTTCATTTTTTTGCTGATGGGAGGCAACTGCAACTGCAGTCTGGTTGCAACCACTTCCAGTCTGGTCCGGCAACTGGACTTTAAAACACTACTAATAGACTTTCCACATGCCTCATACATAGCTTTTCACTATGCTGACTGATTACTTACTTGATACCTACAGTATATAAACTCTTGTAAAACTCTGTACCTCCTTGGTTTGAATATCATCTTAGTTCCTGCTCATTCCTGTTTCTCCAGACTTGAGTCTTACCACTTGTCCACCTCCAAGTCTTTGGGTTTTGTCATATCCCGTACCTCCAGATCTGGAATTCCAGATCTACTCCATTAAAGTCCGGTTCTCCATCCTGCTATTCTGCCCAGCGCTCCGCCTTCATCTCTGCACTCACCCCTAACTCCTTTTAGATTAGCTATTGCTCCAGTTACCAGTTATGTCCTATTCCGCTATGCTTACTGATCCGTCCATTCTTACTTCATTTCCGACTTCACTGCTTTGATCTGTTACACTTACTAATAGACTTTCCACATGCTTTGTACATAGCCCTTACCTTTGCTGACTGATTTACTTACATGATACCTACAGTATATAAACCCCTGTAATACTCCGGAACTCCTCAGTTCGAATATCATCTTAGTTCTGCTCATTCCTGCAATCTCCGGACTTGAGTCTCACCTCTTGTCCACCTCCGAGTCTTAGGGGTTAAACCTTAGGACTAATCCTCCGGCTCTACCTTAGGGTAGTCTAACCTCTGTTCTGTTTCTACTCCGGATCTCCATATTAGCCTTACTCTGTCCCCACATAGTCTTCCAGAGTTCTGCCGAACTCCATCGACGTTTGTCCTCCGGAACTCCCTGGACTTCCATCAGACTTCCCCTCTGCCCACTGGAAATTAAGGGCACATACTTGGGTAAGGGGCGCAGCGCATGAGCTGAAGCTGAAGCCCTTTGAGTAACCTCTCCCTTGAGCACGACCTTAACAGGTTTATTCTTTAGACTATATCTCTGGCTCTACCTTAGGGTAGTCTACCTCTGTTGCATTTCTACTCTGGACTTTTCTGTAGTAGCCTTACCCTAGTTCCTCTTGAATCTCCGGAGTTCTGCCAAACTCCCCCTGGGTCTGACCTCTGGACCTACCTGGACTTCCATCAGACTTCCCTCCTACCTCTTGGAAATTAAGGGCACGTACTCAGGTAAGGGGCACAGTGCATGAGCTGAAGCCAAGCCCTTTGAGTTCTTCTCCCTTTGAGCATGACCTTAACAGTCTGCAAGATTCCTGGTGTTGCGCCACTGCTTCATGCTGCCACCACCATCAACTGGTGATGTTGTCATATACCTGATCTGACCGCTCTAATATCAATATCCGCTCCGCTTTCCGACCCCCTCCACTCCATCCATCCTCCGCTCCGTCCAATCACAAGTCTGCATTCCGCCCTATGCTTCCGCTCAACCGCTCAACCAATCCCCTTCCATAACATCTTCATTCAACTGGACCTCTTTCCCCTTTTAGATATATGCTTTCCCTTTTGATACATAGACCCTTACTTCCGGATCACTGGTAATTCCTACTACCGCTCGATTGCTGATCTGACACGTACAAATTGATATCCGCTCCAACTTGTGTCTTCACCTGTGTAAGTACTTACAAATTATATCCTTGGTACATAGCTTTACAACATAGTTATCCTGGTCACTGCCTCATACATAGAAGTATATAACATATCATGTACTTAGATATTTTCCTCAGTCTTATTATTACTTGTCTTCTTGCAGTTACCTCTTGTGAGAATTCTCAGTAGGACCTTGCCTCCTCTGGACACAAGTCTCAACTTGTTGTCACCTCCGACCCTCCGACCCTTCGCTCCAACTTAGAGCCGTGCTCTAAGTCTTTCCCTTATTACTCCGCCCCTATCAAATATTCTCCTTTGTCCCTCCGCATTATCCTCTGCCTTCCCCGACCCTACCAAACATTCCCCTTGTTCCTATCCACCCTCCGCATTACTCCCTGCCTTCTCCGCTCCGCTCCTAGTCGGCCCGCCACTAGTAGCTCTTACTCCCCGACCCTCAAAGCGGACCCAAGTGGTCCACTCGTCCTATCATTGGACAATGTTGGACCCGCTCCAAATTCGGGGCACATACTTGGCTAAGGGCACAGCGCAAGAGCTGAAGCCAAGCCCCGACCCCTCTGCTTCCTGAGTCAGCATGGTACCTAACAGATGTGCTAGGCCTGGCCTTCCAATACCAAAATGAGCCAAAAGCTTATTATGCTATTGTAATGCATAGTAGGTTTGAATTTCTTCCTCTGACATCAAGATATTCCCATCACCACCCTCTCCAACCAATTCCTTCTCCAACTCAGCCTCCAGAACAGAAGTTGAAGCAGCCTCACAAAAGATCAAGTCATGCTAAAACATAAAGTGAAGAACTTGAAGGGCCTCCACCATATCAGCCTTCAAGTGATTACAGTGCTTCATTGTCATATCCCATATATCTGCACCCCTAAATCACTATCAGTAATACCTGTTAGGTACCATGCCAGGCTCAAGAAGTGGAGGGGTTGGGGCTTGGCTTCAGCTCTTGCGCTGCGCCCTTAGCTGAGTACGTGCCTCAAATTTGGAGCGGGTCTGATGGTAGGACAAGTAGACCGCTTTTGTCCGCTTGAGGGTCAGGAAGTAAATGCTACTAGCAGCAGGCCAACTTAGGAGCGGAGCGGGGAAGGCAGAGGATAGTGCAGAAGGTGGATAGGAGCAAAGGAGTTTATTGATAGAGGCAGAGAAGTAAGGGGGAGGACTTAGAGCACCACTCTAAGTCAGAGTGGAAGGTCGGAGGTGACAACAAGATGAAACTTGTGTCCAGAGGAGGCAAGGTCCTACTGAGAATTCTCACAAGTAGAGACTGCGAGAAGACAAGTAATATTAAGACTGAGGAAACTATCTAAGTACAGGATATGTTATATACTTCTAAGTGTGAGGCTGTGATTAGGAGACTTATGTTGTAAAGCTATGTACCAAGGATATAGTTTGTAAGTACTTGCACAGGTGAAGACATAAGTTAGAGCGGATATCAATATGTACGCGTTGGATCAGTGATTGAGCGGTAAGAGGAGTTACTGGTGATCCGGAAGTAAGGGTTTATGTACCAAAGGGGGAAGTATATGCCTAGAAGGGGAAAGAGGTTCCAGTTGAATGGAGACATTATAGAAGGTGACCGGTTGGGCGGTCGAGTGGAAGTGTAGGAGCAGATGTAGAGGGTGATTGGACAGAGTGGAGGATGGATGGAGCAGAGGTGGTTGGAAAGCGGGGGTGATGCAGAATCGGGCAGAGCGGATATTAATACTGATGGAGCAGTCAAATCAGGTATATGACAATACCCCTAATCACAATCTCCAGAACTCCAGAAGGTAGTTAGCCTACACTTCACCTTATCTGCACCCCTCAGCAGGACAGCCCTGCACCCCAGTTCTACATCCACTGGACCTACACCTGGTGCCTCAGCAGGATCTGCCCTATTTCCCTGCCTCTGATCTCTGCTCTTATCACCTCCACTCCTCTGGATCTGACCTCCACCCAATCTCTGGACTTTAAGCAGCTAGTCTGTCTCATGCATCATCTGTTCCCTCCAGACTTCCACAGGAAGACTGCTCTGCCTACACCATACATCATCTACCTCTCTGATCCAGACTTCCTCTGGTCCAGAATCTCTGTACTCTCCTTGATGGACTGATGTTAAGACTGTGCTCAGGGGTAAGGCAGAGTCTGAGGGGCTTGACTTCAGCTTGTATGCTGTGGCCCTTACCTGAGTATGTGCCCCTAATTTTGAAGTGTAGTCCAGCACAAGTTCTATGAGCTCCGACAGGACATTGGAGTAGAGGCTCTCTGAAGGAGAGCCAATGGACTATCAGATGAGCATAGGAAAGTTGGGCAGAGGTGGGTCTGCCTGACAGCAGAGAGGTGGAGAACTACTGTGGTTGAAACCAACAGTAGAAGTAAAGCAGAAGAGACTGCTTGGACAAAGTCCAAAGTAGAATGGAAACATGGAGGACAGATGTATAAGAGCACTAGGCTTAAGTCCAAAGCACGGGAAGGGTGGCTAAGGCACGGGGAGTCCAACAAGTGGAGAAGGTGGTTGACTGTCATATACCTGATTCGACTGCTCCAATATCAATATCCACTCTGCCTTCCAACCACCTCCACCCCATCCATCCTCCGCTCCATCCAATCACAGTCTGCATCCGCTCCTACACTTCCGCTTGACTGCCCAACTAGTCCCCTTCCATAACATCTCCACTCAACTGGAACCTCTTTCCCCTTTTAGATATATACTTTCCCCTCTGGTACATAGACCCTTACTTCCAGATCACCGGTAACTCCTCTTACCAGCTTGATCGCTGATCCGACGTGTACATATTGATATCCACTCCGACTTATGTCTTGCCCTGTGTAAGTACTTACAAATTATATCCTTGGTACATAGCTTTACAACATAGTTCTCCTAATCACTGCCTCACACTTAGAAGTATATAACATATCCTGTACTTAGATATTTTCCCCAGTCTTAATATTACTTGTCTTCTTGCAGTTTCTACTTGTGAGAATTCTCAGTAGGACCTTGGCTCTTCCGGACACAAGTTTCATCTTGTTGTCACCTCTGACTTTCTGCTCTGACTTAGAGCTGTGCTCTAAGTCTTCCCCTTTACTCCTCCACCCCTATCAATCATCCCCCTTGCTCCTATCCACCCTCTGCCTTATCCTCTGCCTTCTCCACTCCACTCCTAGTCAGCCCGCCACTATTAGCACTTACCTCCCAACCCTCAAAGTGGACCAAAGCAGTCCACTCGTCCTATTGTCGGACAACATCAGACCTGCTCCAAATTCGGGGCATGTACTCAGGCTAAGGGCGCTGCGCAAGAGCTGAAGCCAAGCCCCTGACCCCTCCGCTTCTTGAACCTGGCATGGTACCTAACATTGACCTAGGGAGTCAATCCCCTAGGCCAGCAAACAGGAGTTGACAAGGTTTGAGCCCAAGTCCAAGAACAGAGGAGCAGGGCTGTTAAGGTCATACTCAAAGGGAGGAGAACTCAAAGGGCTTGGCTTCAGCTTGTATGCTGCACCCCTTACCTGAGTACATGTTCTTAATTTCCAGGAGACAAGAGAGGAGTCTGACTGAAGTCCAGAGATATCTGAGGGTCAGACACAGGAGGAGTTCTACAGAACTCTGGGGATTCAGGAGATGTTAGAGAAAGACTACTATGGACAAGTCTGGAGTACTATGTGAAGCGATGGTGGACAAAAGAATTGACGCTGATGATGAAACAGAAAAACAAGCTAAGTGATCTATCCTACAAATTGAGAGGACTCCCTGAGCACCCCGTCCACAAAGAACACTGCCGCTTTCGCAACCATGTAACCAAAGCAATCCAAAAAAACAAAACACAAGCACTGGATAGATTTCCTAGAGGAGCTGGATCAACAATCCGTATACATGGCGAATCAATATGTAACGACACCTTACAGTGATGGAGGGAGATCTAGCGTACCAGTCCTCAAAGTCAAGAACAAGGAAGGCAACCTAGTAGAGGCCATCACCAACAATGAGAAAAGCAAAGCACTGGCCAATGCCTTCTTCCTCCCACCCCAAGCCAACAGCTCTGTCCCATCTGACTTCAACTACCCTTGACCCGATAGCAGCCTTCTCAACAATCATAGAAGCTCAAATCGAGAGAGTGATAGCTAACACCAGCCCCTACAAAGCACCAGGACCAGATGGAATCTGCAACATCATTTTCAAGCAAGCGTCATCCATACTGACACCATACCTCAGGCACCTATTCAATTCCATCTTCAATCTCAACACCTACTTTGACCCCTGGCACGAATTCACAATGGTGGTCCTCAAGAAGCCTGGGAAAGCAGACTATACAACACCCAAAGTGTATCATCCCATCGCTCTCATCAATACAATGTGCAAGCTACTAATGGCAATCATAGCTGAACAGGTCACAGATCTCATGAAACACCACAATCTACTACCCAACACCCACTTTGGAGGACGATCCAGGCGCACAACAACGGATTCCCTACACCTTCTAAAAGTAACAGTCAAAAATGCATGGCAAAATGGAAAAGTAGCCTCAATACTCTTTCTGGACATTGAAGGAGTGTTTCCCTAATGCAGTTACTGACCGACTAGCCCATAATATGAAGAAAAGACGCCTTCCACCAGAGATAGTTCAGTTCATGGTCAGAATGCTCTCAGGACACAAAACACAACTAAAGTTCAATGACTCGATATTGGACTGGATACACTGTGCGCAATGGAATAGGACAAGGAGACCCATTGTCTATGATCGCCTACTTAGTCTACAATGCTGACCTCATTGATATAGCCAACCCCTGCAATAAGGAAACAGCACTGGCCTTTGTAGACAATACAGCATACATAGTGATAAGTCCATCCTTCAAAGACACCCACAACACACTCAAAGACATGATGGAGAGACCGAATGGGGCACTTCAATGGTCAAAGGAGCACAACTCAAGGTTTGAAGTCAACAAGTTCACACTGATTGATTTTACCCATAGTAAAACACACACCCGCCCCCCACTTGTCCTGCAAAACACCACCATACACCCCACTGAGCACCATCATTTCCTTGGCCTTCTAGTTGACCAAGAACTGACATGGAAATATCACACAGGACATGCTATAGCCAAGGGAACAGAATACGTCCTGCAACTGCAACGACTCTCCAGACCAGCAAACAGGATATCAGCAAAACTCATGTGCCAACTATACCTAACCGTAGCAGTACCAAAATTCACGTATGGAGCGAACCTATGGTTCAAACCCATCTACTGTAATGGCACAACAAAAGAACAGTGAGGATTGCTAGGTATAGCTAAATGGCTAGCCACAGTCCAGAGAACAGCCGCACTAAGCATAACCGGAGCCATGAAAATGATGGCCACAGATATCCTCGACAACCATGCTAACCTCCTACTGATTCCACTACTCCTCCAAAAGATCTGTCACCACACCACCCTTCATCTCACCACCCTCCCACAGCAACACCCACTACATTCACACCTGCAGCACATCGCCAAATACCAAAACACCTCCCGTCACTGTTCATCTCTTCACAACCTCACAGCCACCTACCAACTCCTCTCCAAGAACATCGAAACGATTGACCCCATTAGCAGATCAGACAAGCACTGACCCAATGCATATCACTCCCACATTGCTAGAGAGGAAAAGGATGCTATCAAGGAGCAGAAAGAATTACTGGACAAAGTACAAGTGTTCACAGATGGCTCGGGACACAACAGAGGAATAGGAGCAGTGGCAGTCCTGATATGAGAAGGACAAGCCCCATGTATCCTAAAGTACCACCTCAGCTCGGATCAAAAGCATACCATCTATGAGGCAGAAGTAGTTGGCCTTTTACTTGCAGCAAAGCTCATCGCTATGGAAAGGAACATGATCTACCCAGCATCAATCTTCATAGACAATCAGGCGGCCATACAATCTGGTGAGAGTCAGTACATGAACTCGGGCAGTTACTTAGTAGAACATTTCCGCACCTTAACAGTGCAGCTAGCTAATTGCAGAAACACTTGCAATCTCAACTTTGACCTCACAATAAGATGGATCCCAGGACACAAGGGAGTAGCAGGCAATGAGCTAGCAGATAAAGCAGTGAAGGAAGCAGCAGAAGGAGAGAGAAAGTCAAGCATACATGAATGTCTACCATCCTTCCTTCAACTCAGCAAACTCCCAGACAGCATCTCAGCCCTGAAACAATGGCACCAATTGGACCTGAACACCAGATGGACAGAAACCTGGAAGAAATCACCTCATTACGCACGTGCATGAACCATCAACCCCAGCATGCTGTCCAACAAATTCATTAAGCTCATTACCACCCTCCCTAGACGCCAGACAGTATCATCACCCAACTGTGGACCCGCCACTCCCCCCTCAACCAGCATCTTCATCGCATAGGGAAAAGTCACTCCCCTTACTGTTTGTTCTGTCCAGAAATAGTAGAAACTGTCCCCCACTTGCTATTTGACTGCTGTCAATACGCAAGAGAACACCACATCCTCTTGAATGCCCTACGCTGCAAAGCGACCTCACTCACCTACCTACTAACCTCCGATGATGCAGTCAGACCTGCTCATGCAATATGTTAATGGCACAGGAAGATTTAAAACCACATTTGGTGAGATCTTGGAAACATAATACTATACATGACTTAAGCATGCTTCATATATCAACAGGGAAACAGACACACATAGACAACACACCAAGCAAATAGATCTCCGAGACTAAAGGGAAAGACTAGTGCCAGCTGCTCAGTCACTGTAGAAGAAGAGAGGTGAAAGGAGCACATCTTAGACAAACAGACACCAGGATTGAAGCCATGACCAAGCCAAAGTCTCGCACAACATTTGACCAATACCCTCCCCAAGCAACTCATTAACTACATCATTCCCTCTGTACAAAATTGGTGTCGGCCTTTGCCCAACAACATACCAACAGAGTACGCATATATCCACTCAACAAAGATAGATTACCACAAATATGTACGATAGTGTAGCAGGAGTAAGCCCCCGTGTATAGGGTTATGTCCGACATAGGGTCTTCGACCCCAAAGGACCATAAAATGGATTTTATAATAATAAAAAAGTCTGGAGTAGAAATGGAGCAGAGATAGACTACCCTAAGGTAGAGCTGGAGATATAGTCTAAGGAGTTGATCCTAAGGCTTGGAGGTGGACAGGAGGAATGACTCAAGTCCAGAGACATAGGAATGAGCAGGAACTAAGTTAATATTTGAACTGAGGAGGTACAGAGTGTTACAGGAGTTTATATACTGTAGGTATTGAGTAAGTAATCAGTCAGCACAGTACAAGGCTATGTATGAAGCATGTAGAAAGTCTATTAGTAAGTCTTTAATGGATCAAAGGAAATGGAATTGGAAATGAATATGGAGAATGGATCAGTAAACAAGACAGAAAAGAATACAACTGGTAGCTGGAGAAGGGGAAGTCTAAATGGAGACAGGTGCAAGGTTAGGTTTAGGCCTGGGAATGAAACAGGAGTGCTGGATGGAAATCAGGTTGGAAGTCTGGGTATGAGACAAAATCTGAAGTTCTGGGTCCGGAAATGTGGGATATGACAAGGGCTTAGAAAAGGTAATATTCAGACTGAGTATCTACAGACAAATGTACATATGTTTACATACTCTAGGTAAGTAGCATAGCATAGCAGAGGGATATGTGTTGAGCGTACAGTATTACAAGAGGATGACTGAGACAAATGAGAATGAGGCTTAGAGAACAATATGTACGTGACAGATCAATAATCACTCGGGTACAGGAATTACTGGTGATCCAAAAGGAGAACTATAGTATCAAAAGGAGATAGGACCAGTTGAGTGGTTCCTTGTCTATAAGGAGACTAGTCAGGCAGTCAGGCAGACTAACCATCGGGTGGGTTGATGCAAGGGGAACTGAAGGAAACAAAGGGGGTCAGAAGAGCAGAAATGGTGGTGGGGTAGGAGTAGGATCGGGTGGACTGATAGAGCAGAGGAGTGGAGCTCTAGATAGGGTTGGATGGTAGGAATATAGTGTCAGAGGAAATAGGGGTAGTGTTGGAGGAGTGGAATAGAGTTAGGCAGAGGTATATCACCAAAAGTCCAGAAAACAGGTATTACCCTATTAGGCTGATGGTCACAAGATTTTCTGGGTCAAGGGTTATGGCTTCTGAGACGATGACGCCAGTGCTTGATCATTATGATGTTGAGTAGTTCAAAGCTTACCATTGTTCTCATGTGTGCTATGCAAATGAGATGCTTTTGTCATTGTGATCACAGCCTGATATACTGCTTGAAGCTTGATCCCTCCCTGATATTCACTGCAATACATACAGCACACTTTGAATGCCCAGTTAATGGAAGGAGCTCGTTGAGTCCATAGTGGATTCATATACATATTGTAATTAGGTTCTACTACTATAAGTCTCATCCGTATCTGATATTCCCTTAGCATGTACCCTAAGTCTGATTAAATGTGATAAGTATGTATCTCGAATGTAATGTTACAAAGCTCCATATCTCTCCTGTGCGAGAATGTCATCATCAAGCTCCTCTCCTGAGTCAGCCCTAATTCGGTCTTCATGAACATCCTCACTGTTATTGTCATTGTCGCTATCATCCTCATCACCCTCACCATCCTCTTCATCATCCTTGTCATCCTTGTCATCCTTGTCATCCTTGTCATCCTTGTCATTGTTGTCACCTACCTCACCTAACTCAAACTCCAGGTGTTCATCATTATCAACAGAAACCACAGCACTGTCATTTTTCAGGAATTCATCCCACTCTTGTGTGACCTGGTGACCAACACCACCTCCACAAAAGCATACAAACATATTGTGATCAACAAAACCATTCATTATATCTGTCATATACCTGATCTGACCGCTCCGGTATTGATATCCGCTCCACTTTCCAACCACCTCCGCTCCATCCATCCTCCGCTCTGTCCAATCACAGTCCGCATTCCGCTCCTACACTTCTGCTCAACCGCCCAACCAGTCCCCTTCCATAATGTCTCCATTCAACTGGAACCACTTTCCCCTTTTAGATATATACTTTCCCCTTCGGCAGACCCTTCAGTCATATGTACTGCATAACCTGTTGATAGGACATGTACATTGACCTGCAAAACCAGGTGTACAGGACACCGGCCGGCCAATGCACTGCCTGTATAGGCCGGTCATGCAGAGCCTGTGCAGGCCGGTGTCCTATATACAGAATGATATCTCTGCAGTATCTGTGTAGGCCGGTGATGCAGACCCTTGCAGGCACTACCTATATACATATCCAGGCTGTGGTTGACATGTGGGTAGGCCTGGTCATGCAGGCTGTATGGGGTGGCCAGCCGCTGTGCTGCTGGTTTCTGCCACAGTAGGCCAGCCTGCCTCTGCAATATGTGGCAGGGTGTCGGCCGGCCTAGGGAACAATTGTTGCTCACAGGGCCAGCCCACAGTAGCAGCCTGTGGGAAGGGACCGGCCGGCTTGCTTCTCATATCTGGCTGAGTAGGCCAGTGCCCCCTTACGGTCTGCAGGAAGGGGCCGGCCACCATCATGTGAGCATCTGGCCCAGCAGGCCTGTCCATTTCTGTAGTATGTGGTATGTGGCCGGCCATGCCTATGAATGAATTTCTTGCTGGGCCAGCCCCCCCTTACAGTCTGCAGGAAGGGGTTGGCCGCTATCATGTGGGCATCTGGCCCAGCAGGCCTGTCCATTTCTGTAGTATGTGGCATGTGGCTGGCCGGCCTAGGATCTGACCCAGTGGCCTGCCCACCCCAGCAGTATGTGGGAGGTGGCCGGCCGGCCTAGGAATGAATTCTTACTTCCTTTTATGGTCTGCATGGAGGGACATACTGCTGGCATACATGTGAGTAAATATTAGGACACTTAACAGATTTGACAATAGCATTCATTCATGGATTTTAAAGTTATCATTTTGAAGCAAATTTGAGTACATTTGAAGAGATATTTATTGGAGTGGGTGTGTTGTGTGCTTAATTTATAGCTTATGACACATCTATTTACTCCTGCATACTGCATTCCAGAACTTTATGTGGCGATCTGACCTTTAGAGCCAACCACAAAACTAGCCTCCAGCACCAATAAGTTGGCCATGGGACAAGATCCACTTCGATTTTCTTCAAAACACAAATATGGCACTTTGTATTATGTTGGGGTGAACCTCAATACAACATACATAAGGATTCTGTCAGAATTGCATGTGCTAGAGTCAATTTGTAGACTCTTGGGACATACTTTCTCAATACTTTTGTCTTTTATCTGGCAACAGAATTGACCAAGCAGGAGAGTTGGAGACTGGCACCTGTGCCCTTACAATTAATGTATAGGAGTATACCTCCTCGCCATTCTGACCCAACCACTCAGTAAAGCTCCAGTGGGTTATACACTCATTTTCTAACAACATTTATGGAGTACCCCTTATCATCACACCTAACCACACTAAGTCAAGTTCTACTTCCTATACTGGGCTAGATACCCAAATCATGTCGGCCGGCCATGGCCTGCAGGTTGCAAATGGAGGCTGGCCCTACAAGCAAGAATTCTCTGCCAGGCCGGCCGGCCACTCTCCACATACTGCAGGGGTGGGCAGGCCACTGGGCCAGATGCCCAAAGCCCGCGGCCGGCCCCTCTACGCATGCTGCAAAGGGAGGCTGGCCGGCCAAGAATTCATTCCTGGCCGGCCGGCCACATACCACATACTACAGAAATGGACAGGCCTGCTGGGCCAGATGCCCACATGATAGCGGCCGGCCCCTTCCTGCAGCCTGTAAGGAGGGGCTGGCCCAGCAAGAATTCATTTGTAGGCCGGCCGGCCACAGCCCACATACTGCAGAGCTGGGCAGGCCACTAGGCCAGAATCTGTTTACATTCTGAATACTCACATCACACTTTTTTCAAGTCAGGAAGATCAACATTACATTAGCATATCAACTCGTGAACTATCAACTTGTTATAAGTAATTTTCCTTCAAAATTCTTGAGGCCCTGAGCTGAAAATTCTGCCCACATAGATGCCTGCCTCTCAGCATATGCCCTATTCCCATTCTTGATGCTTTCATCTGCCCGAACTCTCCACCTCTCCTCCTGTGTCCGAAACCAGGATATGGTCCAAAACATTTCATATTGTACCAATTTCAGTTCTTCTGACCAATGGTCATACCGTGCTTTAGCTTTCAACCAATTCACACGATAAACTGGAAATGGGGAAATAAGGTAATTCACTTGATAAAAAACAGATCACAATAAAACTTACACTCATTCATCCATACGTTCTTCTGACTGTCCTCCTGTATTGTTGATCCTCCAAAACCAAGCCAATTTATCTGAACCCTGCCCATGCCTGTTTTCTTCTGTGACTTCTTTGCTCACCACTAGGTCCTGAGGCTTTAGGGGTTGATACACTGCCACTGTATCAGAGTCAGCCCCTAGGCAGAGCATTGCAGCCCTTGCCCGGCTGTAACCTCTTGCATGTCTGTTGATGGAGAGAGTTATCGTTTGGAGTTCCTTTTTAGATCTAGTGCCCTGGTGATGGACTGATTTGTTGGAGTGTATTTTCTCCCGAAAGACGACTGATCTATCACCCAGGGCTTGACGAAGCTTTTCCAGGCAGTCGTTTGCTTGACCCTTTTGAAGCTCGAGTTCTTCTTGACGTAATGTCAAGACAACATCATCCATGATGTGACCAGAGGCTGCCCATGATGGCATCCAAATCTCGGTGACTTCGGCAGGTGAGTCAATATTACCGTCAAAGTCCAAAATGTCCTCTTCCTCTGGATCTTCCATATTGGATATGTCAGCCTCCTCCAGGCACAGTTCAGGGTTGTCCAGTGGTGCTCCTTCACCTCCCTTCAATTCCATACCATTAGTCATGACCTCTGCAGCCTCATGGAACTTAATAATCTGTGCCATGAGCTTTTGCCGTTTTTCTTCGATCCCGGTTCTCTGGGAAGCAGTCAGATCCTGGGGCAGCTGCCTTATAGACAATCTCAAGGCATCTCTAGTAACACAATTTAAGTCAATCCAATCTGAAAGTCAGAATACCTTACTGAGAATTTTCTATATTTATACCCTCGATCAACCATGCAACAGACCCAGTCCTACCATTAGCAGATAGTTCATTTTCAGTCAATCTGAGACGTATTTCAGCCATAGAGGGTGCTTTAAATTATTTTCCATCAGGGCAAAATCAATGTCCATCACACAAGACCTACCTTTGTCCATTTTAAGCTGATAGATGTCAAGAAGCTCTCCACGGTCCTGAGCCGCTTTTTCGGCTGCCTTTTTCCACTCCTGAACATCATCCAAGTCAAGTGATCTGGTTAATTCCTCATATGGACCCTGAGTGTCACTAATACCCTGTAGGGCATGACAATACTTTTTGAGTAATGACTTGACTTTTGCCAAGTTTATGTCAGGTGAAGTAACAGAAACCAGAATAAATTGGACTTGCCAATGCCAACCAGCTTCTTCCAATTGGAATCCCGCATATGGTCATCCAATACTTCCTTTCGGTGAGCCAAAGACATGGATCTTGCAGTAGGGGAAATCTTGTTGAAAGGAGCCCAGAGTGTCTCCAATATTTCCCCATCAATATGCCCGGCTCTGGTCATAAAATTCAGGCTGAACCTAGCAAAGCATTGAAGCTTATGTGCGCTCAAATGAAACTTGCCAACTGCAGGTAATATTTTGGTCCCCTCGGGAAGGGACAGATGATAGCTCTGGTCCACCCGTTCAGCAAAGTGAATACTCCACTGACATGCAACATCATAGATGATGAGTGTACTGCCAATAGGTTCGGGTGTATATTTAACTGCATTACAAATGGAATAGTCCATGTTCATGTGCCTGACTACAGGGTCAGTCCATTGTCTGAAACAACAAAATGATCACAGACCGCTCTCCATTTTGGAAGTCCACCACTGCGTGAGGAACAAAGCATCCATGCCTAGCACATGCTGTTGCCCCAACCCCTGTAGCTCTAAGGTTGCTTCTTTGGATGTTTGTTGCATTCACTGCCCGATGATTGCTGCAAGTGGATTTCTTCAAAAATATTATAAGTCGGGAGGAACCTATCATTCAAAATCATCACTTGCCTCTCTCTCTTCTACAGAATCATGGATGTGAGCTTGATAAGGTCCCTCTGTTACCATGTAACCCTTTCCATCTGCTAGAGAAACATCGTCTTCCGGAATTTTCATTTTCATATGTTGTGCTGTGAAATTTCAATCGACCACATATCTTCGCATAACTAACCACCTACCACAGACCAATAATGAGCGACATACTACTGCAATAGTTATGAGTCAGCTTACTCTTCATAGTCATATCTCCAAGACGTTGGCAAGTTGATTCCAGGTTGTGGACATGCTGGGCAATAAAGGGCTAAATCCCCTGGACCAGGGGATTGTTCCGTGTCATGTCCAAACCCGAACCTTTTTCTATTGACCAAATCCCGCCATATACGTGACACTCGCATAAGCTCACGGTATCGGTCCTTTTTATCCTATCAGCAGGGCACACAATCATATAAAATTACTCACCGGTATTTTATCAGGGAATGCGTTGTTTGTGAACCGACGGAGCTTTTGATAGAAACTCATGGCTGAAGTCTTGCACTCCAAAGCATCTATGAGGAAGTTATCCAAGACATCGAATGTGAAAGCAGATTGAGGGCGAGTGAGACTGGCAGGAAATAACCTTGCTTTCATGAGATCGAGATGATGTGCCTTCTCAGCTCCAGGACACTGGCACCATGATACACTGTGTGAGTAAACACCAGTAGAGTGCACAATGACCAGGTTAGATACTCCTAACTGCGTGTCATTAATCGTATCCCCCTCCTCCTGTGCAAATACATCTTCCATGGACCCGAGATCTTCCCAGGGAGATGGGTCCGGCTGATGTGAGAGATTGGGGCAAGGTTCCCCCCCATGGCCAAGATACATTATATAACCTTGAGCCTGCAGGGTAGTAGTCTCGTAGAACCTGCCATTCCAGAGTTGAAGGTTGTGGAAGGGGTTGTGTTGATGAGCTTTAAGAACACAAGAAGGACACCAAGCACGTGTTCCTGAGCAAGACAAACACCGGATCAACCCCTCTCCTTCTCCACAATCATTGCATTTCCCATTGTTGACCAGCTGCTCTAAGTCCAATAACACTGAAAGATATTCAGTACGCCAAGGCAAATAATCTCGAAGGAAATCATTTTGGGCCTGCACATGATTTTTTTTTTTTAAACTTGAGACTTTAAAATTCAATGAACTCACTTTTGTTTTTCTTTTCATACCATCCAAGCCTCCCATCCAAAAATCACCATGAACCTCTCGGTTGTATTCCAGTGGTATATGATCTTCAATATGGTGGTGCCTGATTTGTTTTGATGGTGAAGCCACTTCTATCTCACTATCAGAGTCCTCATAGACAAATGAAGCATTAGCTTCTTTCCACGAATCTTTTCCCCTCCGAGTTTTTGAAGGGATATATGCATATTTATAAGCCCCTCTTTTTCTCTTTGATGGGCCAGTTCCAGATGAAGATGGCTGGACTCTGACCCTTTTTCTATTCCTCAGTGTGATTTGTGAGCTCATGAAATCGAGAGTCTGTCAAAGGGGACAAAACAACAAGAACATTGGCATTATCCGGGCAGTCCACCACCACCACCACCACTTCCCACACACCCCAAAACAGTCCTGTTCCTATCCTAACTATATTTGTAATTTATTGGCTCTCCGACCCGCGGGTTTGGGTTTCCTCCCTACCAACTCCAAAAAGTTCTTCTGCAAAGGAAAACTTGGCCTTGGCACTTTAACTCTATCATGCACAGCATCCTTCATAAAATGGGCAACCACAATTCTTTCTCCATTAATCCAAGGACCCACAGAGTGCTCCAGTACCCTACCGGCAATGTAGACCATTGCACCAGGGGAATAGTCTAGCTCTGCATGGACATCGGCCAAAGAAAGAGTTGCATGATGGTTTCGACCTAAACTGACTAGAAGATCAAAAAGTGAAGGAGATCCACCAGGATCTCTGTGGCTGAAGGTTGTTCGGTTGGCAATGATTTCCAACCCTGAAAAGATAGAGGGCCAAGAATCCACCGGAGCCGAATTCTTTTTTCGCCTCCGAACTTCCTTGACAACCTTGGAAAATGCAGAGGAGCCTGATTCAAAAAGGTCTGGTGCCACTGCTGCAGTAATGGAGTTCCATAGAAGTTCTGAAGTTGTCAAGGCACCTAGCCATTGTTGGACCTTCTTTGAGTTGTAAGACTCAGACATTACCAGAGGATCTATCAATCGCTAATCACCAGGTGAGAACTAGGAAAATTCAGCACTGAAAATACAATACCTCTTGTCTTTGCATGAAATATGCAGGAGACACAGTAATCCTACCAGCCCCAAATTCGCCCCCTCCCTCTGGCAGCACAAAGCCATCATCTCGCCAACTTTTCTTTTGATCCGAAATGGGCGGCAGGGTGTCAAGAAGAGAATCCCGTAAGCTTGAGGTGGCATTGTTAATGTAATCCTAATTAATAAATCAGCCGCTGAGGGAAAATCCCCATCCAGAAATGTACTAGACGAGAAGGTGACAAAATATTGGGCAGGTAAACCATCGAGATTCTGCCATGCCTGTCCACAAGGGTGGCCGGAGTTGAAATTTTGCTGAGCACTGCCTCAGGGAAGTACTTCTTGAGCCTTTCCGGTTCAGAGGTTGCTGACCCATCCCAATTCGGTTGAGACAAGTTGACCCTGTCAGCATATCAATCCACATCCCAATCAACATTGACTATACTTCTGCTTTAGAATTCATGACAGTTAAAAATATTTGGGGACACTCACTGGGATTGACCATTGCATGGGCAATAGTTAGTGCGGCCCGATCAATTTCATATTCTGAAATTGATGTATCGGTAAATGTAGTGTGATCCGGCGTTGCCAAGCAAATCTGGAGGTGCACTGATATTCTCATTCTAAAAGATTAATCAATTAGAATTCAGCTAAAATTGATGATCCACCATAGATACCTGGCTTTATGCAACAGCTTAGTTACCACTTGCCCATCTTTCAGGACACCCATTTCAGATGAATTCCCAAGTATCTTGCTGATCCTGCTACTCAGAGCTTCCCTTACTTCAGATGCCTGGCTCTTCAGGTTCTCTTCCATGGTGGATGTAAAAAAGAAAATGAACCAAAGTTCTCACGGACTTCAAACTTAGTTGTGATGTAATTAATGAGTCTATAAATAAACATGATTAGGCTAATTATCGCTAATTAAGGCATATTTGGTAACACCCAAACTCTTGGCGATGCTAATGAAGTTTACAGTACTCTGCTGTCATCCAGACCTTTCTAATATCGAAGTCACTGCGCGGAATAGAAGGAGCAGATGATATGTAGACCTGATAGATGGGTTTATAAACCGAGCGCAATAGAAGAAGCAGATGATATGTAGAAAGGGAATATGTTAAGGGACTACACTCTGATAGATGGGTTATAAACCGAGCGCAGTAGAAGGAGCAGATGATATGTAGAAAGGGAATATGTTAGGGGACTACACTCTGATAGATGGGGAAAAAAATGAAGTGGTGGTAAGATAGCTATGATAGCACTAGTACATTACATTGTTCACATCCAAATGCCTTCCTATACCATGATCTCTCCAAATGCCTTCCTATACCATAATCTCATCCTTGTCAATATTCACGACATGCTCCTCATCAAGGGTGAAGATGACCATATCCTATGATAGTGTAGAAAGTGTCAATATATAGCCGCAAAATATAATATAATGTACTCACATTTGTTGAGTCATCTGGGTCGACGAGCATAGCATGCTCCTCATCAAGGGTGAACACAACCATATTCTATGATAGTATAGAAAATGTCAATATATAGCCGCAAAATAAAATATAATGTACTCACATTTGTTGAGACGTCTGGGTCGACGAGCATAGCATGCTCCTCATCAAGGGTGAACACGACCATATCCTATGATAGTGTAGAAAGTGTCAATATATAGCAGCAAAATATAATATAATGTACTCACCTTGTTTGCGTCTTGGTCAACAAGCATCGTATGCTGGTGTAGAGGTAGAGTGATTGAAGGTGAAAAGAAAGATTTAATCTAATTAAAAGTGACGGTTAGAAGACTTGATCTTTGACTGTAAAACATTACCAAATACGATGTCTTGAGTTTCCTCGAGAAACAAGTAATGATGCTGTAGGGTATAGATAGTCCTGGTAAATAAACTCACCGTTACTGACAGCGCTGCAACATATGGATGATAATGCAGTAAGTGAAGCATAGGGTATAGATAGTCCTGGTAAATAAACTCACCGTTACTGACAACGCTGAGATATGGAGAAGGGCGAAAATGGGTGTATAAGTGGCAATAGGAAAAACGCGACAAGGACCATGATGCACCCTATCAGTCGCCATCACTATACAGTGTTTGTATAGTGGTGGTACTGACATGGGCTCATGTTTTGGGATACCAGGCGATGATGAAGGAAAAACGCAACAATGACCATGATGCACCCAGTATCAGTCGCCATTAGACAGATATAATCTCAAGATACCCTTCAAGGTGCACTCTCACGATCACATGACATTTATTTTTGGCAAAAAATTAAGGATCACATGACATTAAAATACCCATAAAGGGCAATACATTTGCGCTATGGCTTCACTAAAGTGTACAAGGTTGACAAAAATAAAGAAAGACAAAAGACTAATGTAAGTGATGCAAGACAAGGATGGAGGGGCCCTCTCCATCCAAGCCTTGCACCCTAGAGTACAAAATATAAGAAAAATGCGCAGTAACTAATAATCTAATGTAGTGGAAGTCAGTATGATATTGAATATTAAGCCGGCACTTACCAGTTTGAAACATAACCAAGGAAAACTGATATAGAAAGCTAGAGAAAGAAATGCGGTTAGTGGTAGAGTATGATTGAAAGAAGAAAAGAAAAAACCCACTCAACCAGACAGGCGCAAAGCAAGAAAGTGTCATAGAAAGCTAGAGAAAAAAATGTAGTTAGTGCGGTATATTTGTAGAAGAAGAAATAAGGGGGCTTAACAAGGCAGGCGGAAAATCTGAAAGAGAGGTGAGTAGGCGTAAAAACTGGACAAAAGTAAAGGCGCCAGTCTCTAGGGACATGGTTGGCCAAGAGCATATCCCCCAGATCCCAAAGTCCAAGGCGCCAGTCCCTGGGGACATGGTTGGCCAGGAACACAACCCCCAGATCCCAAAGTAAAGGCGCCAGTCCCTGGGGACATGGTTGGCCAGGAAGAAATAAAAAAACAAAGGGTTAGAGGCGCCAGTCCCTGGGGACATGGTTGGCCAAGAAGAACTAAAACAAAGTCAATCAAGAACCAAGAGAAAGGACTGACCTTAAGGCGCGCTATCAAAAGCTTGATAGCGCACCAGCTGTCAAAATAAAATAAAACCAAGTCAGTACTACAAATCATATGACTTAACATTACTTACTGAGAGCGGTAAAAAGTCAATGTAACACTGCCTTTGAACACTTGCAGCTGCAGTCTGCAAGTGGCCAAAGGACAGGTACAAAAAGATAAGGAAGAAAGGTGTAATAGTGTAATATATATGGGTTATGGGACAAAGTGGAAACATGGTTGAAGTTGAGAAAGACGAACCATGGGAACAAGGTTGATGGTTGAAGTATTGTTTGTTGATTTGTTGTTGTTTGTACCAAATGTTCCCGCACTCAATTCTACTGGTTGTCGGACTTTGCCGGTGGAAGTCACGTGCATGTTTGGTTGGTTTTTTGACTTGTTTCTTTTGTCTAAGTCTCTTCTCTCTCTTGTCAACGCGTCTCTTTGATCATGTGAGTGTCTTTTGTTTGTTTTTGTCCACGTGTCTCTTTTGCTGACGCGTTTGTTTTCTCAACGTGTCTCTTTTGTTCCACACATCTCTTGTGTCCACGCGTCTCTTGTGTTGACGCGTCTCTTAAGTCATGTGAGTTTTCTTTATTCTATTTCTATGCTAATACTAACTACAATACCAGCTCTTGTCACCCACTATGGTCCACACCAAGAACACTGCCAAGAAATCCACTGGCAGCTCAGCCCCACGCATCCTCCTCAACATCTCAAGCACCCGGACTTCTGGAGTGGATAGCCGGAGAAGGAAGGCTTTGACTGCCTCCAAGGTCAAGCCTGTGGGAGGTGGGGACATTGAGAAGAGAGATGCTCATTATAAGGTGTGTCTTACTTTTTCTGTCTTGTATTTGCTGATTCACTTTATCTTTCTCTCTTCTGAAGGCTTTGACCGCTGCCAAGGCCACCTTGCCTATGGGAGGTGGGGACTTGGCAAATACAAGTGTTCACAATGAGGTGCGTCCATTTTCTCACTAATCTAGTTACTAATGTGCTTTATCTTTCTTCCTTTTAGTATTGCATTGTCTGCAGGGATGGTGCAGGGCGCTATGAAGAGAATACTCTCTTCATGTGCACTCTGTGTCCCAGAGTTGTGTGCAGGCTCTGCCTGCAGCTGCCGCCTGACTTAGAGACCACAGTCCTGCAGGACAACATCTCTTTCTAGGTGCATTTGTTGCCACATCAAGATGGAACAAGGTGGCGCCTACTTTGTGAGTTTTTTTATTTTATTTTATTTTTTTGTTCACCCCTCATTGATAACAGGGTTTCTATAACGCCAACCACCTTCTGGTCTTGGACAGGTTCTTACCCATCAATGGCGCGCTTGAGGTGTCTGAGCAAGCCGAAATTTCAGCAGCCACAGTCATTTTCATTCACCTCATCCTCGTCAACTTCACAGTGGCTGGTAGCCCTATGGAGTTTGCTCATTCCTTCCTCAAGCCCTACTATACTGGCGACCGCATCCAGTATCTCAACGTCTACTATGACATTGGCACTGATGCCAAGCTTCCCTGCCTATCCACAGCAACATCCAGAAGATAATGAAAGGTTTGAAGAAGTCCTTTGTCTGGGAGCGTGTTGTGATTGGCGTCTCTACTCACACTGATGAGGATTTTGGAGACCCTTTTACTGGGTATGAGGATGATGCCTCAGAGGGCTATATCAGCACTCCGGTCAATGATGTGAGTTTTTTCTTTTCTTTCATAGTGCGCCAATAAGTGACCCTTTTTACAGTTCTTGGAAATAATTCTCCAACCCTGGCAAACTCTCATTGATGCCGCCCAGGAATCCTACCTCTGGATGTTCTGTTGTGGCCACCTTGTCACCAACTTGGACTCATTCCATGGCTTGCAAGAGGCTGTTGTCCGGATGAGTTTTTTTTTTCCGTTTATTTGACATCATCTAATGTTCCTACAGACACAAATTAACCGGTACCATCACATTCAATGCTCCTCGGTTTCAGCCCTCTTTCACCTCGCACTTGCTCATTGCGTTCACAGAGAGGGTTCTCATTGGACGTTGCCCACTTTGTTTAGCATTCAAGGATATGCTTGCACAAGCCTGTGACCTTGGTCGCCACTCTGACATTTATCTGCTGACACCTGTCAAGGAGGGCGCCCTCACTTGCTCTAGGTTTGCATGGGCTAATGTGGAGTTCCATCCTTGGGGCCACCGCCTGCCTATCCAATGCAGTGGGTGTGGTTGGGCTAATTCTTGGAGGTCCGCCTATTTCAAAGGCAGCAAGGACAAGGCTTATATTTTTGAGTGCAAAAATGACTCTTGCAATGTAAGCCATACATTCTCTCAGCCACCAGGGTCCACAGTACTTTATTCTGGTAGGAAGAATGGTAGTACTTGGTTGGATATTCCATTGGAGACACAGTTGGCTTGATTTACATATTTTTCTTGAATATCTGTCTTACTTTGTACTTTGCTTCATGTTATCATTGTTCTGAGTTTGAGTAATCATTTGTTTGGTGTCTGAATCTTGAGATTTGGTATATAAGCTAATGTCATTGAATTTGTGAGTTGGTCAGATTTATACTTGGGTGATTTTGTGCTGGTTATTTGAATCATGTGACCTCAAGATAGTCACCTGATGAGCATGTGACCGTGTTTTGATCATGTGACATGGTTTGTTGATCTGTTGTCAAGTGAGTTGGTACTGGTTACACATTCTGCAAACTTATACCGGCCTCCATTCTCAAGATTTTTGCATACAATGGCTGACTGGACACATGTATTCAAGGCTGTTTTGGATGAGCACGAGATTTCCTATGTTTCAGCTAAAGGAAACCCTGCTGAGAGGGCAAAAATCCTCAAAAGCATCAAAGATGCCATACTTGAAAGTGACCAGGCCAAGGATGCTTCGACTATGCTTCCAGGCAATAACATTCGGAAGGTGAGCTTCCAGTCTCTTTGTCTATATTAATCTAATTTTATAGGCTATCCGTACATATTACTTGCATTTTCTGGAGGATGACGAGGACCGCGATCTTGAGCAAAAAATCATTGAGGGAGCTCATAAACTCACATCTGGTGCAGGCATCATCACTGTAGATATGGTCAAAGGCCGTCAGGATGACAAGCCTCTGGATGCTGCAGCATTCAAGACCGAATTCTCTCCTTTTGATGTCGCACAGAAGTTGTTCAAAGAAGAAATTGGGGAGTATGACAAGAAGCACCGTGACACCTCTGACCTAAGGTCCATGGGGACAAGGACAAAGCTGGTCCGGTCCTGGTACAATGCCCTGTCACCAGATGTACATGAGGAGCTCAGACTTGTGGCAGAAAAGTGGAACCAGGAAGGTGCTCTTTCCGACGCCAAGGACAGGTATTTTTTTAACACTACATTGCTATATTTAGGAAAAACTCATGTGTATCTACAGATACCGCAGCCGACACCAGAAGAAAATCATGGAGGACTTCATAAAGATGGCAGGAAGAACCATGGGTTTACATGTTGTGATGCTCGTAGCTCATGATCGAGGGGAGGGGAAAATGCCTGGAACAACCATGTCAGTGTTATTTTTTTCCCATTGACATTACCATTGACAATCTATTGGTTTAGTTGGGAATCCTGTCCCAGGAAGGCGAAGAAAACCTTTACTCTGGCTACCAAAGACAACAAGAAATGGGCTGGAGAGTCCCAAGACCGACTTGCTGACTGGCTGAATGAAGCTGAGTATAGTAAGTCTTGGATACAGTAATTTATTTAATTGCTAATGATCTAACAACAGGCTTAGACACTGAGGACCAATCTGACGAGGAAGATGAGAAGTTGCCCAATTTAACAGTGGAGGTAGACGATGAGGGCTATCCTTGCCTACCGACAGGCTTTGAATCTCTCATGCTCAAGAACCAGCAGAAGGTCGTATGAAAGGTATTTCAAAAGGCTTATGGTGATTCATTTCTATTTTCGAAGTACTGTATTTTTCTGACTGCTTACATTCAACAGTGGTCATCTCAAACAACCCTAGGGCTGCAGTCCCCTGGGGTCATATTACCCAAGATCCAGACCATTACCTTGACATGGACTGTATTCCTCGAAATGTCGTCATCAAGGATCCTTCTCACCTGCAGAAGGAAGCCATCAGTATGATTTTTTTCACTTTGGAAATATCGTGCTAACCGTAATGAACCAATTGTCCGGTTCGTTGGGTATAAGGAAGGCGACTTCTATGATTCACTGGCTAAGAAGGGGGATGTAAGTAAAAAATCAAGGAAGAACCCAAAATATGTCGAAGTATCATCAGATGAGGACAAGGTACTGAAGAAGGCCCCCCAAGCCAATGGTTCTTCTGACGAAGAGGATGACTTGGAAAGCCACACCCCATCTCTTTCCGATTCCTGCCCGAAATTCCATATGGGTGGTGACACAGTTGGTTATCTTCAATCCCTCTCTACCCTCCCAACATATTCTCGTCTGTTGGCCACAGTTCAAAAACTCTCCAAGACAGTATGTATAATTCACTACATTTGTGATAACAGCATTAAAATTGACTATTTTTTGAAAGCAAACTCCTGATCCTAAGGGCAAGGCTAGGAAGCAACATCTGCCTGTCTGGGCATCTTGGACGTGGTCTGAGGCATATCTACCTCAAAATATGCACAGTGATATTCAGGCTTCCTCTGTCGCTTTGGAGGAACTAGGCAACTATGTTATCAAATCTCGTGGTTTGGGTATGATTGTTGTCCTGGGCCTTGGACTCCTCATTCGTGAGTGTTGCTGCACTCAGGAGTATGAAGCAGATGAGGCTGGAGATGATGTGCCTCAATATTTGGGCGACTCCATCCTTGGCTTCGAGGTGGGGGACAAGGTTGAAGAGGCCATTATCAGAATCCAGGTGAAGGTGGACGCAATGCTGCCAGATGGTAATGAGAAGCAGATGACAGTGGGGGAAGAAGTTCACATGAGGCGTCTGGAGAACAAAAGGCAGGTGAAAGAGAGGAGGGAGGCAGAGCAGGCAAAGGTGGCTGAGGAAAAGAGGGTGGCTGAGGAGAAGAGGGTTGCTGAGGTGTCTCAGATGACTGATTAGAGGGCTGCCACATCAAAGAAGGCAAGCAGTACTAACACTGGAGGAAAAGGGAAGGGTAAATGCCCAGCAACAGATGTGGATGATTCAGTCATGAAAAAGGTGAAGACATCTGCTCCTCCTGATCCTCCTCGTCACTCTACCAGAGACAGAGCAGCTTCAAAGAAGTTTAAGAACTGAGACATCATCATTAGCACAATACCTTAGAATCCCCTTCTTGCAGTTTGTTGTCAGATACACTTGAATTTTCATGTCTTTTTGAGTAACATTGATGTTAGCACTGACAATACTTTAGCAGGATGCATAGATGGAATGACCGACCCACTGATACCTTATTGGACTATTGGCCAGCCAGTCTGTGCAGCATGTAGGCCATGGCCGGCCGACCTACTGGTATTATATTGACCTAGTGGGCCAGCTGCCCTATACAGGATGTAGAACAGGGGCGGCCGCCCCACTGAACACTTTTTGGGCCTTTGGGCCACCCGGTCTATGCAGTATGTAGGACATGGCTGGCCAGGCTACTGATAACATATTGGCCCATTGGGCCAGTCAGTCCATGCAGTATGTGAAGCATGGGCGGCTGGCCTGTCAATAACATATTGGCCCATTGGGCCAGTCAGTCTGTGCAGTATGTGAGGCATGGGCGGCCGGCCTATCAATAACATATTGGCCCATTGGGCCAGCCAGTCTGTGCAGTATGTAGGCCATGGGCGGCTGGCCTATCAATAACATATTGGCTCATTAAGCCAGCTTCCCTAGTCACCTGTAAGGAGTATATGTAGACTGTATTTTTATTTTTTATTCAGTCACCATTTATATTATCCCATATGAGATAAGAAGTGTAGGTAGACCTCAATATTTATGCAGGCTGTCCTAAATGCTCTAATATCAAATGAAATTCCATACAGGAGTAGGTCTAGCCAACCTCACTCATGTAACAAAAGATATATCTCATGGGATAGATGTAGGATCCCTGCAGGTTCATGCCTCATATAGAAAATGATATTTCTATGCTACTTATTTTAGTCACCATTTATACTATCCCATACGAGATAAGGAGTGTAAGTAGACTGTATTTTTGTTTTTTGTTCAGTCACCATTTATATTATCCCATATGAGTTATATGTTTTATTACATGAGTGAGGTTGGCTAGACCTACTCCTGTATGGAATCTCATTTGATATTAGAGCATTTAGGACAGCCTGCATAAATATTGAGGGTGCAGGTTGGCCAGATCTACTTCAATATTCTGGTTTGACCTATATAAGTAGCATAGAAATATCATTCTCTATATGAGGCATGAACCTGCAGGGGTCCTACATCATCAGCAAAAAATATATTTTCTATATGGAGCATTGGCCTGTAAGGGTTCTGCATCACCAGCATATACAGGGAGTGTAGAGATATTATGATTTGACTGAGGCATCGGCCTGCAAGGGTCTGCATCACCGGCCTACACAGATACTGCAGAGATATCATTCTGTATATAGGACACCGGCCTGCAAGGGTTCTGCATCACCGGCCTATACAGGTAGTGCAGAGATATCATGATCTGGCTGAGACATTGGCCTGCAAGGGTCTGCATCACCGGCCTACACAGATACTGCAGAGATATCATGATCTGGCTGAGGCATCGGCCTGCAAGGGTCTGCATCACCGGCCTACACAGATACTGCAGAGATATCATTCTGTATGTAGGACACCGGCCTGCAAGGGTTCTGCATGACCGGCCTATACAGGCAGTGCAGAGATATCATTCTGTATATAGGACACCGGCCTGCACAGGTTCTGCATGGCCGGCCTATACAGGCAGTGCATTGGTCGGCTGGTGTCCTGTACACCTGGTTTTGCAGGTCAATGTACATGTCCTATCAACAGGTTATGCAGTACCATAAGACTGAAAGGTGTGGGTCCACGCCATTTATGGGAAGTGGTATTGTGGCGTATATGTTACCAAACTGTGAGAACACCCATGCTGAGCTCAAAATGGGATTCACTACAAAGAGGCTCATCGCATGCAAGGACTTTTCTTTCTGATTTCTCTCTCTCGACTCTACCATAACTAGATAATACGTACTACAGAACATAATAGTTTTTGATAGGTATTAGAAATGATTTAGGCAAGAAAGACTAGGATCAATACCTACACAATCAGTAGACATTTAGCGTTACTACATCACTATTAGTAGGATCAATGTCTAAATGACCAGCGACTTCCGAAATCGCTCCAGAAGCGCACATCAAGCGCACCAAATATGTCGATGCCAGAAAGTACCTTGATACAGAGGCAGACATCGACTCGGAGGATGAGGGTATAGAGGATGAAGATGACAAGGGTATAGAGGATGAAGATGGTAAGTCTTGTATCTTGTCTCTATCTCCAGTTGTCTCATCTTCCTGTACAGAGGGCGGTTCCTTCATAAATGACCAGGCTTCTGAGGATAGTCACACACCAGCATTGTCGGACCCTCTGCAAGACGAAGCAGCATGGGACATCCTAGAGGAGTACCTCACCTCGGACATGAACTTCCCTCAAATGGAAGTGAAACTTGTTTCACACCTGGGTTCTCGATATTGTGAAGAGGATTGGATGGAGGCGACGCATGCACTGTTCTCAGCCAATGAAGACAATACCCAGGCTTTGACAAATCTTCGCACTGTCAAGGCTCGGCACTTTTTGCCACCAGCGAAAGTTGCAGGGCCCTCGAGGGGGTCATTCCATCAATCTGCATGTGCTTGGTTCAACAAGGTGGCAGATCTCGAGAGCAGGTTCGCCCCAAACTCTGGGTTGTCACGAGTCAACCCTCCATCACAATTGGTTCCTTCCTCCAGCGAGGTCACATGCCGCACTATCAAGTGTTTTATTCAAGATGAAATCGGCTCTAGCCATGCATACTACCTTCTGGAGGTGGAATTCTCAGACAACCCGATGTCCATGGCTCACTGGGAGTCCATATTGGATGCCATCGTGGATGCTGTCACTTGTGAGGCAAGGCTCCAAATATTTGACACGCGGACATCCGATGTAGTCGAACATGCAATTTCAAGCACAACGTCTCCAGCAGTCTCGGACCAATTCCCTAGAGGAATAGGAGTGTTCGAAGAGCTGGCGTCGAGTACGCAAGATGATGGGATGGCATCAGCGCGTAGCCTTCCGACGTGGCTTGTCACAGTGCCCTGTGAGTTAATATCTCCTATCAATTTGCTATATCTAACCCCAATTTCTAGTTTCGAAAACATCTTTTTTGGCCGCGCAGTTGAAAAGCAAGGGCTTCGAGGTCTACACACATTCAACGCTCCCAGGCCATCTGTGCGTCAAGGCCGAAGACACCCTAGTCATAAAAAAGGCTTGGCCTTCCACTCACGCAAACTGCTTTTTCGACGTTCTTTTTGTCCCTCGGGAGGATCAGGTCACCAGCAAACCTAGCTTGACAATCCCTGGCTGGTATCGCCCCATGTGTGGGCAATATCGGCATGACGTGGGATACACATATTCATATGATCTGCAAACCAACACCATCACACTGTTAGTTGCATCCAGGGAAGTGCCAGGGCGGGAAGTCAGGAAGGACCACCACATGCCGCGCCTATACAATCCTCCCAACGGCGACTCAAGCTCTGCAGGTTGAAACAAGACCTACCTTCACGGCCTGCTGGTGCTCAAACTGCATAGAACCGCAGTTGTTGAGATCCCAATTCCCGCTCCGGAGAGCATTATACTTCACCAGGAGTTGAGATGCAATCCTGCGTTCGTGCAATCTACATTGCATGTGTATGCCGCGCAACACTGGATAGAAGGTGACTTAGTAAGGGTTAGGGCAGGGGAAATGTTTGGATGTACGGCTAAGATTCAGTGTGTTGAGATATGCACCCAGTTGGCATCAGCGCACATGGAGGAATTGGTGCATATGGAGAAAATCTCTCATGAACCAATCATGTTCTCCATCTCCGATCTCGAAAGGAAATTCCACATGGGGGACAGTGTTCGTGTGCTCGACAGTAGTTTAGTGACCTCGCAACTCAAGGGAAAAACTGGAATGGTTGTCCAAGTTAATGACAACACAGTTGATGTACTCGACCAGTCTTCCAAATTCGAAGTAAGTGACTCGTTGACTGTCATATCATCACTAATGTTTCTTCAGTTCACCGTTGCAATCAATTCTTTGGCAACGTTTGTTGGGGGGGACGTCAGCAAACAGGAGGCTCCCACAAACGTATCAACCGACACTCCGATGAAAGGTGATTACTTTGTTGTAACCGAGGGCTTCTATATAGGCGAATTCGGGGTGGTATCCAAGGTCGATATGAGGAGCAGGACACTTGCATTCTTCTCGGCCTCGATACATCAATACATATGGGTGCCGATAAGGATGACGGCCTTCAATCCCAACCCGACTGCCCTTCAATATACTCGTGAGCGCGGATATGACATTGTAGCTAGTGATATCGTTCAAGTCGTTAGAGGTGACTCACTCCGTGCGTCAGGGATGGTACTGCATGTGAATCTGAATGATAAAACATTAACATTCAAAGACACGCAGCTAAAAGAGGTTAGCTCCTATCTATTTTATCAATCCAGGTTTGATAGTAATGATCATAGTTCACTACCTCCATAACGCATGTCGCAAGAATTCATGGGCGGGCAGATCGTGATCCGATGTGGCACCTTCTCGGCAAGGAGGTATTTATCATTCAGGGCCCTATGAAATCCTACCAAGGAACCTTGCATTCGCTCTCACAGCACACATGCGAGGTTGCAGTTCAAGGTCGGAAGCAAGAAATCCCGCGAGCTCATGTTATCAGGTCAGAACACTTTGCTTACTTTGCTTTGTTCGCTACTCATGCACATGCAGCTGGAAGGGTGTTCTCCTCACTGGTGTTTACTTGCCTCCACGTCAGCTAAGGGAATTCCTCAGATTAGCTCGAGGTTCATTCATCCAGCCCCCGCATATCACACCACCTCGAACTCCTTGTCACTTGCCTCCTCCTGATGTGTCACATGCTGATCAGACCGCTCCTGCTGTACAGGTATCAGTGTGGGATGCTCCCGTCGACTCACTGGTGATAGATCAGCGTCCATCCCCTGCAGCCCCTCATGACGACCCTTGGACATTGAACGAGGCTGACAGGGAAGAACACCAATTGCATCCTCCCAGTGCGAGTACATCCTCTTCTCCTGGTACACCTCATCTTATTTCACGTTCGGTCCACATCCACTCATGTCGATCGCAGCAGACAATCTCACTGCAATCTTACACAATCCCTTGATCACTGAGTTGTACTATAATTGGCACATGAAATTGCGCATAGCAAACCCATCATCTGATTGGGCATCCTACCATAACTGGATTGTTGACACTGTTGCCCTGGACCCATTTCTCCTCGAGAAAGGTCCGGTGAAAGATGGTGAAATCCTTATCAGGTATTCCTCCAGAACGAAAAATAAGGGGATGAAGGAAGATCCAATTCCTATCAGATATCTTCTCCTGGAAGCACCGACAGGAAAAAACAAGAAGTTCACTTTGATATGAGGCGACCTCATGGGGAGCATTCATACAACGATGACAGCCAGGAAGGACGAGAAAGATATAACCACAATGGAAGGGAAGAAATTTGCTCGCGCTGATACGTGTATGATTATCAACAAAACTGTGTAGATAATTTGGGTGGACATGGGCATTTGTTAGTGGTGTTCATTGACAATTATACAAAGTCAAAATTAGCAATTCACTACTATTTCCTTGACCAATAGTACAGCTGCAGTACAAGTAATTAGTTGCAGTACTATCAGTTATCACAACTTCGGTCAACTGGTTCATCCGCCGAACACAAGCTCGGTCAACTGGCTCATCCGCCGAACACAAGCTCCACTCAGCATCCAGTATCAGTGCTTCAGCATTTAAGTACACGGGCCTCATAGTGTCTAACTAAAAGTTAAACAATTAAAAAGGTTTTATTGAATGTGCATTATGAACTGGTACAAAATTATGCAGGGCTGTAGGATATGCTGCAAAGGAGAAGATCCATTGAATTGAGTGGACCTCTGGCGGAATACTCAAATCGGACAGTGCCCCGCTAGGTGCGCCACTTAGCGGGACACTCACATGACTCATGCGCATTTTTAAGATCGTTGTCAGAATCTAACTTTAGACATATCCATGCGCATATTCGTAATTTGTCCTCCCTTTGCCCACCAAACATAGCTGCCCTCTGCCCCCTCAATCGATTCAAAGCAGAGTTTCAATTTAATACATATTTGATCATGTGGCATATCTACCATTTATATATGAATCTTGTGGTTTACATATACGTGTCATTTTCATTATCTGATTATGAATCTAACAATAAGGCAGATCTATGCCAACAAATTCAGCAATTTTGTCTATACATATTCCTCATATGTCTATGAATCTGGGGTCAAAACTAATTGTGAACCTTTTCAGACTCTGATCATGAATTTTGAGACCATTTCAAGTTCATCCGCATCAAAAATTGCTTGATGACATGCTGTTATATCATCAAGCTGTCATGGATAAAGAAGATGGTTGCTCCAGATACATCTGTGGATCTTGTCTCGACGATATCAATGCTAACAAGACGCCCATGCTTTCTCTTGCCAATAACCTCTGGGTCGGAGAGATCCCTAACGAGCTCGCAATGCTTACCTTACCAGAGCGTGTACTTGTTGCTCTGTCCTATCCTGCAGCATACATTGTCAAACTTTACCCAAAAAGGCGAGGAGCGCTCAACTGGGATGCTGCAGGTCTCAACAGTGGACTTCGTGGAAATGTTTCAACCTATCGTCTTCATACATCGGGCATTGCGGCTATGGTTGAAGGAGATCTACTCCCCCCTAAACCGGTCATATTAGCAACTACAATTGGCATTTCCATTGTTGGTCCCAACAACTTTCCGGAGCGATGTATGCCTTCTTTCCTGACTGTTAGTCAGTGTCATCTGTGGAATGCGTTGCTTTTTCTTAAGCAACATAATCCTCTTTATTGCGATATCACCATTTCAAAAGCCAATATTTCACTCTTTCCCAAACATGGGATACCCGAAGTTATTTTGTCTTCTGTTAGACACTTGCCCAACGTCGAAATGGTTGATGCTGAACGAGATAATTATGTACCTGATGATGACGCTGAAGATGTGTTTAATGGTCTGTATGTCCTTGCCAATATATTTTGGTATACTTACTGTGATACAGAATTGAATACAGTATTTCCTACTGGGTGCAATATTGAAGAAGAAAGTGTCATCAAGAACACCGGTAAGTATTTTGGCTCTGTTAATCCACAGAATTAAAATGATTTCCACTGTACTCAGTGCAATCGAATGTTTTTCCCATGCAGTCTCACGGAGTACTGGATAGTAATGTGTCAGAAGTGGACGACAATCAGTTATTTGCTCATGCACTTTCCAATATGTCTGAACAATACACAGTACAGCGCGGCAACAGTTTCATTAACGAATATCCTCAACAATGTGACGATCAATCACTGAGTATCGGCGATTCTGACAACCCGAATCACTTGCTCAGAGCTTTTCCCTACCTATTTCCATATGCAACAGGAGGGTTCGAAGTTGAATGACTGCGACCTGTACCATATGAAGCTCATGCACAATGGGCCATGTGTTATGCAGACCATTAGATTTCGCAAAGACATGCTCTTCATGTTTCAGCTTTTCGGAGTAATTCAGAAGCGACAGGTATGTAAACAAGCCGCTATGCAGGTGTGTGAAAGTTTTTATGGGACGAGTGACCTTTATAACGATTTGCCAGGTCAAAAAACATGACTTTCTCAGATCCGAACGAGAATTTTGCCAACTTACAGTGGATGATTTGTGTAAAGCAAGCAAAGAAGAACAGAAACGACTCCCCTTGTCCAATCCTACTATACAAGCACTGAAACGACACCTCACTGCAGTGCGTTCAAAGGTCATTGGGACTGACGAGTCTCGCACTAAAATATGTTCTCTCATCTGGGGAATGTGTATCTTGAAGAATCCTCCTTCATTATGGATCACCATTAACCCCACTGACACGCATGACCCTATAGTGCAAATACTTACAGGCGCAGAGATAGATCTGGATACTTTCGATTGATCTGCAGGACCAGACTCACACACACGTTCCATCAGAATTGCAAATGATCCATATGCAGATGCAAAATTCTTCCATTTTGTTGTTGCTGCTATCTTGGAGGATCTTTTCGGTATCAAGGCAGGACATCATAGTAAATCTGGTATTGAACGTCATACAGGCATATTTGGTACCATCAAAGCCTATATTGGAACGGTTGAAGCTCAAGGGCAAGGAACGTTGCACTTGCATATAATCCTTTGGCTGCACAATGCGCCGACATCATCAGAGATGAAATCACTGTTATTGTCAGAGCAATTCCGCAACAAAGTTGTATCATACATCGCTCAGAATATTCGAGGTCATCACCCTGGAGTTACACAAGAAACACTGAAGACGCTTCCCCATGAAACTGCAGTGTCATATTCTTGCCCACTAGATCCAAGGACATCCAGTTTTATATGCAATGAGCAAAGTACACTCCAGAGTCTTGTGCATGCCGTTCAGATTCATTCTTGCTCTAGTAGCTGTTTGAAAGTTGTGCGGGGACGAATTAGTTGCAAACGACGAGCACCTTTCCCAGTGGCAGAAAGAGCTTGGGTCGACTCAGAAGGAAACTGGGGACCTAGGCAATCATTCGGAATGATGAACAACTGGAATCCGACCATCCTACTGGCCACGAGAGCCAATGACGACATGAAACTGATTACCAATGGCAAAGAGACGAAGGACATCAGATTCTACATTTCGATGTATACTGCCAAAAACCAGCACCATTCTTCTAATGCATCAGCATTGCTAGCAAAGTCATTTGCTTTTCATTGAACAGAAGACAAGAGGAATTCGAACGCTCAAGCACTCAATAAGCGTTTGATCCAACGCTGTGCTGACTCGCTCAGTTGAGAACAAGAATTCAGTGCACCTGAGGTCATCACATAAAGTGGGGAGATCAATACATATCCCATCACTTCAAATCCATTTACTTTGCTTCAGTGTTAAACTTGCTGAAGAAGACATGGCCACACCTTGTTTCGCATCGGTCTGTGATTTACTCCTGGACAAAACACCATTTAGACTGAGTCACACTACAGACCTGTTACTGAACTTTCCAGCAAAGGACAGCTGGAAATCCGAAAAGATTCAGCAGAAGACTACGATGTAAGTTAAAGAAACTGTTGTCTGGATCATTAATAAAGTTGACATGCTAACCTGTTTTCTTGTAGATGGAATACACTGTGCTGCACTTTGAGGAAGAAACTCAATCACTCCAACTACGTGATCAAATACGAGAATACATTGATCGTGGAGATGCCTTAGAACACTTCAGTTATATTGACTACTTCCTCAATACCAATGATGAAGTCGTATCAAATGACAAAGAACCAGCATCACTTCAATGGAAAACCAACAGTTGAATTCAATACAGGTCGTCTTCAGGACATGACAATCACGAAACCATGCCATATTTTCCTGGACCATGGCTGCCACGTCGAAATGATGAGCAGTCCTATCCTTTATATTGCGTGTCTATGCTAGCTCTGTTCAAGCCATGGCGATCATTGCTCGATCTCAAGCTGCCTCATTTGACATTTACCAAAATGTTTCTTGCATTTACCGAAACTGCTTCACCACAGATTCTGAAAGCAATAGACAACATCCAATACTTCTATGAGTGCTCAGATAAAGCACAGGAAAATCGGATCGGGAAAGCATTTGGAACGGCCTGGAGTGAAGCTTCTGAGTGTCATGATGAAGAGAGAGATGAAGCTGATGAACCAGAAGATGCATCTGAGTCACTTGTGCCACATTGCGATGACACTCAAGTGGACATAACTGAAGAAGATATCAAAAATGCAATGCAGGACAATTACTCCACACGGGAATTGCTTTGCGCTGATGTTGCTATCAACATTGCTGAAGACTTTGGCATTTTCAACGATGTACCTGTGGACACCACATCTTGTCAACCCTGCCGATGTGCTTCAGAAGATGAAATCTGAATGTACACAGAATGGCAAGATGTTGCACAGCACACTGAAAATACAGAACGGGACAATTCAGCTGAAGAACAAGTAGATGCCGGCTCGGTACATACTGCACCTGATGGGACTGTCCCTATGCCTACTTCATTCCCGACAGTACATGTGCAACCTCAACAGCCTGAAGAGCAAGTACAATGCCCGGAGTTGAACAGAGAACAGCTCATTGCACACACCATTGTTCGCAACCACCTACTCGCTCATCTTTCTGGAGAACGCCATCCACAGCTGTTAATGTTGGTTACAGGTGAAGGTGGTACAGGCAAATCAAGGCTAGTGAACGCTATTACTGAGACCTTTGCTCATCATGGATGCAAATCAAAACTAACACGTACTGCAATGTCAGGAGTCGCAGCTTGTATCATTGGAGGTTCAACTTTGCATTCTTGGGCTGGGCTTCCACCCCGTCAAATGCCCCACACTGATAAATGGGCTACTCATCCACGTCCCGATATGGCTTGTCGTCGACACAATAACATGGATGACAAAATATTGCTTGTCATTGATGAAAGTAGTATGTTAACAGCAGAACAACTCACTCTATTGTCACAGGTAAGTACAGTAACACTTTGCAGTGATAGTATACAATCAGCTCATGATCTGAACACAACACTTACAGGTGCTCGGCATAGTTCGCACAGGAGAGGAGACAGATACTGCAATCCTTTTCGGAGCATTGAGCATCCTACTGATCACTAATTTCCATCAATTTGGACCGATTGGTAACATCAAAAAAACCCTTTTTGCGCACCTTCCTCCAAATCAGAAATGCAAACTGGGACATTATATATTTGAACAGTTCCGCACCGTTATCCGTCTTCATCAGCAAATGCGAATAGAAGATGAGGTCTGGGATGGTATACTGCATCGCACACAGGATGGAGAATGTACTGCACAAGACCTTCAGGAGATATGCAACCTGGTTATTATCAATGATGCTTGTTGCGTTCCGGACTTCACTTGTCCTCCCTGGAATGATGCAGTATTGGTCACACCATGGAACAGTGTTCGCATCCGGTGGAATACATTATCGGTGATGAAACACTGCAAATTCAGTGGCACACTGTTGTACATCGCGTCAGCAGAAGATACGTCCAAAGGTTTACCATTGTCAATGGAGCAGCGTCTTGCAACTGCAAAGCTATCCCTTGATGCCACCCAGCACTTGCCAATACAGGTTCAACTTGCAGTAGGCATGAAGGTGATGGTTACAGAAAACATCGCTACTGGGGAAAATCTGGCCAATGGCTTGCACAGTACTATTGTGGATATCTTGCTAGATTCTCGGGAACAAACAAATGAGCATGCACCAAAAGACAACAAGGTCTACCTACAGTATCCACCAGCTGTAGTGATTATCCGTCTCGATTTCACAAAATCCATATCGCTCCACAGATTCAACAAAGGAGAAGTTCCTCTAGTACTGTCTGTCCATCAATTTCAGATCCACACTAAACCGTGCTGCATGGTAACACGACATCAACTGCCATTGACACCCGGATACGCTTTCACAGACATCAAGTCACAGGGACAGACCATAGATCACGTCATCGTCGACATAGGAAAAACAACCTCCTTTGGCTTGAATCCAATCAATGCATATGTAACACTATCAAGAAGCAAAGGGCGACAGAACATCCATCTCTTGCGTGAATTTGAAAACGAGTTGTTTATGTGTCATCCTTCACAAGATCTTAAAGATGAAGATCAGCGCTTAGACATCTTAGCAAGATTGACAGAAGAGAGATACTTTAAAGGAGAATATGGACCGATAGAATTACCTGCATAGCGAGGAGCAGTACACCACAATAAAACAACCTGAAATAAAGCACCCCTAAACATTGGTTCAAAACTAAACTCGAATGGAACTATTAATCTCCATCATTATCATCCACAAAGAACACGTCATGACCGTTACAGATTAGATGCAAAATGAACCCTAGCAACAAAACAAGTAGTGAAATGCAAATGCTACTGCACAGTAAAATAACTCACATAAAAACAGTGCATGGTCATTAACTCACCATGCAACTTCTGATATATTGATAGCAGACTGTACTTGCACAGTAGCAGAAATGCAGGTGCAGTTTCGAACAGCGCAGAGATGTAATGTCGGAAATTTCTAGGGACCATTGTAAGGTCTCATAATACATTTTAAGGACCGATTTTCACACACTGTACTGTAAGGCTTTGAAATGATGGAGATAATCTTAAATGGTGCTTTAAAAGGCTATGGTTCTCACGTTGTAAGCTGTCTTAAAATAGAGTCTGTCGTAGGGAAGATCATGTAAGCGTTACAAGGTCTTAAAAGGGTGGGGACAATAATAGAAGATAAAAATAAGTTTCCAAGGACCACGCTACTATTATCTATTACCATTATCTATTGTTATTATCTAATGCTATTATCTATTACATTATCTATCTACTACTGTTATTATCTAGTATGTATTACTATCTTATCTATTACTATCTAGTATTGCTATTATCTATTACTACTATCTAATGCTAGTCCGTTATTTTAATTGCACCTTGAGGGATTCAAACACTCGTCATTAGTATTATTTGGTATTATAATTCATAGTGCTCACCGGCATAGTTACTGCTACATTATTAGGCCTCTGAATACATTGAAACGTACTTCGCTATATCGTGTATTTGAGCGCCTTATAAGGCAACTGTAAGACATATGAATTCAGATGACATTGAAAATGCTCAGTGCAAGGACAAAAAGTAACAGTACAAAGTATTAATATCAGCGAGAACATCACATTAGCGTTTGGCCCTCCCTCTTCCTCTAGGTTTAGCAACCGACGCCTTGCTGCCGCCGCCGTGATGAGTAACACGCTTTGTGGCCTCAACTTCGGGCTCTGGTGTGTTAGTTGACATGCGAGTTACCGACACAGTTGGCTCAACAGTGTTGTCTAGCGTCAACAGATTGATGCCCAGCTGCACCTGCACAGTTGCAGATGCAGATTGACCTTGGTTGACCGAAATGGAAGCGTGGTAATTGGAGACGACGTCGATGACTGCCGAGGTAGCAGGGAGGTGTGTGAGCATGGAAGCAACTTGAGAAGGAGCATCAAGTTTGTCCAAGAGGTCGTCTTCCCAAGTTCGGGTCTGAGCAGTGATGGAAGGAGAATCGGGAGCTGGTGCAAGACTTGAACTGGTGACGTCAAATACCTCCTTGTTGAAGTAGTCGATGACGCTGCGGGCCCATGGAGTGCGCTTGAACAAGCGCTCCAAGTAAAAATTGTAGTCCACTTGATAGTTGATCTTCGTTTCCACACCAGTCACTGTGAACTCAGGATTGTGCGTCAACAAAAAATGTGCCTTTGAAATCAGGTCATCAATCACGGAACATCAATGTAAGACAATGCGCTCACCATAATAGTGGCGCCCGTGATCAAACCTTCAGTGACGCATTGCACATTGCAATGCTGTCCCCTAGCCTTCTGACCCTTAGTCTTGCCGGAGAGTATTTTCTTCCCATACATCTCAACGTGAACGATCTGAAATGAATGTCAGTGCACCATCTTTCGTATTACAATTGTACTTACTTGTACTAGCACCGGATTCTTGAGAAACTCGTCAGCCACCATGGCATCTGGTCTTGCGAACAGAATGGGTGCTAGCCAAATGTACTCTCCCTCACCGTTTTTCTTCAGCAGACGAAGGAGGCCAGGGTTGTCTCGCTTTCAGGCATCCGTTTGAGATGAGAAGAGGGTAGGGTCGAGCTTGAGTGATGCGAAAATGATACCAGTGCAGCTCTTGATAGCATGCACAATGTTTGACCGCTCAGTGCTAACTGCAGCGCGAAACTGAGAAGTATCATGTAGGTTAGTTGTAGGACAGTCTACCAGTCAAAAGCACATACCAGAGAATCAAACGCCGTGTATTTCTCCATGGAGCCGTGTAAGTCCTTGGACACACACTTGTACAACTCTGCCATAGATCCATTGAGCTTAGCCTTGGGAGATGCCCAGTGTGTAGGACTACAAGGGTCAATGTCAGGCTGAGGTGTTGTCAGGAAGACGCCGGGAATGACCCAGAAATGGTAGAACAACGTGTACTTCTTCCCTTCGGCAGTGATTTTCGCGTCGAGCATGGATGTCTTCTTGAGTGTGCGGTTTCGGCTGCAGGCAGGGACAGTCGCCGAGAGGGTAAGGTAGTCCTTCCTAAGACCTTTAAACTCAACATGCAGGGAGTTGTATGCTTGCTGCACGGTCTCAAGAGCCTACATACATCGAAAATACATTAGAGCGAGAAGGAGAATCATGGCAAGATGAATGTACTTGCCTTGCGAACCTCATGCATGGGCACGTCCAGTGGAGGGACGGACAGGATTGTCCTCAAGGTTGAAAGCTCATTGCTGCTCGAGTCTTCGTCATCAGACAATTCAGCGTCGTCAACAGCGTCAATGTCAGCTTCAAAGTTCTCACCTTCCAAACCATCAGAAGTTATGTCGGCTCGGCTGCGCATGTCTCCCAAATGAAGACAGATGAGCTATCAAAACTATTAGTAAAGACTGTTGGTGGTACAAAAGAGTTGGAACAAACCTGCATGCCAATGCTCCAAGTTATAAGGAAACTGCTATCTTGGCTGTGCTGCTGCTGACGTCTATTGGTGTGATGAGTGATTCATGGCGAGCGGCAATCAAACGATACCTACGTCCTTTGACACGAGCATGATACCAAGAACATATTGGCCGACAATGATGCATAAAGAATCAGCATTCCATGCATGACCTGTCCGAAAATCGCCTAGTGCGCTTTGCAGAGTTTCATAAAGTGGACTCAAAAAGGTCCAAGACGGACCACTGATGAGCATTGTGGAAGATGCAGTGCACAAGCGTCGACATTATGAGTCATGAAAGAATCATTAAGACTAAGTGACTGACCTACAATTGACACCACAAATCTGCTGAGTGTTGCTGAGCGACAGGTGGTAAACATGCCTTGGGTCCAGGGTCCAGGGTCAGGCAAGTTCTGAATCTGTCTGAGTCAAAGTGAGTGAGTGAGTGAGCGAGTGAGCGAGAGGAGTCATAACACACCGCTGCTGTGGCTGTTGCTGCTGCTGCGGTTGAGGGTGAGGTTAGTGGAGAGGGAGGGAGAGAGGGAGTAGTGCATCCACGCTGTTGTTGTTGTTGCTGCTGCTGCCGCTGTTGCTGTTGCTGCTGTGGTTGGGGTGAGGTTAGAGGAGAGGGAGGGAGAGAGGGAGTAGTGCACTGCTGCTGCTGCTGTTGTTGTTGTTGCTGCTGCTGCTGCTACTGCTGTTGCTGTTGCTGTTGCTGCTGCTGTGGTTGGGGGTGAGGTTAGAGGAGAGGGAGGGAGAGAGGGAGTAGTGCACCGCTGCTGCTGCTGCAGTTACAGTTGCAGTTGCAGTTGCGGTTGGGGGTGAAGTTGAAGGAGAGTAGGAAAGAGAGAGAAGCATGCCGCCGCCGTTGCTGTTGCTGCTGCTGTGGTTGGTGGTGAGGTTAAAGGAGAGTGTGGGAGAGAGGGAGCAACACACTGCCGATGTTGCTGTTGCTGTTGCTGCTGCTGCTGCTGCTTTGGTTGCGGGTGTGGGTGAGGTTGGAGGAGATTGAAGTGGGAGAGAGGGAGCTGGGCGCCGCCACCATTGCTGTTGCTGTTGTTGTTGTTGTTGCTGGCAAGAAGGTGGAGTTAGAACAATAGAAGCACTAGCGTTCAGGTCAAACTTACACTTATCAATGCACCCATGACTTCATACAAAGGACCATGTCACTATCAACATGGTTGACGACAAGAAACTTGCCTTGGTGTGCAGGATCGGGAAACAACAAAGCGCCTTGAATGAAGGACTTGAGCAGGATGATGATTGAATCTGCCCTGGGGACAGCTTTGACACGAGTAAGTCTCAGGTCTTGGTCAATCCTGTGAGAACCACCGACGACACCAGTGGTATATGGTTGAACAAGGGCAAACTGAAAGGCCCCAATATCTGGAAGTTCGCATTTGAACATCAGTATAAGCCGAACAAAGACCGCCCTTTCTGCAGTAAGTTGTATAAGTGCGCAGTCGAAGTGTGGGTGCCCATGAAATGAGGGATTAGACCGGAGATGGTCAGTCGACTGCTTCCAGTCAGCAGAATTCTCATGATTGATCCTGAGATAATGATGTTCATGTTATGACCGACGTCCAACAATAATGTTGAAGGTGAGTACACAACCACTAGGACTCGGTCAGAGATGATGATGAGCAACAGGATAGATTGAGCGTGAACGTCTAAGTCACTACAACAGTAGAAACGAAGAGGTTAAGTCTAAGGATTACTTACGCTATCTAGCCTACTCTTATACATAACATTGAATCAGAGTCCTAAAGAAATCAGCCAATAAGAAAAGAGTCGTACGATACTGCGGATGACTAAAGATGACTCATGATATGTAAGCGAATGAGTAAGACGGCAACTAAACAGAAACCCAAGTTCCGACCGGTTCTTCTTTGGGAAGCGAGATTGTTCTAGCCCGTGGAGTAGGGGAACCAATTGGAGAAGCAACGGGTGACCTATGATGAGGAGTCACGTGACCGGCTTGGGTACTGGAAGTAGCCGAAGGAAAACCGAGAAATGAAAAATGGTTCATATTAGGAATTCGTGACAGTTCATGTATCTGAATGAAATACAAGTCAACATAGAAGCTGACAAAGAATCAACAAACTTACCTGGAAATCAACTGGGATAACAATCCATCTCATTAGCTTGTATCCATAAGTTGGCAATGATGTGTTGATGAAGTCGCCAAATTTTTTGTGGGAACCTTGAAATGCTCAATCTTTGGGGCCCCGCACATTCTCGATTTCTTGAATACTGACATGACATTGAGGGGATCCAAGCTTCACATGCCCATCAAAGGTGATAGTATGGTCGTTGTCCTCCTCATCAAGCGCAGAGTCACCTAACGCCTCAAGGCGACGCTGTTCGTCGAGCGTGCCCAAACGTCCTTGCAAAAGTAAGGCTGCAAACTTGTGATGATCAACACGAAGTACCTGTAGTATGATTAATATATATCAGTATTAAGTCGATATCATAAACAAAAACGAGTGCGTAATACCTGCTTGGCGATATCTTTTCCGTTTGATCGAAGGAGATAGGTGGATTTCAGAGGGCCATGGAGTTTTTTGTTAGGGCGCGTGCTGTAGTTGCGTGCAACACCTTTCATTCGGATATCCCGTGGCGCGTGTTTCCAAAGGTGCACCTTTGGAAAGTTCCAGTCTTGTTTGAGGCCTTCCATGGAGGACGTATCGGTAACATAATCAACATAGTCCTAAAAATACTGCGTCAACGATGATGTCTTAATCAGTAGCAAGTAAATTACCTTCAGTGCGGCACCAAATACAAGGAGCTCATTCTCAATCATTGCAATTGTCCGCTCTGTATGGACATTAAGCCTGACCAGGCTGTCCAACTCGAGATAGCTGCAAATGACATGTAGAAGGCGATAGCCTTCCAGACAACTTCTGCGGTCTAAAGCATTGAGTGCCACATAAAATGCTTGCTGTACGATGATTAGTCAAGCAAATATGATGATAGGTTGTTGGTACTTACCAAGACTAAATCATGCTTCTTGTTGTCATCAGTGAAAGTGATGTGAATGACGGTAGCAAAATGATTGAGATCGCGCCATCAAGGAAATTCAGCGACTCTGAAAGCAAGAGATACTGAGCGATTTAGAATATGAAAATGAAAAAAGGACTCAACTGTTTCTCGACCAATTCCATCCCTTCATGTCCGAGATTGCTTAGGATGGTCTTCAACTCGTCTAGTAGACATTTTCCTCCAAGACCGGCATGCACTGCGTGCAATTGATCAAGGCTCAGTGCATCATGGGGATCGGAGTGGTTGACAAGCCAGAGGACGTTCTAAATGTGATGTGTTAGTATTAGAAGATAAGTAGAAAATATTGTTTGCTTACCTCAACTGCGCGTAATCCTAGTGATTTCAAAAGTTCCTTGCCTTGAGTTTTGCTGCGTTTATACACAGCGAGTGCATCCTGCGCGTCTTTCGCAGTCCTGATTGCAAATGTTTTGGACAGGTCAGAAAGCTCGTTGACTGGTATGAGGCACACGGGGCACGGGCACTTGCATTGCACACTGCAAATAAGAGACATCATGCATCTGTGAATATCATTGAAAACTGTCACAACAAATATGTCAGGGCACTCACTGTTCTTTGTAATCTGCTGAGAGTATTAGTATTACTGGGAATAGCCAGCGCATGATTTTGTCGTAGCACATATACAAATAACCGGTCTTTGAATATTGCTCAAGGTTGAGGAGAATTTTGACGAAGGCTTCGTGCCATACGACACACTTAAAGTTGATGAATCCCGGTTTTCCATGTTCGGACGCTTTTTCTTCAATCTGCAATATCAACAGAGTTGTCGTTATATTAGGTTAGACATCATTGAACAGCGCAGACTCACGATCGGAAGCCAACCAACTACTCGACCACCACCAATGCCCTCGCCATTTCGAATATCAACAGGTAAATTCGCACAATGAACCATGACGGGATATCCTTTAACAGTGCCATGTGTGGACAGCTTGGTCTTATCTGCATACAATATAAAACAAAGTGGGGCAGCATTTAGATCAGCCGGGAGACGAGACTGATTACATGGACACAATCATTGCACATATACACAGACATTAAACACAGTAACCTACTTGAATGTCCCACCAACGATCAGCTGTCCATGGTTCACTAAAGAACCGCTCAAAATTGGTACCGTTATGCTTGTAGCCATGTTCGCGTCCCATATGAAATGCGGTGCAAGGAGCGGGTTATCCAAGAGATCAAGGGCCCAGTCCCATATCGGTCTCGCATATACCCCAAATACTCGCTGCTCCTTCTTGTAGGGCACCTTGATGTCATGTTTGGTAAACTAATAAACAACAATCTAGGCAGTCAGAGCAGCATAGCGTGATACAAAAGAAAAGAGAACATACCGGTGTCAACTCGGCTGCAGCATTATCTAATGCCATACGGAGATCGGCCTCATTTTTCAGTGTGATATGGGTGTCGCCCTGCGCTATGCGCATGATAAGACTGAGGAGCTTGTTGACCTGGCCCTGATTAAGGGCAGCTTCAAGTGCGATTTCAGAGAACTCAAAGTCTCCCCGTGAGCGGAACGGATGCCAAGGCTTTTCATCTGCAGGAGGTGCTTTAAGCGCCTCCGAAGCAACACCAAACTCTTCGAATGTTTGGAGTAGAGTCTCACGGCAAGAACGGGGATGGAATTTGGTTTTGAACTCATGAGGGTGTCCAATGTGCACTGCAGGCTGGGGTGGGATGTTTTCAGGACCAGTATTACTGGTCATGCTAGCATTGGATAAGACTATCGTTGCATAGATAGTTGTCAATTGGTTGCATCTCAGAAACGAAGAATGAAACACATACCTGGGCTCTGAACACCCTCGTTTCCGGCATCAAATTCCATGTGGTTGTCCAGACCAGCTGTAGGTGTTGGAAGCATCAGAGTGAACATTCTACCATCAAAATTGAGTAAAATAGTGTACCTTGCCCCATGTCAGCTTGCGATTCAAGGTTTGCGGCTAACGAGTCATCCACGACAATGCATGATGGACCAGCCGCTGCTGCTAAGGCTGCTGTTCGTTGAGTTTTCTTATGGTGTGCTGTTTAAAATCGATCAGAATCAAATAACATGAGTGAGAGTAAATATTGAGCAATGGATGGACTTAAGGACCCACCTAGAGCTGATCGCCGATCTCTCTTGAACTCCAGAGCAAAGGCCTCTTGTCCCTCTGCATCGTGCATCTTGCAAGTTGATTGATGTCGCTTGATGCCTTGGGACTTATACATATTCCTGCACTGAGAGTCGCTTGTTAGTGTTTTTGAGTTATAATTATATTTACCATGACTTGAATGGTTTGGGGCCATGGCCACAATACAATATTTAGAAAGATATATACACGTCAGTGTACAAAAGAGCTTAAGAGAAGGCGTTGAGTTGATGGGTCAATCCTCATTGATTCCGCCTTGTAAGGTCACATGATAAGATTCGTCACAATGTGTGACAACATCTGATAAGTTCTTATGTATTCTTCCGCTGGCCTCAAAAGGGACTTGTAAGATACCTCATAATGCATGTGACCTGATTTATAAGCCGGCAGCATTGTAAAGGTCACTTAACTTTTTCCGACAAAAGACCCGCGTGATTGTCTAAAAACTGAATCAACAGCGAAATCAGTCTCATAGATTATAATTAACAAAGTACATCACCTATCAAAAAAGTACCTGGCAGATTGCAAGTATTGTGAGACATGATGGTTGTGAATGAAAAAGTTCTAAACAACGCATTGTGATAAACATACACCACACAACTAGATAATACATCATGCTTAGTTGTTACAATCACAAAAATTACAGGACTGTGACCGATATTCTCCTATACTGAATGACATTACTACCAACTACTATCATCATGGTCTTCAACAGCACAACATATCACCATACTATGAAACAAAACCCCAACTATGCTATTTCAGCTCAGATTGCACAATGTGCAGAATAGCGTCCAGGTGGTACAGGTCACATCTACATGGATAAACTCACGAACGACCCCTATGTTTTGATTGCCATTGTGCATGTTTCAGATTTCAGACTGCAATGCACACCGAGTGGAAGCTATCAAGATCCTCAATATGGTACTCTGGACAAAGCTAAGTACCAATTTATCGGAGAAAGACTGCACGGTGCCAATGATTTTGATGAAGATTTCATGAGAATGTATTCGCTACTCAGCAACATCCAAAATGCTGGAGCGAAAACGCAATATTGCAAAGACATGCTGAATGAAAACACAATCAGGTTTGCTAAGAATGTATTCGAAAAAAGAGTAAGCATCAAAACACAATACGGCAAAGCAATTTACTTATCTTGGACCAGGAATTTCCTGTACCAGATTCTCCAACATCCACAAAATGTGCTGTTTATCTAGAGGATCTGGAAAATCCGCAGGAAGGATCTTCCACAGTTACTCTAATGAGTAAGATGGACGCTGAAACAGCTCATTGGCCTATCAAAGAAGAGTATGTCAATGACTTGGAAGGTATCAAAGCCAATTACAAGGCAATACCACTCTGCGTCTATGACAGCAATGACATGTTCGTTGAACCGGCGAATGTCAACAAAATGCTACACAACACACTCGTTGAAGTGCACTTCACTCTTCATCATACTTACATTCCAAAATCTACCCTGCCTCACGATTCATTCCGCGCCAATATCAAACAAATTCTGATCCTGGACTCCGGAAAGCAGAGAGAAAATATATACAGAACAGATCCATGTACAGGTCCTATCTGGATGCACCACTCTCCCCCGCCTGCAGATCTCCCACCCACAAAAAAGATGCATACTGAAGAAAGCAGAGACGAGCAGAACGGTAAAGAAAAGGAATGACTTGAATCACCAAAGAAAACATTAGCTACTGTGTCTGATTCAGTAAATACGTGCCACAATGACAATTTATTACATCTGCCAAGTTCAAAACATAGCCGATGTGGACCAGCTCTGCCTTGTTATCTTTTTCGCCCCCTGAGGGTCTCCCAACAAAGGGTAAAAATTGGATCAACTCGGAACAAGCAAGGTGTTAGTCAGCAATGCCAACCCCTTGTGAGAAGAATAGCTGAGTTTTAAAAATGCGAAAAATGTGGCTGTGTATATTGTTCAGATCTCATAGGAGATCAGATTCGAGATCAGGAATATCAACTATTATATAAGCGGGACAACGGGTACAGAGCAGCAGGAGCAAGGTAATAGATAATGGATAATGAAGGATATCCTCAAGGGTCCATGACAAGGAAGTATAACCACATGGCTCCAGTTAGCTATGGTTATCCATAATACTGCCAGGAGCAGGTGACGGAACTCCCCTTCAACTGGGGGAAGATCATTCTTACCCATTTAATCAAATTTAAAACCCATTCGCACTAAATGATAGGAGTAACTCCGTACACAGCAGGTACATACCTCAGTAGTGCTGGACAACCTCGTGACCAGTAAGTCAAGTTGCTTCCTCCCTGGGATTGTTTTTCGGCATTGGGAGATGAACCCCTGCGAACCCTTGGAATCTTCTGGTCTCGCCTGTGGCGAGCTCCCCCCTTGCCAATTTTTCTGTGTGATGATGTGGACATATGAATTATAGCATTATATCTGCACATTTGTTATTTGTGTGTTCCGCAGCTTGTGCGTTTTCGTTAATCCAGAGCTGGCGTGTTTTTGTCAAGAGTTTCTGCATCAGGAAAACCACCGGTTCCTTTTTCCTGCTTATGTTACTTTTTATGCTTAATATGTAATAAATCCAACTGAAAACACTGCTTTTCCCACTTAATTGACTTTTGCAAAAGCGCATTAAGACACACTTAAGCTCACAAGTCCAGACCACCAAAAAAAGCAAGAAAGGGTCTTAGGTTCTCAAGAATCTTCAAGATAGACGAATGAAAGAGTTGCCGGCGATATTTCCGATATTTTGGGCAAGTGGCATGCTCCTTCGTAGCTGCTCAACTGTAGTTAGCACAGAACAATAGTAGTAGGATGAAGATTACTTTTTAGCATAGCTAGGAAGCCAATGATAGCAACAGCGTCACGATGTGCACACCGGACATTATTACGAACATTCCCGATTGATACATATAGCGGATAGTAATCGTTGGCGCCAGTTGCCACTGAAACTGTTGTCTTGTTGCTTCCGAGTATAACCGGAACAAAGGTTGAGCCAGTTGTATCTGGATCTTTGGAAATAATATCCTACCAAAGATCATTAGCATGTATAGTGACATGAAACAAGAAAAGAGAACATACCGCTTGGTTCCAGGCCCAGTCGCCAGACATGAAGTCCTGCCATTGGCATTCATCGTTGTCAGTCGAGAACTCACGGTAGGGCTGGTAGTCCATCTCTGTGGCATAGTCAGGGTTTGCCAACATGTTTCAAACAACCTCATGGGGGTCTCGATACCAAACATTGTGAGATTGACCCATCCACGGTGGTATATTGTTTTCTGGCTTCTCCCCCATGTACTGGACCCTGAAAGATTGCCATTTGACATCACCCAATTGACCTGTCACATCACAAGGACGAGCTTGTGTAAATACCAGTGTTAATTCTAACTAGCTGGAAAAGGACCAAGAAATGTACCATTTAGTTTCAGGTGATAGTTGCGATATAATCTATCACCCGGCCCCACAAACTGCGTGTCCAGATTATCAGGCTCATCAAGAGCCTGACCCGCGTCAAATAAGCGTGTGGAGAAGTCATCATGTCCTGCAAGGAAGTTGTTGTGTGGTTCTTCGGGCTCGTCTTCGACTGTAGCAGTATATGAGATGCTGGTGGTAGGAGCTGATATGAATGTTGGGCGCGAAGCATTCCAGTGCTTTTTGCGCCCTGCCTGAGTCTTGAAGTAGTGTTCACATTTCAAGTACCCACATGGAATCTGAAGGGCGCTGTGGTCCCTGCAAGCAGCCTTGGGCAGCGGATGGTAGCCAAGTTGAAGAGCTGGCCAAAAATGCATGATGAAACTAAGTTCAACATACTGTGTAACAAAGTCTGATTAGTGTGTGTGTACATACTTGTTTGGGAGCTTACGAGTTTTTCCAACTTCCAACCCGCCTTTCTCTCTCCAGCAAAAGTTTTGCCCTTCCTCTTACTTCCCAAGTCGTAAACTCATCTCCTCAGTCATGTCTACCCAAAACACTCCCCGTCGCACCCGTCCATCAAATGCAACCGCTCGGCCTGGCCAGATAGTGCTTGACGCAAAGAACAAGAGGTGTACCAAGGTGCAAAAGGCCGCCAACGACCTTGCCCTCAAGGAAGCGCAGGAAGCACAGGTCCAAAAAGGGCTGGAGCGCTTGGCTGGTATGCAAAATGAGATGGAGAAAGTGCAGGAAGAATTACTCAACAAAAAGGTGATCCCCATTCGGCCCAAGCCAAGGGCTCGTAAGGCGACTAAACCTGTAGTAAGGAGTGGTGATGATCATACTGACAACATGATGGAGGCTGATGAGGCAAATGACCTCCAGAAGGCTGTCGAGATCGTGGAGGCTGTTGAGACTGTGGAGGCGGTCAAGACCATGGAGGCTGCCAAGAACATGGAGGATGGAACCACAGGAGCAAAAAAGAGGAAGGTAACAAAGAAAGGCGGAAAGGCGCTGATAAAGGATGCTATCAGTAACATGCAAAAGAAGATCAACGAACCATCATCGAAATTGGAAGGTGATAACGCCAATAACGTGGCACGTGTATCTGATGGGAAAGATACGCCAGCACTGTAAGGCTTCCTTCCCCCACCATCCAATGTTACTCCTCACTGAATCAACATTGTATTTCCTCAATCTCACTTCCAGTTTCAATGCTACCACTCAGAAATTCACATTAGGTGGCCTGGTGACCAATTGGATTTCAGGCATTAAGCCCGGAAAATCAGAACCCATGTCCCACACATCCAGCACCTCATTTCCAACTCAAGCACCTCCAACATCAATTTTCTCACAAGGCACTGCCTCCACTGCAGCAACTTCAGATGCACAGGTCCCAATTCACAAGCCTGTGGCTCCTGTTGCAGAAGCTCTCATTGGCGACTTTGCAGATGACATTGATGATACGTTGGAGCGCAAGGCCACTATTGCACAAGGCAAGGGGAAATCAAAGGTGATCTGCCACTTTGATCATTGGTATCCACACGCATTAATTATTTGCTTCGCAGGTGGCCTCGATATTCGATGATAACGTGGACTTCGATGAGCCTAATGCTCCGGTAGCATATGAGCCAGATGATGATTCTGTGACTTCATTCACAGAACAGGAATGGGCCTCGCAGGGGCCTCAGGCTCCATTCATGCAGATCGAAAATTGTGGGACCCTCAAGCGAAAAGCTAGCGTGGATGACGTCTTCAATGACGACGAGGAGTCTATGGTGTCTGACTGGTCCATGGATATCGAAGGCCCTGATTTTGAAGACACATTTGAGCCCGAGCCCGAGCCTCCAGTGGTAGTGAAGAAGGAGAAAGATCCGCACACAACATTTTCAGTAAGGACACTGAATATAATCGCACTCACTCTGACACTCGTACAGACATCAGTATCGGTTGTGACTTCTGTCCCTGACAGCAAACCACCTGCTCCCAAAAAAATCAAAGTTGGGGCATCTGCTGCACATGCCCACAGCACTCCTGCCATCAAATGCCAGCTCAATGTGGACACTGGGCCAGAGAACATGAAACCTCGTAGCACATATTGTAACGTTGATTTACCTGCCACGTTGCAGGTAGATCAACGCTGGGCAAAGAAATATCTTCCTACCATCATGTTATGGGCCAGAAGTTACGAAGACCTCTGGACTATCCCAGATGATGTTCTTCTCCTTCACGCACAGCTAATTTTTAATGCAGTATACAAGGAGCTCCATATCACTATTGTTCATGGTGGTGTGATTCATTCCCTCGTAAGTTCCCTATTTTATATCGAGCTTTACTGACTGTACTCGTAATTAGACTGCGCAGCGAATTTCTGAATGGCACAGCAACTTCAGCTCGACAGGCCTGGTCATTATTGTGGACTTTTTGTCCCGAAACTCTGACTGCGATTCAGTTCAACTTGCCACCTACCTTCTTGCAGACTATGCATTCCTATTCGAGGACCCTGACCAGCCAAGTCCCCTCACAACATACCGTTCTCCTTTTGTATTACAGCTGTTGGGTACAGCGCATCTTAACACCATCAGTGGGTATGTTGACGTTCCTGACCTCGACACACACGCACTTGCAACAAGGGCCATCAGGATGTCGGGCATTATTGCCCTTTGTGCCGCAGCAGTAAGTTTGATTTTAGAATAATTTAATTTGCACTTATTTTTGTTTTAGATTGAGCGAGCCCTGGGAATGTTTGCAAACAAAAATTTGAAAGTCAAGGATATATTGGTGTCCAGTGCCAGAGGTAAACTCGTCATTAAACTACCCAAAGTCCTCAACAAGGTCACCAGGAGGATGACCAATGCCCCGTTTTTGTTTTCAGCGGCTCACTGGGCCAAAGTCACCACATCTTTCATCAAATCTATCTCGAGCAAGCCTGCTGGGTACGTAGAGACCACGGTACAGATGGCGCGTGCTTGTACTGCCTTAAATGATGCCATCGAATCACCCCAGGACTCGCTTAATGACAACGAGCACACTATGCTTTGTAAGTACTTGTCATTCCAGTTTCATCCAACTGACATTCATCGTTGTAGGATGTTGTCTCTTCTACTACACCACCGCCAGTGGAATCCCACTGTCATATCATCATTTTCGCTGCTGTTTTTACCCCCACATGTCCGCCGTTTTTCCTGTACCCCCAGCTAGCTCTCGACTTTTTATATTAGAGTCTCCTTAATTTTATGCTTTCTCGTGTATGCCCCCTTTTTTATGAAAGGCTTGTGCCGCTTTTTCTGCTTTTTTAAGTGAAATAAGTGTGAAATAAGCGAAAATTCAGAGATGGAGTGGGCTTAATTAAGTGGTTCACACTTTTTCACTCAAATGACTTAATGGTACTTTTCATGTCATTAAGTGACAAATTAAGTTAGAAAAGGAACCGGTGGTTTTCCTGATGCCGTGGTTTCGTCAAGAAGTTCCGCACTCCCGCACTGCACGTTTTCATTGAGAGCTTCTGCGTTTGCGTGTTCAAGTCTCTTCTAACCGAGTCGTTCAAGTTATGCGGAGCTAACTTAGCGGCTCACACAGCAACATGGTTTTTTCAAATACATGCTGTCTTGAAACACCCACAAAACGAGCAAGACGACTGCCATTGAAGCCTCAGATGTCACCCCTCGATTCTCCTGTCACCTATTTTTCTTCCTCTCAACCATCCATTGTCTCCTTGCCCCAACCAGCACACTGTGACAGGTTCCAACACGCCAACCACGCCTAATCCACATTCTGTGGGGTGGGGACATTTAATCTCCTTTGGTCCGCACATGTCTATTGAAATTTGAGATGGTTGTGACGAACCTGACGGAAGGTGAGTTTGAAATTACGAGGCGCAAGCGCTAGCACTTGGTCAAATTTACTTATATACTTGTCTCTTTCTGACATTCTTATCAGCTCTTTGCTTCTTCCCCTGCTGCACAAGCATCCATGAATCACAAAGAACAAGTCATACCCGACATTACGATTGAACGACCGCAGAAGGCATTGGATCATGCTATAAATTTACACTCGATGTCAACTAGAAAGCTCGACAAATGTGACTGGGCAGGTTCGTCATCTTCACTCCATCCCAGTTACTTAGTGTAACATTCAGACTCCTTGTCTAGAGGATGTCATTGCCCAGACCATTCACGACACTGGATTGGCGCACAATTTCTATAACCAGAATGCTACAGCCTTAGACTCGGCATCTGACGCGATGGTTGTGGACATCTCAAAGAAGAATGCGACCGACTTTCTTGGAGAGGCAAAGAAGTTGATGGATGCCCTAGATGTTCTGCAACAGGTCCACCCGTTTGTTGGTGGTGTGTATCTCACTTGTCGATGTTTCCACCTCGGCCAACAGATAACTTGCAGTGGCCATACTCGCTTTCAAGGCTGTCGTCAATCTTGAGCTAACACGAAGGGAAAATGATCGTAGAGTTGGATTGATGATCGCTCAGGCATCTGATATGATGACCATGCTTCTCCAGTTTGTGGTTGATGCCAATCTCAAATGGCTTTTGTTGATTCAATTCGTTGGTAGACTTAAGGACACTAGAGACCCTGCCATTGTGGGACCTCACAGTGAAATTTGGGGGTGACTGCAACGTGTCACAGACGGCATCAAGAAAGATATTGAGGATTGTGGAAATGCCATTGACAAATACTACAAGTCAAAATTCATTTGTTTGTTTCCCTCGGAATGCTAGATGTTTCATATTGAGAACCTCCCTCCCAGTGAAATTCTTCAGATCATCTCACTGGGCGAGCAAGTTTCTGAAACTTTGCAGCAGCTTTTCCCAGCGTACCCAGGACCTCCAGCTCGCCTTGAATATCAGAACGACCTTGAGAGTTGACATTGCAATCAATAAGCTGGAGAAACTGATCCAGCGGCCAAGCGAACACAAAGCAAGATTCGAGAAAGAAGTGCAAATGCGCGGTAGAAAGGAGAAGTGTTATGGAAGCCAAGAAATAATGGTAGAGCTACTGAAAATTGCCGAGCATCAGGAAGCACATCCACAGAATACAGCATATCCTGAGCCTTCCTCCAAAGATGTCAACAAGCCTGCTTCCAAGACCACTTCGGCGAGCAGATTGGTCATTGAGAAGTCCTGCCTTGATGCCTTGCTACTTTATGAACTGTATGCTGATTTACACATCTTGCTCAACGAGAACTGCACGCTCTTCATGTTCAAGCTTGACAGGCAGACATCTGACATCAAAGATGCTATAATGGATTCTGAAGTGCGCATCATATGGGCCTTCAACAACAGATTCCAACAGGTCAAGGATCCAGTAAGGATCAGCAAACTCAACCACATGCATTGCTAACTTGGTTTATTTCACCAGCACCTCCAATATATCTGGAGAGAAATGGTATGTTTCTGTGCAGTAATGAACAAAACGCATACTTATCATCACCAAGAAATGGACAACAAATGTCAAGGTGCTATACTTCATCGCGGAACTCTATGACTATTACGTGAATCGTTTCTCCCACCGCCGTCATGATGCTCTACGCCCACAAGTGACATCGGATGCTTCATCTTTGATGGTGCAATTTCCATCCCCAACACCTACTGTCTCTGTCACCTCGGATTCAGAAGGAGAAGATCACGAGATTCCAGCAGTAGATCCTGCATACCACGAGCTTCCTGCAGTTGACCCTGCAGACAAGTGGTGCTTGAAATACTTGAGCATTTTCTATGTTCCAAGTTTATCAGAAGGCTTCAATGGCAATGCAAACAGTTTGGTCAGCATAAGGGAAGTGAATGCCTTTACTTCTGTGATACCTTCAGGCTGGAGTCTGCCGCAAGCACTTGCGTACTGGGCTGCAGGTGAGGATCACTATTGTCACGTCGAGCCTGCATTATTCACATGAGCGAAGGGTGGAGAGTGGATAGCCAATATTAACACACGCGAATTGAACAGATCTTGGACAGCATGATTTATGTGCAAGCAGATGTGCTTCCAGAAAATTGGAGGTGTATTGCCAGATACTTGTATTCATATGCTATTCATGGTTTGTCCCTTGTCACCCTGCTCACCTTTTTGCAGGGCATTTACATGGTAGACAGGTATCAAATGTCTTGTCTGTTCTCTTACAGAGCTTGGAACAGAGAACTCGGACTTGGATCTCACGTGATTGGTTGCTCGGCGTTGCACGGCTCAGGAGCAAATGTTAGTGGATAAGCTTAACATTGTGAAGTATGAAATTGACTCCATGGATTCTATCAAACTCTTCAGATCTGGTCACATTGAAAATGTGAGTTATTTACTCAGTGCTTGTGCTGGATGCTCACTTGAGTGCTTGTTAAGTTTTTGCTACCTTTGCTTTACCTAGTCACCAGGAGGCATTTACAGATCATGAAACTTGCCAGCACAGTAATTCTTGCTGAGAGAGAACTTGAGTCTGCAACTCAAATGATAGAAAATATCCTGGAGGGGGTGTCTCTGCGTGTGGAGCAATTGGCAGGTACGCTTCCAAGCTGTAACGTGATGAGCCATTCCCTTCCACAATCGCAGAATCATTCCGTCAGCAGGGAAATGATCCAAAAGTGAGATTCACTTGGTATGTGTATGGATTGGTGCATGGAGACAGCAGGATTATACTGATTCGCGGGTCTGACGCTGTCTGCAACAGTACAATTTTTGGTACAGTCCAGGACAGATCACAGAAGACACCGAATACTGGCAAACCCACAATTTCGGGTTTGACGAGACTGAGCTGGAGATCGATATGACAGCACTGAAGTTTGGTCCCTTCAGTCTTACAAAGGACAATAATCTGTTAGAAAGACTGCACTTCATTGCATTTTATCCTGGTCAGCAGCCTCAAGACACGAGGGAAGAATATATCTATTTGCGGTGCATGAATGAGCTCCACAATACACGGAACCTCTGGCATTTCTATATCCCACCTTACCTATCGTTAAAAGACAAAGAAAGGTTTGATATCCTATCCCAAGAGCAACCGCCCACAGACATCAAGAGCTGGAATTCATTAGCCGAACTCCACATGCGCAGGCGACTGTTCGAGTGAGTCCAGCTGTCTATATATCATTATTCTTCAACCATCTACTTTTCCGGTATTCAGGTCTATGTGCAACACATGCCATCACTTTGTCGGTGACGTCCTTCACTGTTGTATAGATTATGAGTGCAGTGAGTGTGATGGAGACAATCCTCCTACGTGAGATGACTGACCTTCTTGCATATAGAAGATGACTATGATGTGTGTGTAGAATGCGAATCTCTGCCGGTTTCAAATTACGAATACCCATCCGAACACAAGGCAACACACAACATGCTCGTTTTCCGCATGTCTATACCGGATGTTTGCTACAAGCGAGGTCGACACTATGCTAGGAATTTCTTATCTGCTTGTGTGCCAGCTGTGGCACCGTCAGAAGGATTATTGGATGTGCAGGAAGATGAACCCCAAACACCATTAGAAGGACCAGAACGTCCCCCTTCAACAGATACCACTCAAGCTCTAGCAGATGTGTCTTCCACCTCTCTAAATTTGCTGGGAGATGATGAAGAGTTAAGCGGACACTCGGGAGTGGCATTCGGGGGGATAGCTGAAACCTCTGTTGTGAATGGGAATGGTTATATTTGCGCTGAATGTGGCGTTAAGCTCAGGGGTATTTTTTATGTATGCCTTACCTGCAGAGGTCAGATTTCTATTCCTCTAAAGGAGCACGAAGCTTGATAACCATTACAGAAATCCAGACCACCATTGCCTTATGTGGTGATTGTGCATTCCGCGATGTATTCAATGTGGTCACAGCACACCACCCTCACAAACACTGGCTGGTCAAGATTAAAGACATGGTTGAAGACGCAGGTGGAGCATCAGATGAACCTCCCAATGACTCAGACGAGACAAGTTCGCTTTCCTTACGAGTCGACAAGCTGGCTGCAATGGTGGAATCTCGCTTTGCTGAGCAGGATCGCCACCTTGATGCACTTATCACGCAGGTTGATCTACTCGTGCATAGTCTAGCTGGATCGACGGGAAAAGCACAGCTTCCCTTGGAGTCCGTCTCGGTTTGATTGGTTTGTAAATTGGCAGGCTGTCATTCTGATTCTCGTGTATGGTGTAGATGAACGCTAACTTGTAATGTCCCTCACATCAGCAAATGGTGAAATAACAATGTCCATTAATATTGCTATGAATTACGGAGTGTTATCTCCAGCCTTGCATATAGGGTGCCATCGCAGTCTGTGCACAGATCGCTACAACAACAGTCAATTCAATTCAGTGAAGGAGAAGAGTCACAAAATATGTTGGTTGGTACAATAACCACTCCAAACACATCCACATGTAGCATGGATCGAGCTGAGGAAGCAAAAGACTTGTTCGTCATACGCCACCCAATCCTTCAACAGCCACGAATAGTTGGTGTAAGGCTTGCCAACTACATCACTGTATCTTGTATTACAACCAGGACTGTGTAGCCAACAGGGCAGCAGATAGAATCGTACATCTATCAGTACCTTGATTTCAAATGAGTTGGTGCGGATTTAAACCTACACATCTGGCACAAGTGTCTCTAGGAATTCCGGACATATCAATTTCAAACCTTAACGTGGAGTTTCACAGTCTGAACTCCCTTTCCCTCCATGAGCCTCTACCAGAAGTACTGTTTTTAGACACACTGGAAAGCTAGGTGAGGAAAGACCAAACATGACGCACCATTGCCACTCAGGACCCAGATAAAAGCGAAGGTGCCATAGACGTCCTGCAGGGATTGGCGTCATCACATCGAAATGAGGAAAACCCAAGAGACATGGACCACACGCCTCATGCAGCATATTCAGTTTACTTGCTGTGTAATGCACAAACATTTCTGGAACATCCTGATGCAGAAAGAAGCAATGAACTGGTTGTGATCCAGTTTACCCGCCTTCACCCACCTGAACCTCATCTGGCGGGCAGCCCAAAAAGCGTTTCAAAGACTCATCCTTGACTGATAAATGTGTCATACATCAATAAATGTACTCACCAAGTCGGCACTTACCATCAATACTTCCCAAATTCAGCTGCGTAAAAAATACATGGTTGCTGGTTTCCATACATGCAAGGCACAACTCGGAAGAACAAGCAGACAAAAATTCGGAAATCAATCCAGAAAGGGCCGACAAGGTTTCTCGCCGATCACTCACAACTGCCCAATCTTGATATTAAGCGTTTGCAGGAGGTCGAAGAACTGTGCAGCTGCGAGAGCAGTGGCGCAGGCATTGGCAGTTGAGGCCACAGAGGAAGAGGTATCACCAGGAGCAGAGACAAGATCACGGATATGAGGTAGAACAGTGTTACATTCCCGCTTGGATGATAGAAAGGAGAATACTACGAATGGTGTTCTGCATTGGATGAAATCTGCTGTCAATGCGGACGTAGAAAGTTGTCGTACGAGGGAGGTGCATTAGCAACGGACTTGCTATCAAAGGTTTCGGACTCAGTGGTCATGATGACGGAGCAAGAAAGATCCTTTGACAAGGAAATGGGGGCATCGTGCCAAGCATTGCAAAACAACAATCAGGATAGGAGCACCCAGCTCGAAGACCCGACGAAGGAAAGAAAAATGAAATGCATGAAGCAACACAGCAGACAAAGAACCTCACAGTATCAATCACTTACCTTTCGCACCCCACAATGAACCATCTCAAAGACAATGAAACACGTGTCAATTAGGTGATCCTGTGCAAGAACTGTCCTATTTACAGCTATGAGTCCACACCCGTTGTGCCTTCGGCACAGGAAGCAAGTGGAGCACTTCAGGAACTTAATTATTGATAATTGATAATCATAGCAGAATTTTGAAAATTTTGAAATAAATTACATTTTTGAGCAGTATTCAGGATTTTGACAAAAGTAAAGGTACAATCAAAATACTATATACTTTTGTTTAGTTGTGAGAAAATAGGACACAGGACACAGGAGAATTAGACAAATGTCACATCACCCATTTGATACATCACTCCCATTCAATCAGAAATCAAGTCATATTATAGGAACAACTCTAACACAAAAAACTATTCAGAAGGCTCCCAGCCAGGTGGAGGTCCCTCTTTGTGTAGCTCATTCAAATGCCGACGCTCCTCCCAACTTTTTCCCTTCATCTGCTGAAAGATGTGCTTTCGCCAAGCATCCACCACCTTGCGATGCTTTCGATGCTTATGTGCCTTCTCCAACTGAGAGCAGAAGGTATCTACATCCCTACCATTATCCTTGAGGTCTTGCTCATGTTGCTCTTCCCACCACATGATGTCCTTTTCCAACTTCACGTTAGATCGTTGGAGGTCATGGATTTTCTGATCCATGGCATTGAGATTCTCTCGCCAAGTGGTGACCTTAGCATATGCACCTGATGGTGGGGTAGTCATGCATGATAGTACTGTTACTAGAGTACAGACGTCATGCATTTTGTACTGCTATCCTAGTCTCTCATTCATGCATGGTATACATCAGGCTATACTGTCCCTTGCCCATGCATGACAGCCACTGCCTTGCATGATACCCGCAGTGTTAGCCCCATGCATGACAATCATAGCACCATACATGACAGCCGCAGTCTTGCATTGCGTCTTGCCATGCACGACAGCCGCTGCCTTGCATGATATCATGCACAATGCATGATGGTTGCCTCCCATGGTGACCAACGCCCATACCACACTGTGAATAGTGGGCCAAAATGCATCATAGTAAATAAAACATGACTACTGTACAAGCATGTATCTCAAAAATCAAACAGCGAACATTGCTGTATTGATGCTTGTTGCTGCTGGGAGGGTAGGCATCGTCCACAATGCCTGAAAATGAGCCGATAAAGCCCTGCGCAGCGATGCCTGGCGTTCCGCATAGGCCTTCAAACCTTCCCTCAAGCAGTCATCCAAGTGTTCTGAATCGCAGCCTTGTCTTTGACACCACCACCAGCCTGCCTGCCAGTCCAGGAATGCAATGACTTGCCGTTGTTCTTCCTTCAGCAAGTCAACCTCCTCCTCCCATCACATTGTGTGCGCGCGTGCCTTGCACCATTCAATACAAAGGGCTAACCATAAGCATGTCAGTGCAAGCAAATTGAAAATATTAGGCCTTACCATCATGTAGGCCAACACTGGCATCCTCCGCCACCCCCGGTGTCTTCCAGATCCACAACAGGTGTCTTGTCCCCTCCGTCTCCTTTTCCCACATGTCCTTCAACGATTTCAGGTCCCTGTTGTGATTGAGAGGCTTGAATATATCTTTCCAGGCCGGGCCTTCATCAAGAATTTGTGCCAGAGTAGTGAGAGCCGCCCTCGCAACTTCATAACGCTCGGCGGCCATGCTGACTTTGACATTGGTCTTATTGATGGTACTTCTTGCACGGGTATTAGCTGCTTGGCCAATGATGTTGTTATCCTTGAATTTGTATAGGTGTGAGCGGAGACACAAAAGGTTTCGAATGTCTTTTAATGCATTGTTTGCTTGGGCGTAGTGTAACATCCATTCGAAACGATGAAGCTGAGTAGAACACTGTGTGTCTGGGCCGACTCCAGATGGTAGCCATAGATCAATAGCTTTGACACTGGGTGTTGCATCCGTAGGGGAGCGTGGACAATCTTCATTGGCGCGTAGGTGAGACACAAATGGCATATATAGCAATTGAATATCCTGCCAAACATCAATTTTCCTGCATAACACATTGGCATGTTGCTGGACCTTAGTGAGTTGGTGGTCAGTTGCATGGGTGCTGAGTGCTGCAAGCTCATGAGATAAATGTCATCTGTGTGCTCATTAGTTCATTACTCATGAATGCACGAGCTGGTTGACATACTGTTGATCTTCCAAGTCAATTGCGGAACTGATTAAGACCGAGGGGGGAACATCCGCATGAAGAGAGATATTTGTACCAACTTGAAACAAACAAAAAAACATACGTGCTACTCGGACCTTGAATGGATTTGGCTGCATGCGATCCAGTTCCCAAGCTTCTATGTCAATCCTCCATTCGGAAATATCTTGTGTTTGCAGGCAGCTTTCAAGTTCCAAAAGCTTGCGCTGATGATTGGCTTTTTGCTCCACAGTGTTTGCTAATTTTCAAGCAGTGAGTCGTCCTGAGTGATTGCATTATGATTAGTAGAAAAGAACAAAATGCCAACAATGCTTACCAAGCTGGACGACACACTTCCAATTCCAATCACCAAAATGGTCATCGAACGTATCACGCCGAGAGCCTGGGCCCATCTCCTTGGTGCTTGATGCGATCGGGTTAATATTAGCCCACCCGCGTTCCGGAGCTTCGCCATCAGTATGACCAACATGTTGAGAGAAATTAAAAGAAAAATTGATCTGGCATGGCTCAATGTGGGCCGGTAGATGAAATTTTGGAATAAAAAGTTGACCCATTTGTTGTTGTAATCCAGATGAAATGCAGAAGGAAGCTTTGACATCCGTGACCACAGATGCTTGGACCATTGACACGCGATATTGTATGATATGTTGAGAACAATGACGTTGTGGTGTTTCATTGCCAAAAAAAATAGGTAGTCCATATTAACATACCTGTGCAGTGTTGTTAGGCGGTAGTGTGACGAAATAAACGATGGGGAATACATACTTCTCGCCCTTCTGTAAGTCACCAACTGCATTGCGAAGTTTCATATTGTGCCTGGCACAATCCACCGTCCCAACACCTGTAGCGGCGAGGCCTCTAGACTTCTTCGTATCGGCCATATTCACGGTGTTGTGACTGGCGCATGTACTGCACTATTGGTGACTGAGTTGTTTGCTACAATCATTGACCAAAAAAGAGACTTACCTCCTGGTTTCAGTCTTTATTATCTTCTAGATATGATTTGTACGCCTTCTCCTCCACAAAATACGACCATCCCTTACTAACTCCAGGATCAATGATATCACTCAATATCAACTTCTGCTTCAGACGGAAGTTGGCATCAATGCCAACAAATAAAGCATACAGCCATCTGTGTTTGGATTAGAAGGTAAAGAATTTTGAACCGATATGGAACTTACCGCTTATCAAGCAAGGTGTTCTCCCAGTTCTCCAGCAGGTTTTTTCCGGGGTGCGGACAGGCAGGGCAGAGCACTGTGCACTGTCTGGGCTCTGTTGTCACGATGCCATCTGGACAGTGTCCCTGAGCAAAATGTTTGAGCAACTTGAGGATTCGCCATTCATGCACTACTCACAAGAAGGTAGGATAATGGTCCTATAGTTCTTGTTATCATAGTCCTTTGCAATAAGTAAATGAAATACCTTTGGCGGATCCATGCCCGTATTGTTGGATAAGCGTGAGAGGGCTTGATAGAACTCAAACGCGGATGCTTTAGACTCAAAAGACAGTAAGTGATACTGTTCGAGCACACCAAAAGTAGCTGCAGTTTTGGGGTCAGTGATGGTTGCCGGAAAGAGTCGAGAGTGTAGCAGTTGCTTAACGTGGGTTTGCATGGTCCCACAAGCACAGAAATCCAGTCCCACTTCATGTATTCCAGTCGAATTGATTATTATGAAGTCGTCGTTGAATGCACAGTGAGGGTTGCAGCACATGTCTCCAATACGGTGGCCCAGCTGAATGCGTAACCCCAATGACTTGAGGGTGATTTGTTCGAAGTAGTTACCATTCCAGCGCTGCATCATAGTAAATACCGGATGTCAGCGGATCCTATAAGTATAGATCTTGGGAATTACATTACCTGAAGACGATGTAACGGCAGACATCGGTGCCATTCTACAGTACACGAAGGGCAGTAGAGTTACAGTAAGAAGCAATCTTGGCATCAGATGGTCAGAGCATGTTCTTGACAGTATCGACAGAGAGAATCCTCAGTGTAGTCTCCACAGCCTTCCAGGCGAATCATTTTGTCCAAAAATGTGGGGCATTCCAGCTCCCATGCTGCAAGGGGGTGATCCTGGTAGGTACAGGATAAGCAAAATGTTGAGAATGTTGAAAAAAACTTACCCCAGCTGTGCGTTTCCTCTTCGAAGTCTCAGTCTCGATGTTAGACTCACCAGGAATCGGCATATAGTCGAGGAAAGAGCCAGCTTCGTATATCTGCCATGGGTTATGGGCTGGTGGTGGATCCTCATTACGGAGAAGAGTCATAGGGGGAAGATTTGTGGGAGCAAGATGGGCACCAACCAGAGACTCCATGCATACTAAGGGCTTGCCAGATTGGAATGTGTACATGGAGGCCGTGTGGATGTTGGCCGAAGGTGTATCCGCAAGCTGCTCAGCGGTATGATGCACTAACTTCTGTTTTTTCTTGCCCATTGTCAACACAGACAGTAAAAAACGAATGAATTCATCACAGCCAATAAATTTGAGACCCCCCTTATCAATTGTATCAACCGACATCCAAGGATCTTGCAGTGGTGAATCAAAGAAGTGTTTGTTTGTATCTGTTGAATTTAGACGCATCCACCAAGCCTTCCTGAGACTCACAGTATTACACTTGCCTACACCGTGACTATTACATTGCAGGCAATGAATCTATCACCTTCCTCTCCCACCCAGAATCAGTCGCGAGCCTCCAGGGTACTACCATAAATAAGCTGCCAGACGGTAAGTGTCTTTCTCCCATCACTCCACTTCAACCCTAACACGAACATTACTTTACTAGATGACATCAAACAACTCGAGCTTGGTGTCTTCTAGTTGCGCAGTCGGTAAGTTTATGATTGTTTTTGTTTTAAATGTGCACTGACTCTCTACAGATGCTCTTGTGACAGCACTCATGAATCTTAACATGAGTTCTGTCACTGCCAATAATGCACTTGTTATGGCCATCCAAGCAATTGCAGATGGTGGCCAGACCATTTCGTCAGCAGCCGTTCACCCTGGACAGAGAGATCACACAGCCGATTGTGATGTTGAAGACGATGCTGATGAAGGAGCTGAGGCTACTCCATACTTTACCACCACTCCAGCGCTCTCCTCCACCACTCCAGCGCTCTCCTCCACCACTCCAGCACTCTCCTCCACCACTCCAGTGCTCTCCCCCACCACTCTGGCACCCGCTATTGGCAGTATTGCTGCAGCCATCACGAACCTCTCGCTCTCCAACAATGCAGACTTAGTTGGGCTTCCACCCAGATCAGTTTCGCATAAAGGGTTCCAATACGAGATTCCACATCTGTCTGCTGAAGGGCCCTTCTACTGTGTGATTAAAGGCAAACACGTTGGAGTTTTGTCCACTTGGTAGGCCTTTTTTTTGCTCGATCTTACGCACTTAACAATGAACCAACAGGGAAGACACTTCCCCCCAAGTCACGGGGGTCAGTGGTGCTATCCATAGCCACTGTCCGTCAGTCAAAGTAGGCATTGCACGGATCCATGCAGCCATCAAACACAATAATTGTCAGTACTTGGGGGCATGATATACTGTATATACCATAGTAGTTGTTCATAGTGTGTATCATCCGAGTCACGGCAATACTGAATTGGTTATTTTGATCGAACATACGAGTGAAGGCCAGTAGTTGAACGCGGTATTGATAAATAAATCTCCTAAGAAAGTACTATGCAGGAAAAAACATACAACATGTCTATCACCATGGAATGCTGGCCTTGTCCTGCATCGGACTTCGTTTATTTCATTAACACAGTTGTTTATATTAGTATGTTGCATGAAAAAATGTTGCTGAGCATGTATTCTTGAGTCTTGCAATGCATACAGTGAACAGGCTTTCACTGGCATTCAAACTCGAATTAGGTAACTTAGCGACTCAGATGTCACGCATCATTTGTACTACTAGTCTTTCTCTCTTTCAGTCTCAACATTCAACATCTCTTTAACACTCCTACCATGGGTCGGCAAAAACTGCACAAGTCCAAGAAAGAACGCCAAGAAGCTGCTAAGAGATACCGAAAGGTGTATTATGAGAAGTACATCTATGTTCTTCCGAGTCGTTCTTCCGAGTCACAGTAGCAAGTCTTCATCGCATCCTCCAACAGAAACAAAGTCGTCATCTTGAAAAAGATGCAATTAAAATATAATACAACGAAGCATCCGCAGCATCCAAGGCATCCGCACACAACCCTTTGTAACTCTGAGTCAAATGATACAGGAGACATTGACCTTACTAGATTGTATGTACTCAATCACCGTATCATTTCAAACTCACTCTGACAACAAACCTTTAGATCTGAACCGCAAATTAAATTCTGCAGGCTTGTCAATGGGTCCACTCATAGGTTCTTGGATGACCTGGTGTTGCAGTATACGGGTAGCACTCGTTCTGAAGACTCACGGCAGCCTATTCTGGATGCACTTGATATCACTCAGGAGGCCAAGGAAGCAGTTACAAGAAGTGGAGGTGATGGTGTGCAGTGCCAGCAAGTCACACTATTTCTTGAAGACATTCTCTTGCATGTTTTTGAGGATGATGACATCACATCTGCACATAGTCGAGGGTTTCTTAGGTATCAGTTGACATCTGATTTCATTATTATGTAGTGAACAGGTTCATAGTTGTACTATGTGTAAATTGCATGAACTCTATGTCATATGAGTCTCAAGCGTGCCGTGTGCTGCCGTGTGTTCATGTCATTCGGGAATTGCCTTGTGGTTTGATGGAGCTGTATAGATGCTGTAAAATTTTCAATTTGATATTTTTGCATTCAGGCATCAAAACGTTAAATCCCCATAACAAAATTCAAAGAGAGCGAAAGGTGCACGGCCGATCAATTTTTCACACAATTGCCTAACACATATGTCACAGATGGTTGCTAGTGAATGGACGTCTAAGGAGCAGAAGGAGTGGTTAACAGCACAGCTTCCCGGCTATCAAAAGTGCTCAACTAAATCTAGCTATGGAAAGTTCTGGCCCCCCATCTACGAGCAATGGGAGCAACAATGGCCCATATATAAAGAGCTCTGGCCGGAACTTCCTGATGAGGATGGTCTGAATGCCATACAATCGGCAGCAAAGGGGAGGGCAGTAAAGAGGCATCAGAAGGTGATGTCGTTAGTTAATCGTGAGCTTGAGATCTTAACCAAAAAGTAAATGAAGCAACTGTGCACCTGGATGTCGTGGCATTCGGGTAATTCCGCATCTCGCAAAGGCAGAGTGGCGCAATCTTCCGCAAGGGCCACTCGTTTACTCAAGGACCTCCTCCAGCCTCGGGGTGCAAGAGCTCTGAGCGAGGCCAAAATGTACTCCCGACTATATTATAAAACCAACATCCGTCCAACTGTCAAAGCTGCAGTTAGCGAACGTGGCTCCACAACAAGAGGTGAAAGGCTTACGATTGTATGAGAGGTCACACGTCAATGTTGGGAGCGAGAAGCCAATGAGACTATCATTGTGGACGTCAAGGCCAGGATGAAAGCAAAGAAGAAATCGAGGAAGGTGAATCCTGATGCCAATGATGAAGATGCCGAGGCTCTGGAGGACGAAGATGAAGAGGAGCAATCGCCAACCACCAAGGATATGCTTGAGTACGTTCTTCTCAACTATTTTTTTTGATTTGTTTGTTGAGCAACATGTCATTCAAACAGAGCACAGGAAAACTTACCTGCTATCTTCAACACAATCCTCACATACCTTGAGCAGCAAACTGGGTTTTCGTTCTTGGTGTTAATGGGTGGGCCAGATCCCTCAAACGACAACAAAATCTCTGTTGCATCGTAAGTTTGGGAATGTCTTGTGAACAAATGGAGCGCTTACTAGTAGCAGGGTTGATGTTGGTACCACCAAGCTGGGACATTCAGCCCCGCAATTATTGCCTAACTTCAAGGAACATTTCCTTGGAGCGTATCTAAAATTCCTTCAAGGTGTACAAGGTAAGTTAATCATTACTGCCAAAAGGGTATTGCACTTACGCGACAATGATGTAGGCTATTCCTCCCCCGAACCTGAGACAAAAGGCGATGCCAAAGGAGAGGATGCTGCGGACAAGGGAGAGGCTGGGGATGGAGACCAGACGGACCTTGAAGATCAAGACAAAGTAGATGCTGACCCTTTCGCAGATGAGCCAGAGGAGGAAATAGAGGTGTCACAGAGGCAGGGGAATGTTTTGGATGGGAGGAAGGAACATCAAGAGCAGATTCTCAATATTTATTCGCCTAACTATGCTAAGCCCATGCATGACTCATTGCAGCCCATCAACATGCATGGCCTCCTGCAGCCTAGGGTCAGGCAAATCTCACCATGCATGACGCTGACTCATCATACTTCGCCAGTTCTACCAACTTTGGCAACAATGCTCACTCTGTGGATCTCAACCACCTACTCAGCAATCCTCAACTGTGGACTCTCGGCCCTGTGCCAATCTATGATCCGCTTCAAAATTTCAACAATTTCAACAATTTCAACCCAGTCCCTAGCTACCCCCAGCCTATGGGCTACCCCCAGCCTTTGAACTACCCCCAGCTTTCAAACTACCCCCAGCTTTCAAACTACCCCCAGCTTTCAAACTACCCCCAGCCTGCGAGCTACCCCCAGCAATCCAGCAGCCATCTGAGCCATCCTTCCATTGCTCACTCTTCTAACGGCTTACCACCATCACCACCTGCCACCGACAATTCTCCTTCATCTTCTTCAGATGGCTTACTACCGCTGTCACCTATTCCCACTCCGTCTCTTCCAGACGGCTTACTACCGCTGTCACCTATTCCCACTCCGTCTCTTCCAGACGGCTTACCACCGCTGTCACCCATTCCCATTTTGTCTCTTCCAGACGGCTTACCACGGCTGCCACCTGTTCCCACTCCATCTCTTTCAGACGGTTTACCACCGCTGCCACCCATTCCCACACCGTCTCTTTTGGACAGCTTGCCACCGCTGCCACCTGTGCCCACAGGTAATCCTCCCTCAGTTCCAGCAGGCCTTCCTCAGAAGGCGGCAGGTGGTAAAGCTGAACATACGGCTTCTACCAGCCAGCCTGAACCCACCACTTGCAAGTCCAGACGTCCACTGAAACCATCTACTCACAATGAAACCACTAATGCTATTGGCGCTAATGCCCTCAGCGAAATGCAGGAGAAGGAAAATACGGCCACCATGGGGGGCAAAAAGGCCCATAAACACGGACTGGAAGCAGGTGGAGAGCCTATTGCTAAGTACTGCGCACACTTCGTCGGAAATAATGGCCACTGACCATTGGTTTAGGAAAAAAAAGGTGGCTGCTATTTCCACGGCCCAGGCTTAGTGCACAGGCATCTGACTCTTCGTTGTGAGACTTACTCTAGCTGAATGTTGAACTATTGTCTTCTTGAAAGTGCTTAGTGATGCATATCCTGATGATTTTTATACCCATATCTTCGTAACAAACATAGTCATAATGTAATCTTGAGCAATATATTCATGTCTTGTAGCATCCAAGTTGTGAATTGGGGAACTTACTAGTTTGAGAGAGTCACCATCACGCGCATATGAAGGTAAATGTTCAGTAACGGGCTAGTAATAGCAGGATGGCAGTAGTAAGAAATGGGGGAATTAATTGAATGAGTCTTGTGGTAGTGTTGCATATATACATACAGTAATAGCGCTGCGGCAGATTCTAGCGCTGTGGCAGATTCAGACGATCATGCATGATTAGTAGGCCATGCATGATGCCACGCATAACCAGGCAGGAGAAAAGTACAGTAACCATGCATGGTATCAGGGTCATGCACGATATCATGCATAGTAAGGTGGCAGTAGTAGTAATACTAGTACTAGCACCCCATGCATGATACCATGCATAAAGTGGGGGAACAATTGTGCCGATTCACGTGTGCCATGCATGATGGTATGGTAGGTTGACCGGTCAGTGGCAGTCATGCATGGTAGCATGCATGGTCTACTATCTGTAATTCTCATTTCTACACATCATGCATGGTGGCATGCATGATTTATCTATGATTCTCATTACAGTACAAACATGCATGACTACATAACTACAGTACTAGTTACATCATACATGAATATGACAGCATAGCCTGGCATACGGGTCATTGAGTCGTCTCTGTTCGAGACCCATTGTGTGGCTCTCGGACCAGCGGCGATGGAGTTCAGCAGACCAGTCAGTCACAGCAGGCGCTGACAACTCAGAAGGAGGGGGTACTGAAGGAGTTGTGGAAGTGGGAGGTGGGGCCAGCATGTTGACAGTCTGGCGATGATGTCACTGCAGGCGGGCCGCAAAACTTGCATCAAAGCCCTGCAAAAGCCTGGCATTCCAGTCGACAGTAGGTCTGGGCTCCTGCCTTGTAGCTACCATAAATACACAATCAGACAGAGACAGAGAGAGAAACTCACCTCGTGACATGACCCAGCATGACCAGAGTGTCATGTGATAATGTGCCCAAGCCAGCATCAGGTGCTGAGGAAGCACTGGGAACAGCTGCTGTAAATTGTGTGATCAGACAAAAACAGACACCGAAAAACTCACATGGTGATGTGACCTGGTGTGACAGGGAGCTCTGCGTCATGTGACGTGGCCAAAAACGCATCTGAGCCAGTATCAGGTGCTGGAAATGGCCATAGTGAAGTGTTGAGGGCACTGGGAGGCAGCAAGATTCAACAGCTGATGATGAGAGGTGATGCCAGGTGATCAGAAGAGACGGCAAGTGATTGGGAGCTGCTGGAATGGTAGAGCAGTGTTGTGTTGCGTTGTGTCGTGTCTGGTGCAGTCGGTGCTGAAAAAAAAAACCACATGAGATTGCTAAATCAAGTGAAATCTACATATGACCAAATTCGGATGGTATATAGTAATGGACGATGGTTTTCAGAAATTGAAACTCCGCTTGACAGAACCACGTGAAATTTCTAAATTGAGGTTAAGCGAGCTAAGCAGAAACACATAGACGAAATGTGGCATCCATGTGCGGGTGGCTTAGGTTCCCACACAGTCTCCCTTTCTTCTTAGATTTTCATATCGATAGACCAGAATCTGGAAAACTCATTTAGCCGCTTTTGTTTGTTGTTGGAGCGACACCAAACAGAGGCACGCATGCTAGTTTTATGAATCTTTAACATAACTTGGGGCTTGTGTGGCACTGCGGGGCAGTGACGAGACCCTGGAATCGTACTGTACGCACTGACCTGCGACCAGCCACACATGGTGCACCATGGTTATTACTAACTGCAGGTGACCTTGTCAAGCAAACGAAGTCCTCGCAGTGCAAGACACTGCAATGTTGTCAAAGGTAAGTTTTGCTCATCATCAAATGGGCTCCACTTAGTTTCTACAACCCTGGCATTCTAGCGAGATTGCTGTCTCTTCATCTCCGTCAAAAACAATGGTTTTTGGATCATCTGACAATGTTGATCCATTGCGCAAATAGATTTTACATGCATGCTTGTGAGTCAATCCATGCCTATGTAGTGTTCATTTGATGGTAGCAAGAGACACCTCAATATCCCTCACCTCCCATAAAGCACTTTGTAGTTCAGATAGAAATATGTCAGGAGTGCGCTCGACACATGAAATAAGGTACTGTCACAGTTAGGTATCAAATTCAAAATACTTTTGTGCCTTCACTTACTGCAACGTCCTGTGCTGTAAGTAGACGAGGACGACCAATTTCCAGAGGTTTTCGAATGACAGAGCCTGTGAGTTGTGAGAGCCGAAGAACTCGATTGACTGTTCGATGGCTGTATCCTGTCACTTGCGCGATGGCCTTCGATGTCATGCCATGTGTGGACATAACAACCCACTGCTGCTTCGCAGCATCTGGTATGTGTCGCCGGTTTCTGTGCATCATGATGATGGTCGGCAGTCGTTGTACTAGTATTCCACAAGCAAGTTATAAAAGTAGCTAGTGTGCGTGCCTCTGTTTGGTGTTGCTCCAACAACAAACAAAAGCAGCTAAATGAGTTTTCCAGATTCTGGTCTATCGATATGAAAATAGCTGTAAACAGAGCATATGGTATTATATAGTTGTTCCTCTGAATGAAGACCATCGAGAATGGTAAATATAGATAATAGTACTCCTACTACCAGTCATATTGGTCAAATAACCGATATGAGGCTTTGCGCAGCTGTAGCCTACGGAGCACGAAAGGTGCTCAGGTGCCAGCCAAACTTCAGAGTGTGAGAGGCTTGCGGTGGACTAGGCGGGCGATGTAGTAGGCATTAGAGGTGAGGGCGGGATGAAGTATGGAGAATCGCTGGGGAATCTTAGTAGGCTTGGCACCAATACGATCGTTTGGTGTCAGTCAAGCGAGCGTTGTTTGATTTATAGCCTCAGTTGAGACTTTTACATTGCTCAGACATGCTGGATGGTATGAGGGTGGACAAAATTCAAGACTTAGATTTGAACTTGTAGAACTGCGGTCAGGTTCACGATGAAATCAAAATCAAACATCCCCAATGCATTCGTGTAAACTGAATCCAGCTAGTATCGGTAAATCTAAAGTCAGGTATCACTGTCAACACCTCCAAGTTGCGTCTGAGACTCTGTACTAGACGTTGTGGCTGGTTTCAGGTTTAAGAACGGTTTGCTTAACTGATCGGCGGCAAAGAATCATAAGGCCCTTGGATATTCGTTCAAAGTAAAGGACTTACCAGCGCCTGTGGAGTTCAGCAAGGCTATGTTGATCACTACATGCTCGTGAAGCATGTTACTACTGAATATGACACCATCACGACCGAATTCTACTGGAGCTAACTGTCTAGCGGACGGACGCTCTAAGGTGGTGGGCTGAGCAGCTCGAGTAACGCATTCTAACTTGCTCACAGCTTCAAGTCAAAGGTGAGTCTAAATGGCAAGTCGCATATGCGAAGAACTCACTGGACCTGGTAGAGTTACTGGAGAAGATATTAATTGTCACCCCCTCACCAAAGTTGTTATTGTATAGGACTACCTTGCGGTCGTCTGAGTCCAGCTTTTGACTCGGCAGGGGAGTTTCATCACCCATCATTGGGGGCTGACCGGGCGAATCTGGTGTTATGTTAGTATGGCGCAGCAAAGGTAAATATGTTGGAGTACTGGGGTCGTATACGCAGGTAGCCATTGTAGATAGGGAAGGGTTGATCAGGAAAGAGTTGGACAGGAAAGAGTGGAAGAAAGAGATGCTTGGCAACAGGTAGACATACAAAAATTGCATTTTATCTGAATGCCTTGGTTGTGGCTCCCAATATGGTCTGAAATCCGAACCAAATCACCTTCAAGATAAACATGTGGTTCACATTCCAGAGCAGGCATTCCCAATTTGATGTAAACAGTCGTTGGGACGCTCCGGTCTGCATACTTCCAGTCACATTAATATGGTCGAGTACATCATGATCTGGCACTCTCATGATGAAGACATATTTGAATCCCCGAGGTGCATTTTCATGGTCACTATAGCAAGAGTATTCACTGTGATAAGAGTGGTTTCCTTGCGGTCGCCCTGGTTATGTCACGTGCCCCACAAGGTTGCATGAACGTATGTGTATCATTCATGACTCCCAGAACCCGTGCACTGCAAAGGTCGGGGGTTTGCGGATATCACGGGGTTTTGCAGGGTTTGACAGTGCCAGGGGGATGTTGAGCACAGCCCAGATAGCGATAGTCATCAGGGCAGTCATTAGTCAAGGACGCAGATAGACTCTGCAAAGGTCAGGGGTTTGCGGATATCACCATCGTGCACTACAAGGCTGGGTGTTTGCGAGTATTGCGGGTATTTGTAAATGCCAGGGAGAGCCTGGAGTACAGCGATGGCCATCAGGGTAGTCATCCCTGACTTCCCATGGAGTGGGAGGAGGGTTTTGTCAGATTGATTAGTCAGGGATGTAGATGGACTGCTGTCATCTTCTGTGAGCTCGGCAGATTGACACGCCTCTTACTATGCATGAGATGAAATCATGTGTCCATGAAGAAAGGCGACCTGGAGGATCACATAACATTATGAATAACACAACAAGGTGTGAGCTCAAACCTGTCAAAGGAAGGCATAAGGCGAGACAGCAGGTCAACAACACAAAGGTAAGGATGAACAGAAACTCATGGTGGGGTGTTGAGTGACGGCAAAACGAGAAAACAGTGACGGCGGTGAGCTCAAGCATTGGCTACATAAGTGCGAGGGAGTGTAGGAATATGCACGGAGTTTACAAGTGACAGAACGAGCACTCTGCATTGCGGGAGTGGTACCGAGAGATGAGGGAGGGAGAGCGTTAAAATGTATTGTAGTCAATAGCAATCAATAGTCTTATAGGTAAGTAGCTCTTGCCTAAAAGGATTATTTGTCCTAATGGGGAAATAATGACATCCATACTATCAGTTATCACAACTTCGGTCAACCACTGATTCGGACACTTTGCAATAGCTCACACAATTCAGCCTCAATAAATATTCTATCTCACCACATATCGTTGTACACATATTCTAAGCTACTATAAAGTTGAATCATCGAAATTGGTGGAGAAATGATTGAGATAGTTGTTAAGGTGTGACAGAGCAGCTGTTTGTCACTCGGCGAGTCTGCTGTGGCGGAGTTTTGATACCTTGTAGGAAAGATGGGCTCGTAACGCCAAATACCGAGCGGAGTTTGCTTCAGACAGCCAGTGACATGGTGTTACTACCCAGTGACACTGTCTGACTGTCTGAACCAGTGGTTAACCGAAGTTGTGATAACCGATAGTAATGTTGCTCACACAAGCAAATGGTGAAATAACGATGTCCATTATGTAATATTGCTACGAATTACGGAGTGTTATCTCCAGTCTTGCATGCAGGGTGCCATCGCAGTCTGTACACAGATCACTACAACAACAGTCAATTCAATTCAGTGAAGGAGAAGAGTCACAAAATATGTTGGTTGGTAAAATAACCGCTCCAAACACATCCACATGTAACACGGATCGAGCTGAGGAAGCGAAATACTTGCTCGTCATGCGTCGCCCAATTCTTCAACGGCCATGAATAGTCGGTGTAAGGCTTGCCAACTACATCGCAGTATCTTGTATTACAACCAGGACTGTGTAGCCAACAGGGCAGCAGATAGAATCGTACATCTATCAGTACCTTGTTTTCAAATGAGTCGGTGCGGATTTAAACCTCCCCATCTGGCACAAGCATCTCTAGGAATTCCGGACATCAAACCTTGGCGTGGAGTTTCAGTCTGAATTCCCTTCACCTCCGTGAGCCTCTATCAGAAGTATGGCTTTTGGACACGCTGTAAGGCTAGGCGAGGAAAGACCAAACCCCAGATAGAAGCAAATATGCCATAGACGTCCTGCAGGAATTAGCGTCATCACATCAACGTGAGTAGAATCCGAGAGAAATGGACCACACGCCTCGCGCAACATATTCGCGGTTTACTTGCTGTGTAATGCACAAACGTTTCTGGAACATCCTGATGCGGCAAGAAGTAACGAACTGGTTGCAATCCAATTTACCGCCTTCACGCACCTGAACCTCATCTGGTGGGCTGCCCAAAGTGTTTCAAAGACTCATGCTTGACTGATAAATGTATCATACATCAATAAATGTACTCTCAGCACGCATCACCGGGTCGGCGCTTACCATCAATACTTCCAAAATTCAGCTGCGTAAAGAATGTATGGTTGCTGGTTTCCATACATGCAAGGCGCAACTCGGAAGAACAAGCAGACGAAAATTCGGAAATCAATCCAGAAAGGCCCGATAAGGTTTCTCGCCGGTTATTCACAACTGCCCAGTCTCGATATTGAGCGTTTGCAGGAGGTCGGAGAATTGTGCAGCTGCGAGAGCAGTGGCGCAGGCATTGACAGCTGAGGCAACAGAGGAAGAGGTATCACCGAGAGCAAAGACAAGATCACGGATACAAGGTAGAATAGCGGTACGTTCCCGCTTGGTTGATAGAAAGGAGAACACTACGGATGGTGGTCTGCATTGGATGAAATCTGCTGTCCATGCGGACGTAGAAAGTGTGTCGTACGAGGGAGGTGATTAGCAACGGACTTGCTATCAAAGGTTTCGGACTCAGTAGTCATTATGACGGAGCAAGAAAGATCCTTTTCGACGAGGAAATGAGGGCATCGTGCCAAGCATTGCAAAACAACAATCAGGATAGGAGCACCCGGCTCGAAGACCCGACAAAGGAAAGAAAAATGAAATGCACGAAGCAACATGGCAGACAAAGAACCCTACAATATCAATCACTTACGACAGTCTGCTGCCCTTTCGACTTTTGATATCACTGATATTGCTTTTGCACCCCACAATGAACCATTTCAAAGACAACGAAACATTTAGGTGATCCTGTGCAAGAACCGTCAACTTTTTGCTCATGATCAGCTTAGATTCGGGGAGCAAACCATAGACCCGTACGTACAATAGTAGGAATATTAGCATAGGAACCGAGTACTTGGCAGTAGGTGGAAGACATGGACGAGCGAAAGAAACCAAGCACGTGCAAAAAAAAGAAATACGACTGCTGTAGCGGAAATGTATCATCCAAGGGCTATCCAACCACACAACTCCATCTTCTGACTGATCTCCGTCGGCATCCTCAACACGCTTTCCTTGTGCAGCTCATTGATACTGCACCTCTCTGAGCACAGCACAAACCTCCCAAGCCCTCCCTCTCGTCCTGTGAATATACACACAGTCGGTGGTCGCTCCGCACGGAAATAGTACATCGTCGATGAGCACGTGTCGATGAGCGTGAACACGTGTCCCGCATGGGGTCCACTATTCCCTAGAATCGCCGATCCATATTGTATGTCTCTACCTCCCCGTACCGTGTTTTGTTCTGGAATCGAGAACTGTGACCCGCTCGGCGTGTAAGACATCCTTGGGAGGTGTCCGGCAACGGTACCCCCATAAAGGTGTCTCTCTACCTCTGCGACGTCGATCACTCCTTTGACCCCGATGAACCACGGTTGCGCGGCGACGATACGCCCGGATTGACTGAAAAGGAACAGTCTGGGGGAAAGACACAGGAACACGATTCCGATGACGATGAGCACAATACTTCCTGTTCGATTGGTCGTCGAAATCGCTAGCCCAACAATGAGGCACGGCCAGGCGAGATACGCAAAGAAACCGACGAGTGTCCTCCTCAGCGAATCTGAGGTATCAAATGCAATTTCTGGGAAATCCTTCCATCTGATAGCTGCTACCTTACATCCATCAAGCACGAGGGCTCCGCTCTTCGTCACACCAGCAACTTGGATCTCCGGGAGAATATCCCAGAGATTGGCACGGTGGATATCATCGTCAGCGTACCAGCACGCCGTCTCGGTGATAGTCGAAGGCAACATGGATACCATGCGCTCAATGATGCGGTCGTTGTCATTGGCCATTGATAACCTAACGAGGGCGCGCAAGTCGTCCTCTGAGCGGTTCGGTTGAATGCGGTGCTCAAAAAAGCCCATGAGCGCATACACCCGCTCCGCACTGTACGCCCCGTTGGTGACAGGGTTTTCGCCTATCATATCCAACTTCGGCGGGGGTGGAGTGGCAGAGTTTACTGGTAGAGCTGCTGTACCGCGCCGCCATATAGCTGATTTCAACAGCGTCAAGCGTTCCAGCCTCTCAAGTGGATCCTTTCCGCTGTACGCATTGATGACTGCCTGTTCTATGTCGTAGTTCGTATAGGCCAGGTTAGCCAGCTCGAACAACGACAACGGCGTAACCTCGTCCCGATCCCTGAACTTGTAGCAAAGGCGAGAGCTCAGGAGGGCTTCGGGCAGTGTCCACACACGTTCGCCCCAGCCCCTCCAGCACTCGCTCTCACCAGCCGCAGCTTTGCCGAGCATGATCAAGGTCAACTGTGCTCCCCGGTAGACGTCCGTCATGCAGTACAGATCCAGATTCTTTTCCAACGGAGTCTCCCCCACACACTCCAGGTCAAGCCAATATGCATTGAATTTCTGTTCGAGCACCGCTGCACGAACCTCGTCTTTAAACTGCGCCTTTTCCTTCTCCATATTTGGGCCTCGAGTGAAGGCATCGACGGCGCGGTAAGAGATGGCGATGAATTTGGTGCGGATGATGGTCTCGCGATCTGTGCATGGAACCCACTGATTTCGACTCGGGTCGCGGATTATGAGAAGTCGGGGATAAAGAGTATGCGTGGGGATATCCATCTCACCCTCCTCGATAACGCGCGAAGAATATTCCTTGGGTGAACGAGCTGCCCATAGCTGACCCTGGAAGTCACGAACATAAGGTTTGTAGTATCCAGTGTTATACAACTCTTTATCATCTCCAGAGTCATCCGGCAAGTCGATGGTAGAGAAAAGCTGCACGAGCAGGCTGATGACCGACCAAATGAGCGACCAGAAGAGCTTCAACGTAAACCACAACCATACGCCGACCCATTTGAAAATGACCCATCCTCTGATGGGAGTAGCTACTAGCCATACGGCGAGTTTGGACACCTGGCTGGTGTGGTTGCTGATGGCGACTTCGGATGGCGCAGAGCGATTGACGGCTTGCACGACGAGTTTTCGACAGACCCCAGTGGTAGGGCTGACATATCTCTGCTCTGGACCGTGTGTTTTGGGATTGCCCATGTCATCTATACAAGTAATGGTTTCCCTTTGCGTGACTGGGAGCTGCCAGAGCGGCATCCTGGCAGACCCTGGGAGAATATCAGTTGGACAATGAGCAAACCACAGGACTTTCGGGCTGTTAACTGGACTTACGGTGAGGAGAGACACGGGCGAGGTGTTACTTACCACAGTGACGCCCCAGTATTACCTTTATATTACGCTTGTGCGTGCCCATGAATATTCCTGTGTTTCAGATGCCGAGGATCAGGAAGACTTCTTTCCCCTATTTGCCAAGGCATGGAGACAGTGACTCGAACTTCGTGCACCTGGTACCCTACGAATCAGATCCGCATCGTCAGAACAGCGTCAAGGAAAATGGGGTGCTTCATGACCTAGCATCATACAAATAAGATCCTGACCGCGCATCATCAGAACAGCGCCAAGGAAAATTAGGTGCTTCGTGTTTACCATAGGTCAAGAAGGCGAATGATATCACGGACCGGATCTACCAGTCTTGCTTTTATGTGTCACGCACAGATATTCCATGGCAAAGAACCATGAAACTAATACCAAGAAGAGCGCCGCCGTGACATTACAAATACTGGCTGGTCAAGAATAAAAACAAGGTTCATTGACAGGAGACAGATGAAATATCATCGGTCCGAACCTCTGCTCAGGATTCTCTTTGCGCGCTTGCAAAATGCTTTGGTCGAGGCCGGGATGAAAATCCCCCCCGCAGCCTCTCACTATTCTCACTGTCAGCCAACGTCAAAATCACTACCAATCAGGTAGTGTCATCTCCAGCTTTGCATGTAGGGTGCCATCGCAGTCTAGATATATTGGATTGCTACAACAACAAAGTCAGTTCAATTTAGTAGAGGAGAAGAGTGGCAAGATATGTTGGTTGGTAAGATAACCGCTCCAAATACATCCTGTAGCATGGATCGGGCTGAGAAAGTAAAAGACTTACTCGTACACTACCCAATAACCAAATCACCAGTTATCGCTGATGAAAGCCTTGCCGGTTACATTGCCCACGTATGGTTTATGACAACCAGGTCTGTGTAGTGATGTGCCGGGTCGGGCCTTAGGCCCTCAAGCCCTCAGCCCAAGCCGGACCTACACTGCTGGCTTGTAAGGGCCTAGGGCCTGGCTTGAGTTTTGGCAGGCCCGAACCCTCAAAAGCCAGGCCCGAGCCAGGGCTTTCAGGCAAAGCCAGGCCTGGCACATCACTAGGTCTGTGTAGCCAACCGCCGGAGCAAAGAATACTAAATAGTCCCATCGGAATCGTAAATCCATCAGTATCTTGCCTTCGAATGAGTCGGGGCGGATTTAAACCTACCCAGATAGCACAAGTGTCTTCATGGATCGTGTAGACGCAAATTACAGCCCTTGAGGTGGAGTTTCACGGCTCCCTTTCCCTCCGTGGGCCTCTGTCGGAGTTGTTCCTTTTGGACACGCTGGGAAGCTAGGTGAAGAAAGACCAAACCCGACGCGCCATTTCCACTTCGTGCCCAGATAAAAGAAAAGGCGCAGCCATATACGTCCTGCAAGAATTTCCGGCGTCATCCTATCAGCGTGAGGAAAACTCGAGAGACATGGACCACACATCTCGCGCAACAAATTTGCAGTTTGATTTTTGTATACTGCGCAGACGCTTCCAGAACATTCTGATGCGGAAAGAGGCAACGAACTGGTTGTCACCTAGTTCACCCCCTTCATGCACCTGAATCTCATCTGCGGGACAGCCCAAAAAGCATTTCAAAGACTCACACTTGGCTGATAGGTGCGTCATATATCAATGAATGTATTCTCGGGTAGGCATAGCCAAGCACTTACCATCAATATCACTCAAATTCAGCTGCGCGAATAAGGCATGGTTGCTAGTTTCCATGCATGCAAGATGCAAGTCAGAAGAGCAAGCAGACGAAAATTCGGAAATCAATATAGAAAGGGCCGACAAGGTTTCTCGACGGTTATTCACAACAGTTTACCCAATACAACGCCATGTGATCCTCGATATTGGGCGTTTGCAGGAGGTTGGACAGCTGTACAGCTGTGAGAGCAGCAGCGCATGCATAGACAATTGAGGCAACGGAGGAAGAGGCAATATCGGGAGCAGAGACGAGATCACAGATTCGAGATAGAACAGCGGCACGTTCCCGCTTGGTTGATAGAAAGGAGAATACGGATGGTCGTCGGCATTTGATAGTCTCTGCTGACAATACGGACGTAGAAAGTGTCGTACGAGGGAAGTGCATTACCAACAGAATTGCTATCATCCGAGTCAAGGGATCCGGAGTTGGTAGTCATTATGATGCGCAAGTGAGGCAAGGGAGATCCATCGTGGAATAACAAGAAAATAGGGGCGTCGTGCCAAGCTTTCCGCCGCAAACGGTATCAGCTGCGTTTGGCTGCTATCAAACGCACGAGTACGTTAAATTACACAGGATTGAGTGGTTGTGCTGCGGTGTGAGGAGCGCCTGCCAGCTCGAGACCGCTCGAGACCTCCCGTTGAAGGAATGAAATGAAATGCACGCTGAAGCAGCATGGCGCAAAGCGATAAACACCCTTACAATAGAGTCAATTCTGACGGTCTGCCATCGTTGATGTAACGAGAAATGCCAAGGGCCAACGCCATCCAGAAAACGCTAGGGCAGCTAAGTGTGGGCAGTTGCGTTGTTCGAACGGTGGTGGTCAGCTCATTACGGATTCATGGATAACACTAGAGTAAATATGAGACGAGCCAAAGGGAACATTAATTTGGCCCGGGTGAGAGAATCGTTTGGCAAGTAAGTACTTACATACTAGGCTGAGCGTTCAACGTTCAATCCCCGGACATCCCCTCTAGAATCTAAAGACGCCAAGGAAGTGTAATGAGCACGGAACCTGGGTTAAGCGAAATTCCTTCAGACACCCATCATTACTTACGATCCTAGCATCACGGGCGGTACGTACCACGCGGGTGATATAGATCTCGTGGTAAGTACTCCCTGGTGGTTCCCTGAGCTGCAGGTGATTATACTCTCACACACGGCGCAAAAGATCAAATGAAACAAGGACACAGCGTCCTGGTAACAATCAAGCAAATAGGACGACCGCTCTACGATGCAGTAGTGAGACAAGATAAGGAATAGCGCAGTAAGATGACCTTTCCCCTGAATTTATACAATGGCACAAATGAATGTAGCTAGCGACACAGCAAATCACAGGCTATATGAAATATGGTTGTCTGTGAGCGTTATGTGAGCGTGTTATGAACGTGCAGATTTACGTACTGGGAGTCAAGTGCCGCGCCTAAGGCGAACCTGCCAGCTGTAGCTCCGACTCAAGAAATTCTTCTATTTCACTGATGGTCGAACGATTAGGTAATCCACCACAAGGCAACCAGCATCGTTGAATAAGATTCCACTGTGCACTTGTGACAAATGTTTCTGGGGGACACCGAGGCTTTATACCTCTCGAAGACAATACAATAACAGCAATGTTATCCTTGATATCGTAGTAAGGGATTGATTCCGTGAACAGCTAGAGTGGTAAGGTAGTAAGCAGGAGATGCCTTGAAGAGATGATGAACCACACCTGCAGGAGGATACTGCCTATTGAATAGATGTCAGTCTGCTCCGTTGGGATGCATGGATTGATATCGCTTTTCTCCGTCTCGAATAGTTGAGGATCAGTCCATCGCACCGCTGAGCGAATCCCTCCCGATGGTTGTACCGGCGTCGGAATTTCCGCGAGCAACAACACGACCCCGAAGTCAGATAGTTGCACTCTGCCCTGGTCATCCACCAGGATGTTGAGCTAGACAACGTTAGCGAATTATACTTCTGGGAACAAAGACCTTACTCCAGTTATGTCTCCGTGTACAACAGAATGAGCGTGTACTATACGTTAATCAATGAAAGCCATTGTCATGACGAATGAAAGAAAACCAACGATAGCCGAGGCCAGCCACCACCTGTTTGGCCTAAAGACGCGCAATTGTAAGAATGAGAAACATCATGGCCACCGCAAGGCTACATACGAGATCCAACTTGCTCCGCGGTGACAAATGATGATTAGTAGCGATATAGTCATTCAACGTCCCCTGGTTCACCCAAGGCGTCACCAGTGACGGAAAGTACCCGAAACCGTCCGCAACCCCATATAGTGGCAAGACGTTTTCATGAAGTAATTGCGCCCAAGATGATATTTTACCCATCAGCCTCTGAGCTATCCATGAGCGAACCCTCTCAGACACGAAGGAAAGAACGGACTTGACAGTTCTTCCTCTTCTCATCTTCATCGGAGAATGGAATTTTCAGTGACTTGACCGCAACCTAAGAAAGTTAGTCGTACATAAAAGATTTCAATAGGTGAATTTTACATCACATCTTTGCTTGTCGTGGCACCAGACTGATCGCCAAACATCGCTGTACGTACCCGACAACGTGGGGTATCTTTCGCGACGAACGACCTGCCTGGTGAGATCAGGGGCCGAATTGCACTTAGATCCTCCCACAACATGTCGCTGGAAATTTGTGGAGGCAGTTGGTACTTGCTTCAAAGAATCGAGTGACGAATTTACAGAGCTGTTCTCAAATTCAGCAAAAAAATATTTCGAGAGACATGATGTGTATACTTAGGGACAACAATGTCAGGACCTTTTCTCAGGACGGTGCAAGAGCCTGAGTTGACTGAACTCGAAACGGCGCCTTGCTGATTGGAGCATGAACCATCAGAGAACGAATTGAGAGTTGCAGGTGCTATTTCTCGGTACGACCATCGGATGAACGCCAGAGGTAACTTCACCACCAGCCCGAAATATGTCAGCAAATTAGAAACACCGGAACCCTGTTGAGGGGTTGTCGGGGCGTGGTCCAGCGAATTGTTAGACATGACCTATAGCTAATAAGAAAGCACTGGGGTGTAGAATTGTTAGGAAGTAGACGCTGAATACAGGCGATATTCATACCTTTCGAAAGGCATGCCATAATAAGTGCAGTGGGGGGGTTCATGACATGCTATTTCAATCGATCGTCTCTATCTTAGTTCACGGAAGTCACGACGCTTCCTTCATGGCATGTGTCCAATCGAGTACCCACCTGTGCACATTTAACGGGCACGGGGTAGATACAGCGTCTTCAGCTTCCAGCCACTGATTTCCATGGACCAGACCAGCCCAAAATAACACGAAGTCATCAGCGGCGATGCGCGACTTCCTCGAGCGTGATTGGATATGAATATAACCGCACTATCGCCATAAGGCTCAAGCAGCCCGACAAACTTCCAGCTGTCTTCGGACGATTCACGTACATGAGTATTTCCGCAGTTGAGCGATACGACTGGTGCTGGTTATGCTGTTACTAACAAGATGATGTCCGTCTCAGCTCGGTAAGTATCGCGCGTTAACCCGCATGGCAAACTTTTTTTCTTACGTTTCATGAAGTAGTTCTCGCGCGCCACTCGGCCTCAAGGTGATGGTTCCGTGCCAGCCATATCCACGGTCATTGCGCCATCCAAGTAGAGCTTCAAGGGAAACTCATCTCGGGGCATATAGACACAGATAGACTACACGTGCTTGGCAGTGTTATTCATTTGAGCATATTGATTCAGGAAACCTTGATACACAGTTTGATTAGTATGCCTGCAATTCATGTCATGTTTGAAGACTTACCCGGCGAGTCAAGAAGACACCACCGCGTTACTCGCACTAGTTTCAATAAGTGAGATTCTTGCGTAAAGGATACACTGGCAGAAACCCCTCTCGTTGACGTTCTTCGAACTCCGGCAAAATGTAAGAGCGGGTGGACCAAGTTCCCATCAACAACTTGCTGTAGACGCTTTCACCGCATCGTTAAGAACCACGCATTGAGAACGAGACACAGTGAAGCCACGCTCAGTTGAGTCAGTAGTAGGATGCACGTTGCACAGCTGCCAGCTCTGTTCAACGTTTCAACCGCCGCGAGGTGCGGACTTGGAATTCTTGGAACTACGCAACTGGCATGTTCCTGGCAGACACGACTCAATGACATCACGAGATCGGATTGAGGTGTTCATAATACCACTCTTAGGAGGCTGGAAGAAGGGCTCGGAGTCGAGACGCGAGAGATAAGGTCACACGCATAAGTGGCGTCCAAGTTCCAAAACTCCGGAGTAGTAAACTCAATGGGGCACAGCGGCTTACCCCGCGATGAACTTCCAAAGAACGTGATAGTCCAAGGCGGGGTAGAAGATCTCAGGTCGTCATGCGCAAGTATGGTATTTAAGTGCGGTATTTGCCAGGCATGATTCCACGACCACTGACTTAGATTCATTCAGCATATGACGCTTTAGATCGTGCATTCAAACATAGCCGAGCAACCTGTTTGCAGCCTGTGTGACGAGTGTTCGTGTCCAGTAGGGACCGTTGTTCGCGGAGAAGCACTGGTAACTTACCGCTGCGCAGCACCGGGGTTTACTCCAGTGTTTCAGCTGAGGTACACTATGTGACGCCTCAGCCGAAACTGCGGAGTAAACCTCCCGCATGCGATATGGCCTATCACTCTTTCGGTGGTGGCAATTCAGCGATGTGAGTCCTCGTGTCAACCATATCATGCAGTACTTGATATTACAAGGGTCTATTAAACTCCACAAATCTATCTTAAATCTACCATGGTGGATTCATTAATTTTGGCTCAGCCGCCGTGATTGCAGGGATCATCCTGATTTTTGAATTCGCTGCCAAGATCGCAGGTTCTGGCAGGTCAGAAGACTTGCAAATGCTGAGTGCGGTGTCAATTTTATGTTCGTGCTTTACTTCTGTGAAAATTGCGAGCACGCCCCCAGTCCAATAAAAGTGAGATCGTTCTCCACTTACCGTAGCTCCTGACATTCTCCATTCTAGAAATCTCCACTCAGTCTTCTCTTCGTTGCTGCCACAGCGCAATGTCACAACCGGGTACAGAAAATCCACCATCTACCAGTGAGTGATTTTCCACCTGGTGGCTTGATGGCTGATGGCGAATCATCAGAAATTCACTGGATGAAACGACTGCACAGTCTACGCGTTGATTGCTCACTCTCCTTCACAAGTGAAGGGGCCACTTCTTCGGTGAGTCTTATCAATGGGCGGCATGCAAATTTAGACCGACTCAATGGTATACTGATAGGGAAATGATTCTGACGAATCAAAGACGGTCCCGGATCTTACAGGAAGTTGCACTGACTCTGAGTCGCCTTTTATCGTATCGCCTTCTGGGCCATTTTCCAGTTCTGAGGACATTTCACTGTCTACGTTTGAATTTCTTGACTATAAGGATGAATTTCCCTCATCGCTGACCCCACCTTACGCAACAAGGTGTGTTTTCCTGTTGAAAGACAGTAAACCGAGTGTGAATATTTTTATTTTCAGAGATGTCGACTTCAAAAAATACCATGATGAACCTCTCGATCTGACGCCCTACATTAAACGCACCCAGGGGTACCACCACAACAGTGGTGGATACAGCAACGTCTGGAAGTGCAAATTAGATTCCTTCCATCGAAATGGTACTGAAGTTCGTAGATGGATTGGTTTACCTGCAAGAGATTAGCTGATCCCACCAGATGCCCCCACAAGACGTCGCAGTCAAGGCTTTTAAAGTGTCATCAAGGAAGCCAGAAGACATCAACAAATTAATCAAGGTCAGTTCTCATGCAGTCAATTTATGTGGCTCGTACCATTCTCTTTATCCAGAAACTGCGGCAGGAAGTCTTTATTTGGCAGGCGCTAGAATGCTCGCATATCCTGCCTTTGTATGGCACCACGAAAGGTTATGAGGAAATCCCAGCGCTAGTTTGTCCGTGGATGAAAAACGGCACTCTCCATGAACATCTAAACGAAATGTGGGGCAAGCAATTGCTGCCCAAAATGCATTGTCTCTTTCTTCTCGTAAGTGCTTCTTACCTATCTTACAGACGCTCTTATATCAGTTGAAATACAGCTCTTGCAAATCGTTTCAGGTCTTCGGTATTGTGAGTGATTTTCTTTATCTTGGCTCCGCGACTCATTCAGACTATCAACAACGATCAGTGCATGCCAAAAAGATTATCCACGGGGACCTTACGGCCGTATGTCACGGAATTCTAAACAATCGGCTTCGCCCTGCTCATGAAATTTTCAGTATAATGTTTTGATTGATGAGAACGGACATGCTGTCCTTGCGGACTTCGGCCTGTCGCTACTGCTGGCAAAGCATGAGACATCTTTCTTCAATTCTCACAGCTCAGGTGCATAGTCGTTGGGCTGCTCCAGAAATTATACCGCTTGATTCCTCCGAAGGTATCAAGCCAAATAAAGCAAGTGACATCTATTCATTTGGGTGCATCATGATGCAGGTACTGTGTGACCCTCTTTTCCATCACAAGTTAATGATTATGAATATTTCATTAGGTGCTATCTAACAACTTACCGTACTTCGGAATCAGAGAGGAGGCAGTTATTATAGCTAAATCAAAACACACTCCGCCGAAACGACCCACGCTGCATCCAATCGATGACGTCTACTGGCGCTATCTCGAAAGATGCTGGTCGCCACGCGTCGAAAGGCGACCTTTGGTTGACGACGTTCTGGACTACATAAAGGCAGAGTATGACAAACAAAAGTTAGCTTCTTAAGCTGTCCGCTCCTGCCAGTAATGCGAACGAGTTGACCTCGGACGCCATGCTTTCTTGTTCTTCCAGTGCAGCATAATGTTGTACTCATCTCATGTGTTTTCCCATCATGTTACGATACTTGCCTCAGTTGCCTGTAGTACTACTCGCAGCGACATAATATTATGCGTGTCAGTTTGTTTCGTTCGTCGTTTGATTCGTCGATAAAAATGAATTTATAGCCTTGACAAGCATCTCGACGAGTACTGCCCGCTTTTTTTGGATGATGTAGACCGAGGACCTCTGCAGTCCTCTGAAACTAAGCTCAGTAGGACTTGGAACTCCGTGACGGTACCAATTCGGTACCGCTTTCAATTTGCAATTTGAACTCGACAGTCATCGACTCATCTTCGCCTACGCTTGCTCTAGCAACGAGAATTCGACTCATTAATATCGTGCATTATGACTGACCTATAGTCTCTTATAGTTTAAACGAGTCAGAATGTCACAGTCACGGTCAGCCTGGCAGTTTATAAGGGCCCTACCTTCAGTTAAGGGGCCTTGTCATGCTCGTCTCGCCATCTGCACCTCAACCCAAATAATCAGACCTAGCTCGTTTCTTGCTGCCATCGCTGCTAAGATGTCGTCTACTAACATGGCTGCTCCTCTCGCCGCTGCTTCATCCCAGAACGTTACTCTCCCAGCTATTCCTGAGCTCACCGATCCCAACTTCCTTGACGTTCTTCTTCCTGTCGCTGAGCGTGCTAAGCCGATTAAAATCGCCGAAACTTCTCCTGCGCATCCAAATGCTATGATGGATGCGCTCCGCTCGACTGTTCACCAAAAGCTCACTGAAAATGCTTCGCCAGCGTTTAGTTCCACTCTTTCCACTACACTCGATGCATTCCAGGGAATTCGTCCCGGTGTGTCTGGGTCCTCGATTGATGATTACCTTTCCAAGGCTTGGGCTGAAGACCCAGCTCTCACCCTCCGAATCATCTGGTCTCTCAGGAGCATCCACGATGGGAAGGCTGACAAGGAGCTCTTCTACATGGCGTTCGGCTGGCTCTTCGAAAACCACCCTCGCACTGCTCTCTCCAATCTCTATCTTCTTGTAGAGCCTGTCTGTACTCGCTCTCGTCCTGTCAAAGGCAAAGACTTCAAGAAACGTGTGAACATGTCTCACGGGTACTGGAAAGACCTCCTTAACATCCTCGCATTAGCCACTGTCGACGAGCTTCATCCTGCCCCTGTTCGTAATTCGCGCACCAGTTTCCTTCATAACTATACGCTTCACAACTCTCGTCCCAAATTCAAGTCTAATGCAGAGCAAGAAGCGTGGTCGAAGGCACAGCGTGTTCAGGCGCATGGTGTGAACCACGCCCGCATTGCGGAAAAGCTACAGCAGCCAAAGTACCGCGCTCTGTATGTTGCAGTCTCCAGGCTATTCGCAGAGCGGCTTGTTCAGGATGTCTCTATTCTTCAAGGGCTAGCTTCCCTTCCGGCGGATGCGAGAGACAAGGACCGGGTATCCCTCATATGTTCGCTATCCCTAGCGACGAAGTGGGCACCCTCTCCTGGTGGGTCGCACGATAGGGTCACGAACATCACCTCTGCCATTTGCATCCTCCTGCACCATGCGCAAATAACATCTTCCCTCGCGTACAAAATCCCTCTCACGCTCGCGCCCAGTGCTCTGGAGTTGCATGTCTTGCGTTCCTTCCTCCGCCGCCACATTCTTACCCCTTCCCGTCGCCTCAAGTCCCTCCCCGAGCCCCTCATGTCCGCCAACCGCTGGTCTGAAATCGTCTACTCCCGCATTTCATCCGTCTGCATGGATCAAAATAAGGGTCATTTCTTTGATCACGATCCTGACCGCTTTGTTTCCTACCTGACAGATGTGGAATCAGGAACGAAGCAGATCAGTGGTGCAACACTCCTCCCACACAACCTTGTCATGCAGGCCGTGGAATCCGTGCACGCTGTGCCAGCGAAAGAGGGGACCCTGCAAGCTGCCCTCCAGCGACACAAGTTAAAGCTTGCTGAGACACGAGCGCGCGTGGTGGAGGCACAGTGGGCGACGCTCCTCGAGCGTCTGCGCGAGGCTGGAGAGCTAGATAATTGCATCGCCGTCTGTGACGTCTCGGGGTCCATGGGCAGTGTCCATCACGACTACTCTACATCACGCATGTCCGACGTATCTCCCATCTGGCCTGCTATTTCCCTCAGCCTTATCTTAGCGCGGCTCGCAAAGCCACCTTTTAATGACGCGTTCATCACTTTCTCTGCGAACCCACAGATGGTCGTACTTGATCCTGAAGGCACTGTTTCACTCGGTGAGACGGTGAAGAAGATGGCGTCTTCTCAGTGGAACATGAACACCGACTTCAATGCCGTCTTCCTTAACCTTCTTCTCCCACTCGCCAAGAGGCACGCCGTGCCTCAGGACCAGATGATCAAGCGCATCTTTGTGTTCACGGACATGCAGTTCGACGAGTCTCGGAGAGTCGAACAGTACTATTCGCGTGATTCAGATGGTACCGCACTGAATGCGGCGGAGTGGGAGACGAACCACGATGTCATCGAGAAGGCGTACAAGGAGGCAGGATACGAGATGCCACAGATCGTGTACTGGGACCTGTCCTCCGCAGAACGTTACCCAGGTAACACTGCTCCTGTGACCAGTGATCGGAAGGGCGTTGCGTTGCTGAACGGGTTTTCGCCGTCGCTGTTGAAGGTGTTCATGGGAGAGCTCGAGGAAGAGGAGGATGAGTGGGAGGCAGTGAATAAGGACGGGGAGAAGGAGAAGCTGAGGAACTTCGAGGAAGAGTTCAATCCTGTGGAGATTATGAAGAAGGCGTTGGGGAGGAAGAGTTTTGATGGGCTTGTTGTCGTTGATTGAGGGATTGGTTGGTCGCGTTGACGTGTATTTTTAGCATCTTTCACCACTCATGTAACTTATCTGTATCATATTCAATGCACGCACTTCTCATCCAAATGTCAACCTATTAAGAGCTCGCGATCAGCATGGGACACTTGAACAACACTGCCGAACCGCAAAGGTGCAATATCACGATATTTTGCGACGGCACCCGGATATCCAAATATTCATGGGCCGACCTCGAACCACATCATGATCATCCCCTTCACTTTTAAAATATATGATTAATACGAGGGATAGCCTGAGAGGGTCCAGATCAATTCGCTTCTAGTAGTATTTGAAGAGAGCTGCAGCTGTCTGCACGGAATGGCACCCTTCTATTATTTTTGCGCTCAAAATCAATTCCAGCGAGTCGATGACTAATTTGTCCAGGGTAGAGGCACGGAATTCAGACCTGGCGGGAGGAGAAACTCCCGTGAACCGGATATACAATTCTTGAAGGTCAACGAGACGAGATAGCCAGGACGAATCTTTGGCGCTGGGCAAGACAAGCGTTGCTTTCCGAAGGTGCGGGAGCCCACAGAGAGCATTGGCGAGCTCGCTGACTTCAGGAGGCACTGTATATGGATTGACGACTTCGACAACTTCCAGTGATGGTGAACGCCTTGTAACACTGAAGACATCATGACGTCTGTCCAAAAACCTTTGGTCCGAATCGGGGGTGCCAGACACAGGTATATGAGGTTAGGACCCAGGATGAACCGCATACATAAATGGAGATCATGGGGATATTCCGTCCAGCAGAGTACTTGAAGGTTGGGCACCAGCAGCGACTGTGAACAAAAACCCATCATGGCGTAGACGAACTCCACATCCATGCCTCCGAAAATATCTGAATCAAATTCTAATTATTCGCCCAGAATTCGCACTCGAAATGAGTATCGTTCGAAGACTGCCCGATCTTATATTGTTACAGGTCTCCGCATGAGCTGACAATGGCATAATGAAACAGTCAATATGTATGATGGGTTAGGATTGCGGCGGGTAGTACATACAATCCTTCCACCATCAGTCATAGTCCATAGATCTCGTGGAAGACAAGTGAAGAGCGGTTCCAAATTCTTGAGCTGGGCCCATAGCACATCTAAAGCTATATCATTGAAGGAACGGCAGACACGAGAGAGACCAGCTAGAGAACGTCGCCGACTCGCGCGACCTCTCCTTGGATGGAAAGTGCCCAGGGATGTTGTGAACCGTTTTCCGTGCTGAAGAGATCAGATAAAATATGTTCTTGAATCTCTGGAATGAGTAGGCATGCATGCATAGAAATACGGTATTCTTCTATGTCGTGGTGTGAGCACTTGAGCAAATCTATGCATAGGGACAATACTTATGTAATAACTTGTGATAAAAAGTTTAAATCTCTATAGTCTGAAAGGTTGTTCCTTCTTTTCAATGCGGGTTTCTCAAAGAGCCCTAGCTAGGAAGAAGAGGAAGAAGAGTTAACAAGGACGGGGAGAAGGTGACGAAGAGCTCACTCCCGTCACACAGATATGTGAAGGAGGATGAGTTCAACCTCGTGTCATATATAAGGTAGGAGTGCGTGAGCAGCAGGTTCGTAATACAGAATTCTAACATACACAGTAAATAAATCGTAAGCAACCTCGTAGGTAGACATCATCGTTATCGCTGTTGAACAATCATACCGACCGTCGTCGTCAATGTACCTGTGATAGGGAGCCATTCGCTGTTGCATTGACCACGACTCCGTTGAATGAGTAGATGACAACGCCAGTGATAAAGCCTGCGACGGAGTAGGCTAGGAATACAAGTGGTAGAGATAGAAGAACACTTCGGCGCTGAGGACAAAGCCGGAGTTATATCAGCATGGGCTCATCGCGAAGCAAATGGTAAGAAACATACAGTGAGAAGTACAAATCCTTCGGAGCCTGACGCGGGCGTCCCATGCGTCAATTCCGTTTTGTGACGCATGATAGAAATGAAAGACGTTGTCATGCTCAATACCGAGCACATGATGGCAACGAGGCCTGCGATGCGCGCGATACCATTCAGTCCAGGTAAGGTCATGAGTGTCACAGAAGCGCTGAGGATGACAGCGGCCTGGATCATGTTAGATACCTAGGGGCACAGATGCAGAAGTGAAGCTCACCACTAGACACGCGCAAGCCCCAGCAAGGAACATAGGACTTCCGGAATTGGATATAATGTTACCCTCCAAGTCCAGATGTCCGGCATAGCTTGACCTGTCCACGAGGAAGAATGGAATACCTAGGCAAAGAATGCCAGTGATGATATCGACAACCATGCGACCTATAGGAACGCGTCGTCTGGGACGCTGCATGACAGGCACATCGCGGGGAAGAGGCTTGTGTGGTCGGAAATGCATTTGACGCCAGTGCACTGTAACATTACACAATCAAAGGGTGTTCAACATCAATTGAGTACTACATACCGACGCGAAGCAAGATACGGGCAACCATCCGTGTGTGCGTTGTGGTTGACCGGAGGCTGGGGTCTATACAAGGAATCAATTAAGTCATCACTTGAGAAACTAGACGATGACAAACCGTTGAGATGTCCCAACAACTTGTGACATTCGTCCTGGCTGAAGGGAGGGGGGACCGGCTGAGGATGCGCCAACAAAGGGTCTGTGTAAGACCAATGAAGAGCGTCTATAGCTTCTTGACGAGCACTTCCCGGCAATGAAATATGCGCGGGGTGAGACTCCACAAACGACCAGTATCTGTACTCATCATCAAGTCCTGTATTCTCTGGTTAGAAGGCGAGGTGTATAGGAAAAGGCACCACTTACTGTCATCTTCCCCAGAAAAGATAATTCCATCAACACCAGGGACTTCGCTCGAAACTCTGCGGATTCGATGGTCTATCCAACTGATAACGGGCCCTCCAGCCATCTTCTGTCTTCTCCAACCCCTCTTCACGGCGGGACCTTCTCTGACCCACATTTCACATCCTTCAGGGGCGATACCAGCCGTCTCCGCGACTGACATGACCATGTCCAGCTTAGCCAGGTTTCGAAGATCAATGTCGGTCGTAGCTTGGATACGAGGATTCACAAAGTACTTTCCGCCGTGAGGAAGCGCCTTCTCCACCCATCCGCGGATAGCATACGGCGTGGACACTGACCCATATGTATAGGTGTGTGCCGAACCATTGCCTTCAAGACGAGCAGGCTGGGCACGCTGTGGAGTGGGCTGGCTGTAGTTGAGTGTTTGTGAACGATAGGACTGTGCGATGTGGCTCGATGGGCTGGGCTCTGGGAACGTGGTCATTATTGGGGGCGTAGCCGGGCGATTTTGGCGAGGGATCAAAGGATGACGCTCGCTGTGCGGTTGCGTGAGATGTATGGTATGATATAAGTACCGATTTGGACGTACTTTGTGTCTCGCGGTACGTCTCTGCTCGCGAAGTACCCACCACTCGCGTCGTCACTCGAGGTGTAGCCTGAAGAGACTTGTCGAACGGAGCTGTTAAGGATTAAGAAACCGTGAGGCAAAACACTAACGCGCAACTCACTGGGTAAGCATGACTTCATGCATGGCGGGTAGTGGTACCGCCACTGGCTCGGCAGGAGCTATCATGCTATCGTCTCGTGGGGATCGAGGGTCAAAATCACTAACACGACCATCACTTCAAAGCTGAGACAAAGACCAAAGAGTACATACTCAGCAACAATAGGTGACGAAATGTCAGCCGGCTGATGAGGGGGATAGAGATGGTAGCCCGGAGCAGTCGAGCCTGGATCTGCAAACGGGTCCTCCGAAGGTATTCTGAACTGTTCATCAGACCTTGTCAAAGAACAAGTAAGAAAGACGAACATCAAGCTCGCCTTGCTTTGGTTGAATTCACTGCTCGGGTTACTCCAGGTGTACGTGGTGCCAACAATCTCCCGCTCGCGGGGCTGGAAGGTTGAACTTGGCTTCCGACTCGGTTGCCGCTGGTTCATCACCTGCGAAGAGGCGGCAGATGAACCCCGAGGACGAGTATTTTTCGCTCCTTTGGGTGCTGCAGGGCGATTGAGTGGGTCGAATTCGGGGGCAGGCGCGGGTGCCGGCGGAGGTGGAGAAGTAGAGGGATGGTCTGCCCAGACGTTTGCGCCCTCATCTGCATTATCCTCAAGCGGAGACGAGGTGCGAGGAACTGACAGGTCAAAGTAACCTGCACCCGGAGCAGGGCCAGGTGTTTGTACAGGGGGAGATCGTGGAGCAGAGGATGGAGCACGAGAGATCTGCGATAGAGGTGTTGAAGCTCGTGTACGAGACGGTGCTGGTGCTGTAGGAGGTGCAGGATCTGACGAGGAAGCAGGTATCTGGGGTACTGTTGAAGGCGCAGCTGCCGCCTCTCCTGCCGGAGGAGGGGTAGGAACTTTCGTTGGCGCAACGGCTGGAGCTGGAGGCGTGGGTTGACGTGATGTGGCAGGTGGAGGCGTAGGAGCTTTCGTTGGCGCAACAGCTGGAGCTGGAGGCGTAGGTTGACGTGCTGTAGTTGGTGGAGGCGTCGTAGAAGGGGCTGGAGCAGGCTTTGAAGTGGTATCGGGAGCCTGCGTTGAGGCAGGGGGAGGAGATACTTGAGTGCGAACCGGCTCTACGAGAGATATATCTTCTGGCTCCGCTGTGAACACTGGAGCAAGAACAGCCTCAGATGCAGGGGGAGAATGAACCACAACGGAGGGTATCGCGGGCTCCGGTTGGGCCGCTTCAACGGATTTGCGTGGTTCTTCAGGCGCTTGAAGAGAAGGATCTGAAGCAGGTTCAGCGGTGATAGCTTTCCCTGAGAGCAGGGATGGTCCCTGAGGAGTTGCCTCGCCGGCAAGGGCAGCTGCTTCACGAGCGGGCGACTCAGGAATGGGACTGGGAGTCGTTTGGGTGGGAGGTGGAGTAGTGTCGACTTGCGCAAGGGACGTAGTGGAGCCCTCACGCTCGATCTTTGGAGAGGTGGATCCTGCGATAGAGGCCGAGTCCGGCTCGGGGAGAGGGGGAGTTGTTGAGCCTGCATGATGGGGCAACCCTGGGAGACCCCAGCTCGTCGAGGAGCGACGCATCGCCGTTCCAACGCGAGCGCGAAAGCCTTTCTTGGGAGGGGGTGTAGTGGCCATTGGTTCAAATACGCTTGGAGGCGACCCTGGTGATCTTCAAGGAAAGGAGAATACAGGCAAAAAAGTTTAGATAACACGCTAGAGCACACAGTGCAAGGAGGATGTTCAAGGGGGTGCAATGCGGACAAACGTCGGATAGCGCAGTCTAAATAGTAGTGATGCCTGGCGGTTTCGACGAGGTTAAGGACGTGGAAGCTACTTACTCACTAGCACCGGCTCTACGCATGGCAGTGATATGATGAGATGTGCGCGATTAGCAGATGATAATCGCGTGGTTAACCATCAGGCAAACACGTGTTGGTGTTCCTTGAGGTGTAAGACACCTTACACGAACCCTTAAAGCGCGCCGCGGGGCCGAACACTGGGCAATGCTAGTGTCGCACACAAGGAGGAACTGCCACATCATAACAATAGGCTGTAAAGTTGCAGACAAAAATGTTGCGCGCAGCGCTATGCCTCGTGTCATGATAGTAGCGAGAAGGCCGAGCCCCTGCCGCGATGGACACAGCTTCTTGACCTCGTGAAATTTGAATGCATGCAATGCGGCAAGAAGGGGGAGATATGATCATACACGTTGCTGCCTGCCCCAGCATGATCCAGTACTCGTGTCTTCCACTTCCCATCACCTTCAGACCCTGACACATTCCTTTGTCCCCATATTAGACGCTAGCGGGTTTCCTCACATCGCTAGCAAACACTGTGAAAATGTATGTGTCCAATTGATATGGAGGAGAGCCGACTGATGATGTTGATAGTCAATATGGATCCATAACACCTAGCGTTGATACAAATGTTCAATTGTAAGTACAACGCTAAACATTGCTAAACATAGACAACACGACAGCAATTGTGTGGTCGTATTGAAATCGAAGGCCTTTGCCAAACAAGACCAAATTGTAGAGCAATCCCTGACTCAGTATACTTATCGACTTTGCCGTGTGCATTGTTGGCCTGGATGATGCTAAACTCTGATATCACGCCCTTACATTTGTATTTCACGGACAGCGAAATTCAAAATTCAATCCAATGTGTTACTTATAGTGACACCATTGACAGGCAGTGACTCGCTCGCTTCACGATTTCGAGTAAAAAGCGAGAAAGTGAATTGCAAGTCCTGCGAGGGTTGACGCACGAAATTGCTGTCTGGCTGCTGTACACAGTCCATGATTCCCTGGCTTCAATCATGATGACTCTGAAGTACAGTCAAGATATGAACGAAAATTCGTCAGAGTTCCCCATTCTCCGAAGTTACAATATCTCTAGCGTCCTGATGCCCATCATGTTGTGAACAGCAGTCATGTCTTTGACTTGCGCGACGATATTGTAATCGGAAGCAACTCTCTTGTACTCCCCACCACGCTGCTGCGCCAACAAAAGTGCGCCAAAAGGCTGTCCAAGGTGAACGACTAACCTCAACTCTCGTGAGTGGGACTCCGAATCAATCAGCTGATCTTCTCTATGATACCCGCCGAGCCATTCGTCTGATGGAGGCGGGTCAGAATCGCTCTCCGTCTCGTCTGCAAAGTCAGGCAGCCCGAGATCATGGCGATTCCACGGACGGACAAGTAAGAATGTCCGCGGAGTGGGCCGTGCCGGCCAGAACTGAATCAGTTTGTCTTTGGTGGTGATTACCAGGTTGTGAAGCCCGTCCACCTTGGCATCATGAATGAAACATTTCTCCCGGTCTTGACCACGCCTTCGTCTAAGTGCTGTGACGGGGAATGCGATACAAGGCAGTCGCAACCTGCTGTTCGCGAAACGAGGAGGGTTCAGGTTGGCAAGCTGAGTGTACAGTGGCAGAGCCAGCTCTATAACAGCGGAGTTCTCTCGCAGCGAAGAGACCGATGTCCGTATTTGATCTTCAGACAGGGGTGGTGATGTGTATGGCGGAGGTTTGTACGACGCAATTTCGGCCGGCAGACAGCTATTGAACTGGGATGATTTTCCGACCCAGTCCAGGGCTGTGATGTCGCCCGACTGTGCTATGATCTCTTGCAAGAGCCGACCAAGTGCATTTTGTTTCGACTCGCCATAAATGACGGGTAGGTAGATGCCGAAAATGCCAAACAATGAGTAAGCAATGTCTTCCTGCAAAGTCGTGGCACGCGTCGATGACCATTGTAGTTTCTTTCGCGCATCCGTCATGCCTGGACGGAAAGCGATGAGGGACTGTGCATCTATACCTGTTGAATCTTTCAACTCCGCCATGATAGCGTCAGACATCTTGTGGTTGGGAGAGGTGTCGTTGAGATATAAGGTCCAATCTTTTTGGTAGAAGAGGATGATGTTTGGAGCGAGGAATTCCTGTACAGTCCATCCTCGCGTATTCCAAACGCTGTTTGCTAGTGCGCCTGGCCGCGCTGAGGGCGGAACATCCGACAGGTAGATAATTGTAAGAGCTGAGTTGCGATACCAGACAAACATGGTGTTCACCGACCGTTGGAGCTCGACATTGTTAGTCTGGTCAATGCAGCATGTATCACTCCACGCCCAGCGATACCCCGCATCATGAGTGATTTTGCAGAATGTCTGCAACTTCACTACAGTTCCGACTGGATCCAAATCGTACACGATCTTGTCCTGGATATCATGCAGCCGTGGCTCCTGGCTTTCCCACTTATGCGATAACATGACCCAACTGAAGTACTTCACGACCGCTTCTTCGATGGGCTCCGTTTGGAGAGGTAGGTGCGTCATCGACGAAGACAGAATCTCTTTGTATTCCGTGCTTTCCTTAAAGGCATTGATCTGTGCCTCTCGATCGCATAAACGCCCGGTGGAGGTATTAAGTAGACGAAGCGGGGCATTTTCCAGTTGAGCGTGAATGGCTCGTAGAATAATGTCCTTGACTGCAGATGGACTGACATATTTATGACGTAGCTCTGCAGAAAATGTCCATAAGTTTTTACGTTGACGCATGAGTTCAGACTTACTTCGTGTCTGCACGTCAGGCGCATCGTCCAACTTCAAGAGCATGGTTTTGAAGGCCTCGATTGCTTCATCATAGCGCTGTGAGCCGTGAAGCGCTGCATGCTTCAGTTTGTACCCAAGATAAGAGGAGGAGTTGAGTTCGGTGGCCTGTGCATTAGCAGTATAAGCTCGATTGATAGAGAAGTAATGAATATCGTCCGCACCTTGTCCGCGTCTTGAAGGGCCTCGGCATAGAATTTTCGTTCTAGATTTGCCTTACTGCGGTGCGCAAGGAGGGACTCGCATAAGGAGTCCAGCGAGATCCCTGCCGAATATAGTTTAATAGCCGCCTCATAATTGCCCTCAGCAACAGCCTCATCTCCCTTTGCGAGACAACGCGCAGTACAGTTCTTCTTGAAGGCTTTTATGACCCAGAGTGAGTGCAAGTCGTTCTAAGACACAAATCGCTCAGCGCTTACCAGTGGACCATGGGGAAAAGCTGTCCTCCGCATCCTCGTTAAATCGTATTATGTATTGATGTAATTCGGCCGCTGCGACTACTCGATCGGCACAGAGTAATGCGTCACACCGCCTTTGATAATCAGAACATTGGCACATAATCAAGAAGAAAAACACACATCATACTAGCCTTGGGGACGCATCGTTTTGGGTGCTGCATGATGGGCACATCGCGGGGAAGAGGCTTGTGTGGTCGGAAGTGCATTTGACGCCAGTGCACTGTAACATTACATAATCAAGGGGTGCTCGACATCAATTGAGTACTACACACCGACGCGAAGCAAGATACGGGCAATCATCTGTGTGTGCGTTGTAGTTGACCGGAGGCTGGGGTCTATACAAGGAATTAATGAAGTCATCACCTGAGAAACTAGACGATGTCAGACCATTGAGATGCACCAACGACTTGTGGCATTCGTCCTGGCTGAAGGGAGGGGAAACCAGCTGAGGATGCGCCAACAAAAGGTCTGTGTAAGACCAATGAAGAGCTTCTATAGCTTCTTTCCGAGCACTTCTCGGCAATGAAATGTGCGCGGGGTGAGACTCCACGAACGACCAATATCTATACTCGTCATCAAGTCCTGTATTCTTTGGTTAGAAGGCAAGCTACATATGAAAAGGGACCACTGACTATCATCTTCCCCAGAAAAGATAATTCCATCAACGCCTGGGACTTCGCTCGAAACTCTGCGGATTCGATGGTCTATCCAACTGATAACGGGCCATCCAGCCATCTGCTGTCTTCTCCGATCCCTCTTCACGGTGGGATCTTCTCTGGCCCACATTTCGCACCCTTCAGGGGCGCTACCAGCTGTCTCCACGACTGACATGACCGCTTCTAGCTTGGTCAAGTTCCGAAGATCAATGTCGGTCGTAGCTTGGATACGCGGATTCACGAAGTATTTCCCGCCGAGAGGATACGTCTGTTCTATCCATCCACAGCTAGCATATGGACACGTATCCAGGTGACGTTGGCGAGGGATCAAGGGGTGACGCTCGCTGTATGGTTGTGAGATATATGATCTTGTATGCATACCAATCTGAACATACTTTGTATCTCGTGGTATGTCTCTGCTTGCGAAGTACTCGTCGGCACTCCTGTCGTCACTCGAAGTGCCTGAAGAGACTTGTCGAACGGAGCTGTCAAAAATTAAGATACTATGACGCAAGGCATTAACACGCAACTCACGGGGTAAGCATGACTTCATAAATGGTGGGTAGTGGTACCGCCACTAGCTCGGCAGGAGCTATCGTGCTATCGTCTCGTGGGGACCGAGGGTCAAAATCACTGACACGACCATCACTTCCAAGTCGATACGAAGACCAAAGTGTACATACTCAGCAACAATAGATGACGAAATGACACCAGGCTGTGGAGAGGGATAAAGATGGGGGCTCGGAGCAGCCGGACCTAGATCTGCGAACGGGTCTTCCGAAGGCGTTCTGAACTGTTCATCAGACCGTTGTCCAAGAACATATAGAAAAAACGAACGTCAGGCTCGCCTCGCTTTGGTTAAATTCACTGCTCGGGTTACTCCAGGTGTACGTGCTGCCAACAATCTCCCGCTCGCGGGCCCAGCGGAAGGTCGGACTTGGCTTTGGGCTCATGTGCGAAGAGGAGACGGGACTGAGATTCCTTTGGCTAGGAGGATGTGTAGTGTCGACCTGCGTCAGGGACGTGGTCGATCCATCGCGCTTGAGCTTTGGAGAGGTGGATCTTGCGATAGGTATGAAGTCCGGCTCGGGGGAAATGGGAGTTGCTGGACTTGAGCGATTTAACAACCCCGGGATACTCCAGTTCGACGAGGAGCGGCGCATCCCCGTTCCAACACGAACGCGGAAGCCTTTCCTGGGAGGGGGCGCCGTGGCCATCAGTTCAAGTACGTTTGCAGGCGACACGGGTGATCTTCAAGAGCAGCTAAGGAAAGGAGGATGCAAGCAAAAAGTTTTAACAACACACTAGATCACGCAGTGCGAGTAGGATGTTCAAGGGGGTGCACACGTGCAACGCGGACGCATCAGATAGCCCAGTCATAGCTTCTTAATCTAGTGAATGCATGCCATGAGGCAAGATGGAGGACATACGAGGAAATATGATGAACACGTTGCTGCCTGCCTAGTACCCCGGCACAGCCCAGTACCCGTGTCTTTCATTTCCCATGTTTCGGATCCTGGCCACCTTCCTTTATCGCCATATTAAACATCGAGAGGCTTTCTGACAACTGTGCAGGATTCAAATGGAAGAGAGCAGACTGATGATGTTGAGATTCCATGATACATACCTAGTTGCGTTTAGCTGATATGAGACGTCAGAAAGTCAGGCAATAAACACTAAAGCGATGGAGATGATGACAGACAGACGATCGGACAATCGTTGTTTGTCCGTATTAGAACCCGAAGCCTTTGCTAAACAGGACCAAATATGTGGTACATACGCAAGGTTGTTCCTGGTATTTACAACCCCAGATAATGGCGACAAGAACGAACTTTACTAAAGCCTGCAGGACTGAAATTGACACAGCACCTAATTTACCGAGTCATCGTGAACCTGTGGGAATACATACACAGTAATTTATCTAGCTATGTGCGCTTATATCATGATCGTTTCGACAGAAAGTTGACAAGTGTAGCAATGAAATCGCAAAATTTTGACCAGCACCTACGCGCGCTGGTTTTTCGTCTTCTAAGAAAAGATTTCTTCCTCGTAGCCGATGTTTTAGAGTCGAGTGACACCTTTGAGGACCACGAAGGAAAGTCCACCGCCATATAAATTGAAGATGGGGCTGAATTCGTGTCCGTGAGAGCAAGGTGATCAGGGGCTTCCAACGTCGTCTACTTGTTCAGTGCAATAAGAACATGCGCGATCTATGTATAGACGCAAGACATGCCACACTTACCACGTCTACATCTGCGCTTTCCTCGAACAGGCCGCCCGAAGTTACATTCCATTTGAAGGAGCGCCAACGGTGTTTGTGACGTTCAAGCTCACGCATGAGTGACCGACGCTCGAGTTCACGGAATCGCTCATATTCCATGTACGAGCGTCTAACGTATTGTGAGCTTTCATCAGCCCATGGAGCGGCGTCATCAATGGGAAAGAGAGCATCTTCAGCTTTGCGTTCCACTAATGCCGAGTCCCAGTGGACAGTTATGTCAACTGGTAATACGCCACTTCGCGTCAGCCAGACACGGGCGTGGTCGGCGTAATGTTTCTCCCTGTTAGAAATTGAGAGCACAGTCCAGAGAGACTGGGTTTGGAGGATGAGGTATCGCCAGCACTTGCAAACATGCGACGCTGTGACAATTCCGGGGAGTCCGTGCGGACTACCGTGGGTTCCTGTGAGTCGGAAGATGCTTAGGAGCAGTTCCGCTGGAAGACTATTAATATTGCGGGGGTGACTCATGCCCTGCTAGTCGTCTTAGACTAAATCAATTGTAGAGAGGGTGCACTTACGACAAAGAAATATGACAGTGCTGGGGAAAGAGCCTTTGTAATAACGAGACGAAAGCGTGCTTAACTAGTTGTGTCTTGGCGCTCAATTTAGAACGTCCTTGATGCGTGTGTCACATAGCCGTGCCATAATAGGGTTGCACCTCAAGGCCTCACGGCGTTAATGATGTGCGCGAGCCTCGAGGCAGCGGGTCATGGTTCGACCACGCAGTATCGCGATATATCAATTAAAGAAGCCTTTATTTCACGGAATGGTCGATGCTTCAGCGTTCATAATTGCCAAGATCGAATACATACCCCTGACTAGGCGCGGCGTATATTTTGGTTATCACAGTATTACTCCGAGTCCCAAGGAGAGGTACAAGATACGAGCCCGTGATACGCCTAGATTGTTATAAAAATTGAATTTGTAGTCGCGGTATACGATGCAATGGCGTGCACGAGCGATCAGCGATAGAGAAATGGGCGCGCCGCGCAAGTAAAGCAGCTGAAGTCAAGCCACGTTTCACACGACCCCCTTTTGGGGGGTGGAGCAATATCCATAGGTGGTCACTGTACTGAACACCGTCTAGAACGAGCCAAACGACGCCAACGCCATGTTGTTCGATGTCAATGTAAGTCCTATAGCAAGTTTACCATCTTAAATCTAACCAAGACATAAAAAGCGAAAACTATTCTCTCGATCCGACCGGGTCAAAGGCGCAGACTTCCACCCAACCGAGCCATGGCTGCTAACAGGTCTGTACAACGGTTCCGTCAACATCTACAACCACGAAACTGGCGCACTTGTCAAGACTTTCGAGGTCTCTTCCGTTCCTGTGCGTTGCGTCAAGTTTATTCCCCGAAAAAACTGGTTTGTTGCTGGCTCGGACGACTTTCAGCTGCGCGTGTTTAATTACAATACGCATGAGAAGGTTGCCGCGTTTGAGGCTCATCCTGATTATATACGATGTCTTACTGTGCATCCTACCGCGAGCATCGTGCTCACTGGAAGTGATGATATGACTATCAAAGCTTGGGATTGGGACAAGCAGTGGAAATGTATTCAGGTGCGCTACCATCATTCCATATACTCTGGTGCTCAACTAGTATCAGGTCTATGAAGGCCATACACACTATATAATGAACATCACTTTCAACCCCAAGGATGCAAATACCTTCGCATCTGCTTGTCTTGACCGTACGGTTAAGATGTGGTCCCTTGCTTCCCCTACAGCCAACTTTACTATGGACGCACACGACAAGGGAGTCAACTACGTCGACTTCTACCCTGGCTCGGATAAGCCATACCTCGTCACAACAGGTGATGACCGCACGATCAAGGTCTGGGACTACCTCAGCAAGAGCTGCGTGCAAACGATGGAAGGACACACGAACAACCCAAGCTTCGCTGTGTTCCACCCCAACCTGCCTATCATCATCAGTGGAAGTGAAGACGGTACCGTGAAGATATGGAACAGCAATACCTACCGTCTGGAGAACACCCTCAGCTATGCGCTTGAACGTGCATGGTGCGTCTCGCTCCGCCGCGATGCGAATGAGGTGGCTATTGGATTTGATGAGGGTATTGTTGTGATCAAGGTTTGTCTGTATCGTTTAGACGGTCTACGTGTTTGACACCTCTCAAGCTTGGCCGGGATGAGCCTACATACAGTATGGACCCATCGGGTAAATTAATATACACGAAGAACCAGGCCGTGCTATCTGGAAACCTCGCCACGCTTTCTGATATCGTCACTGCGGACGGCAACCGTATCCCCCTCTCGATCAAGGAGATTGGTACTACAGAGATCTTTGCCACTGCGCTGATACACTCCCCGAACGGACGATTCGTGACTGTAGTTGGTGACGGGGAATACATTATCTACACGGCGCTGGCATGGCGGAACAAGGCGTTTGGCTCAGGCACGGGCTTCGCGTGGGCAGGTGACTCGAACACGTATGCGGTGCTAGAGAGCAAGGTGAAGCTGCGAGTGTATAAGAACTTCAAGGAACGCGGTGGTGCAGGGATGAAAGGTGCGGGAAGCTGGTCAGTGGATGCTATTTACGGGGGTCCGGTGCTGGGCGCACGGGGGAAGGGCTTTGTGATCTTTTGGGATTGGGAGAGCGGGGAGATAGTGAGGCGGATTGATGTGGAGGCGAAGAATGTGAGTGTGTGATACGGATTGGACGTTATGGTGCTGATCTTTTTCGTTGTAGATCTTTTGGTCGACAACAGGGACGCTCGTGGCTGTTGTTTCGGATGACTCTTTCTACATCCTCAAGTTTGATCGGGATGCGTACAATGTCAAACTAGAGGAGGGTGCGGAAATCACGGATGAGGGTGTTGAGGAAGCATTTGATGTCGTTGCTGAGATCTCGGACAGGTGCGGCGGTTGTTCATGACTTTCATGCCCAACTGATTACACTTTTATTAGCGTGAAGACCGCAAAATGGATAGGTGACTGCTTTATCTACACCACGGCCGGAAACCGCCTCAACTACTTCGTGGGTAATGAATCGTACACGATCAGCCCATCTGATACGTGCGTGCATGAGGTGTTTAATTAGCAACTTTGAACTGACATTTGCTGTAGCTCCATGTTTATACTGGGATACATACCCGCGCATAATCGAGTGTATCTTGCGGACAAGGACTTGAATATTTTCGGGTATTCATTGTCCTTGAGCGTTGTGGAATACCAGACGGCTGTCCTCCGTGGTGACATGGACTCGGCAGCTGAAATTCTGCCCATATTGCCAAAGGAGCAGCTAAACAAAGTTGCTCGGTTCTTGGAGGGTCGAGGTATGAATGATTTTAATTACATATCAAAACCCGGAATTCACTGTTTTTCTTCTCAGATCTCAAAGAGCTCGCTCTGGAAGTGACCACGGACCCAGATCACAAGTTCGACCTCTCATTGCAGCTCGATGACCTAGACACAGCGGTCGAGATCGCGCGCTCTGTCTTAGAGCCGGAAGCCGAGACGAAGTGGAAGGCGATCGGCGATCGTGCGCTTACGGTGTGGCGCTTTGATCTGGCTCGGGAAGCATTCGAAAAGGCGGGTGATTTGAGTGCGCTGATGCTTCTTCTGCTTTCGACGGGCGATCGAGAAGGGCTGCAGAAGCTTGCAGCGACAGCCGAGAAAAAGGGAGCGAACAATCTGGCGTTTGCGACGCTGTTCCAGCTGGGTGATGCAAAACCGTGCGTGGACCTGCTTGTGAAGACGAATCGTGCACCAGAAGCTGCGTTGTTTGCACGAACGTATGCACCGAGGTGTGTTTGATGGATTCGTGAATTTGATATTTGAAATTGACTTGGGCGTAGCCAAGTACCAAAGGTGGTCGACGTGTGGCGAGGCGAGTTGCGCACTAAAAATAAGGGCAAGATCGCAGGGGGCATCGCGCACCCATCTGACCAGGCAGAGCTATTTGAGGAAGGGTGGGAAGGGGCACTTGCACGCGAGGCTCCTGAGCCTGTAGATGTGAACGGAGATTCCGGTGAGTTTTTGTCTGGACTGATGGCGCTTGTTTCGGTGACTGATTGGGTTTAGACATTTCGCAGAGTGACAGTGGGGAGACATGATTGGAATTGGGGCAGTGGGAGGCTGATCGGTCTACTTATAGCATATAGTTTTGCTGCGCATGTCTAAATGCTATCTGTTCTCTACACTACTATGTACTCGACGTTGAGCTGAAGGATGACTCCATTAGAGAGCACCGGTTTTATGGCTGGTCTGTTGCCGGATTGGCTGGAGGTTCACGCGAGGGCCTAGACCCAATTGGGCGGTGGTCAGCCGGTTCTTTTGCTTTCAATCTTTACCTGCTCCAGCAAGACAAGAAGGCCTGACAAGGCCCACCTTTTTTTCATTCTTCTGGTCTACCTATCTTGTCATTGCCGTTGATCATCTTTCTTTCATTTTCAGTCTTTTTGTTGTTCATTTGACGGCTAGTAATGGCCTCTGCGTCGGGCTCGCTAGCCAACCACGCCGTCAATTCTGGTGACCTTGTCGACCTCGTTTCCTCTTCTTCCTCAGCAACGGTTTACCCCAACGACGATGCCATTGTCACCGTCCTCAACACCCGTTTTCGTGCTGATTTACCTTACACAAGAATAGCCACAACCAACTTGCTTGTCGTCAATCCGTTCAAAACACTTGCCAATGTCAACGATATCAGCGCAAAGGAATACGAGGAGCGGTGTTACAAGGACACTAGCTTGCCACTTGCCAGCTCTAGATTGCTCCAACCGCACATCTATGAGTTTGCGGCGCAAATGTACCTCCTTATGCGTCGGAGGAACCAGTCCCAGTCCGTCATCACTCGGTTCGTACGCTTCATCGTCTGTTGTTGTTTCATTACTGACCTTGTAAATAATAATAGAGGCATCACCGGCTCGGGCAAGTCATCCAGCACCCGCCTCCTAGTCGACCAGCTTCTTCGGCTCTCGGCACGCTCAAAGAAGGAAAAACGTATCGCAAGTCAAATCAAAGCCTTCTCCACGTTGCTCGACTCATTTGGCAATGCCAAAACCCTCATCAACCCAAACGCTTCCCGTCACACACGTTACCTTGAGCTTCACTTCAATGCCCGCGGCCGTATCGAGTCGGCTAAAGTCCTTGCGTTTGCACTCGACAAGTCCCGCCTCACGCGCCTTACTCATGAGGAGCGCACGTTCCATATTTTTTACCAGTTTTTAGCGGGTGCTACGCCCCAGGAGCGGGATTACTTTGCGCTCGAGGATCCCTCTGATTATTCGTTGCTGGCGTCGTCGGGGTGCTACCGCCTTCCAAGTGGCCCCTTCAGCTGATGACGCCATTGCGATGGAGGAGGTGCTCGCAGCGATGCGTACTTTGGGCTTCAAGGCCAAGCATATCTCGTCGATATTCACACTGCTCGTTGCAGTTCTCCTGCTGAGCAACATCCAGTTCACGGAATCAGACGCCCGCGATGTTTCTGCATACGTTGCTAATGCGCCTGTGTTGGAGCAGGCAGCGAAGCTCCTTGGCGTGTCTGCTGAGGATCTGACTTTGGTTCTGACGACCAGGACGAGCTATGTCCGTAAGGAGCTTTATACCGTACTCCTCAACGTGGAGCAGAGCGCAGCGCAGCGTGACCAGTTCATGCGTGACCTGTATGCTATCCTCTTTGCATACGTCGTCGAGACCGCAAACCACAAGGTCGTCCCTACCAATCGGGAGGAGCTTCCCCACTCGCAGATCCTGATCTTTGATCAACCTGGTTTCCAGTCTCGTGGACCGACCGGCACGGGCTCGATGTCATTCACGGGTCCTGCTCCCTTGATTTCAGCATATGGACAGAACGGGTTCGATGAATTCTGCATCAACTTTGCGGATGAGGTCATGCAGTCTTACATGCTTCGCACTGTATTCGAGGACAAGATTGGGTACAACAGCCACATCGCCGGTGACGGCGTTCCACTCCCGTCAATATCTACTATGGACAACTCTGCTTGCATCGAGCTCCTGCGTGGTGCTCAGGTGTCGGAGCGCTCGACCAGGAAGCCAGGAGGTATACTCAGCGTGATGAGCAAGTCATGCTCCTCATTCAAGTCTGGCAAAGCGGGTGAGAAGAAAGACTGATGATATGCTCCAGGACCTCATCTCCAAGTGTGGGACGCACGGGTCCTTTGTCGCAAGCCCATCCCAGATTGGTGCCAGCGAGAGGAACTTGTTTGGGATCAACCACTACGCGGGAAACTGCTCGTACGACGTCACGAGTTTTGTTGAGAAGGATTCAGACATGCTTGATTCTGCGTTTGTGACCCTTCTGCGTAATTCCTCTGACGGATTCATGTCGAAGCTTGTCTCTGGACCTTCTCTTGCAGCCGAAAGGCACTCTAAGGACGAGGCCATCATTGTACAAGCCCAAGTATCCTCACGCCCGCTGCGTTCACCTACTCCCATTGTGAATCCCGACGGCTCACTACCTCCAGCAAGTGAAGAACACGCACGTCTTGATGCATCCAAGATATACCCCGTCACTACCCAACTCAACCATACCCTTTCCGAAATCATCGCCTCCCTCGACCGCACTCCCCTCTGGACAATCTCATGTATCCGCCCGAATGATTCCGGTTCACCAAATTCGTTTGACAAGCGACGTGTCAAGGCGCAGGTGCGGTCGATGCTTATACCTGACATCGTTGCGCGTCGGAGCATCGAGTACGTCACAGACTTTGAGCAGACTGAGTTCTGTGACCGGTATGTGCCGACTATGCGTGGGTCGGAGATGGAGCGGATTCGCCAGTGCGCAGCGAGCAATGGATGGAAAGAGGGGGCGGACTATATCGTGGGGCATCGGAGCATCTGGCTGTCGTACGGTGCATGGAAGACCGTGGACGATGTTGTAAGGACTGCGGAGAAGGACCAAGCGAGGCGTTCTGGAGAGGATCTCGAGGATGAGGAGAGTGTTATTGGGGATGATGTGACGGACTTTACCCATGGAGACGGTGGGGGGCACGGAGGATACGCCAGCGAGAGTCGGGATAATTTGTTGATCGCTCGGGCGAGCAGCCGAGGATCACGATACCAGGACCCCAATCGTTTGGCACCGTATGCGCACGCTGGGTTACCTTCCCCTTCCCTGCAAAGCCCTGCCTATGACGACAACGACGCTGAATCAGGATCCGAGTGGGACAAGAAAGGCGGAAGCCCTGCAGTGACCTCTGCTCCCTTCATGTCCAAGGAGGGTGAGATGGTCGTCAACAAGGCTCCAGCTGCAGTCGAAGAGGTTCCTTCCAGTTCTTCACGCCGATGGTGGCTCTTCCTTGTCTGGGGTTTCACAGGTTGGATACCTTCATTCGTCCTTCGCTACGTAGGCCGCATGAAGCGCCCAGATATCCGACTCGCATGGCGCGAGAAACTCACCATTTTCATACTCATTTTCCTCATGAACGCGCTCGTTATCTTCTACATCATCGAGTTCGGGCGGCTTTTGTGCCCCAATTTTGACAAGGCGTGGGACTCGACGGAAGTTGCAGAGCACACTGGAGACAGTGATTGGTGGGTTTCGGTGCAGGGGCAGGTTTATGACATGTCCAACTTCATCCACGGAGACCATAGCGATCTCTCTGGTATCGCTAGTAACTCGGCAAGCGATCTTGACGAGCTCGCAGGACAGGACATGACGAACTATTTCCCCCCGCCGCTTGTGCTGGCCTGCCCTGACCTCGTCACCCAGGACTCATTGGAGCTTGTTTACAAGAACTTTACACCAGTCGTCCCGCTCGCGATGCATAAGTCTGGTGTCTCGGAGAGTTCACAGGGCACGGCGCTTGACAATGAGGGTTGGTACACTGCGACGTTCCAGCCGAAGATGAAGAATTATCACAAGGGCCCGTTGGTGTGGAAAACGAAGGACGTTGCTGCGCAAGCTGCGGATCAGACTATTCAACGGTATGTCTTGAATATTGAGATGACCCGGTTCGTCACTCATACATGACTTTAGTATCTGGGCTATTTGGGAAGGCGGCGTGTATGACCTCACGGACTACATCAACACTGTGACGATCAACCAAGGCGCAACGAGTCTCTATCAATTCCTGAGCACGGACGTGTCAGATGTCTTCAAACAGCAAGCTGGGCAGGACATTACGAATGCGCTGAATACTGCTCTTGCGGGCCTTGATACCAATACGGCGGCTGCCAACGTCAACTGTCTGAAGAATATGTTCTATCTTGGCGAGACTGACTTCCGGGATACTCCAAGGTGTCTCGTTCAGAACTACCTGCTGTTGGTGTTTACGAGCGTCCTGTGCGCGTCTATCGTGCTCAAGTGTACGTCCCTCTCTTTTGGCTTGTCGTTGTTTGATTAATGACGTTCCACCAGTCCTTTCCGCACTTCAACTATCTCCCAAGCGGTCACCTGAGATGCAAGACAAGTTTATCCTCTGCCAGATCCCTTGCTACACGGAGGGTGAGGATTCTCTACGGCGGACGATTGATTCCTTGGCTTCGTTGAACTACGATGACAAACGGAAGTTGCTCTGTATCATCTGCGACGGTAACATCATCGGCAGCGGAAACGACCGTACGACTCCCCGTATTGTGCTGGATATTCTTGGTGTGGATCCTAAGCTCGATCCTGAGCCTTTGTTGTTCAAGTCGGTCGGTGAGGGCTCGAAGCAACTCAACTATGGCAAGGTGTACTCCGGTCTGTACGAGTTTGAGGGTCATGTTGTTCCGTGAGTGTATATCCCTCATCTACTTGGGCGCGAGTCTGACAATTGTTTGCAGGTACATGGTAGTCGTGAAGGTTGGCAAGCCTACTGAACGCTCGAAGCCTGGAAACAGGGGCAAGCGTGACAGTCAGATTCTCCTCATGCACTACTTGAATCGGGTTCACTTCGATGCGCCAATGTCGCCTCTTGAGCTCGAGATCTACCACCAGATGAGGAATGTTATCGGCATTGATCCTGCTTTCTACGAGTACATTTTCACTGTCGACGCTGATACTGTGAGTTTATTGTCTGTTTACTTGATTTAGGCTGATGTCCTTTGCAGCAAGTAACACCTGAATCCCTGAATCGACTGGTTGCTTCTGCTGCGGATGACTCGAGTATCATTGGTATCTGTGGTGAGACCAAGCTCACGAACGAGGAGGGTTCATGGTGGACGATGATCCAGGTTTGTTTATCCGGTTACCTCTACCGTCGCCCAAGTTGACATTTAATACAGGTATACGAATACTACATCTCTCACCATTTGTCAAAGGCCTTCGAGAGTCTGTTCGGCTCAGTGTCTTGTCTTCCGGGATGTTTCTCGCTCTATCGTATCCGTACCGCAGACAAGGGCCGACCCATCATCATCTCGAACCGCATTATCGACGAGTACGCAGAAGGCAACGTCGATACACTTCACAAGAAGAACTTGTTCTCTCTTGGTGAAGATCGTTTCCTGACGACGCTTCTCCTGAAGCACTTCCCCACGTTCAAGACCAAGTTCATTCCAGACGCTGTCGCGCATACCATGGCTCCTGAATCTTGGCGTGTCCTGTTCTCCCAACGTCGGCGGTGGATCAATTCTACGATCCATAACTTGTGCGAGCTCGTAGTTTTGCCTGAACTTTGCGGCTTTTGTTGTTTCTCGATGAGGTTCTTCGTTTTCATCGACCTGTTGGGTACCATCGTGAGTGTTGCGTCTTTGAATCCGTGCAGTCCTTGGCTCATGTTTTCTCGTAGATCCTGCCAGCCACGGTTGTCTACGTAAGTCTCGAGCCTGTTCCATTAGACATGCATCCTTATGATATCATTCCGACAGTTGGCTTATCTCATCGTTGTTGTCGCCACCGGCAATGCCGCTCTGCCACTCATTTCCATCATCATGTTGGGTATCACGTACGGTTTACAGGTAAGTCGTGCGAATGCAGGACCGTAACTTCGCACTCATTGCATTTCAGGCTTTGATCTTCATCATCAAACGTGAATTTATGTTGGTAGGATGGATGGTGGTCTACCTCCTCTCGTAAGTAGCCCATGTGCAGCATTACGATACGTGTTGACCTCTGTTGCAGATACCCGGTGTACAGTTTCTTCTTACCCATTTACTCGTTCTGGTGCATGGACGATTTCTCCTGGGGAAATACCCGTATCGTCATTGGTGATGGAGGTAACAAGAAGGTTGTGATGAACGAAGATGAGCGGTTTGACGAGTCGATGATTCCGTTGAAGAAGTTCAGCGGTAAGTCGTTTCTACGCTGATTTACCACCCGCCAGCTCAACCAGTGAAATTCCCTCAGACTACGAGGCAGAAGCATGGGAGAATGGATCTCATAGGTCTGACGAAACAGGTTTAACCAAGCCTCGCTCCAATCCCCGTTTCCCTCCTTCTCGCCAGGGGTCTCCTCAAAGCTTCCAACCATCTTTCACCGGCGATTACTATCGGGATACCAACATGACCAAGAAGAACTCGAATTCCAATATCCGCGGTGCCGCCTCCCACATCAGCCATGGTTCTCGACAAGGGTCGATGTATGACGGGCGGCAACCATCCGTACCCCAATACAGCGTTCCTCAGATGCCGTTCATGTCGTTCAGCGGCGGTGCAGGCTCAGTGCATGGTTCGGATTATGGACATATGCCCATGATTCCGCCTCTGGGTTACCAGCACTCTGGCAGTGTATATGGTGGGATGCCTCAAGGACCCATGATGATGAATATGCCTATGATGACGGGAGGCTCTCAGACGGGCGGCTTTGGCATGTTACCTGCGATCGGAGGAGATGGGCGGCCTCTGTCGATGTTCTCGATGGCGACGTCTGTGAACGCATTTGCTGGTCCGAGTTTCAACCCCAATCCTACCGACGATGATCTTTTCAATTCCCTACGGAACTATCTGAGCACGCAAGATTTGATGACCGTCACGAAAAAGTATGTCACATACCATTTTTCACCGTCCCTTGCTAAGTGTTTGCAGGACCGCTCGCGAGGCAATCATGGCCAAGTTCCCCAAAGCCGACCTCACATCCCGAAAAGACTTCTTGAACGAGTCGATTGACAAGATCCTGTCGCAGTCGTAGAGGGAGCGACATCCCTGATGCGTGATCTCCACAATATTTTATACTTCACGAATGGCGCCGATGCGCCTTGAACACTCTCTCGTCACCGTACCTTTCATTCTACCTCAGACAATCGTTTGGTCGCATATGGACACTCCTACTCGTACCTTGAAAATTATCACTGCATCGTTGTATCATCCTTCTTGGACTATGCACTCGTACGTACTATAGACTTTAACCTACATAATTAGGTCTTTGGACATGGGTTTCCAATACACTCTCTTAGATTGACGAATTGTTCAGTGTATCTCCGCTATCTGGAGCATCATCATGTTGCAGTGTTGCACAGCCATGAACGTGACTTCCATGATCACCTTAGCCTCAGCTCGTCTCAGATCTCATGGGTGTCAATCACATTACTAGCTATAGATTGCGACAGCTCACAAGGTACTTGAATACACTGTGATGGAGGACGTCTTTCCTCATCCCGTTAATTACCCAAGATGCCCGCAGACGACGCCCCTCGCAAGCCATATGTCCTCAAGTTTCCCAAGCCAACCATCGAGCTTTTCGAGGCTGCGCTTCCCACTTTGAAAGAGGAGTCCAGGCAGTGCGTCCAGAATGTTTTCACTGTGAAAGAATACTGGAGTTGTGCCTGCTGATGACAGATGCATTGAGAATCTGTTGAATTACCGTGCCCAACATACGCGGGTCAAGTTCCCGCTGAGTCTGAGTGCTGCGGTTTTGGTTCCATTGTTTATCGGTCGTGCGGGGGATCTGTATGTGTTGCTGAGTCGGTGAGCTACTGTGTACGTCGTGTCGCGTCTGTGACTAAATGGCCCCAAAAGGCGGTCGGCTAGCTTGAGGCAGTATGCAGGTGATACTGCACTTCCGGGAGGAAAGGTTGAGCACCAAGATCTTACTGATGAGGACACTGCGGTACCCGCATAGAACTACTTTGTGAATCTCAGTCTGACTTGCCCGTTTGTAGAGGCGCGAGGCTTTTGAGGAGGTACAGAGTTGCGTTATCACATGGCTCTTACTGATGCTTGGGGTAAATGTCCTTACAGATTGGGCTTGTCCCAGACCGGGAACGAGTCCCTTTGCTCTGCGTGATGGAACCATTCCTTGCTGGTAACCAGATGGTAGTGACTCCGTGAGTATGTTGTATTGGTGGCGTTTTGCCCGGACTGAAATGATCGCTTAGGGTCGTTGTCCTCATTCTCGACAAAACTATGCAGGTGTGTTTAGCTCATGTGAGGATTTTTGTCATCAAGTTGTAACCCTCTCGGGCTGTAGCCCAATCTCAACGAGTCGGAGGTGACCTCAATATTCTCACATCCCCTCGCCTCCTTCCTCGCATCGTCATCTCCTTTCCCTCCATACCGTGTTCAAGATCCTTCCATGCCCTACCACACGACGACGGACTGGGAATGGAGCAAAGGTAGTACAATTCGTATGCATCGCTTCCTCACCGGGCGAGAAGCAGACGGCGTGAAACCTGTATTCGGGTTCACTGCGTGCGTGGATTTAGAATAACACTCACAACAATTCCTCATGCTGATCGTAGGAGGATACTAATTTACGTCGCCATCTGGGGATACGGACGCGCTCCAGACTTTGAGTTCCAGCCGCCAAACGCGCCTACGCCGGCTCAGCAGATCGCTCATGCGCTCCTTACACCTGCAAATCCTCTGCGGTTGGCGTGTGAGTGTGAGGGCAACGATGCAGATATGATGGCTGCCTCTGTCCTGCATACACTGGGGGGGCTGAACACTGAGCCTCCTACAATCGAGTGGGACAAAGTTAGCCATGATTGGAGGCATCCAAGGGAAGGAGGCATCTCACAGCACGTCGATGCTACCAAACGGAAGACACAGAAAGTTGCAAATGAGCACCAGGACACGACGCATAAGGAGAAGCAGGAGCGTCATTGGGAAGCGGGGGAGGGCGTGGAATCGGGCGAAAGGAAGGTCGCAGGGGGCCGAAGTGGCCTGAACGAGCGCAAGGAGGGTGATGCTAAACTCTGATATCACGCCCTCACCTGATTATATCTCACTGTTTTAAAACTGTGTCGTGTTCAACTACATTTGAATTTCTGAGTAAATGTCTGAGCTTCGGTACTCTTCATTAGAAATGGAGGGGAACTTGGATAACAATTCTAATAATAATTTGTTTACCGCGGTAGTTGCAGTCATTGTTTGTCTTTTATCTCTCCCCTGAGCCTCAAACCTTTGTGTGGATATGACGGTCTGACCTGTAGCTGGGGAGTGTACCAGTGGCACAGGAAAGCAACCTTTGAGGCAGTGGTCTTTGATCGATTTCTTCAGTCGTTTATCGTTGACCAGCCGTTGATAGGTGTAAGTCACTCGTGGGAAAACAGAGTATTACTGGGATTATGTCGCTGGCTGCCCGGAAGCTCTGCAATTATGACAGGTTTGATCCTACAGACACAAACCAGACTCTCACTATACTGTCTCAGAGATTCGGTCTCGGCATTTGACCCAGATGCCTGTCTCGTATAGACTCGTAACCATTCTGCCTACGTGCGTCTTTGAGATGTGTGTGAATTTTGCCGTAGGCAGACTGGTCGATCTCGGAAAGATTTGGCAGGGGAAGCACGGAGTTCGAAAATTTGCAGTTGCCGATTGTGCCGCTTGATGTTATCGTCGTTATCATCCAGCGTCAACGACGCTGCATCATTTGTTCGCAGTATAATGATACCATTTCCTGTGCTTTTACCTCAGATGTTGCACTATCATCAACCATCCGAACTTCTGGCATGGACAGTTGACCACCGTGGCCTCAGTGAAGACATCAAAGTTCTAGCTATCCTGGAAATACTTCGTGGCTTGCGGATGACTGTAATAGACTTACTTCTGTGCTCTGTCTCGCAAAAACCTGCCATGATCAATTGGAGGAAGGGCTTCTTCCGAAGCTCTGCACTCGCACGATTTCTTAACGTGCTGGAGTCCGATGAGCAAGGAGCCATTCAACTTCAGAATGTACTGCGACCTCGCGCTATAGAACTCGTCACCCGTGAGATCGATGTGGAGATGGAGGACGCTAAGCCAATTTTTCATATGTCTACAAAGGACATCACTCCGGAGTACTTGCTCTCTTTCGACATCGAGCATGGATTGACTGTCCCGTTGAAAGAGACAACTCCCTGGCTCCGTCAGATCCTTATGTCTGCTATGCGGACAACACGTGCTGTGAAAGAGAATAAGCATCACAATGTCGAAACAGTTAGCTTTTTTTCGAACCACACGAAACTAATGTAGACATCGAGCTAGTACTGCACTGTAATCCAATCGCAAATTGCGAACATTCGCTCGCAAAACAACCTCGCCTTTCAGATCATTCACGGACTTTGCTTGTTCAGCGGTGGTACATCTCGCAAAACCATTGACTTACTCGCACATTGCGGTCTTTCGCCTGGGTATGATGCATTGCACATTTCTCATACTATTATGGCCGATGGTCAGATACGAAGGGCACAGCTCGTTGCGAGAGGACCGCATATGATAGGCTGGGACAACATTCAAGTTTCGACATCTACTCATGTTGAACAGCGTGCTTTAGCCCCCCCGAAAGTCCAGTCAGGCACCACGACAATCATATACCCACTGCGTAACACAACCTTAGAATGAATTTTCCGAGTCAAGCGTATGTGATCTTTTTGCAAAAGCTTCAATGGTGTGACAGTGATTGCAATCTTGTCGGGAGAGAGCAGCAAGGGAAGGATCATTGCCAGTGTCTTGCCAGCACCTGTTGCAGCCCGGACAACAACATGTCTTGATGCGAGCAATGACATGAGGCACTCGAGTTGAAACAGCTTTGGTTGCTTCGTTCCTTCTGTAAGAAAATCGAGTCGGGCGAAAGAGTCTACAATGTTCTGGCGCTGGGATATATGCAAAGGTTCAATAAACTCTGTCGGAAGGTTCTCAAGTGCATCTAGCGCAGCAAGGGACATTGGGGAAACAGGAACGGCCTCGCAATCCATGGTTGCAAGGCCACGATCATAGCATATGCGTGAACGCACAAAGACTACGGTATAGTGATTCGAGATTGAGTACCACCGGCACAATCGGCAACTGCAAATTTTCAAACTCCGTGCTTCCCCTGCCAAATCTTTCCGAGATCGACCAGCCTGGCTACGCCACTCGAGCATCCGTGGTAGTATACGCCAGGCTGGTCACGAGCCTATGTCTCGTATCTCGAACAGGGAGTGGCTAGTCACCTACGCATATGCTTCTCAACCGCCGAACATAGGGTGTGGGCCTTCACCGGTTATCCATCGGAGCCCCTTCTGTCTTGCGTTGCAGCCATTATACTCCATGGCACCCGTCTGATCGACGCTTTGCAGCTTTTGAAGACAAAGATTGAAGGTAGGATGGTCGAAATAGGACGGAGCGGAGAGTTAGCCAGCAGACTCTTACTGCTCCTTGCCAGGGACATGTACGTTCGCAAGCATCTCTCCGAAGGCACAATTAAGGATCTACACTATGACGGAAGTTGGAACGCGGGACTTATAGACTGCTAAAAGGTCTCCAACATCCAATTCCTGGAATACCTTTTTGGAAAGGATTTCTGGTCGACGATCGGGGAGGCCAAGACAGCTTTTCGACATGCTTACATCAATTTCTCGCATTGGATGCCAATGGCTGAGTTGATATCGCAGAAAGATTCCAAGCAAACTGACATCGAGTCGTTGAGGTAAGCTTTCAGGCGGCGACAAGCGATATTATTTCTGAGATATTGCTGCAGTGCCGGACAGTGGACTTTGCGCCACTGGCATCGCACGAACGCGGTGCAATGCTGCCACATCTGCAGCCCCTCGTCAACAAGATGATACCCGTTTGTTTCGACGATCCCGCCCTTGGCTCCGAGGACGTTAACCGCGTATCACAGATGTTTATTTCAGATAAAGCGGGAAAACCTCGCAACGAGCGAGACTTAGAATTCATCACACGCACACATGATTCGATCCAATGCTTATTGAATCTTCCCTACATCGCTCTCCTTCTCGACTTCAATGCGGAACCAAACCTTTGCATTCCGTTCTCGGATAAGGTGCCAAACCATTCTAACACCAACCAATGTCTGCGGATCTGCGCTTCTGGTATGAGCGGCACCACATTTCTATTCTTGCGTGAAATATACTGCTACATTGCGAACCTACTATACGGTCTTGTCTCGCGGCAGGAAGCACCATCGCAGAGACGTTTTGAACGTCTAGATGCCCTCGTCAAATTCGGGAGTACATCCAGTCACTCGCGCTGGAAGGTACAAGGCGTATAGTAATCAATCACAACTCGAACCTTGGTGTATTCGTAGTCGATTATCAATGATGTTGTCAATGGGAATGTTTGCTCTTTCGTCTTGAATGCGGTGCCCTCACTAGCTAGTCTAGTCTGAAGTACCTAGGCAAACCTCAGCGTTTGCAAAGATCTCAGTTCACCTGATGCTTAGACTCAGAAAGGCACCTACTCAGTGCTCACACCTTTGAAGTAAGTCGTAATAACTCGCAATATTGATAGCTTGCAACAATCACAAGACCCACGAGTTGATCGTGTGACCTGTTGGCACTATGTTTAGCCTAACTACTAATAGCTTAGTAGCCTGTTCAAAAATACTTCGGGTCCCAAATCTTGTAAAGAACAAGGTATGTACGTGCACCGCCTCACTTGAAGTAGAAGCCAATACCTCCAGTTACTCGGGAAGATATTTTTCGGCTCATGTAACTGTATCTTGAAGGTTAACAACCTTGCCCTCACGCGTCTGCCAGTGCCTACCACACCAACCTACGCCAACCAAACTTTAACTTACTTCCCGCGACGAGTTATTGCAACCTTCAAGTTGAGATTACGCAGCTTCTGGGAACCGAATTGAAGCTCGGAAGAGCACGAGGTAGAATTTCCTGTGTTAGTGTGGTTTAAAAATCATGCGTGCCATCATAACCAGGGACCGAAGAGTGGCACTCTCCGCTTCTGAGAATCTTCCTGTTTGTCAAGTTATAAGTACAAGCGTGCCAGCTTAGCACTCCGGACTGTAGCGCTCAGTTCCCGTACACTGGTAGAATATTCGATGTGAGTTCCGCCGCTCTAATATGCATTTCCCTTATTTCAGGAGCTGACATCCCATTGTTATTACTTGTCCTATTTGCATAATAGTTCTGTTGTGCAGGATTTAGTCAAGAAGAGAACTGGCGAAGATGATACCTCAAATCCTCGAATATACCCTTTGCGGGCACACTCTGTTCAGTTTGGTAATGCCAATGCTGGGTCTGGGATGCAACTCCAAGCCCGTCACTGTTGACTCTCCTACTCTTTCTGGGTTGACTATGCAGCAAACATGGGCTCAGTACTCGCCTTACTATCCGGCTGCTGAGTATCAGGCTCCCCCTCCAGGTTGTGATGTTGTTCAAGTAAGTGTTCATGTTCTTTGACCGTTGAAGCTCTAACAGATTAATAGGTGAACTTGGTGCGCTCGCTGGCATAGTGCTAGACTCCTTGATAATGATGAATTTTAGTTGCAACGGCATGGTGCGCGCTACCCAAAGAAGAGCGACGGGAAGGCTATGAAAAAGAGCGTCAAACGACTCAAGGGCGCCAAGAGCTTTCGTGATGCCTCACTCGATTTCGTAGCGAACTATACTTATGCTCTTGGAACTGATGACTTGGTCCCTTTTGGTGCCGCTCAGTGAGCATAATTGTTCTTCTGTTACAAATGGTATTGACCCATCTCATAAGATCCTTCGAAGCCGGTCAGTTACATTATGGTCGTTATGCCAGCCTTGTCAACGAAGACATGTTGCCATTTGTCCGCGCATCTGGGTCCGACCGCGTAATCAATTCTGCACTGAACTGGACAGCTGGTAAGGATTAAAAACAACTTATTGCCGTTCCGACTGATATCGCTTCCAGGTTTCGCAAACGCTAGCAATCAACAATACACTCCGATACTCTCTGTCGTCTTTGATCAGTCTGTGAGTTGGACAAGGTCTCTAGCCTGGTGCTTCGCTGATGGGCAGTGCAGTCGAATGATACTCTCGACGATAATATGTGTCCTAATGTTGGGACTTCGGACGATCAGACCAAAACTTGGTTGGACGTTTTTGCGCCTGAGATCCGTGACCGCCTCAACCATTATGCTCCCGGGGCTGATCTCAAAAAAAAGGATGTTGAGAACCTCATGTCCCTGTGCCCGTTCGAGACCGTCGCATACGAACAAATCAGTCCCTGGTGTGCATTGTTCACAGAAGAAGAATGGGCATCCTACGAATATCATGGCGACCTGTATGATTATTATGGAAATGGGTGGGCAATCTCAACAATCCTTCATATTCACCAGCTCATCTCGTGCTCGTGCAGGTATGGTCAGCAACTGGGACCAGTGCAAGGTGTCGGTTATGTGAATGAGCTCCTGGCACGCTTGACTGGTCGACCAGTGCAGGACAACACACAGACGAACCACACTCTAGACTCATCACCTGTCACCTTTCCCTTAGACAGAACATTCTACGCCGACTTCTCCCACGATAACGAGATGATTTCTATCTATAGCGCTCTTGGCCTCTTCGTCCAACCACACCATCTCGATCCGACTCACCCAAACCCAATGCGTACATGGGTCGAGTCCAAACTTGTTCCCTTCTCAGGTCGTATGACCACGGAGAAGCTCGAGTGCACGATTAACGGGGAGAGAGGCGAGTATGTGAGGATTTTGGTGAATGACGCCTTGCAGCCTCTTCCCTTTTGTGCAGGTACTGGCGATGGCCTCTGTACTCTCGATAACTTCGTGGAAAGCCAGCAGTACGCGAGATCTAATGGTGCTGGCGATTGGGAACTTTGCTCCGACTAGATACTTGTTGAATGGTCAGAGAGGTGCTGCTTGATAGTTGGTCCCTTCATTTCTATCATTGGCCACCAATCTCATGTGAGCTGGTCGCACATGATGGTTATACTCCGCGGATAAATTGTATAACTCCACGTAGTTCTTTTGATGCAAGTTGAAATACTATATCATAGCTTGCACGGAGGGACAGACATACCTGTTCCGTAAGTGGACCGTTAAATACAGCGAGCAAGTAGTCTGCCCTAGAGATACCATAGACGAATGAAGGCAATAGTCATACCTTCTCCGCAAGGCGACCATTTACCTTCAAGTGAATGTCCACATGTAAACCGAGCACAGCGAGAGCAACATATCTTACCATATACATTACCCAACATATAATATGCACCCCAATAATTACACGCCATCGCAATATACGGGGTCTAGGCTATGGAACAATGGCACAGTGTATGCATACAGTGGGATATGTCTCACTGACACAAAACACGTATTATATCTGAGACGGAGCATCAATTGTTTATCACCCCACCCAAAACGATGCAAACCCACCTGTTTATCCCAAACCACAAATTCTATAGCTGAAAATTAAGTGAATCTCTATCCTCGCTCATGACTCTTGCATACTCGAGGAATAACCTGAAGACAAAAAGATTAGCTCCGCATGTGGATATAGGGGGGTCGAAGCCAACACGTCCAATGCCTCATCCAAACGCCTACATCCAACCGCCCTCCCCAACTCCCAACGCCATCCACACACGCGCCACTCCACAAAACTACTACCTAAACCCGACCCTCACTCACCTAAACAAATAAGCAGTCATGTCCTCCCTCCTCCAAAATGCCCTACTCCACTCCCTCCCCCTCTTCGCAATCTTCGCTCCGAGCTCTTCATGCGCCCCTCGGCCTGAGGGGTCACCGCGGAAGAAGAAGAGGGTGTCGTAGAGGTCAGAGTAGTCAATTTGGATGGGGATGTAGTGGACCCAGGGGGAGAGTCGGTTTGTAAACCTGTTGGTGGGGTGGTTGGGTGGAGGCACGAATGGTGTAGGAGATAAGGCAATGTTTGAGTTAGACTCGGACAAGGACACACCATTCAGGGTATATTGTAGACTTGAACACGAGCGAATTGGTCGTCATAAGCCATTTAAACCGACTCGACCACCCATTGCCATCCACCTAGCAAAACAATGTGAGCCCCACGAATAACATGAGAGGATCCAATGATGAAACGTAGTGCACCGAGTTACGAATTACAATCATCTATGTTTACAGATGAGAAACATGTACATCATGATCTTGTCCTCGATATATATAGGATTTTCACCGGACACGAAATTTCGTACTCTAGAGTCCCCTACAGAGATGGTACTTTTGTGCTTCCTACATTGTAGTATCTTTGGGTTTGGCAGCCATCAAGTTGGGAGGGTCGGGTAAAGGAAACAGAACTCCAAGGCATCAGTGAGCTCCTCGCTACCGTTCATGACTAATTTGAATGTCACTGGGAGAGGCAGCACTAGTAACAGTGGTTTCACGATTTACACAAAGCATCATGATCACCTTTGCCACCCTAGTTCGAACGTTCAACGTAAGGTTCAGCTCCAGTGCTGGACTGAGTACTTTGTTTTAGAAAACTAATTATGAGCTAATTCAGGCAATGCACATTGCACCCGTACGCATTCGCCAAGGCAGGCTATCTACATAGTACTTGTCATCTTCGTCCATTTACTTTTCAACATAGTCCTCGGTACTATCACTAGTGCACATCTCTGCCTTGAACTCGACACACTGGGCCGACCCCTTTTACAGCCATGAGTACGCGCATTGCCCTGTACAGAATACCCTCCTTCTCCCTGGCTCCCACTCTGATTCTGCGCTTCATCGCGTGCATCCTTAGTACATTGCATGTACGAAGCTGTGTTCCTTGGTCACATTTGCCACTCTGGTTCTCCTCCAGCGCTTGAAGGCACGCTTCTCCACCGCTACCAAACATCTCTGGGGTCCTTTCGGTGTGGATGCCGTATGGAGTTTGGACTTATTGGCTCTAGGATTGAAGGAAACCGAGTATGGTTGACACACCTCGGCTCTGAATTAATTGAGGCGGAGCTCTCTTCTAGCGTATAAGACATGGTCTCTGAAGATGACTTTTCACTACTTTACGGTTCTCTCAACAGCCCTAGCACCTCTCAATCAAACCCCTTCAACCCCCCCCCCCCTCTTCTCTCAAAATGTTCTCAAAAATGTCTGTTCGCCTCTTCGCTGTTGCCTCTTTTGTCGCTCTCGTTGCCTTCGCTCAGGAAGGCACTGATTCATGCTTCGACGGCGGCCTTTCGTGCTGCAAGAGTATTAACGCTGTATGTTAATGTCTATCTTTGGAGAAAGATGGTTGACGAATGATCATAGGACGACCAGGGCGTTGGCTCAGGCGTGGGTTGTTCCACCATTGATTACCCGGAGGAGTGTTCCAAGGTTCTCGCATGCTGCGATGACGTAAATGTAAGTGCCTCTACAATGGTCCGTGTTGCTCCCTAGTAATGATCACGCACTAGGGCGATTCGGGCACAAACTGTTTTAGCCTCTAGATAACTAGCATGCCCTTGGTGATAATGGGGTTGGAAACTCGTTCATTTGATGTCAGTACCCTTGTTGTGGATGATCATAATACATCATCATCATCATACGCTCTCTGCCTGCTTTTCTAGTCTGCTCATGTGAGATCCTTGGTTGACTTGACTAAGACAAACCGTATCAGGATGCCATTTGCAAAATCACTTCTAGAGACCAGCTATGTTGAGTGGTTCATGAGAGCGCATTTTGCATAAGCGTTGTTATGATAACCACCGAGAACACACCGACCTGTGCAATCACACAGCTCAAGCGCACTGACCACTCAACACCCCAGCGTCTCAAATGTATCGTTATCATCTCAGCATAGATCTGTGTTTGTCTCTGCGTACAAACCACAGCACGAGGAGGGAGAGATCAAATGTTGACTCATGCCCGTAGAGAATTCACCTGAACCCACAATAGGCTTCAGATCGCCTACAGTGTTGTGTGGTCTTCAGATCATCAACAAGGAGAGAGTGCACTGATGAATGATATAGATATGTGGGGGGAATAGAACTGTGAGATATAAAGGAGAAAAGAAAAAGAGATGTTCAGAGTCAACCAGAGCAGAACTCGAGGTTGACTCGAGGATTCTCGAAGACGGCCTATGTAGAAGTCCACGATACCTACAGCATTTCAACTCCAGCATCATATCCTTAGGCCTAAATCTTCTCCTCTCGGTGCCGCGTCCGTGGACTTTTTTTTCCGTATCATGAACTTCTTTCACAGGCTTGTCCGTTTGCGCTCTCCATCATCATGTATACGCGTCACACAACCCATATTTTCAATTAGACACTCACTGAACCTGATGTGCAGTGGAGACTCGATAAGGAGACTCTTGGGCTTCACCTAGTCTAAGATCGGGCCTAGTGGAGGGCAGAATGGTACTGCGTCTCTCATATAACCACAGCCTACCCTCACTAAACCTGACACGCAGCCAGCAAAATATCACTCCCATCAAGTTTCCTAAACTTCGGAGGACAACAGCAGTATCCGGTCTATATGGCATAGATACTACAACGGAATGTTACGCTGTAGCCTTGAGACGAAATATGTAATTCATAATGAACGATATCGCCGAAACGCAGACTCAGCCCTCTCCGCTCCTCCAAATTCTCAACATCCCCCCTCCTCCTTGCCAACAAACAAAATTCCCTCTAAAGCCTCTCAGCTACAGAGATCTGACACGACTATGAAGGATGGAACCACAGGAGGAGGGAGAGCGCTCGGAGACGGTTCGGGGAGGATGAGGATGAAGAGGTGGAAAGGAAACGGCAGAGTATTGCTAGTTTGGATGTTTCGAGTGTTTCAGGGCTTGATCATAGGTGGTGCTTTGTGTGTGTTGTGTGTATGGGATGGGGTTGACTTGCTGTCATTTTAGGGTTGTATTCAGGAGGATTGGCTACTCTTGCAAGTGCGCATTATCAGGTGGTGAGTACATTGCAGATTGCATGTTTCATCAGTGGTTTGGATTTCTGATTGTTTTTTTGATAGGCAGGGATCTAGCGGACCGGTAGCGAGGCTTTGGGGCGTTGTTTTCGACCTTGTCATCTGCCTGTACATGTATGCCCAATCACATCATCGAGCCCAGAATGACTGATTCGATGGCGCTGGTGGTTAATCCCATGTTGCTAAGCGTTCATTTGCATTTACAGTGGGGCTCGGTGTTGATTTGATTCACAGGTACGTCCTTCCCAAGTCATCCACGAATTGTAATAGTGTAGATATTTCGTGCTCATGAGAGCATCTGAATTGCTGTGAGCGCGAGCATTTCATTACGCTCCAGGAGGTCCCCAGCAGCAGGTACTCATGGACGGGAAGGCACACCAAGAAGAAGCTGACCATTCGACAATTCATACCACCATTCAAGGAGGCAGCGGCATATAAAAGACCTCCTTTCTGAGTGTCTGACTGCGGGATTTGAAGCTCTTCAATTCAAACTCAAACTCAAGCAATGTTGTCCGTCTTCACCAGAAACTTAAACTTTCTGACGTAAGTATCTTTGCGTCACTATCGCATTGCTCTCATTACCCGTCTTACAGTTGAATGATTTTGGCAAGGAGTCGACGCTCCTACTCGTCTTCGATGATAATACGCAATACCCCGTGGTTTGGAGGTAAGGACTCTTCACTTTCGCATGCTATGATTTCAAACTTTGCAACACTGTAGAGTCGCCACATTCGAAGCTACGGGTGGGTGTTCTCCCACATCTTTCTTGCCCTGTCGCCAACTTACTTATCACCGCTCGTTCCAGGCTCGCACACTATGCTCGCAACCTACACGAGCTAGTAAGTCTATTTCTGAAAAAGGACTGAAATCGTGCCCATGAACTCATTCTACATACGGACCTGCTTTTTGGTTGTAGATATAGTTGACGCTGAAACTCGCGTCGAGATCAATGTGAGTCACTCTCGTCTACCATGCGATTCCTAGCACGAATGCAAGTCACCATCATGCAGGTCGGCGAACAAACCACCCTGACCGAGAAAGATAGCGTCTTCCGTTTCTCTGTAAGTTTGTGTTTCGTTTATCTGTCTTGACAGCTCACGAATATTTCGTAGAACCCCTAAGGCAGGAGTCGCTGGTTACCTGGAGGCCTGGAATAAGACCGGGTCCATTCAGGACATGGCAATTAGTTTGTGACCAAGAGTTTCTTCTTTTTTCTTTCGCCTCATTGCATCGCCCAACTACAAGGCTTCATGAACCCGGGAGACTTGATGCCTAAGCCGGCACTCTACCTCAACGACATTGGGTATGACATCTTCCCTTTATTTCTCCTCCAGGGCACTCACAATGTGAAACAAAGACGGCATTAACATTGGGGTAACGTGGATTCCGTTCTTGCGCGCCTACATCACCTCGGACTATCAAGAGACCGAGGTCCCATCTAAGCCCCTTCGATCTGGGAGCAAGATCTTACCACGCTTTCTGAGACCACAAGCTGGGATCTCATACGAGACCCAACCTGTGGAATTTACCATATCATCCAGGCTTGATGAAGGGATGTCAAATCGGTGCGCCCAGATAATCGTTGGCTGTTATCTGCAACTCAATGTTCTTCCTCTTTTCGTAGCATCCTCATGTCGCGGAGTATAAGTGCCAAGACTGGCAATAGCTTTGCTAAGAGATGGTAGTACTTGAGTGGTACTTAAGTAGCGGCAGTAAACTTCTGCTGTCTGTGGTGGCGGCCCCGTTTGAGGTTGCTTCCCGGAACTCACCCCGATTTTGGGGCTCCAGCCTGGGACCAAGTCGGTCAGGGTTTACGCCTTGCTTACACTGATCGGGTAATCGGTCATACGATCTCTGCGACGAGTTACGCAACTTCTGGGGATCCGCATATTCCGGTCAAGTACTTATAAATAAAAGCATACGTTTAGCACTTCCTCAGTTCCTGCACACTGGTAGAATACTCCATGTAAGTTCTCCCGCTCTAATAGCGCATCCCCTTATCCAGGAGCTAACATCCCACTGCTACTACGCGCAATATTGTCATGCTTGCATAGCTCTGTTGTGCGAGATTTAGCTAAGAAGAGAACTGGCGAAGATGATACCTCAACTCCTTGAATATGCCCTTTGCAGGCACACAGCATTCGGTTTGCTGATGCCAATGTTAGGCCTGGGATGTAACCCCATCGCTGTTGACTCTCCTATTATTTTGGGGTTGACTATGCAGCAATCGTGGGCTCAGTACTCACCTTACTATCCAGCTGCTAAATATCAGGCTCCCCCTCCAGATTGTAATGTTGTTCAAGTAAGTGTTCATGTTCCACGACTTGAAGCGTTGAAACTTTAGCAGGCAGCAGGTGAACTTGGTGCGCTCGCTGGCATGGTGCTAGGCTCTTTGATAATGATGGATTTTAGTTGCAACGACATGGTGCGCGCTACCCGACAAAGAGCGCCGGGAAGGCTATGAAAAAGAGCGTCAAGCGACTTAAGAGCGCCAAGAGCTTTCTGGATGCCTCACTCGACTTCGTGGTGAACTATACTTATGCTCTTGGAACTGATGACTTAGTCCCTTTTGGTGCTGCTCAGTGAGTGTAATTGTTCTTTTGTTACAGATGGAATTGACCCATCTCATAAGATCCTTCGAAGCCGGTCAGTTACATTATGGTCGTTATGCCAGCCTTGTCAACGAGGACATGTTGCCATTTGTTCGCGCATCTGAATCCAACCGTGTAGTCGATTCTGCGTTGAACTGGACAGCCTGGTAAGGATCAAAGGTGACTTATTGCCGCTCCGACTGACACCGGCTCTAGGTTTTGCTAACGCTAGCAATCAGCAATACACTCCAATACTCTCTGTCATCGTCGGTCAGTCTGTGAGTTGGACAGCATCTCTACCCTGATTCTTTACTGACCAGTAGTGCAGTCGAACGATACTCTCGACGACCACCAGTGTCCCAATATCGGGACTTCGGATGATCAGACCAAAACTTGGTTGGACGTTTTTGCGCCTGAGATCCGTGACCGCCTCAACCATTATGCTCCCGGGGCTGATCTCAAAAAAAAGGATGTTGAGAACCTCATGTCCCTGTGTCCGTTCGAGACTGTCGCATACGAACAAATCAGTCCCTGGTGTGCATTGTTCACAGAGGAAGAATGGGCATCCTACGAATATCATGGCGACCTGTATGATTATTATGGAAATGGGTAGGGAATCTCAACTATCCATCATATTCTCTAGCTCATATCGTGCCCCAGGTATGGCCAGCGACTGGGACCAGTGCAGGGTGTCGGCTATGTGAATGAGCTCCTGGCACGCTTGACTGGTCGACCAGTGCAGGACAACACACAGACGAACCACACTCTTGACTCGTCGCCTGTCACTTTTCCACTAGACAGAACATTCTACGCCGACTTCTCCCACGACAATCAGATGATCTCTATCTATAGCGCTCTTGGGCTCTTTATCCAACCACATCTTCTCGATCTGACTCACCCGAACCCAATGCGCACGTGGGTTGACTCCAAACTCGTTCCCTTCTCAGCTCGTATGACCACGGAGAAGCTCGAGTGCACGATTAGCGGGGAGAAAGGCGAGTATGTGAGGATTTTGGTGAATGACGCCTTGCAGCCTCTTCCCTTTTGTGGAAGGTACTTGCGATGGCCTCTGTACACTTGATAACTTCGTGGAAAGCCAACAGTACGCGAAAACGAATGGCGCGGGCGATTGGGAACTTTGCTTTGACTGAATGCTTTGTTGAATGGTCACGCGATAACGAGAGGTGCTGCTTTATCTGACCCCCTTTGTTTGTTCCGCGGATAAATGATATCACTCCGTGTAGCTTTGAATCCTGATGATGCAAGCTGAAAAACATTGCCACTGGCCCTTCTTCTTACTTCTCCATTTCTCCCTTAACCCGTGGGTAAGATATTATTATTTCTTATTACATGCGCGTCATGACTTGCATGCATGCCTGTCACCTGTTATTGAAGTACTTAGGAGTAGGTCGCCAAATATAGTGAGGTTGCAAACGTGTGCACGCAGTATTAGTTTGTACATACTTAAGCGACCGTGTCCTCGAGCCTTAAGGCTATTTTTTCGACGATGGACCCACTGGGACTGTCATAGCCATGACCAACAAAACCACCGAGTACCCGCTCGCCCTGCCATTCGCCACCAAGATTGCCTATGAAGACTCTGGTTCAAAATATTATCGCATACCCTCTAGTTATTTTTCAGTCAGGAAAGCAGTTTCAATCTCGCTCGCATTCCTGATAGTGGTGCTATTTGAACGTTTCCGGCTGGGCTCGCGACTTGTATCGGAACACAACAGTCTTGTTCTTTCTAGCGAGTCACAGCGATTTTGGGGACAATACTCTCCATACTATTCCGTGGAGGAATATGAGCCGCCTCCGAGTGGATGTAGCGTGACGCAGGTGAGTGCATTTGCTCAGACCTAGTCAGTCTTTCTTAATCACTGCTCGTATCATTATAGGTCAACATTGTAAGTAGATCCTTGTCACCACGAGTTTTTCTCTCAAACTGTCTCAGCTTCAGCGTCATGGCGCACGATATCCGACCAGTGGCTCGTCTAAGGAAATCCAAGCAAGTTTGCGGAAATTGCTGAACGCTTCGAGGTACAACGACATGAAACTGGAATTTCTTCGTTCATACCAATGGCACCTTGGTGAAGCTGATCTTGTGCCGTTCGGCGCTACGCAGTAAGACTATTACTTATCATCTCAATCCATTCAATCCCTTCCAGCCTATGATAATATACATGCTTAAGGATCTGTTTTAGGTCGTTTCAATCGGGTGCAGAAATATACCTTCGGTATGGGCATCTCATCGACGATGACACGTTACCATTTGTCAGAGCGTCTGGAGGAGATCGCGTAGTGAAATCCGCTGTTAATTGGACTGCAGGTAACCGCATCGTTGAAGTATGAAACTCTTTCCTAAACAATGCAATTCCAGGCTTTTCCGATGCAAGTGGACAGCTCTATCATCCAATAGTCTCAGTCATAATTCCCGAGACAGAGATGGTAGGATGCATCCTGATCGAACTTTGCGCACGGCTCATCTGCGTTCCTTTTTCTAGTCGAACAATACCCTGGAGGATCATATGTGTCCCAACTCCCGAGTATCAGAAGATGAAGCGAATGTGTGGCGGGATATGTTCTCGGTTCCGATCGTACACCGTCTTAACACAGCTGCTGTTGGAGCCGAGATTCTCAGCGAGGATATACCGGGGCTAATGTCCTTATGCGCATTCGAGACTGTCTTCGAGGAGAAAACTAGCCCATTTTGCGACCTCTTCTCTCTAGAGGAATTCCAAGCCTATGAATATTATCAGGACCTGCTGAAATATTACAAGACAGGGTGAGTAACTCACCGACAAGTCATTTTGATGCTCACGTCTGCAACCAGGTATGGAAATCCTCTGGGTCGCGTGCAAGGTGTTGGTTACGTGAATGAACTACTTGCGCGTCTCAGGGGGAGGCCTGTTGAAGATCGCACGCAAACCAACTCGACCCTTGACTCATCGCCGATCACGTTCCCGCTTGATAGAACGGTCTACGCCGACTTCTCTCATGACAACGAGATGGTCGCCATCTACGGTGCACTCGGACTGCTCCCCCAGTCGTGCCCTCCTAACCCCACAAAGGCTGACCCGCGACGGACATGGGTGGTTTCTCGTCTTGTGCCTTTCTCTGGACGGATGATCACGGAAAAGGTGCAGTGTTCCGAAGGCGGGACATCAGGAGATTTTGTTCGGATTCTTATCAACGACGCCATTCAACCCTTGGAATTCTGTGGTACTAGGTGATGGACTTGTGTAGGCTGGAAGCATTCGTGGAGAGTCAAGTCTATGCTAGACACAATGGCGCTGGAGATTTTGAGAAATGTTTTCCAGAATAGATCGTGACCCCCTTTTAAGGGGTTGATATATTACTGTCTCGGCTGACGTAACCTCGTGTGTTCTTGGATCGAAACGACCATCACCTCCGATTCCCAGTCTTTCATTATGCCTCAGCTTTACAGGCGAGAACCACCGATTAATGACATGGAGCATCCAGATCACTTGGAACCAACAGATGCGGACGATTCCATCATCCTCTCAGATCTTGTTCGTAGCGGCGAAGCGTCCAGATTGCGGAGAAGAGGTGCAATGCGACTTGATCATAATGTTGTGAACGCCCAGCGTGTAGAAGCTGGACGTACAACCCCACCAGTAGTGAGGGTGGAGAGGTCACCCTCGTGGATTGAATCTCCCAGCGATGATGAGGAGTCAAGCCAGACTTGGGAGCAAGGCTACGAAGCGCCGCTGTCGCCGCAGACGGACACGATAGCTGCAGGAGGGCCAGACCCATACTGCCACATATTATTTTGCGGTGGGGACGACGAGAAACCATTTATAAATAGGCCCTCGGTGTGTGCTCAATCACCGCTACCGTCATATCCACCGCCATCGCATCCAAGTGGCTATCAGGCACCCAGATGGCAAACCAATGGATGTGGAGCTGTCATCCATATGCGAGCTTCACGTCGGGATAACTCTAGTGTGTGGATAGCTAAGAATGAGGCGTCATCTGCTGTAGTTCCATTGGATACATCATACTTCGAACGTGCTGCGGTTATCCGAATGGTCCGCAGCGCGTGTGGCTGTCTTCGTGAAGGCGTTGGATGTGCTATATGGTAGGCCCTAAGTTTACAGATGACTTTGAATACATCTGACTGTGTTTCAAGCGGAAATCCGTTAGGGTCTCGGTATAAACCATGCCAGGCTGCAGCGGAGGGTCTCTTTGCTTCTCGTCATCACCCGAAGGGTCCTCTGACTCCTGAAGGTCCTAGGTATTGGCATGCGCACTCATCACCTCTGCAGCATGCACAAACCTATGTGTATACCTTTTTCGCTGAGAATGTGACGTCTGCACCGACGCAACACATGACGGCTGGGGACGACTGCCCGTCTCCCGCGCTACAACAAGATTTCCTGTCTCCTATCGACAACCCATATTCCTACACATTTTTTGATCGCATTGTCACCGCTTCCCCTTCACCCATGTCGAATCGTGGGCGTGATAGCCCCGACTCGGATGTTTCATCGCGCATTGAACCACAGTTTGATCCAGACGGTGTGTTCATTGCTGCCGATCCTGGATCACCGGACAAGATAGGCGCCGGTTTGACTCTTCTCCCTGAACGGTAATACCTCTCATGATGAACTCCTCGTTCAGCATTGATATTTTTGGCGACATCGGACGCTCCTCCCGCTCATTTTCGCATTTTTAATGTATCTTATTGGATCTGCTATCATTACCCAAAATCTATCTACATTCTTATCATCACATCATGCACGCGTCATCTTCTTCTCTCCCATCGTGTTCCACCATCTTGTACAATTTCATACATATCCATGCACGACAGTGATATGAGTTCAAGGTTCCTTGTGAGACGATATATTCTTACCAAGATATCTATTATGTAGAGGCTAAGTTGGATCCACACTCTTTGTAGCTGTATTCGACACCAAGAGCCACCACAGAATACGAGTTTGCGTGACGGGTGCGTACTAAGTTAAAGCATTAGTAGGGGCAGGACCTCAAATAACTCCAATAGAGAGATCGATATAATAGCGAAACTCGGCGCAAGCGAGCCATGTTTCTAGGTAATGAATCCCTACAAAGAAGCAATTTGGGGAACGGTTGACGAGGGCTGGTCGTCGTGCTTGACAGCGAAAGTTGCCAGGTCACGCGATCGCGATGTTCATCTTTAGACGTCCCTCTGCAGGGCTTTTGTCCCCATCTCCACCCAGAAGTGTCTCTACTTTCCCGTACGGTTGCTCGCATGTCTTCAAGCGACGTCTACCCAAGCTGCCCAACCCGGTTGTTCCCTATTTCCCTCAACGTGTCCTTTGTGCAGATGGTTCATCATACATGCAATGGACAACATCACCCCGCTCACGAATAACATCGACGCGCGATACAACAAAAAACCCTCTTTAAAATGCTACCCAACGTTTGAGCGGAGCGGTCGGCGAGGGAGGTATAGAAGATGAAGAGCAGGAGGGCACTGGTTGCCTGGGCCGTTTCAGGAGAAGATTCGGACAGGAAGTTGGTGTGGGACTCCGGAGAGTGGACTGAGCTTCAAGAAGGTATTGAGGCTGAACTGGAACGTCCCCTATGCAAAAGCAAAAAGCTACCCCGAAGAAATGAAGGCGTCCGAGTCGGTGCCTTATCTTTCGTTGGGCTCTTCAGGTGCGTTTGCCTTTAGAATAATAAAAAATACCGTCTTATCCGAATCTTATTGGTGTTTTGCAGTTTCTTGCTACTTCGTTACATGCCTGCTTTAGTTGGCACATATCATTTTATCAGTTGCCATGCATGTACGTTTTCATCCTCAAAAGACACTCGTGTCCTCGATTTTGGTAAAGTCTCTCACCTCGGCGAGGCATTTTGAATCGCCGCCAGCTCATCCTGATCCCATCTTCTGATCAAGTGACACGACATCTATTCGATTTGCTGAATTTTTACTACTGTAGTATGTGATATGACGGAGTCGGAGAACGGAGGGCTTCTGTACACTGATTGGAGACCTTGCAAGACTCCTAGACGTCCACTAATGTCGTCGACCAGGCGAGCAGTTTCGAAAACGCATGCTGTACAGCCTTTAAGCTTTCCTCTTGATCGATGGCAATGGTAATACAATAATGATCTACTAGCGATCGTCCGCCCCTGGCCATCACTGGAATCAATCCTCATTCAGGAACGTACAAGTCTCAGATTGGAGGCCCATATTGCCCTACGGTCGAGGTACTGAATCCTCATTGCGGCTGCCGCTGTAACAGTGACTGGTAATTAAAAGAGATCTCCATGTGCAATGACCAGCTTAAAACAAATGCAGAACGTACCGGATTGAATCCCTACACAACCGGAGTCCTGGAACCAGTGCACCTAGGTCCCCGCCCGGATGATATCTACGCTGGATCAAACATTTGTTATTACTGTTGCAAAGGACGGAGGCTGTCCGCGGCGTCACAATGCCGCTAACGTATGTCGGTCGCCCGACAAGGAGGTGAATGGGTTTATGCAATGGTGACTGGCGGCGATAAGTTACCGACACGTGGAATTGAATTTTGACGGTATGTTTTGCACTTGACGCGGTACTAATTTAAGATTGTATTTCCGACCTCGGTTTCGTGCTCCTCCCAGTGCTCCGCCCATCGTGTTACTGATTTGAAACACCCCTATGGCCATAGTTAGTCGAAGCCATAACTGTTTCCCCTTGAACATGGATCGACATCTTGTGGGTATGGGGTCTCTTTAAATCACCCTGAATGTCAACTTATTGACACCGTGCAATGATGATTTAATGCGCTATGCAGTGCCGGTACCATTTGACACGCAATGTCGCGACAAACAATGCGACCTTGGGTATAAAACTGCCCAATTTCCTTATCATATAAGCAATACCCGCAGGAAAGCATCTTTGAAATCCCTCGTAGTCAACTCCATTTTACGTCATGAGGTCCTTCGAGTCCATAGCCATCATCGCTGCAGGGATTTCTGCTACTTTTGCTCAGACAATCGAGCTTGGGACTCCTAAAAACGGGGAGAACTTCTTTCCCGGCCAGGAAGTGACTGCTCAGGTCATCCAACCGGTCGGTAGTTCGGTTTCTATCTCAACATCATGCCTCACTCTGACAGTGGGTATAGGAGTCCATGGCGTCTTGCATTCAGGTTGGCATTGCCTTGGCAATCAATAACTGCGCGAACGACATCTGCCCCGCCCCCGCAGATGCGTTAGGATCCGTGCTTTATGCTGGCTCTTGGACCCCTGAGAACCACCAAGTTGGTGGTTCCTACCAGAACTTTACTGTCACTCTCCCCTCTTACCTTGCAGAGGGTCCTGCTATCTTCACGCTCACGCATCTGTGTCTTCTTGGGGTACGAGGACTTCAGTTTATGGTCTTGGTTTATCATCTGAGGCTGATTTGATAGGCTGCTCCGTACCCGTTCCTTGAATATCGCAACGCAACAGTAAACATCGTGGTGTGAACGATGGACACTGAAGAAGGATTTTAAATGATATGAAATCACATGGATTTATTTACTGAACCTGGACTCGTAGTTTGTGTCTTCCTTACTTATGTTGATATCGCATGGAAAATATGTTGTCCGTTGTATTTCATTCGTTGCGCAGAACGCGTCTTGACCCTTGAGCAACGTAGTAAATATCTGCGGAGTCGCTGCGCAGGCGTTACTACATGTTTACGGTATGGAAGGTCCTTTGGATCAACAACTTTGTTGAACTTATTTATGTCCTGCTTCCTGACCCGTTTAATGTTTTGAAGTATCAAGGGCCCCCGAATGGGTGATGGAAGTAAGTTTCTGCCACTGAAGTAAACCTATTGCGCTCTCCTTCGCCGTTAGTCACAGACACATGTATATTTTATGAGGGTAAGTTTATCGTGTCTCAAAAAGAGTAGGAGTTGTCCTCGGAGTAGAAAAACTCGAGAGGACTATGCCCTTTTCCGCCCGCCCCTACATCTCCCGCGAGTCAGTAGTACTTGAGTAGTATGCGTGCCAAGACTCGGAGGCAAACTTAGACTTCACCCAAACTTCTTGCCGAGCGGTGGTTGAAGTTTTTCCTGCTGCCGTATTTGATCCGTCCAGACTCCTGCATGGGGACTTGCATTTCCCCCCGATAATGCTACTATCTCTGGCCCAGAGTTGCAAAACTTTTCGATGTTCGCGTGATAGCTCAACAACAACACAATATTTAAAAACGGCGACAACAGGGGGACGTAGGATTCAGTTCAGGCTTCAGCGCTATGTAAAACACATTTGCAAATTTGTTGAGGCTACGTTGCCAGAGAGAAGCCGGCGTGAACGGTGTTTGAGCACAGAGTTGCAAAATTTCTCACCTGCACAGAATTGATCAGGCCACACTGTATCACACTGCCGTTTTTACTCTCCGACGCCGTCAAGTGTTGATCGAATGAAGTAGGGCGTTGGATGCCGAGCGGAGCTTGATGACTCCGACCACCAAATCACTCCTCCTGTCATGCCCTGTGTCTCGACAGTACAACATTTGTGTCGCACAACACAGCTAGGTTTTTGTGTCGGAAAAAATTAGAGCAGTGTTAGAGGGTAATGAGGAATCATGCGTAAAATTCCTTATTTTTTTTAGGTCGATGCGATGGCTTCCCTGTGATGGATTGGCGTGGAAAGTACACTTTCTGAGCAGTGTTTTACTCCCGCAAGCACTTCTCGTCCATTTTTTGTGAAATAAAAAATACAGACAGTGAGCTATGCATTTATAATCCTTCAGAATCATTGTGCAAAGAAAATGAGCGAAAGATGAGTGTGCTACATCGCATTTTGCAACTCTGGGCCAAAGATAGTAGACCTCGCTCAAACCCATCGACATCAGCATGACGTGACATTTTTGTGACTCTCTGTTACACTTGAAAACTTTGTGGTCACTGGCAGTGCAACAAAGGTGCAAATGCAGAACAGATAGATATAAAGGCTCCCATGCAGGCCATACTAGTGTAGTAATATACATCACACCGCCGCTCTGGGTGAGTGTGTACTAATTTGTGCTGTTAATAGAAAACAGCGATTTTTTCGACCTAGATCCCGTGTCCGGACAAACCCCCACTCCTAGACGGACCCAGCGCCGCGTCCGGACATCTTTGGCTCCCTGGGGATCTGGGTTCTATGGGCATTATCCGGGCTCCTGATGGACCGCAACGCAGTCTGGTATGAACAACAAGCAAAAAGTATAAACAAAGACAAATTTCCTATCTAGGAAAAAAAGTAGCCGCGGAAAAACTCGCAGTACTCCGCGAGCAACAGTTGCATCCTCCATTACAAAGTCTAATGTCCCGAAAAAAATCAAGCAGCTGCTAAGTACATACTACCTGCACAACGATTACAATATGCTAATCTGACCAGCGACTGGTGCTAGTCAATAAACCCACACAGTAAGGTACAATCCTCTCAACAATTATGGTTATGACGGTCGACTCTCCCCTCTCCCAGATAAAAAAGACGAAAAAGCAAGTTCACTACTCAAAGGTGCAAGTCCCAGCTTCGGATTTGGAGGAGGTTCAGCTGCAACGGGTGATCCCGGCGTCTCCCCTAAACGCGAGCCCAGACTGGGAAACTACCAGTTTGAAAGGCAGACAAGTCTGGTTTGCTGTCGAAGACCCCTAAAGTCGGATAAATTTTGGGAGCAAATAATGCTTGATTGGCAGCATACCTAGCTTGCGAAGCCATCGCTGACGAACTTGATGATACCCCCTCGATGGCAACGCTTTCTGGACCAAGTCCCATTTCTGTCCGTATTTCGCGACAGCCTACCAAAACGTGTCGGTAATCCCGCCACTGTATTATCACAGAACACGAACCTGAGCAAGCAGATCGTCCTCCTCCTTGCTCCACTTGACGTAAGGACTTCGCTGCCTCTTCGGGACATCTTGACCCGCAACCCTGGTGACTTCCTTGTTCTTCATGATCGCCACGGACCCCGTTCCAGTTGGGGGATCGGGGCTTGATCCGGTGTTATCAGCAACTAAATCAGCGCTTCCGGCGTCTGTGTTTCCAGGAGCAGTCTCATGTCGCATATGTACTTGTAGATCCGACGGGGCATCTCCCCAACTACTGCTGATCGGGGTCGTGACTGCTCGTTGATGTAGTGCAGACGACGGGGCTACAGCTTCTGTGGCTGTAGAGTTTTCATGCTGGGCGAGTGGAGGTACGAGGAATGGATCAATGGACACGGACTGACTGGAGGGCGCATCCACATTGGGAGCAGGAATGGGTTCGGCGGGGGGTATAGGCGGAGGTGTAGGCAAACTGCTGGGAGGATCATACATCACTTGATCAGCCGACTCGGGTTGCGCAGGAGGGGTAGGCGATATTATTCTCATAGGCTGAGGGGAGGTTGGCGCCGGGGAGGTCTCGCTCTCACGGATAGAACCGTGGTGTGTGGACGAAACTTGGATGAGTCCCTCTGGCCATTGGACTGGACGTAGATTTGGGGGTCCAGAACCCCAGTCAACTGCATTTGCTCGAGGCAATGGCGAGGGGCGGCGGGACCGGGGAAGTTGGGGCGCAACTTCAGGTGCGGACTGCTTCCTCTTCGACTTGCTTTTCCCTCTCAGCTGGTTGTCGGGAGATTTGTCAAGAACAACGGGAGGCATCTCCTTTCCTTTACCCTTAGCCAATGATTTAGGTTCCAAATGACTCTGTTGATCTTGCGAAGAGAAGGCGGCGGCCTGGTCGGCTAGTACGTCCAGCCCTGATCTAACCCTGCCAATAGCGGCAGCTGAATTGGAGCCAGCTGGAGCTGAGCTGCTGCTTGGCTGTCCTGCACCTTGATCTCTCGCTTGGCCTCTGAGCGCACTGACCTTGTCCCGAGGGGCTATTTTCCTGCGTTTTGGTACGGGACTGTCAGGGATGTCGCTGGACCGCGATCGCCTTGTGCCAGTGACAGTTTCTTCCTCATCTTCCTCATTATCCATCATTGACCTTGCCGCACTCAAAAGCGAGTCTAGAGGTGTTGGTGGGTTCTGTGTACGTGCGCCCTGCTGCTGCTTCTGTTGGTATGTGGAGGAAGATGCTGAAGCCGCTGTCTTAGAAGAGCTTGGGGTTTGGAGCATATGGTGTGGATATGCCGGAACGATTACCGGCACAGCACCTTGGCGCATAGGATTATTAAGATAGGCGTATGGCCCAGGGGGAACAACTGCTGTGCGCTTCGGTGTCTTGGGGGTAGCAACAACGGTTGAAGTTGATCCCTCCCGCCTGCTATCTAGGGTTTGTGTGAGGTCCAGCCATGATACCCGCCCGCTGTTTTCCAATTCTCTTCGCTGCTAACAGCAAGTGCTCTGTTCTTGCATCCGCAGTCAGAACTCGCGGTGCATGTTTTTGAGGGTGCCGGCGCTTGTGAGGATGAAGATGGAGACCTGCTGCTGTTGTACGAGTTTTCGGCTTTGGAGTTGTTATAGGCGTATCCTCAGGGTCTACTGGATGGTCATCGTCAGAAGCATCGGCGCCAGGGTCCTCGTCTTCTGTGGTTAGTATATACGTGTTCGTGTCTTTCTTTCTCCTCCGGCGTGGTCGAACCCTTGGTGCTTGATTCGGTGCGGTGGGTCCATTTAATGCAACAGGTTGCATGAGAAGTAAGGGGCGCAGGCGGGATAGTTCGCCTTCGAGGATGGAGAGACGCGATTGTGTTTCATGAACCTGATAGGGGTATCAGCGATAGAGGTGTATGGTGGAAGAACAAGCTCACTCGTTGGCGGAGGCTTCGATTGTCTGCTTCAGTTAAAGCATGTTGTCGTTCGAGGTCCTGAATCATAGTCAGTCTCCAGTAAATCATAGGAAGGGGGGCGCAACGGTCTTATGGCCAGCAGCGCTATGACCGAGTGACTTGCATGAAACGCATCGAAAGTGATTTATCAATACGGCTATGCCGTCTTGCCAAACCAAAATCGTTGGAAGGAAAGGAAAATCACTCACTTCATCTCTGTCGGCTGCACTCCTGTTTTTTGCTTGCTGTGCAATAAGTGCTTCGGCCATCCGGGCCCAACCATCCTTCTCCGAGTTCCATCGCAATCTTTGCTCCTCTGCCTGTCGCACGAGCATATCAGCGCTGGTCAATTAGGCAGGATATAATTTCGGCCTGTCTAATGACTTGCTCTGGGTCAGGATGCACGGTGCGAGGCTGGTTCGCCACCTATAGATATGGAAGACAAGTCCAGGGTCCCGTGATAATATTGAGTGGGACATAACGTACTATATCAGGTAGCTCCTTCTCCTTCCCACTAATATCCCCCATATTCGTAACATCCATGCGCATTTCTTGGACGTCAGCATTATTCTGTGGCTCCGGAGATGCGGTTTTGGGGCGGAGGGGTAGTTGAGGGTCATCCAGTATTGCGAGTGGTGGCGCCGGGGAGGGGGACATGATATGGACAAGGTCATCGAGAGCAAGGGGTGGGTATTCATTACTCATCATGACAGGCGGTGAGGGGCCTTGCCAATACGGGTCGTCCTCGTCGTGGGTGACGATGAGCAGGAGTCGTCGGTCGCAAGAAATCAAAAAGCCAAACAACGCCAACCCAACGCGCGGTGCCCGTCACGTGATCTGTCGGAGTTGCAGCTGCATAAGCTGTGGTCATGTGATATTTGACCCCCTTGGTCATATTGACTTCGACCCCTCCTTCCTGTTTCGGAGACGTCCTGCGTTTTATGACTTACGTGTTTAATTACTGATACATAGCCCCATCTTGTACATATCCTCAACATCCTCAGCGACGATGAGCTCAACCTCATTTCACCGGCTTACCCGGTCGTTGCTGGTCCTTCCTCCGCTGTTTCTCACTGTCTACCTCTTGGCCAGCTTCCCGCGGCCACCTACGGCACCCATCGTCCATACATCCCTAGCGCACCTCCCGAGCTCATCGCCATCGTGGAATGTATACCCAGAGGACTTTTATACTGGAGGCGCATATGCGAACCTCCCTCTAGGACGGGCACGTACTTTGCTAACATTATTCTCATGCTGACGTGTTGATATATAACCCAGGTGCGGTATTGGCTCATAGGACCGGAAGACGGACGGAGGGTGCGTATCCTTGTGGGCGCAAGTATCATAGACTGATCAGTGCTGCTAGGTTGTTCTTATACATGGTCTCTCCATACCGGCTATCGTCTGGAAAGACGTAGCGCCTGTACTTGCCTCGCAAGGATATCGTGTACTTCTATATGGTGTGTCATTGTCTTACAATGTATGTTACGCTTGTCACTGAACTCACTGATACTGTAGATTTGTACGGTCGCGGTTACTCGGATGCCCCCCAAGTAACTTACGATACCACCCTTCACACCACCCAGCTTGCGCTCCTTATGCAACATATTAAATGGGACAATGCATTCATTATAGGATTGTCGATGGTAAATCCTGTCTTCTTACGTTGATATGCCGGCTAATTTTTGGATGTGAACAGGGAGGTGGCATTGCAACTGCATTCTCAGTTCACTTCCCTCACCTTGTAAATGGAAAAGTCGCTCTTGTTGCTTCAGCAGGTATCATTGAGGTAATTGACAACCAATACAGCAAATGTGTCCGCCTGACTTGCATCTCACATAGTCGAGCGATCTTTCTCGCACCGCCAAATTCATGTCATCTCCGCTCGTGCAAACTGTGTCTGCCCTCCCACCTTTCCAAGTAAGCTTGAGGTATCGTTCCCTTCTCTCCCGTCTGACTTTGACGTAGCATTACATGCGTCTCCTTGCGAATACCTCTAAATCTTCTGAACTTCTTGAAATCAATCCGATACAAGAAGTCTGTTTTTTCCTGCTACCTATTGCACAGTCACTGAGCGTCGCTCCCTCTTAGATCGTCCGTCTCCAATCCGCTCATCTTCCTCACTACAATGCTGCCGTGGCATCTTGCCTTCGCGACGGCCCTATCCGTGGCCTACATTTAGCATTCCAGACACTCGCACGCTCTAGCAACCAGGTGTTGCTCATTCATGCAAGACTTTTTTTGATCGATCTGCCGCTATGACACTGACTTTTCCATGAAGGGCACAGCGGACAAGACTGTCCCCTATAAATATGCTTTTCAGATACGCAACATTGTGCCACCCGCCGACCTCGTCACCATCAGTGATGGTGGCCATGATATCACCGTAACTCACGCATCGGAGGTGAACGCCGCGCTACTTCACTTCCTCTCTGACGAATACTCGTACAACCCTCGCAAATGAGCGTCACCTCAATGATATACAGGTACACATCCTTTCCTTTGATATTGTATCTGTTTTCGCACCCACATGCTATCGCTAGTCATCTTATTCGAACACTATTCCATCGTAGTCTTGCATTATTCTGGATACCATGCCCATCCCCCGTTATCGCATTCAATCCTTGTCGATTGTTATCGTCGCTATTCGTCCGCGTTACACTGTACCTCTCCCCTTTTGGATTACTGTGGAAACCTACAAGCTTTAGTGTTTTTGATGGGAAGTTCTGAAACGTGAGAAGGTAAAGTGATGTCATATTTGATGCTCGACTGGACTTTGGCTGCGCTGGTGGGCTACGTGTGTCCGATAGTAATACAGCGCGTGTCATAATAAGCATGTTCATACACAGTTGAGCTGCAGGCAGCACACCTATTTGTAAGACTATCTACGCAGAGTCATCCAGTACAGGTATAGGCCACAGGACGTGGTCTACAGAGAATTTAATGACATTTAATATTTCCTTCTTCTTCACATCACGAACTTCATTGATCGCGTTTCCAAGATGAAGTTTGATCGCTTCCCGCAGTTCATTTGCTGCCTCATCAACTCTACTCAGATCTTCTCCGGCATTGGTTGGGTAGAATTGGAATGGGGGAGCAGCTTTACCATCCTGGAAGGGTTCCTCAACCATGACCTCGGCTATGGGTGTCATGATATCGATCATGATCGAATGCGTGTTGCTGATGAGGGCGCGCCGAAGAACAAGGTTGCTAACTTGCCAGGTCTTCTGGATCGTGATGAGCAAGTAGCAATAGGCTGCGTTTGATGCAAGTGCCAGCTAATATAGCATTACTTTCAAGGACATAGAGTGAATGAGCAATTCAAATGCTCACCTCATACACGAGCTTGTTCTCCTTGTACATCTCGGCCTTTGGCGAGTTCGGCACAGCGTGACATTCCCACTCGGTGCGCCTCTTGTAAAGATCAAGGAACATTTGGTAATGTGCATCCTCGACTCCAACACTACCTTCACCTTGATCTATAATGATCTTTAAGGCGTTGTGTGCGGACTCTTGGTCAGTCACCTCAATCATCTTGTCAGCGAAAAATTCCTTCGGCGAAAACTGCAGGTTTTTGTTCTTGAAAGTGACATAGCGTGCAGACTTCTTGATCACTTGAAACAGTACTAGTTGAGGAGTGGCTGGTGAAGGGAAGCCGGGGACGTACTGTCTTCAAGCTTGGTATAGAACTCTCCGATGCTTTTATAAGTCTCGAGGGCGCCCGCAGCCGGGAGAGCAAGAAAAGAGACGTTAACGTTCTCTTCCTCTTCCGTGAGTTTTGGCGGCGCCTGGTAAGGAGCTTCAATCTGACATGCGCATCAAGGACTGGTTCTGCTATGAGACGGGAGTCAAGTCACCTTCAAAAAGCATTCGAGATTGCTTTTTTCACAGCGTTCAAGTCTGAGAGGAATTTGCGATTGAAGAATGACATCGGCTGGACCGCCGTAGGTTGGCAGGAGTCCAATAGAGTAAAGTTGGGGCCCGGATTCGATTGATGTAAGGAGATTTCCGGCGAGTGCCAGGTGTAACATTTCCTGGTGAACAACGACTGAAATCGAGTTACAAAAAGCCATCAAAAGTAAAATTTGACGGTTACCTGAAATTTTGGCCCTCGCCTGGGTTCCGCCTTGCCCATCATCTTTGATGATGCTGTATATTGAGTAAAGATACAGCTAGATTTAAAATGGTGTAAAAGGTGTTCTTTGATCAAAGCAAGCGAAAATGTCGTACTGGGATAGTTGAAAGCTCGACCTTTACGGCGTTGCGAAGCATTGTCACGAGTGTAGACTTAAACTTCTGTCTAGATGCCTCTGATGGCAGCGAAGTGATATTCATCGTGAAAATAAGTGGCGGAAGTAAGGATGGGGATGGGGTGTGATGGTGGTCAGCATTCCCAAGTCGAAGGGATCTGCCTTTATGTTGAAAAGACGAATCAAATGATGCCGTCCTCAAACATGCGATTAGGTACCACTTACTACTTCAGCATTGAAGTACGCGATGTGCTTCAGCTAATAAGGGGTAGAATCTTGGATTTCCTCGGAGACATACAATTATTAACACACCCTGTCTATCGACATACAAGCGGAGGAGGGATGGCGCCGGACGCCACATAGCCTAGAGCTCAGGCCCAGGACGGCAGGTTTCTGATACTGAGTCAGTGGATCAGTCTGGACTCTAGGGATGACTCTGCGATTAGGTACCACTTACTAGTTTAGCATTGAAATACGCGACGTGCTTCAGCTAATAAGGGGTAGAACCTTGGATTGACATACAATTATTAACACACCTATCTATCGACCCACAAGCGGAGGAGGCATGGGGCCGGATGCCAGATAGCCTAGAGCTCAGGCCCGGGATGGAAGGTTTCTGATACCGAGTCAGTGGATCAGTGGGGATGACATCGGCGATTCGGTGTATCTTATATCCGAGTCCGCTAGACATATTTTAATTTAGAGCTGGGGCTACTAAGTAACGGACGAACGGAAACAAGAAATTCGTTTCGAAGTTTTATGCAGAATCGCAGATTTCTTCTGTTAGTTACACTACCCAAACCAAGTTCATGTCGACGCCTGATAGTGGAACCAACTTGCCAATAGAAAGGTGATGTTATTCCCCGGACGTACGGGGGCTGAGTTTGGTGCCACAAATTAGTACTCCCACGGTGAGTTCTCTCCTCTCTCCGGCCTACATTTTGGAGCGGTTTCTCTCATAAGCTAATTGCCAGGATAAGTATGTATCTCCTGTGAGGATCTTCCAGGGAGCCGACACATGACGCCAAGCGGTCCTTAGTATGTCACCTATGTGTTATTTCAGCTGAACCAAGTGAAAAAGAGGTCAGTGCCAGACGGTTGGACCAATCAATGATACATTCTGTGGAAACTTCCTAGGGAGCTGACGATGCCCATCTGTCCTTAGTATGTGCCGAAGCCTTGAATCACTGAAATCGTTCCTATGTGCTACTAGTTCCAGCTGAACCAAGTGAAAGAGGTACCAGGAGTGCCAGACGGTTGGACCTTTCCGCTGACAGCGGCTCAGCTCTCAATATTTGGTCCGGTGGTCCTGACGGTACGTACCTTCATCTATTGATCCGGTTAGGGCCTTGAAGGTTACGAACGAGCCATCCATATGGCACCATATCTCCGCATTATCAATGTCAGTTTGAATTCAATCACAAACGCAGCGCCCTGTAAAACCTTGTGAAGGGGGGTATCATGGTCTAGGCCGTTCTCTAAACTGTGGACCTTCCGCGGACATTCATCCCTGGTCAACTCTCACTGAGGAAAAGTATAAGTAGTGTATACCGTCATTTCTTCTCAACTCATCCTCCGAATCATGTCTTTCGATCCCGCTGACATATCATACATACAAATATTCCCTCCCATAGGCATTGCTCGCCTGGGAGACTCTGGGTTCGATCTGAGCACCGGAAAATTAGATGGCGAGATCGAGTGGTTCCTCCCATCTGAGATTCCTGGCGCTGAAGATATGCCTGCTGATCTCAAAGGCCAGTTCAGAGATGCAAACAAGCGCATCAAACGTCAGGTAACACTGGGTTGTTCGCGTCTCATTAAGGATCGGTTTACATTGAACGTGTTGCACAGGCTGTTCGATTCCGTGTCTACGCCTATCGCAATGATGGCACAATTCTTGGAGAAATTACATCAGGAAACGACACAGGGTACAACATCACCTGGAGTGTCCACGTTGCTAATCACAAGGGTGCATGGCACGAGTTCTCAGGTATGTCCCGCGTACATGTGACTCTCTAGACGTCGTTGATACTGATTGACTAGGCGAGTATCAACCAATGAAGGGCCTTAGGAATCCTGATGTGCAACCTTCGTTGGTATGTACATCTGTCGACGTTTCTTCACAGTGCTAATGCCTTGTCTAGAGCCCCGAGAAGCGGTCAGATTTGATTGTTGACTCACAAGTCCAAACGATATCGGATCCCCTCTCGCGGGTAGAACTGAAGGGGTCTTTCCGCGGTTCTCGATCAGATGCAGTTGACGTTCATTTGGGTGAAATTCGCACAGACGAGCAAGGCCACCTTATATTCATAGGCGGGGCCGGCTACTCGCGTTCCGTGGCAAATCCTGCTAAACCGCACTTCCAACCCGACATCGTTTCGGAATTTGATAGCATCGACTGGGTCGACGACACCTGCGACGGCTGGGTTGATGTCAAAGTTCAACATGCGGGCTTAACGTGAGCCAGTTTTGTGACTCTGGCTCTATGGTGATTTACTCAACCGTTTCAAGCTTCACTGCCTTCCAGAAGTCGACTGTATTGAGTGCGCCTCCGAAGTTTGCATGGGGTATCCAGTCGCCCACTACAATGTACGACCTCATCGAGAATATCTATCACGAACGGATCGGCTGGAAGGATCACGATGAAACACAATTCTATCAGGATATATGGCCTGTCATGCATGGCGCTTATACGCTTTCCTGGGTCAATAATGATGCTTACCATGGCCATGGTGTGTTTCCCTGCCATCTTTCCTGCGGACGCTAACGGTCTAAAAATGACTAGGTGTTGCGGGGAAGGGAAACTTCTTGACTATGGAAGATAAGCTAGCGACACCAGGGGCCGCGACTGAGGAGATTCAACTGCTCCGTGAACACATTTTTGGTCGTCTGAGACTTCCAGACTACGAAGATCAAGACCAAGCTTCGACCAAGTATATGCCTCGACTCGCGGGTAATGAGTGAGTATGGAGTTAGCCCTCTATCCACGACCTTCTGACACTTTCAAACAAAATCAGGGGCGAAGCACCTGCGCCTGGTCAGCCCCTGCTCCCAGGTGACCCCATAAAACGGTTCGCAGCCTTGACGAGGCTACAATACCAGCGGTTCCTCCAATGGAAGCGCGGAAAGTTCCTCGCAAGTGATGCGCCGTGGAGTCAATATACAGAGTTTGAGAAAGTTCCCCTGGCTCTGCAACCATCATTCTTGACGCGTGCAGCTCTCGATCACACAATAGGAGAACCGCTCTACCCAGGAATCGAGGTGGACTGGGCTGCGAGGAACCCGAAGATGTATATCTTCGACACCTCCCGAGAGGACAATGATCCTCCCTTCCGCTTCAATCATAAGGTAGTCCAGCCGGGCTATATCGGACGCGGTCTGAGTCTGCCGTGGCAGACCGACTTTGACCAGTGCAATACCCACTGGTGGGTGTACTTTCTATCAGACTCGATCTTGACTAATCTGAACCATGAAAGGTGGCCCTCTATTCGTCCCGACGACGTTATCAATATCCGTGACTTTGCGTCGGCGAACGTCGTACCTGTAGACAAGTTCACCGAAGATATTGCTCCAAAAAGAAGACAGTGGACCCGTGGCCTTCGCGATACTCCAGATTGTAAGGTTACCTGTAATTTTTATGTGCCATTCTGACCAATTTCGTGCAGTTCCTGCTGAGTATTACCCAGGAAGTACAGACATGATTCATCACTGGAACAAGCTTGGATTTGTGGCCAAAGTTCCTGGGATAGTGGTTGGGGAATCACCTAAACTGCCGGTCTGGTTGGAGAACGAGCGTATGCGCATTGACGCCAGTGACATAGACAGAAATAAGTTCCAGCTTACCTTCTAACCTTCAGTTAAACTTGTATCACCTACTGCCAACGTGCTGTAGTGAAAAATACACTCTTCCCAAACTATTAGTCTCGTTCATTATTGTGCTCAGGTCCCACGCATGCCAAACACAAGAGGCACGATGATGGTAAGATAAGCCAATTTGATCGATGCCCAACATTGAGTAAGTAATTTCCCATCCCCTGTGGAATCGGACATTTGTTTTCCTGCCATGGTGCGGGCTGACTGAAAGGACGAGCGGTCAGGACCAGCCTGATAAGCGCTTAACAATGAAGTAGTATTCCTGTGGCGTTCAACTACCCACACAAAGCTGCACACCATCGCCCGCATCTCAGAGTCAGTGGACTGAACTAAGTCGGATCGTGCGTAGGGGTGGAAGTCACGAAGAACTTCTTCCTGAGTCAGAATACTCCACTGGTCCTACTACTAGCGTCTCGCGCGAGGCGCTGCTCGGTCAGTGGCTTTTGCTATTACCTCGGTACCCTAACTTAACTTATGCTCCCACTAGGTTCTCACTCAGTATCTGAAAGCTGCCCGTGTTTTCCTGCTAATTAACGACTTCACTGGTCCTCCATTTAGGGACGTTCAAGTCAAGTCCAAGTCTAGAACCAAAAACACATGATGTCCTCAAGCATTGAGGAAAGCACCTCTTATTTCGATGGTAGGGTTATCAAACAACCTTATGGCAACATTCTCATCGCTGTGTCAAACAGTGATCATCGTTGGGGGCGGTGTCGCTGGTTGCGCAACTGCCCTAGCTCTCTTTCGCACCAATCCCGGTGCATCAATTCTGATCCTAGATGACGCCAATCCCAGCGTGTTTAAGGTGAATTTTCTTGTCTCTGCTATTTTCTTGTCGTTCGCTCATGTCTCTATCATTCATTAGATCGGGGAATCATTGCCTGCTGCCGCAAAACCCATTCTCGCATCTCTTTCTCCTCAAGCTTGTTGAAGAACTCTCGAAAGACCGCACAGATAGCGTCCAGATCAAATGCACTGGCAATGCTTCTGCTTGGACAACCTCTGAGCTGGAAGAGACTTATGCAATGATGAACCCATTCGGCATGGGATGGCACCTTGACCGAGCCTCTTTTGACCAGATCCTGCGCGACACTGTGGGTAGCGTGTGCCCAGGTTCCGTCTCGCTTGTGAAAAGCGTATTCCTTGGCATAGACAAATTAGATGATAACAGCCACTGGTCTGTGTCAGTGAAGGGTATAGCGTCTGATGAGAAAAAGGTGTACCACTCGAAATGGGTGGTTGACGCCTCGGGCCGAAAGTCATCGGTCGCCCGCAAGGTATGATACAATTCCGTCGGAACAGAATCATAACTGAAGTGCCTGTCGACAGTTGGGCTCAAGAACCGTGAAGGAAGACGCTCTCCTCGCATTCTATGCCGTCTTTGTTCCCCCTCTGACCACTGAAGATCGGGATTACCGAACATTGATCGAGGCCAGCGAGTCTGGCTGGTGGTACAGCTCCCCACTTCCAAATAATCGTCGAGTCGTTGCGTATCACACCGATGATACTGATCCGACTTCAAGGGATGCCCGTAAGCACGACGGATTCATGAATCTTCTGCACACTACTCAGCATATATCACGTCTCATCACCGAGGGCGAGTATGATATTCTCTTCGATACCGATACCAGATATCCCATATGCACAGCGGCGGGCTCTTCCCGCCTCGAACCACCTTGTGATACCGCAGACCCCGAAGGAGTAAGATGGGTGGCTGTAGGAGACGCTGCCATGGCGTTCGATCCCCTCTCGTCACAGGGTATCATCACGGCAATGAGAGTGGGTTGTGCTGTAGGCGCTGCCATCGCGCAGGAGATTCAGGCGCCTGGGTCGAAGGATTTGACCTCTGGCATACGGGAAATCTACTCTCAAGTTTGGTCCAAATACGTCAAGGAAAAGCGATACTTTTACAGTCAGGGGAAGAGGTTTGACGGGGAGTTCTGGAGGGTAAGAAAGTAAACTGATAAACTGATGCCTGATTGAACCTCTGCTGCGCTGGTAGATTGTGTGGGTAAAGATATGTATAATAGGCAGAATATGGGTTCATGTTGAGTGTTATGCTAGTCTCCGCTAGACAGACCATAAACGAACGAAGATAGTGTGCCTTCTAGCTCTGGAAAAATGTCGCAAGACTGATTCGATCGCTATACCCGTATAGTTCATGCCATAATGCACATACAAGGCGTATGGCTGCAGGCAGCCCTACTATCTGTGGATCGATTGGAACTACCGATCCGAGTGGAATATCGTTCTACGCAAGTCATAATCAAGAAGGAACGGCTGTCTTCCTTCTATTATGGTCTGACTACGGGAAGGTGGGTGCGACTCACAAACATGTTTTCGTTTTGAGTCTTTGGTTATCTGAAATGAAGGGAGCAACTGATCCTAGAAAACAAATCGGTGGATTGGTACTGAGAGTACCATTCAACATGATCACGCTGGCCCTCACTGATCTGCAGATTTTGGAGAATCCAAGCGCCTGACACTGATAGTGACAGCTCATCTCTGACAACGCGGGTGAGTGAATGAACGAAGTAAAAAATTGAATCGTGCTCATCAGAACAGGTCATCTGATCAGAAAGCAGCCTGATCTTCCATTACAAGACGCGACCACCATTATCTGGGTGGCGCCTTGATGCAGAACCAAACTTATGGAAGAGACTCACTATGATACTGGTTTACCCATGCATTGCAACGACGATTTGGAAGTTTCCTGAATCATCAACGACGGGGCACACAAAGTCAACGAACCATTTCTCGAATTCGCTTGCAAGGGTAGAACAACATACACACATACAGTAAACACCGAAGCAACTAGACAGAGGATAGATAAACATGATGGTCACACTACTACTAGTACTGGCGGATTGAACAGGCGGTTGTTTGGCAAAGGCTTTGGATCCAAACAAACGCTCGGCGGCAATTTCCACTTTGGAACATTTTCAACTGCACCAATTTCCACTAATATGAAGTGGCGCGAACCTGTTGAGTCATTCCTATATATATTGCTCACCGAAACTTGAACCAAACTGAACCTGAACCAGTGGTTTGTTTGCGCGTAGTAGGTTCTATCGCGTACCGTAAGGTCGTATCGCGCTACTTTTAAAGTGGGGTTTGGAACGTCATAAAACAGTGCATTGTGTACTTATAATACATATACAAGGCGTAGCAACTACAAAACTTATTTGTGGATCGATTGAAACCACCAATCCGACTGCAATACTCCAACTACGACTCTGTAAGTATAGGTATAGGCCAAGGGACGCGGTCAACAGAAAATTTGATGACGCTCAGTGCCTCCTTCTTCTTCGCGTCATGAACCAAATCGATCGCTTCTTCAAGACGCTGTTTGATCGCTTCCTGCAGTTCTACGGCTGCATAATCAACCTTACTCGGATCTTCCCCGGCTTCGGTCGGGTAAAATTGGAATGTGGGGGCAGCTTTTCCCTTCTCGAAGGGTTCCTCAACCATGAACTCGGCCAAGGGTGTCATTATGTTGACCATGATCGAATGGATGTTGGGGATGAGGGCGCGCCGAAGAACAACGTCGCTAACTTGCCAGGTCTTCTGGATCGTGACAAGCAGGTAACAATAGGCTGCGTTTGATGCAAGCGCCAGCTAATGAACCATTGGTTTCAAGGACAGAGAGAGAGCACAACTCGGATGCTCACCGCATACACAAGCTTGTTATCCTTGTACGTCTTGATCGTTGGCGAGTATGGAACAGCGTAACATTCCCACTCGGTGCGCTTCATGTAAAGATCGAGGAACATTTGATAATGTGCATCCTCGACCCCAACACTGCCTTCACCTTGATCGATAATGACCTTTAAGGCGTTGTGGGCGGACTCTTGGTCGGTCACTTGAGTCATGTTGGTTGGGAAAAATTCCGTCGGCGCAAACTGCAGATCTTTGTTCTTGAAAGTAATAAACGGACCAGAGTTTTTGATCACTTGAAAAAGTAACGGTTCAGGGTAGCTTGTGAAGGAAAATCGTGATACATACTGTCTTCGAGCTCGGTATAGAACTCTCCGATGCTGTTGTACTGTTCGAGGGCACGCTCCGTGTCTGGAGCAGCGTGAAGACGAAAATCGATGTTAGCGCTCTCTTCGTCATACGTGAGTTTTGGCGGCGGCTGGTAAGGAGCTTCGATCTGTATGAGTAGTCAGAACTTGTCTTGTATGAGACGGGTGTCCGGTCACCTTCAAAAAGCATTCGAGGTTGCTTTTTTCACAGGGTTCAAGTCTGAGTGGTATGTTTGAATGAAGAATAACATCGTCTTCACCACCGTAGGTTGGCACGAATTGAGCAGAGTAGAGTTGAGGCCCGGACTCGATTGATGTCAGGAGATTTCCAGCGAGCGCCAGGTGTAACATCTCCTGGTGAACAACGACTAAAAACGAAGTTATAAAAATGGGTAGTAACGGGACATGGAATGTGAGGATTACTTGACATATTCCGCCTCGCCTGGGTGCCGGCTTTGCCATCGTCTTTAATGATACTGTATATTGAGTACAGATACAACTGGATTGAATGAAGTGTGATAGGCATTGTTCAAGTAGCGAAAACACGCGAAAAGTGCACATGTCCTACCGGGATAGTCGAAAGCTCGACCTTGACGGCCTCGCGGAGCATCGGCACAATTGTGGACTTGAACTTTTGTCGTTCTTCCGGTGATGCCGGCGCGTACTTCATGGTGGAAACAACTGGTAGAGGCAGTGAATTGGGATGGGGGCGTTAATGACCAGTACTATGTAGTCTCAAGCCAAAGGGATTTCCATTTATGCACGCTCGATTGGGTTCCGTTCACTAGTTCAGCAATGAAGTACACCTGACATGTCATTTCATCTGATAATCGATAAGGGGTTGAACTGGACATACAGATTTGAATTGATTGGAGCCCTGGATCTAGCACCGATCTCGCAACTGGAGGAGATACGGCGGATCTGGCACTGATCAGTATTTTACATAAACTTCAACTCGATTGTACCCCATACCGTACACCTATCGATCGACTCGCAAACGGAGGAGATACGGCGCGGCGCGCAAATTTAACTGAGGATGGAAGGTGTCTGACAACCTGAATGTTCGCCATCAGAGTGCCAGAGTGCAGGGTCCCACAGCTGTGCACGTTTTAGGGAACTAGAAAGTGAATGGACAGATGGATTCTACGAAAACATCGAGAAGCTGAGTTGTGCCCCCATGCAGATAGGCTTCTGCAGTGGGCTATTGCATAGGCTAGCCAAATATCGATTCCTGGCAGGAACACTGGAAGTCACGGTGGTGGGCTACTTCCTAACGCGTGGCAATCTTCTCGACGGCGGCCATGCTCGGAACTTCCTGACAGCGACAATGGAAGTGCTTGACAGCGAAAATAAAACTTGCCATTCCGATACTAGGCTGTGAGAGGAAGGAAACGAATAAGCACATTAAGGCTTAAACATTACGCCGGAACTGTGACTTACAATGTAGGGACGGAGCGTTCGATCCTGCGGAATCAATTCGCGCTGACGCTATGTGCTCGCCACCGCGTAATTACACTGAACCTGCAACAAAGTAAGCGTCGATGTCAGTACCTCTAATATATCCCTCCGCATTGCCCCGCGCTGCATGCAATACATGCTGGAGTAGGCTAGTACTTGCTCTGACACTCACTATGAATTCTGCGAGAAGGAAGGACTGCCGTTCCAAGCTCTGCTACAAACACCGCCAAACCATAACTGGTTCCTGACGACTTATCATTACTACTGTCAGGATGTTCGGGACTATTTTTTTGGCGTCAGGAAGAGCTTCCGATCGCGCCACCATTCAATAGAGTAAGAATTTTATCAGACAGGAAAGGACATTTTGCTTACGTGTGCGCAAGCTAATTGGCCGACGGCCTTCGGATATCATGATCAGCGGGGTAGGTGTGGCTGGGGTAGAGGGTAATAGAAGCAAATCCGCCACTGACGGGCTGACCTTTTTCGTTCAATCCTTCTAATCATTCACTTTTCTAGCATCAGAATGGCAAGTTCCATCAGCACTGTCAGGCAGTGCTTCCATTGTCGCCGTCGATAATGTTTGGATAGGATCACTCGGGCCATCAGTTTGGATTCAATCATATGAACGCGTGCCCTCAAACCTTGTGAGGGGGGGTGTGATCGTCTATGCCGTTCTCTCAACTGTGTGCCTTCGGCGGACATTCATCTCTGGTCACCAAAATGGTTTTTCTCACCTAGGAAAAGTATAAGTAGTGTATACCATCATTTCTCGTCAATTCGTCCTCCAAATCATGTCTATCGATCCCGCTGACATATCATACGTACAAATATTTCCTCCCATAGGCATTGCTCGCCTTGGAGACTCTGGGTTCGATTTGAGCACCGGAAACCCAGATGGCGACATCGAGTGGTTCCTCCCTTCTGAGATTCCTGGCACTGAAGATATGCCAACTAGTCTCAATGGCCAGTTTAGAGATGGCAAACACCGCATCAAACGTCAGGTGAGACTTTTACACGTATCACTAAGGTCCGGGTCACATTGAACGTGTTACACAGGCTGTTCAATTCCGTGTCTATGCCTATCGCGAGGATGGCACTATACTTGGAGAAATTACTTCAGGAAACACCTCGGGGTACAATATCAATTGGACTGTCCATGTTGCTAATCACAAAGGCACATGGTACGAGTTCTCAGGTATGTCCCACTACACGTGATTCTCTGGATGTCGTGAATATCTACACCACTAGGCGAATACAGGCCGAAGCCGAATGGGCTTAGGAATCCTGATGTGCAACCTTCGTTGGTATGTAGATCTGTCGGCCTTCCTTGAAAGTGCCAATCCCTTGTCTAGAGCCCCGAGAAGCGGTCAGACTTGATCGTCGATTCTAAAGTTCAACCAATATCGGGCACTTGCTCGCGGGTAGAACTGAAAGGGTCTTTCCATGGTTCTCAATCTGATGCGGTAGACGTTCATCTGGGTGAAATTCGCACAGACGAGCAAGGCCACCTTATCTTCATAGGCGGGGCCGGTTACTCGCGTTCCGTGGCAAATCCTGCCTGAACCGCACTTCCAACCTGACATTATTTCGGAATTTGATAGCATTGACTGGGTCGACGACACCTGCGACGGCTGGGTTGATGTCCAAGTTGAATATGGGGACTACAAGTGAGCTACATTTCGACTGACTCTATTTATTTATTTTTACCGAACCGTTTCAAGATTCCCTGCTCAACATAAGTCGACTGTCATGAGTGCACCTCCGAAGTTTGCATGGGGTATCAAGTCGCCCACAACGTTGTACGACCTCCTTGAAAATATCTATAACGATCGCATGGGCTGGAAGGATCACGATGGAACAGAATTCTATCAGGATATATGGCCTGTCATGCATGGCTCTTATGCACTTTCCTGGGTTAACCGTGAAGCGTACGAAGGCCATGGTGTGTTTCCCTGCTACCTCTGCTGCGGATGCTAACGATCTAAAAATGACTAGGTGTTTCGGCGAAGGGAAACTTCTTGACCATGGAAAAAGACCTAGCAACACCAGGGGCCGCGAATCTAGACATTCGACTGCTCCGTGAACACATTTTTAGTCGTCTGAGACTTCCAAACTACCAAGATCCCGATCAATCTTTCACTAAGTATATGCCTCGGCTCTCGGGTAACGAGTGAGTATGGAGTTTACCCGGCATCTACATCCTTCTAACACTGTAAAACAAAATCAGCGGCGATGCACTTGAGCCTGGTGACGCCATGCGCCCAGGTGACCCCATAAAGCGGTTCGCATCCTTGACGGAGCTACAGTACCAGCGGTTCCTCCAATGGAAGCTCGGAAAGTTCCTCGCAAGTGATGCGCCGTGGAGTCAATATACGGAGTTTGAGAAAGTTCCCCTGGCTCTGCAACCATCATTCTTGACGCGTGCAGCTCTCGAGCACACAGTGGGAGAACCGCTCTACCCAGGAATCGAAGTGCACTGGACTGCGAGGAATCCAGAGATGTATGTTTACGACACTTCCCAACAGAACAATGATCCTCCCTTCCGCTTCAATCATAAGGTAGTCCAGCCGGGCTATATCGGACGCGGTCTGAGTCTGCCGTGGCAGAGCGACTTCGACCAGTGCAATACTCATTGGTAGGTGTATGATGTCCTGTCAGACTTTTGGCTAACCTAAATCATCGGAAAGGTGGCCCTCTGCTCGTCCTGATGACGTCATCAACATCCGTGACTTTGGGTCGGGGGACATTATTCCTGTGGACGACTTTATCAGAAATATCGCTCCCAAAATGAGAAAGTGGACCCGCGGTATTCGAGAGACTCCAGACTGTAAGTCTAACTCGGGTTAACACGCCCTCTTTTGCTGTTCTAAACAACTTGGCACAGATCCTAGCGAGTATTACCCGGGAAGTACAGACATGATTCGTCACTGGCAGAAGCTCGGATTCGTGGCCAAAATTCCTATCGCGATTGGAGAATCTAAGCTGCCGGTTTGGGTGGAGAACGAGCGCATGCCCATTGATGGCCCACTGAAATATACGTTCGAATTTCCCTCCGCTTCACAAGCTTGAGTATCCAAACTTGTATCATCTACTTGCCAATGTACTTTAGTGAGAATTCGACAAGGTTGACTCTTCTGAAACGGCTAAGTGGAAAGCGTGGTATCGACTGTCCGCGCCTGTATGGTACTTGCAAGGCTACTGTGATGGAAGACACTGAACGAGGCTAACTGCACGCGCGATTGATGGATGCTGTGGGGACCTTCGGCCTGCCGGATGATCCCGAGAGATTTTCAGTGAGAGTGGGATAGCAGAAGGGGTCGCAGAGCGTCGCGTGTGGAGCACGGGGTGGGAGGCACGAGGATCTATATTAATGCCCACAATTTCAGCGATTGATCTACTTTCCTGTCGTGGTGCGGACGCTGAGTGAAATAACGATCGGAAGGACCAAATAAGCACTCAAGTCTGGTACATGAAGTATTCTGTGCCGTACAAAGCCGCACATGCAGCTGCGCCTCCCGTCATTGCAAGCGTCATTGGATAAAATGGTGGTCTTAGAGACCGTCGCAGATGCAAGAACAGGTATGTCAATGACCAAGCTGCAGTGCATGTACATCACACGTGCCAATCAAGGAATGATGCTAGAACTCACCAGTAGCTATTCCGCTTCCATTCCTTGCGTCATCAGCTGCTAGGACATAGGCGGCGCCGCCAAAAACCAGGGAGAAGCCGACTCGGTGGAGATATGGAGGAAAGTAAACGTTTGGGCGAACGACGGTGGATGGAATAACAGCTGAGGCTGCGACTATATTCCCAAAGTTTCAGGTAATGACGATATGAAGCGAAACTTTTGATCGAAACGTACACAATGTCCCGAGAGCAAGAATGGGTCCCCTTCAAAATTCAATATCAATCAACGTGCCAGGACAACATAGTCATAGAGTCAGTGGACTGAACTTGGATCGTGCGTATGGTTGAAACCGAGAGAATGTTCCAGACGCTGTTTCGGACGTGGAAGGAGACAGGTCAGGAGATTCTTTTCCTTCCATCCCACCAATTGAAACGGTTGTGTTGAAACATAAAATTTGAACATTAGGATTGGGCAACCCGGGTATTTCTTTGAATCCCGGATGGCCCACGGGGTTCGGAACATGTTTTGTGGAGCAGTGCCAGCACGGAATGCACGAGGATAATGCTTCATAAACTATAGGTTTTATAATTAGGCAAGTAAGACAATTCTCGGTCTTCTTCAACAACGTTAACTCAGTTCAGCTAAACGATGCCGTCGACTATCATCCAGGCGGGGAACACATGGCAAGGCTTTAGCAAAATCCAGCACTTGATCATATTGTACGCCCTCATCGCACCTATTAACTAAGCGAGAACTATAAATTTAAGTTCTTTGTTCAGTGGCGATTCTTACAGCAGCGTTCGGTGGGACTATCAATCTTCTCCCCATCCGACGATCAAGAGCCCACTTGGGGTTACCTATCCTGGGGTAACATACGCAGAGCCTGGAAAGCCGAACTGGGTCGGTACACCTAGTGCAAATTGCGTTCACCTAAATTGGTGTACGACTACGCCAGGGGAAGCGATTTCGTGTCTTCTCTAGAGAGACAGATCATATACCAGTACCTACCAAACGTCGCGAGGAAGCCATCGTCGGCCCCATGGGAACCGCATGACACGCTCTTCAGTGAGTGGTCTTGATTTGCGTTCTTGGTCTCTCTGACAAGATCTGTGTTGATCCTTGACAGTAACGTGGATTGGGATCAACGACCTTGCGTACGATCGTCATCTCATTTTCTGGATTGTAAATTGATCGAGAATTCCTTAGCCTCATCGAAGACACTGATGGCGTGTTCAACACGCTGAAGGGTCTCTTCCGGTACCAAGAGAGACTATACGCCTCAGGGGCTCGAAACTTTCTATTGTTCGACCTCCCTCCAATCCACCAATCACCCTCAGGTATGATCGTACCTTCTGCCGTAGTTCCATATACTCATCTCAAAATATAGTACGCGAGGATACTGATACCGTCATGGAACAATATCAGACATGGAACACGACGCTAGAGCAAGAGCTCCAGAACTGGGCTAGAACTCATCCAGATATCACCGCCTTCCTCTTTTCCTCATGGGACACATTTTCGCGCGTGTTGAATGACCCACACGCATTTGGGTTTCTTTCCAGCGACATCAGTGAAGCCGGAGGTGCGATATGGGTAGACCGCATGCGTCCTACGAGTGCGATGCATCGGGTTATCGCGGACGATCTGGTTTCGTTTTTGGACGCTCATTCACCGCATGACCAACAAGATTACTCGCCTAATCGCCCTTGCTTCTCAGCAAGCAATGCTGTATGAGTGAAGATGAGTTTGTGAAAAGCATAGGACAGCGCGGGCGCTTGATCGGCAGGAACTACTAGCATTTTCGGATCCACCGCGGGGCTACTACTGCCAGGTTATATATATTCATGGGAACGTATCTAGCATGTAGTAAAATTGTTACGCTTACTTACAGCGTTTCGAAAAGATAGGTATGTAGCATTCATGTGAAACATGCACACGACGAGCCTGACTTTACTTGCGATCACTCTAGATACTATCACCTCTCAATTCAAAGCCCGTGAATAGCCGACGAACTCCGTTTGTTTGGCCTGGTGGTTTTTCGTCAATGGGTGTGTACTCATTAGACCGTGAGGTCCTAATCATCGCAACTCAAAGGAGTACAACAACATTAATGCTGCCCGTGTCGTTCTGTCAGGGCTGGTACGTATCTACGACGTACAAACTATTGCTATAAAAGCGAGCAATGAAATGACTGCCCACAAAAAAAAATCTCCCAAGAGGATGTGCCATAATATGACCACGCTGATCTCGCTCAGTTAGGTCCGATGAACTGATATAATATCCGCCTGACAAGTCCAGACAGATGCTGCGGGTCATTCTGCAAAGAACATGAGCCGTTCAGGAGATTTGTTACCACAGATAAAGTCAAGTTACCTGATAAGTATTCTGAACATCACAAACACAAAATCAGGACAGCGTTATAATAGATAGTGTCTCGCACTCACCATTACCATGCTCATTCCGATTGCAGTGAGCTAGCCCACGTCAGTACGTCCACACAACACGAAACCAAGCACTTACAATCATCTCTCCAAAGTGACCGGTGTGGAATACCCAGCCCTTGCCTCTTGCCGTCAACCAGGCACTCTCCAGGCTCCTCGGCAGAACGTACATCGCAAGCTCGCCTCGTCTCCGCTTTTCTTCGACAAAGAGAGATAGCGCACCAAAGAATCCACCGAGCGCATAGGAATACTTTGACGAGAAGAAGTCGATGAATTTCTGTGGGAGCTTGACTAAGGTTTGGGAAGAGAGAAGCCGGTGGAGGTAATGTTTGAAACAGAACCACGCTACAAAGAGATATAAACATCATTCAGGGACAAAGAAGGGTGGAAATACATACTCTGGTATGTAGCAATGAACGTCGCCAAGAATGCAGAACTCCGTATCGTAGCCCAGCCTGCACGTCCAAGCTTATGCAATGGGTCCTTGAAGAATGCATGCCGCTTTAACAATATCATCGGGACAAAGTGAAGAGCGCCATAGATTGGGAAGGCCCATTTGAATACCGTGAGGAAACGCGGTAGAGGCACGTGTGTGCATGACTCTACCCAGGGGTGCACGGCGCCACAGGGAGGGTAAGACGGGCCAAAGTTAGGCGGTGAACTGGTAGCCAGTGCTTTTCTGGCAAGAAGAGCGACCTGATTGGGGGGTATGAGGTCCTGTCATATAAAATAAGAAACGTGTCAAGAAGTGTCAGTACAGAAATGCACCTCGCGGTTGAGGATCTTGTCGAGGTCCTGTACGTCAAACATCCCAGTTTGGTTCATGTCTTGGACCATCTTAATTGCGTTTGTTGGAGCGCCCGACGCAGTTGTAAGCCTAAGGAGTTGTTAAAAAAAAGTCTGCTGCAAATCATTTCCAATGGACTGACCATGTCGTGTATGATCGTGGGAGTGTGTCCGGTCGAGCAAGGAACCCGTACACAATTTGCGTACAGCTGTTCACACATCAGAACTACGACCTCTACCATAATATATGACCTGTACCAAAGACAGAACATGAGCACTTCTCCGTTGGGTATATGGAAACCGTGCTTTGAAGTAAACGAGTTATATGAACCTTGAAGGCCTCTAGATATCGCTTTTAAATGAGGCATTACATCCTCGAGAGAATGAAGGAAATTACCGAACAAAGAGTTGCTGTGCGATAGCCACCCTTCTTGATCGCTTTTCAAACATGACAGCCAGGCCACCGGCCAGAGCACCAGCAAACATAGCGTGCCATCGTCGTGTCTTTTTACGGACCCACATCTGATGTGCTTGAGCACTCAAGGAAAGGCGCGGCTGTCTGGCTGAAAGGGGAACCTCGAAAGGTGTGGGTGCGGACTTCGATATCTTCATCTTCGTCATCAAATGGTGAGGGTGGGCTTGCACGTTCATTAACGGGAATGAGGATGGGGAGAGCGTTAAGTGTCGCTTTGTAAATAGTCACGAAGGAGCCTGTACAGACCATGAGACAAAAGCTTGCAAAAGATGATATAACATGTGATCATTCACCAAGCATGGCTGCAAATCTAAACGAGTCCTTTCCAAAGATCGCGTGTTGAATGAGTGAGAGCCTCATGTACCTGTACGAGTCGACTAGGGATCTGAGTAAAGGTCCAGCTCTGACTCACTTTGGCACCTTTCCTATTCTTATCGTGGCCAGCACGAGATTTACACTTGCCCGGAGGGCAAAAGCAATTGCTGCAGCTCCTACACATCGAATGTTAACCTTACTACTCACCGCGAGGATATGCAATGATAACGTACTTAATCCTCCTCGTCCCGCATGTTCCATGCACTCCCAAAGATCTTCAAGCTCAGCAGCAGGCTCTCCGCGCTCCCTCCAGACAATCTTCCGGGCTTCTCGAAGTCGCTCTTGGTGGTTTGCGAGTGCGACGAGGTTCTCGAAGGATGCCATTGCACGGCGGGGAGCAAATTGGATGTATGATGGCGTACGCGATATGGCAGCAGCCTTATCAGGCACAGGAGTACTAAGTTCTGGGGAGGCCATATGTGGCCTCTGAAATACAGGTAGGAGAAACTTTGGGGAATTATTAATTACCTTTTATAAGTTTTGGCGCTTGAGAGCATCGTGTAATACACGGAGGTAACGCTAATAGATCCGGACGACTCAGCAAGAACACGCTGCTGAATGGCTCATAGCGTTTCGATTTCAAATCTTGGAGACGATCGGTCAGTTAAATACACCTTTGACAACACCCAAAGTCTATCTTGGTCAAACTCAGACTAGTTGGAACAGGTTGGAACTTGGAGCAAACAGCGTGGAATCTGAGATAGGGAAAAGAAACACATGCTGGTGTTTGTCTCTGACCGGTGACATCCAAGGACTCAAGTTGATGATAGGAACAATCAGCCATCAGACATCATTGTACAAAAAGGGATCATTTATTCTGATGCTGTGAACAATGCTACGCAAAAATCTGTAATATAGAGAGCATGCCAGTCAGTGACGAGTTTCATGCGAGAACACGAATATAGATCAGACAATATTGTGATTCCGGATAGACTGTTATCCTCATCGAACGGATTCTCCGTTGAGGGAGTCTGTTTTGTCATCGTGATAAGAAAATTGGAATTGCGCTCACCCTATCGGTTCTTGAAGTATTCAAGGAGCACATTGAGACCCTCGCTCTCTACACCAGTAGTCCTTGACAACAACGCAAGAGCAGCCCACAACCTTGCGGGGATTGCCTTCCTTGTCGATCTTGCAAAGACCTGCCCAAGTGCCCGAGGATCTTGCCATCTCCGACCTTGATCAGGTTGATTTTGTGCTCTGCGCAGAGTGCCTCGATGAGCTTGATGTACTCAGCCTCCGTGCAGGTCTCCACCAGCACACACAAGTGGGCCTGACGCTTGTCCAGCGCCTTGGCGCACTCGCGGAGACCACGAGCGAGACCGTCACGAACAAGGGCGTTCTTCAGGACTTGCTGTACAACCAAGGTTAAGAACTGATAAAAACCGGTTAAAGAGCACAAGTTTGCATACCTGAAGAGCGTCCTCGACGGTCATTTTGCCCTTTGGAGCCTCGGTAGTAACTTCGACCTCACCAGCCGGGGCGTCAACTTGGATTTCATCTCCAGCGTCAGACATCCTTTATTTCAAAATCAGAGAGACAATTGCGCATTATCATTAAACAACGTACTTTTGGGATTAGTTTACAGGATTTGCGATGTCTTCGTCCGCTCTCGTTGATGTGATGAAAAATAAGGTTTCGGCGAACACAAGGTTTTGTGTGAGTTCAGAGTCCGCTCGGGAAGTGCCGTTATCCCATTTGACTTGATCTCCTGCGCTGGTCGCTTGGCCTTCCACTTTACATCTGATCATCGACCACAAAAGCAGTCAGATATGGTTTGTTCACGTTCTCCAATGCATGTCAGTTAGATTATAAATATTTGCTAGAGTCTCGCATTCGTTAACGCGCTTGAGTGCAAAGAACGTACGCGCCAGACTGTTATAACATTTAGGCAGATCCCATCCAACTGACTATTCATAGCGCACAGTGACGAGATCTGGGCTGTAGCATGGACGGCAAATAATACGGCCGTGTCTGCATCCGCAGATGGCACAGTAAAGCAGTGGGATTCTACCTCTGGTCAGGTATCGATGTCGCGTCCACCACACAACCTCGCGATAGTTTCTTTATCGGTCTCACCTGATGGGAAATTCGCGCTGTACAATGGCCTCGATGGTACAACATGGCTCTGGGATCTCCAGTCTGATACCGTGGTCGGGCGTCATGAAAGCTACGACCGTTCCGCAGTGCAAGGCGCTGAGCCTTGTGAGTTGCACGGACTCTAAAGAAGCACGATCTCTCATGTGTTGTATGTGCCTAGCATGGTCTGTGTCACTCAATCCGAATGGTGCGACGTATGCGGGTACCAGCAGCTCTGGAAATGTGAACATCTACTCTGCAAATCCCGACTCTTTCGGGACACGACAAGCAGTCTTGACAAGTGGCAGGAGCAGACACGGTATGGACTGCGTGCATGTGAGTTCCTTGTATTAAATATTGCACTGTTCCGAATTCCAAAGACTCCAGAACGCTAGCAATGACTAACGAATCACTTTTGATTAGAGTCCAGATGGTACTCGAGTGGCATTATCGAACGAAGCTGGCCAAGTCTTTATATTTGACTTGGAATCACAAGCTGTGACCTCAACCTATTCATCACATGCCATGTGCGTACGGTCATTGGCATGGTCATACGATGGGCAGGTTCGTTTGTTTGATTTTATTGAGAGAAGGTAGCCTAAGCGAACGACGTTCAGTTGTTACTGACAGCATCTGATGACAAACGCCTCATTCTTCATGATGTACGCTCAACTCCATCCGGAAAACCAGGCTCCGGAGCAGTAGCAACTCTCACAGGCCACTCTTCTTGGGTTCTCAGCACCAGCATATCGCCCGATGGATGTCTGGCCGCATCAGGGTATATCACGTTCTATTAAACATAACTTTAATAATCTACGTTCTCTAGATCTGCTGACAAAACGATCAAGGTGTGGGACTTGTCGGCACGCGCAGCGGTCTCGACGCTCCAGGAAAGTGGCGAGGTGTGGAGCGTTGCTTGGTCCCCCAAACCACCCGCTCCTGGCTCTGCGGGTACATTCGTTACTGGTGGACAGGATGGACATGTGCGATGGTGGAGATCAGCTGGTGCCGGTGCGTAGTGAGGGTAGGATAGCCTGTCATTTTTCCGGTCCCCTTGTACTGGTGAAGTTCATCGTTTTCCAAACTGCTGTAGACCCCAAACTTATCGAATGATGAAGTGAAGATCTCGCCTTCGTATGAAGAATGATCCATGATTCGGCGTCTGGATCAAAGGCAGTTTACTTTGCTAATTAGGTTCCGGCGTTACTTGATGTAGACTTCCTGTATTCCTGCTCGATGGTCCTCAAAATGCCAAATGCAAGTGCCGTGTAGTGTGCTTTGTACCCGCTTCACCCAGTCATGCGCTGCCAGTGAGTACATACGCCAAACGGAAGGACCACACCATCTCTCACAGGCACATCACAGACAACCAAGCACACGCGCAAAATTCACAACTGCAGTCCTCTCCAGACAGATGTCTCGTTACGATGCTGCAGGATCTCAAAAGAGTAGTAAGGCGCCAAGTGTGAACCAGGCAGTCAATGGTGGGGAACCAGAACTGCTAATTGTACTACGGGTCGGTCACGTTGCGGCCACTGTACAGACGGAAAGGCTGTGACAGCCCTAGCTTTGTTGTCACGTCGTGCAGCCATGCTTGGCAGACCCCTATTTTCATTGTTAGACTTTGAACTTCCATCTCCTTTCCACTTCACCCTTTAGAATGGCACCCAAGTTGCATGATGATGATATAAAGCATCTTGGTAATGCACCTCCCTCGTACGACACAATCTCTATGTCTGCATCGGCGGATTCTGTCAACTTCAAGCGACCATTGATATGCTCCTTTCTACCCATGAAGCAGAAACGAGTTCTATCTTGCATTCGTGATATTGTTCTCGCCCCTAACTTTCCCCCATCGTCTGCTGCCCCAACTATCAACGCCTGCGCCGCTGCCCTCCCAGCTGCGCGGTTTTCCGATCTCCTGCAAACCTCCAATGTCGAGGGTCACACGGCGCTGTACTGGGCAATTGTGAACAACCGACGAGAAGCCTTTTTGGCCTTTGCTGGATTCATTTCTGAACTGTCGTCTGGTTGCTCCTCTGACTTGCGTCTCGCGTGCATTGCAACTAGCGATCATGCATCATTTACCCAGTTGAATTTGGGAAATAGTGATGGTAAGTGCATGGTAATGCCATACGAGACTGCATTGGCTTATCAACTGTGCACTTATCAGCCAACGAAGAAGTTTTGAGACGCTCTTTGGGTTGTCCGCCGGATGAGGTTCGGGTGAATGAACTGGTTGACCAGCAGTTTGTTGCTTCTTTCCGTGTCAGGCTTTTCCAGAAACGCTTGCGCATTACAAAGAAATTGAGCTATGAATTCGTTGCGGGGGGTGCGTTATCCATGTCTCTCGCTTTGTTTCTGACGCTAATATGATGATGTCATTCCCGCAGGACGTATATGGTTTTTGCGCTTTTATATGGACCCTAAGTGGAGATGGCGCGTTGGCTTTGGTCTTTCTCCACCTAGCTTTCCAGCGCGGCCAAAAGGTGTACTTCTGATAGAGGCCCACGCGGGGAAAGGGGATCCTGGTTCTGAGATTCCACCTCAGGGGCTGCATATGGCGTCTAGCGTCATAAAGACGCTTGTGCCAGATGGGTGGGTCTAAATCTACTCTTACTCATTCGAAGGCAAGGTACTGATGCATCTACGATTCCTATGTGACTATTCTCCGCTCTCCCGCTGGCTATGCAGACCTGACTGTCATGAAATCCCTCCGGAAAATGTAGCTGGTAGGCCTTTCATCCACCACTCGTGGGAGTTGGGCGATTGGGTGATGTTTGAGTAAGTCTTTCATATCCTCAGTTCGAGCCATGTTGCAGGATGTATCTTTGATTTTCGATGAACTAACTGACTGTGTTTTTGTCATAGGAATCCCATTTATGTAGACTGCGATAGCACTCTACATGCAAAGCTGGAGATCACATGCAAATGATGGTAGATTGCATGGCAGTGACAATGGGAAGATGGTGACGATTATTTAGGAGAGTCGAAGACATGTAGGGCATATAAAAAAACACAACAACCCCCCTCTGTTACGTCTGTATGGTAATTCACGTCAACGCGATCACTATTGAAAACGCTTCAATCTGATGGGTACCACATCGAAGACAGACTCGCGGAAGACTCGATTTAGCAACGCGCGTTTGTTCTCCATTATGTGCGAACCCGATACCAGCGCCATCAATGTAAGTTAGATATCATGCTGGAATTTGGACGCATCACAGGGGGACTTGGATGGACTTACTCTTGTTTGCTAGCGGATGCTACGAAGAAAGTTTGTCCGGCGCTTCTGCGCGCGTTTATCTAAACCTGCAGCGGCCATCACCGGACGGTCGGTTGTTAGTCAAATTGCCCACATGCAGACGATGTCGTACAGCCGGACTCTGTGCCAAGGATGACCACATCATAAAGCTCCGATATCTCGAAAGTCAGTGCAGAGCGGCTCTTATTGAATTGTTGGCTTCGTGAAGGCAATGCACTGCTGTGTATGCAGGAAAGGGCTGGCTTGATGAAATTCTGAATATAGATCCATAGGTCATCAAGTCTCTTCGTGAGCGCCAAAGGTTCTGGAAAGTTAATTATAAGCGCAAACTTGCTGTATCCTGTGGAGCGTCTAAAAAGTCTCTCGGTGACCACGACTGCCAGAGGTCATCGATCGTGAGTTACTCACTATGTATATGATGCTCGCTGCTGTCTAACATGAGTAGAAGACTTTCAAGTCACTGAGGGCGACTCCAACTTTCCTTGGTGGTCGACAACCGCATAGGCGCTTCCACTATTCCAATGGGCGGCGACAACCTCAGAGATCTCGTTGGAGAAGTATACGATGAGTATATTACCAACGAGGTGCCTATCCATCTACTTCATATCAGTGGAGGTGGTCAGGAGACGAATTTCAAACTAGTGGACAGGAACTTCGTCAAGGAGCACTTCAAATCAGTGCCCGATGAGATTTACGGAGAATTCCGTAGCGAATGGCTCGTGGATAGGGAGGGCAGTATCAAGGCGCGGGTGAAGGAGAAACTCAAATATGCCATCTTCTCCCATAGATGGCTGCCCAAAGAACCATCGTATCAAGATATATCGAAGGAGCCGATGAAAGTCCGGGCCGACCTCGAGCCTGGGTGGGAGAAGCTTCAAGAATTTTGCCGTAAAGCAAAGGATGATCATGGTTGCGAATTTGCCTGGTCAGATATATGCTGCATAGACAAAACAAGCAGTGCAGAGTTGGACGAATCCATCCGCTCGATGTTTCGCTGGTACAGGAATTCCCATATATGCATCGTCCACCTGTCGGAGACGGCAGACCTTGCGGCTCTTGGGAGGCAGCAGGAGAATGGAGCGCAGACCGATATTTGGTTTACAAGAGGATGGACGCTTCAAGAGCTCCTTGCTCCATCGCAAATCAAGTTCTACGGAACGGAGTGGGAGCCCCTCATACCCCTTAACGAATCCAAGACCGACAGAGTCAGCAAACGCATCATGCTAAATATAGAAAAAATCACGCACATTCCTCTGAAAGATCTTCAATTGTTCATCCCTGGCACCAATCGAGTGCCGGAAAAGATGTTGTGGGCATCGAAGAGGAGAACGACACGCATCGAAGATATTGCATATTGCCTCATCGGAATATTCGATGTCAGCGTCATGATCGCGTACGGCGAGGGGAACAGGGCCTTCTTCCGTCTCATGGAGGAGATAATGAAGAGATACGACAAATGGGACGTGTTTCTCTGGAGCGGCCGTTGTTCCCACTACAACACGGCCCTCCCATACGCTCCACGCTGTTATCCTGTGGGATATACTGAAATGCCTGTGAAGCGCCGACACACAGCAGACAATGAAGGAGAGATGAATACAGCAATCTACAAGATTGGAGATAGCCTCTTTGCCTTGACCAATCACGGCCTCCGAGTCAAGGTGCTCTTACTGGGTGTCGAGTTGGAGGACATAACAGACGAATCGCACAACTCGAGATGTCTTTCGTTCAAGCACGCGGAGTTCCGGGTGCAGGTGAGGCACATTGGCGCAAAGCGCGAACCTCGCACCACCGTCTGGGCAGTAGGTGTCCTGGACTACTGGGTTGATGTCAGTGGGAATGGTTTCATCGACGGGATCAGGAAAGAGCCATTTACCGCGTTTCTATTGTCCAAGGATGGACACGCGTCTCCACTAGATGCAAGGTGGAAGAAGGAGATGACAGAGAACGTCATTAAAATTCAACCAGGCCGCGGCCACGTAGGACACCCTTTGATCCAGTTATACATACGTTGATATAACTTCTCTTCTTCTACTCACTTAAACTCTCGTGCATGTTCTTGATAAATTTCTGATCAACCGTCATTTATTACTGTACTTACTGAGCGCGATCGAAGGTGTAGCGTCGGAGTTGCAAAGACCTTTCGTGAAGACTTAGTTGCATGTCGATCTACCAACACTTTAGTTCCTCGTCGGCCCTCTATTCTTCTCCAGTACTTATTATAAAGGACTCGAGTTTAGGCTCAGAGTCGCCTTTCTGTGGTATAGCACCCTTCGAAATTGGCCTGGTACTAAGGCTAGTACGTGTCAGTCATGATCCCTGGCATGGCAGACTCGACCGGATCCTAACTTTCCATTCCAACTGAATTTTGGTGGCCAGAGTATCTGGCGTACAGACTGCGTCATTCTACGGCTTTTTCGAACTCGACCCGAATGCAACCAAACTCTGCCGCCTATTACCGCGACTCACCGTTGCTTGTTAGCGGTGCATCTATGGACTGCAGTACAGTACTGGACTACTTGCCCTTTATGTCACAATGCAGAGTACGGCTATCAACACGTCAGGATGGCGAGACCCGGGCCTGTATAACTGACTCATACAAAGGACCTTTCAGCACTGCCAGCAAGCGCTCAGATTATAAATGAAACACGGAAAATCAGGTCTCACCGTAACCTCCTGGGCCGTATCCTCCGTTCCCTCCTCTTGTTGACGCCACCCACCATTATCACCACATCCAAGAGCTATCTAGACCTTGCGACGCCTCAGGTGATTACTTATTTCACTACAGATGCACAAGAGGCTAAAGATCTGATCGCAGCATGGATTCAAACAAGTTTAAAGAGCTGGTCTCGAGATTGTTCGACGAGTATATCATCAATGAGATGCCCGCACACCTCCTTCGACTGCATCCCGACAAAGGTCCAATCGAAACCATAGAACTCATTGACCGATTCTCCTTGCGTTCATACTACGAAACCAAAGTCGACGAGATCAGAGAGGATGATATCGTCCCAAATGCTGATGAAGAATGGGAAGACGCCATCCTAAGGTTAATAAAGGAGAAGATCCAATATGCTATCCTGTCTCATCGATGGGTCGATGGAGACTCAGAGACATCGTTCCAATATATGAAGTCAAAGATCGAAGTCAAGTCCTTGGATTCCCGCGTGGGTGGACTTGGGAAGTTATATGCGTTCTGCCAAAAGGCACGCGACGACTTCGGTTGTTCGTTTGCGTGGTGCGATTTGTGCTGCATAGACAAGACAAGCAGTTCAGAGCTTGACGAAGCCATCCGTTCCATGTTCCGATGGTATCGCAACTCACATATATGCATCACCTACCTCCCAGAGACAGACAGCATAGACGATCTCGCGAAGGAGGAGTGGTTCAAAAGGGGTTGGACACTCTTGGAGCTCCTTGCACCATTCCGGTTGAAGTTTTATGGAAAGTTATGGGCGCCACTCAGGCCCCTTCACGAGTCGAAGAACGACAAATGTGACAACATCTTGCAAGAAATCTCGCGCATTACGCGCATACCTGAGATGGATCTCAGATCTTTCGAGCCTGAGACCAACCGGGTGCGAGAGAAGATGCTATGGGCATCCAACCGACGAACGACGAAGGTCGAAGATATCGCTTATTCCTTGATTGGGATATTTGATGTTAGCCTGATGGTTGCGTATGGAGAGGGGAAACGAGCCTTTTATCGTCTGATGGAGGCCATATTGCAGAGATGTGATCACTGGGAGATCTTCTGCTGGAAAGGAGTCTCTTCCTTGTACAACGCCGCCCTTCCAGCTGACCCTAGCTGCTATCATGTGGTGGAGAACACGGATGATGTTCATGCCGAAGAACAAATGAACAACGAGCGCTACATAATCGGGGACAAGCTATTTGCCTTGACTAATCACGGACTCAAGATAAAAGTGTTTTTGATTCGAGTCGAAAAGGTGCACGAAACAGTTGTAGAAGGAACGCATGGCTCGAGGAAGAGACTCGGTTTCAGCCATGGAGTGTTGGGTGATGTGGAATTAACTTCCGTGCATTCCAAGTACGAGGCTCATGCCGAGTGGGCATTTGGCGTCGTTGACTTTTGGCAACAATATGGAGGCGAGTTAGGCTTTCTTGATCCCCACAGTAGGTCACGCCCGTACACGGCATTCCTTCTATCATACCACCCGAATGCATCTCCTGATGCTAGATGGAGGAAGGAGATGACAGAGGACATAGTGCACATTTGGCCTCAGAGATACATCGAAGATTCACTTACCCTCTTGTACCTATAGTCGAATGTCGTTGACCATTTATGCATTATATATAGACGGCCTTGGAAATTTGGAATTGCTACATCATACCGCATCAACCACGACATGCCCAACAGTCCCTTATGAGTGTACGTATACACAAGATATCAATTGTTGTCAAGATAGCTCTTAAGTAGTACATTTGAATGTGGGCTTTAGTACTACGTACAGTGATACTACAACTTGATCGATGCGGGAGGGTGCGGCGGTACACGGAGTGAGTGCTCTGGACAGCGTTACTGAACTTGTTGGCAGGCCACGGGCACCATAAAATAGATCAATTTTCATTAAAGAACCATAACGTTCAGAGCAATGGTTGTCGAGAAACAGTTGTTTGAATCTGGGTGATCGAAATGTTGCGTTGCGGCGGCTGTAACTGTTTTGCAAATAGCAATAATGCTCGCCGTCGTTGGAAGACGTCCCGTTGCCCGACTGGTCCTCTTATTGGATTCTAAGGGGCAAGATTATGAGGCGGTGATGTATGAGTTTGACATACGAGTTCGACAGCTAACACTGCCAGTTCAATTGTCATGTACTGAAAATGGTGATTACTAGCTAAGCGCTCAGCGTCGAAGAAATACTAGCAGTTGTATGCGTTAGAGGGTAGTAGAGGGGTGTGGTGGTAAATTGCGGCGGTGCCGGTGATGCGGCGGCGGCACCCATTTATGGAAGTAAATTTCAACCTAGACGTCCAACTGCGACTGCTCGGGCGATCGGCAGTGCTGCACTGGATTTGAATCTTTTGATCTTTTAATGAGTCTCGGTCCTTGGGTGCCCTGCCAGTTCTGTCATTGGCATCATAGCCACAGATATCAAGCAGCCATGTTCTCGAGTCTCACGGGCGCGGGAAGGGCCCTTGTGTTGGAGTTTCTTTACTACGCGCTGACAGCTTGGTCTAGCAGTTGCCAAAGGTTGAGCAGCCCCCTTCTAGTACGTGGTCTTGACAATCTATAGATCACCAGAGTTGCCGATCAATCATGCTGATATCGTTCCTATGATCCAGTGATACCAAACGCCGACAACGGTATTTTACCCTATTTTGCATCCGATCTTTTGTTGTATGATCAATAGTGAGCTATACATATAAGATAATCGCACGGACTCGCTAAGTTCACAACTCGGAATCCTTGTCACTCTGCAGCTGGTCATGCAGAACCAGGCAACTAAGAAAACCTCACGACGACAAATGACTTCATTTGTAATTGGCTCACAAAGAACTCCAGGTCCGCTTGTGTCTACCATACAAGTGAAGGGGCACCTCCGCCTCCTCAGAGCGTTCCACAATCTGAGGGTCATAGTAGAAGAATGCAAGGACCGCAGGATTCCTGCCTTCGCAGTACAGATGGATAGAGATAGCCGGTGGATGTGGTTTATCACCCTGGCTATTGACAGGTTCGTTGCCCTTTCATTTAACTTACACACGATGACGGCTAGGCAAGATTCGAACGATGGGTCAAGTCTCTGAAGTTCGTACCTCTTGAAAAATTCATCAGCAAACAGTTTCCACCCATTGACGTGTGGATGATTTGGCATGCCTATCTATTGAATCCGTGGTGAGATTTATACTCTCCAACGCTGCAGAGCCAATGATTCACAATCTCACCTTCGGCAGTTGGTACGAAGAAGACTGTGAACGTCTCCTCGTTCTTCAGCAGCTTCGCCTGCTCAACATGTTTGTTGTAGCCTCTGTCAGTTCTCACTTGTAGTTATTTTCCTGGACATACATTAACTATGGGCAGATCGATGTTGGGAAACTTGCACAGAACCAGCCGACTGAATCGCGGATCGCCGCGTGGCACAAGCAAACTGGATCATTCTTCGATCCATTTGATGCCATTGAGGAGTTGACTCATAAACAAATGGAGTGTCCTCGATGTCGAACCCGTGTCTTCGTTCGTGAGTCAAAGGTTCATCCACCTCTTCGGAGGCTAACGTATTTTGCAGCGTTTGTTAATGACAATGGAACTGGGTACTCAGAACAGCAGTTTAGTGCTCTGTGCCCCCTTCCAGGATGTAGGCTGAAGATCACAAAAGGGAATCTAGCCGTGGCAAAGTTCGTGCGAGATCTGACAGAATCAGAGGATGGGAGCGAAAACTACATGGCGTTGAGTGGAACTCAGTCCAACGCTATTGTCAACCGCTGATAAGATTTCAGCGGAAGTTTGTTTTTTGGCAATGGAAAGCGAGATCCTCGACGGGCGAAGGCAATCAAAGATCAACTGATGCAGTCATCACAGTTTTGCCGAAGGAATCCTCAGTCTTCTAACCAGCGCATCGCTCGACTGGACTGGGAGAGAGAGATTAAGGAAGGTATTGGTTACTCCTGGCCACTGTTGAAAGATGCTATCGCAATAGCTCTCAAAGACCAACCAGAGGCAACGTATGTGATATTATGATGCGTTTAAGCGTTAGCAACATTTTCTCACCGTAGTTAAGGAGGACCAAAATTGTGAGTGCGTACGAAGATGACAGTCCATTCTCTATCAACCTCATTGCCGCAGTAAGTTGCAGTATTCCTACTATTTTCCATAGCTATAACATTTCCCGGCTAGGTGTTGCGACAAGGGATATTCATCAAAAGGATAGATGAACTAGGTTGGCTTAGACCTGGCGCATTCAAGGACGGCGATAAGTTGCAAGTCCTAGAACATGCTCTGCTTCGTTACCACTGGTAAGAGTGTATTTGTTGTAAGATCGTAGTGGTGGACGACCTGATCATTACTGTAGCTTCCTCGATCTAGCAGCAGCCTCACCGAATTTGATCCCTGTCCCTACTCTCGACATTGACCTGATTTGGCACACTCATCAGCTTATGGGGGGCAGGTATGGTGTTGATTGTGAAATATATATTGGCCGTCGTGTTGATCAGTGAGGAGAGTCACCTGACTCGTAGCTGTGATTATCTAATGTATATTGCAGTCCACTTACTACAGAAGAGGCCGTTCTTTCAACAGCTCTTGATAACACATGTCATGCGTGGCAGGTAATTTGGGTCGTTCTTATGATTGAGAATCAACTTTACTGATGAAGATTCAGTCACGTTTTCATATCCCATACATGCAGTGTGGCTGCACTGCTCCAAACGAAACTGTATTTCAACGGCTTATCCGCATTATCCGGCAGTACACAGGAACTCGAACACATCTTCAAGTGTCCCTCCATCCTGACCATCTACCCGCCACGCATCCAAGTATTCACAATGCTGTTCTCGACCTGGAACGTGGGGCCTTTGGATCTTTCAGCAAACCCGCTCATCCGCAACGAGACGAGAGAGACCTTGTCAGAGTCTCTCGTCCACTGGGGGTTCGGAAGAAGCGTTCGAGAAAGACTGATCCGGAACCTCCACAGCACATGGAGGAAGGCTTTGTTGCTGAGAAGATGACTGAGCAACATGTACCCCTCAGTCCCGCACCCCCATATGCCAGCCGCCATGGGTCGGCCGTACATTTTATGCATGACGTTTGACACCTATGTATTGTTCAGACCTGATTGATTGCTTGGTTGATGTATGTTACATGCAACCATCTCTGGACGCTTTTGTTGTATATCTAGAAATTCCTTCTTACTGATGGTGGGATTTCCACTTACTGCGTGCTTTTGTTGATGTCCCCGCTCACCGTGGCAGGACTGCAGATTCAACAATATCAATGATTGACGTACTTTCATAGGGCCTTCAAATACAATCGGCCCGTCGGCATCTTTCCATCATGGCAACACGAACAATGAATGATTGTCGTACTCTCCTGTACTCTAAGTCGGCGGTCTTTGTCCTTTGATCGAATTGGATCCATCATCGCCAATATGGACCCACAACGTAATAGCTATGTATCGCTCTCCCATGGGCCATGACCGCACAAGTAGGCACAAGTCCATGACATAATTCGATGTGATCTCAGATTAGAAGTTCTCTCTCTACCCTCAGAAAAATACAGTGAAAAAGCCCACCAGAATGCCTGTCGATACAGTTGGTGGCAGCGCTGCCTCCACCTCCTTCCGATTCGATCTCAGCCATTTGCGAGCAATACAACAGGCCATACTATTTCAACTCCAGGCTACGTGTCCTGATGCAGGACAATACGATGGATCACGACCTTTGCTCTGATCTGGTCGAAGTCATCGAGGAACATATCGAGAGCATTGAAGAAGTATATGAACTACCTGCGAATTCAGAACATGTGCTATGGTGCTAGCGCACTGACGATTCGGAACAAAGTTCAGCGAAGAAAACACTTGACACTCTTCATTGAGTGAGGATTACATCTAAGCATGCTTAGAAGATTTTGCTATTTGTTGTGTATCCCTTGACTTGGGGTCGAGGACGGATTTTCGAAGTGACAGCCGTGGAGAGTACGGTAATACCCTTCTTCAATAATACACATGCTGGACTCTTATAATCTTGAATGTCCAGTCGATCATGTAGAACCACAGTTTTTGTGGCAGCACTTGCCAGAGTATTCGACACATTACCGACGAATACCTGTGCAATTGGAGGTACAATTCCTGTGCGCAGTGGCACGTGGTGCTACTAGTGTATGGTCGATGATTTGACGTAGATGGTGTTTTATATAACCACTTCAGAGCAAGTCATCGGGACTGAGCGGGAAAGCTTTCCATTCGATGATCATCAATGCAAGCGTATTATGCAAGTATACAACATTCTCCGAGGTGGGTTAACGTGCAATAGAGACTGAGTAGGAGGTGCTCGTTACCTTATGTGCGTCGTAGCTCGCTCGAAGGCAAATAATGATGTCCACTTCATTCCTGCTCTTCTCTGGCACATTGCGAGAATCATGTGTGTTTCTTGGCTGCCCTTGGCATAGCATTCTCTATTCAGGAAGTCAGCAAGCTAGGGATTAAATTTTTATCTACCCTCTTGTGTGTTCTCACCATCTGCTTCTTTGGCGGGGTGGTATTTTTCTGGAAGATGTGGAGGGATGTGAATTCGCTGGTGAGCTAGTACTAATAATCCGAAAGGCTACGCAATTATGATCAGTGATTAGAATGTTGGTCTCCTGAAGTCTAGTGTATTTACTTGTGCCCATTCCTTGACACGCACGGCGCGCTATAACGTGTACATCATTTTCAGACCTCGGATGTTGAATTCGAAAACCTTTGGTAGAAGTTGTCATAGACTGCGAATCATTATCCACTTCGACGTTTGCACACCCAGATAAGTACTATGATTGATCTGATCTACGATGAGCCTTTAAAGCTTCAGCCCCCTTTTAGATGAAGGCAATGCGCCGACCATTACATCACATAATTTTAGCGTAAGTTTTGGAGGTGAGGCGTTGAAGCGTTGAAGTTGCTGCAAGCTTGTTGTTTTGCAATGTTTTGCAATAACATTTAGATTCTAACATGTACAAACAGTCTACTGTCATACGGCAAAAGCACTGAGTAGTTGGTCTTGGTACTTAAACTTGCCGGCAGGCTCTTCATGGCTGTCGCAACTCCCATAATTAATCCCCCAGAACTTGACCCTTGGCAGGATACCCGTCTTCTCTCTTCCGACGTCTTGCCGAACGGGTCCAACCTTTACGCAAATGATCTGCACACGGATGACATGCACATATCATTGAATGGAGGGCATCCCTCTACCAACGGACATATGAAGGCCGAACAGCAACAGACGAACTCATATGGTGACGGCAATATCGCCTCAAACACAGTATACATGGACCCAAAGTATGCAGCGCATGAATCTGAAAGCGGTGAGGACGAATCTGAAAGTGGAGAGGAGGACGACGATGATGAAGAGGAAGAGGACAGTGAAGAGGATGAAGGCGAAGATGATTATGAAGACGAAGAGGAGGATGAACCAACCCTTAAGTATGAGCGAATGGGCGGGGCGATTAATGACCTTCTCAAGAAGGACTCGGCTTCTGCTCTTGCGGTCTCGAATAAACTTCTGGTAAATCTTTCACTCTAACGCGAGTAGGAGACTAGTGATATTGAATCATTTAGGCGCTTGGAACACACAATGGTATTGTTCACATTGTTGATTTGACGGGCAAACGCATCAAGTCATATAAACCTCATCAAGCTTCAGTGAGTGATATAGAGTTTGACAACACAGCGGACTTCGTGGCGACTGCCTCTATCGATGGTAGGGGTGGGTTCTGGCTCGGCCACTCGATTCTAATAACCTCTACAATTAGGACAGGTTGTTATTCAGTCTCTGTCGACCCAGGAGTCATACATGTTCGACATGAAGCGACCAATCCGGACTGTAGCACTAGAACCTCATTTTGCGAAGAAAAGTACTCGATCATTCGTGTGCGGAGGCATGACCGGGACACTGGTACTGAGAGAAAAGGGCTGGCTTGGGCACAAAGAAACAGTCCTCCATTCTGGTGAAGGTCCAGTGTGGCATGTACGATGGCGGGAGCGCCTGATCGCGTGGGCCAACGACTCGGTGGGTTCACATGGTTCGTATCTTAGCCATATTAACATTGCACATGAGCAGGGCGTCAAGATCTACGACACTCAGTCCCAGATGCGGATCGCATTTATCGAGCGCCCAGCCGATAGCCCTCGTGCGGACCTTTTCAAGTGCACTTTACATTGGCAAGATGACTCGACTCTCCTGATAGGATGGGCAGACCACGTAACGATTGCGCACGTTCGAGAACGGCCTCAATCTCTGATCGCTTCAGGCAGCTCTAAACAGCCTCCTCTGATCGTTGAGATCACCGCCCCATTCCCGGTTGACTGCATGATCTCGGGGATCGTATCAAACTCACTCTCGGTGCCGAGAGCTCAGGGCGAATCATCTGTGCAGGACACACCATTGTCATCATTTTTGATATTGGCCTACCAAGCACCAGATACGTTCGGTGACGAAATGACGGAAGATCGTGCAAGACAAGCTCGTAAAACAGCTGACCGCCCTGAACTGCGGATCATCTCTCACACAGGTGAAGAGTTATCAGGCGATGCACTGGGTGTTACGAATTATCAAGCATGGAGCTGCAATGACTATGTATTGGCGGAGGTCGACGGGTCTAACTCGGGAGGGAAACCAGGAAGATGTTATGTTGTTCTAAGCCCTAAAGATATTGTTATCGTGCGGCCAAGGGACAGGAAGGATCATATCTTATGGCTCGTAGATCATCAGCGGTATGACGAGGCTCTCGAAGAAGTAGAAAAGCTCGATGAGGACGAACGTTCTGCGGACGGTGATCAGTCTGGCATCAATCCTATCGCCATAGGAGAACGATATATCAGACATTTGGTGGCAGAGGGTAAAGCACATTTGATATCATTTCTGCAGATATTAGCTTACAATATTGTCAGGCAACTTTGTTAAGGCTGCAAGCCTTTGCCCGATAGTCTGTGGCACAGACGTCGGACGATGGGAAGACTGGGTCTTTGTTTTTGCTCAAAATCAGCAACTGCAGGTGCGCTGACTCTGTAACGGTATATGCACGCAGCTTAGCGATTTTTTGGCAGGCAATTATTCCTCATATCCCTACGGAAGCACCTCAACTTGGCCACTTGGTCTATGAGATGATTCTTGGGCACTTCCTTGCACACGACAAGCAGGTATATCATGTGAATGTCCTGGACATAACTAGCACTGAATTTTTTGCGTAGTCTCTAATGCGCACTATCAAGGAGTGGCCAAAGTCAATTTACGATATATCCGTTGTCATTTTTGCGGTGCAAGCAGAACTTGAGCGATCGCCATCGTCATCATCCTCAAGAAGCTCCCCCGCACCGGACGCTATCATTCTCATGGAATGTTTAGCTGAGCTGTCAGTATAATTTACGAAATGGTTTTAATTACCGCTGATCCTGGTTCTAGTTATACCGCCAATCGACAATACGGGAAAGCGCTCCCAGTTTTCCTCCGCCTCAGACGACAGAATGTATTTGAACTTATCAGGGAGCATAATCTATTCACCGATGTGAAGGATCAAGTGCTCCTGTTGGTCGAGTTTGACCAAGAGCTCCTTGAGAAGCGGAAGCAAGAAGGCACAGAAGCTGAAGCAAGTTCCAGCGAAGCAATCGCTTTGCTGGTTGATCATGTCCATTCTATACCTGTACGCTCACGTTCTCCCGTTTTGTTTAACTTGTCTTAACAGTTGGACAGATCGTTCGCGTGGTCCAGCAGCTCCGCGATCGCCCCTTCTATCTCTTCCTTTATCTAGATGCTTTGTTTAAAAAGGACTCCCAGCTTGCGTCCGAGTTCGCTGATCTCCAGGTAAGCCCTACCAGCGAATACGTGTTTAAATGCCTGCCGTACCGATGCGCATCTACAGGTTACGCTGCTCGCCGAATTTGCAACACACCGCCTGATCGACTATCTTCGGGCGAGCACTTCGTATAATCTTGAGGCGGTCCGTTATCTATTGAAGCTAGTCACGTTGTTATCTAACATCCTTCAGGCGTACAACGAGTGCAAGAACAAGGATCTTGTAATCGAGATGGTGTTTTTACTTGGTCGCATGGGCAGTAACAAGAAGGCATTAACACTCATAATTGAGCGCCTAGGTGATGTGCACATGGTACGTGCTTGGGCAGATGCATGCCAACCAAGAGTGACATCTACCACATACAGGCCATCGAATTCGCCAAAGAGCAAAGTGATGATGACCTCTGGGAGGACCTTCTCAAATATTCTGAAACACGTCCAGGTAAACAATCGATGACCACTGAATTCTGCATGGCACTCACTTCATGTAGCTTTCATCCGTGGTCTACTAGAAAATGTCGGAGCTGAAATTGACCCCATCCGTTTGATTCGTCGGATCAAGAACGGGTTGGAAATCCCTGGCCTCAAGGAAGCATTGATCAAGATTCTTCATGACTTCCATCTTCAAATATCCCTTCTGGAGGGATGTCAGACAATTCTCAATGGTGACAGCTCCGACCTTGCCAAAACGCGCTCGAGGGGCCAGAATAGCGGGTTCTTCATGAAATGTGCGTAGACTTATTGCCATCCTCTTGCGTCGTTGATAGTCTCGTCATCTAGCCAAAACGATTTGTCCGCTATGTACGCAATCCCTACAGCGATCACCACAAGACCTTCTTTTACTGTTCTTGTGTCACCACGTAGTTCATGCCAGCTGTGTAGATGGTATGGTAGACATTTACAACCACGGGGAGCCCAACGAAGGCATAAGTGCGCTTGCCAGTGGAGTAAGCGCGAAGATTGCTTTGTGAGTTCGCATGATATCCGCATTTTACTCATTTCTCATTTATTCGATAGCGCTTCTGTAGTGCGGGCTAGAATTCATCATGGTTGTCCTGTTTGCCATCGGAGGAGCGAAGGGAATCTGATGTGATAGCATGTGTCTTCTCTCTTTTGCATCATTTACTGTACACCTTGCATTTTCCTGGACAGTTTATTTACCGCGGATTTCTATCGAGCACGTTCAACTGCTAGTGGAGGTGGCATACCTCCTGTAGTTTGTAGAATTTAATGCGTTTCTGAGATTCCCATTGTCAACGTGCATTCGTTCAGAGTTTTCCAGCCAAGACACAAAGCAACGCGGTTTGGTGTCGCAGTCGGGTATGTCGCAGTGGTCAGATTTGTGTGTGTCCATGGCTGAAACTTCAAACAGTTTTCAAGTATCTATTTGGCATTGTACACTCGTTGAATAAATCACGGCTTCCGCTCCTGGTCTAGCGTTTGAATCTCCAAATCCTGCATGACCTCCGAGCCTTCCTCATCTTCCTCCTGCTGTGACCCATCCTCAGGGAGCAACAAGTTCAGCACCAAGGCAACAAAGCCAGATATCAAAACTGCGATCCAGGGATTTAGTGCGACGGGGATGCTTAGAGCTTGTCCACTCACAGGGTGTGCTCAGCACGATATTAATGCTCACAAACAATCCCTGGAGGCCACTGTCTGGGTTGCTCACTCCATTAAACAGGTAGGTGAAAATATCAGGCACGAGAAGGTCCCCAATGCCGAACGACAACGCTGCGGCGAGGATGAATCTGTCGCGCCGCGTGTACTTGACGAAGGAAAGAACACGGAGACCTGAGACAGCGACGCTCGCGAAGAGGAAGGTTGTCACACCACCCAAGACGGGATTGGGTACTATAAACGATCAGTACACCTGGAAGAGGGACTGCGAAACACGAGGCATACTTGCGAGGAAGATCCCGGAAATCTTGCCGAGCACGCCGAAGAGAATGAGGAAAGTACAGCACCATCTGCCAGCCGCGCGGTTTGCACAGCGAGTGACAGAAATCACACCGTTATTCTATGTCAACAAGAGGATGAGACCATGTACAATGTGACACCGAATTTTTGCCCCGAACCTGAGCAAATATCGACAGAGGGGTGACAGTAAATAAGGCGGAGATGAATCCACCTATTCCATCGCTCTAGAACTTGGTCAGAATATCCTTAGAACTTCTGTGCAACGACGAACCAGAAGGCCGCCTTGTATTCTTGAATCGAAGTCATCTCCCTCGAGACGGATACGAGACACTTCCGCAGACGCAGTTATGTCGCCAATGGCTTCCATCGTCACCGAAACTTGACGTCGGTGTTGCGTTCAGCCAGTCCAAAAATGAGAGCTAATCATCTACCGTATACTGCCAGCATAGGCAAAATGGCTGGTGGGTACACATTGATCTTGAATCGATATACCCTGCCCAACATTTAGGCTTTGTTTCAACCTGCCATAAGGACGTTACCATAAAAATGTAATTGCAGGTGCAGTCGTGATGGTGCTTCCGTCGATGTACCCCGCTGCACCAGCGACGATACATCCCACAGCAAGCCCAACAATAATACTCGCATTCTTGAGGAAGGGAGAGCCGAATAGCTCCGTGAGGATTATGCTCACAAAAGATAGGAACCCGAGACCTATAAACTGGGGAGAGCCCCACCTGTCATAGAAGTGTTATTACCATCCTGTTTTCAAGATGCATAAACATACGGTAAAGCATGGGGAGAACCAACTGTTGGGCATAGCTGATATATCCCACTAGTCGGTCGTGCTTGACACCCATTCGAGCCACCACCCCAGTTAAGGATGCCAGAAGTCCCGACGAGGGATGCACCAATCATGAGGATAACGGTGCCTGCGGTAGTAAGTGAACCTCCACTAAGGCAGTCATAATTCCTACTCATACCAGTGACCATGGGAGGGAAGATCCGTTTCAACATTCGCGGAGGGATGAATGACATCCCGATTTCCAGAAGTGAACAGACGAGGGAAGTGCCTTCATATCATCAATGACTTGTTGCTTGCTGTGCACCAAAGTCCAACTTACCAAGGACCATCCCATAAGCATCTGGGCATGGACCTCGCGTAATAGTGCCATCTGCACTAGTTGTCGAAGGACATGTGCCATTGCCATACATCGCATTGAAAATCTGTGTTTATCAATATCAGCGACGAGTCCCATATATAGGACCAGACATACAGCATTTGTTGTACTGAGCGTAGAAAAGCTTGTCCCGACTACGGACAACAGCCCAGTACCAAGGTAATACCTATTCCATAGCTTTATGCGAGACATTTGAACTAGACTTAGAATGCCTGATACCCGAATCAGCTCTCCATAGTATAACTTGGTCGCAATCAGACACACCGCTTCCAATCAGCGAAGCTGATATCATGTAGGATGACGTTTCAGGGTCCAGCATCAAGGAAGCGGCAAAGATGATGGGCGGCGCAATGAGACCCGCAAGCATCGCAAGTGCATGCTGCAACCCGCTTGCCATAGCCAAAACGAGTGGAAGCTCGTCGTCGATGCCAAAAAATGGCGGTTGTCCGCGTTTATCTGTGGGAAGAGAGGGCAGACAGAGCCATCGATAGTCGTAGTCACCGAGCCAGCCGTGCTTCGTAGTCACTTTTCGTCGTGCGACGCTGAATATAGAGCGCGGATTGGGATCAGCTGCAGGCGATGGCTGTTCTTTGGTCACTGAAGACACAGAAGGTCGCGACATGATAGCTTTCTGCCGGGGAACTGAAGATAGAGATTCATATTCTCAAGCATTTGCAGGATATTTAATCCTGGCGTTGGGATTTACCACGTTCGAACCTTCAAATAGTTGGTGAGATACATGTTCACCCATTACCTGCTGACTCATTGGGGCACACAGGCGTATAAGGGACACAACTGTATCATAAATGTACTTAGTTAAACCGGATATACCGAACGAGATAAGAAAATTGCTTATCGCGCCTGGTTCCACGTAGTTGGCAGTGCGCATCATTAAAATGATCAGTACATGTGGATGATTTCCCGCAGGCTCACAAAATGCGGAACGGAATAGAGCCGGGTTCGAGATCGAGGAAATCCAAATGATCTATACCAGGTCGTAAACCGTAAGATCAGTCCCGGATATCAATTTCCGTCTTCTTAACCACCATGGATGATAGGCTGGTATTGCAGTGTGCACATATAGACGATGAAGGGATACCGATTCTCGACGACGAAGACGCGCGGTTCGTCCGAACCCATGATATGATGGGAAGTATCCGTCGCTGGTTATTCGCTCGACAGTCACAGTGGAGAGAAAGCGAAGCACAAAAGTGCCACGTCGGTACAACAGTAGTAGCGGGAAGTACGTGGTTATTCAGACACATCGGGGATTCGAATATTTAAGACTGGTTTGAATGTCGTGCGAAATGTCAAGATAATACTTAATATTTAGGTTGTCGTCTAAGCGGACGTAAAATTTCAAATGTTAAAGAGATCTTGCACGACAAGAGAAATATAAAGTATCAGCGAACATTTTGTTACTGTCTGAACATCAATGATAATAAGAAATATAAATATATCTTTAATGCTGGCATAAACTTCGAAATGAAACTTCACATTTAAGACTCGAAAAAACTTCAACTATCGCACGTGACTGAATGTCTGCTCATGTATGAAGTTTAGACCGTCGCTTAGATGGGCGTTAAAATTCAAAATACCCCCTGACAATAAAACGTGAAAATAAATCATCAAGTTTTATCTCCAGATAAAACCGATCACCCGACGATCGCCCACTCACGGCTGAATCATCGCCCACTTACAACGTCATTGCCCACTTAAGTTTGAGATGCAAAATATTATGGGACTAGACAATGTGAAGTGAGATATGAAATATTGTACACAAACATAGTAGAGTGAAACTGAAGCCTGTTTGACAGTAGTCAGACACCGGTGATTTCTCGAGGTGAATGAATCTACTTACAAAATCATTTCAACTTGTATACAGGCTAGTGCTAATTGTCTGTAAAAGCTGAGCAGGAGATTAGAGACGCACAAGTAACAACCAATTTATTCTTACCACTTGCTTTGGTGGCAAGAAAACTGCAAGATGCCGCGTTGACGTTTTTCATCATTTTGTTGGTGCCCGCATTGAATTTGAGTGAGCCTTTCCACTGTGAGCCAGTCATTGGACTGTTAGCATCATTAGTGAATTTATGTCACTCTCGTGAAATGCCCTGTCGAATGTTGTCTAGGCGCGACTGAAACAAAAATTCACAGCGACTGGACCAGAACCCCACATTTAGTCCTGAGGCAGCCCATGCCTGGGGCCTGGGCCACCAGGAGATGATTTCAACATTCCCGTCATCTAGATTGTTATTCAAACATAAGTGCCTCTGTCGATGTAAACAAGAGAAACTTACTGGTATGCAAATAATACGTCCCGCACATGAAATCTACCTCCTCTTCTGACAGCTCATCATCGAAATAAGTCTGGCCATTAATGTCCAGCATGAGGCCAAACGGTACTGCTTCCCGTGAAATGCCATCGAGAACGGAGGGGAGAACATTGAACCCAAGACTATGTAAAGCCAGCCGCCATATGAGGCCACCATGAAGAAGTGCTGCTCTTGCGTGAGGCTGGTTCATGAACTCATGACAGTGCTGCTTGTACACGATGTAGTCAGCAAAAACAGGCCTAAAACGGGTGAGCCTGTGATCCTTGGGGGGGAAGACATGTCTGAGCGAGTATGTATGGAGTTCCATAAGTGGGCATCGAGCATGAGGCGGAACTGAGATTGGCTGCAATGTCTTTATAGCGATTCCTTTTTCAAGGAGGTTACGCATGATCTTGGTGATATCCGAGCCCCAGTCACGCCGGAGGCACATTGCAGCCGTAATAGCGTCGGGAACCGCCAGTTTCCAGGGCACCAGATTTGATGACAGTGACTTGATGATGTAGAGCCGCTGCTTGGGTTGTTGCACATAGGAAACTCGAATGTGTGTGTTCGAGACTGACAGGGACGAGTCAGGTCCTAGATCCCAGAGATCGGGCGGGATGTTTGACAACTGAGATTGAGGGAGGGTGACGAGGTAACCTATAAAACATGTGATAACATGCTTCTGTGCGTCTGGAATTGACGTGATATTCGTGGGGTTGTCGCTGACGAGTCTGCATAAGTGAGTCCACTGTGTCTTGTGCAAGTCCAATCATCGAATGTAGTTGATCTGCCTTGGGGTGTAGTGGTGGATGCTGCAAGGCGATATCCGAGATGAAAATGCAAAATTGAGACAAATTGCTCAACACTATGAGTGTATTGCATAGAAGGTGCAACCTCATAATGACCGAAGTAGGCTTCGATGTCTTTCAAGAAACTGGACAAGGGTGGTGGAGGGGCAGGGGGAGCAGGGGCAGGTTCAGAAGGAGCAGACAGCAGGCGTGAAATCATCTTCCTCCCAATCGCCATCAGGAACTGCTGGTAAGATCCAATGCATCACACAAGTCCCACTCATTACAGAACGAATCATATACCCTGGTAGATTTGCTATACGACATCCAAGTCATTGGTATCTCAGCCTTTGTGAGACAGATGCATTGACGAAAGCTGCCAAACTCGTCATTAGGTTGCCATTCAAACACCACGACTGTGTTGGATTTGCCAGGAATGCTGTGGTTCATGGCTACCCGCTCACGGCTCTGATGTGACTGCCGTTGAGCTGGTGTCTCTGTCTCCTCTTTCCTCTTGTTCTCCTGACGGCGCCACGCAAAGAATGTCTTCCAGTCTTCTCCTCGCCTCTGTCCAGAGTGGGGTTGGGAGACTGGGAACAGAGAGTCCACATGTGCTTCAGGAACATCAGACACGGGCTGTGCCCCACTGTTCTGACCCCATCCAAGGGCACTATCGTCCCAGTTAAGGACACTCTGAGTGTTGTCCTCTGGTCAACCCCACATACTATAGTCCGGCTCACCCCAACCCCAAGTGTCAGGCGTCTGCTTCCTTTGGGCTTCCTTGGTCGCACGGGCGATAGCTGCCGGAGATGCGATATAATGACGCAAAGTAGAATCAACGGCGGCAGAAGTATTCTGAGAAACGCGGACCCAAATCGGAAGCGAGAATTTCTCAAACATGGGCAATTGAACTTGCCAAGGACAGTGAATGGAAGAGATCAAGGCTCCCGTACGTGGCACGTTTGTCGTCAGATCTCCAATGAATGAGCGCGACAACTCAAGAACCCATTCAGCGGGTATGGGATGTCGGGGGTCACTCGTTAAGATAGCCGTCCACTGATTGGCACCTTGGTATCAATGACTCATGATGTACCATGAGCAGGTGGCGGCAATTACTGGAAATCCGTCAGGCAATCACAAACAATAAATAAACTGGTTGACTTACATAGAAATGCATCACACGACCTTATTGCAACCTTCTTAGCAACGCTAGCGTCTGCATGCGACCGTTGGTACCCATAGGTAGTTCGGAGCGCGTGGAAGTTTAGTCCCCCACGGAATGAATAATCCAGCACCCAAATGTTCCTGGCACCAGAGCAGTTTCTGCTCTAAGTTGACCCATTTTGCCCAAATATCACGGTGGAGAATGTGCTTTCCCGATGGATCTACCTCTGTAAGGAGGGAAAACCTGGAGTGGTTGAGGCATCCAAAGATCGGCCCATCAAAGCTAGGATTCAAAGGTACAAGGGGAAACCACGGACGAGTTCCGTATGCCCAGCGAGTAGTGAGTAGCGTATTACTATCGTTGGGAGAACAGTTGTAGTCTTTGTGAGGATCCCAAGGAGGTTTGTGAGGTATGACGTCAGGAAGGGAGTGTGCAGTGAGAGAGGTATAAACCTGCCCATCACGGATGATGACATGGAGATTGTTACTCATGGAAGTGAGGAGACGCAAAGAGTATCACAGTCAAGACTACCGCAACAGTACAAACTGTTACGTTAGGTTTAGATGAGAGACATTGAGAATATCACAGTCAAGACGAGAGACGTTCGCAGTCAAGACTATCACAACAGTACAAACTGTTATGTTAGGTCTAGATCAGAGACATTGAGAATATCGCAGTCAAGACTACCGCAACAGTACAAACTGTCACGTTAGATAAGGAAGAAGGTAACAAAATGAGAGAAGTTTGGTGCATCTAATATAGACGTAGTGGAGTTTCAACAAACAATTACCATATCAGTGGCAACAATACCAGGGGGTGTGGTCTGTGGTCTGTGTGGATTGAGACAAGTGGAGGAAAACAGAACAATGCCAGGGCTGTGGCGTGAGATGAGTGGAGAAAATTAAAATTAAAAACAGGATTTCGACTATGTGGCTTGAGACGTGGAGTAAAGAACTACTGAATGAAGATGACATTTTCCGATGATTAAGAAAATGATTTTGGACACAGGTATGTATTAGAATCTTATGCAAAGTCTGAAGAGAGGGAGAGCTGGCGGCGACCTGAGCTTGGTGTGGATCATTGGCAATGAAAGCAGAGAACGCCGGGTGGCACGACTGTACATACAGTCATGCCCTGGAAAAGGTCGTTGAAGGTCATTGTCAACGAGTTTCCACCCAAGTTATTTCTGCGATAGGCGGTCCCATAAAAGACCAGAAGGATGTTAAACCCATGATCAATATGGGACGAAGGGTCCTATGGAAGACCAGGGAAAAGATGTTAAACCTATGATCAATAAGAGGAGAATAATGTCATGACGACTCACTTCATAGATCTGCAGCTTCTGCCCAAGTTGTTTCTGCGATAGGCGGTCCAATGAAAGAGCAGGGTAAGGATGTTAAACCCATGATCAATATCGCAAAGGGCTGCCACGGATGTCAAACCAGGAAGCGATGGATGTTGACTTGGAGTTGGGACGTTGGCGGTGGTGATGAAAGTAGAGAACGCCGGGCACGACCATACATACAGTCATGCCCTGGAGAAGGTCGTGAAAGGTCGCTGTCGACTAGAAGGTGAGGAAGGTCGTTGTCGACAAGGAGAATGGCAGGCTCAACAGTACAAACCGTCGAACCTCCTAGAAGAAGGTAGTAAAGAACTTAGTAATAGTAATAAAGATGAGGGACTTAGAACTTTGGCGACGAAAGCGCCCAACAATCACAAACAACCATATTCGGAAATTGTTACATAACATTGACTGCTCAAGCCTTTCAACCCCAATGTTTATCACAACTATGAGCACAACAGTATGTACTGTCGTGCTCATCAAGTTCATCATTTCCATCTTCGGAGCACAACGGTATGTACTGTCATGTCTCATGTGTTTCAATAAATCCCATTATCACCCACCTCGCCAACTCCATCCTTTTTTGCTGATCAAGCCATCAACTCCTCCAGGTCATCCCCTCTACCATACATACAGTAGAGTGGGCGATGGATAATCCGCCTTCACTTACTGCGATCCTTTAGATCATGTTGGTCCATTCCTCCATACATCCTCTGAGTCAGGTAAGCTCCAATTGTTGACAGATCCAACCATTAATCAACCAATAAGTCCAGCCATCAACACCCATCATCTCCTCCACCGTACATACAGTGGAGTGGGCAATGGCTAATTCGCTTTCGCTTATTGCGACCCCTTGGATCACGTTGGACCATCCCATCCATCTTCTATGTCAGGTAACCAAGTCGTTTGTTAAAAATCCAACCCCATTGACCAACCGTTAACCCCTCCACCATACATACAGTGGAGGGGGAATTGACTTATCTTCTGTTCCCTGCAGTTCGCTTACACCGTCTATTCAACACGCTACTATGCTACCCCAACTGTCATCCATCGGAACGTCTCATCTGACACATTCAACCTTTCTACCTGACCTCCAGTAAGACCATCAAACCATCCGCCGTTGTATAGGGCCTTGGGTAATCCAGTGACCGGGTTCCGTACAGTTGTCAAATTTCCTGATGCGTGTATTCTTTTCATTGGTTTGGAACCCTGGGGCGCGAAAATTTCATCATCCAACACTCTCTGGTTATCAATGATATTCAGTTCTCACTCTATCCCACGACACCATGCCATGTTCTTGACCCAGAGTATGCATTCGACGTCGTTTTCTATGTCACTTTCTTCTGAACTCATACCCCCATCTCCCAGCGTCTTGATTAGTTTTTGAAGCCACTGCCAAGCTGGTAGGTCATTGTCCTCACCATCTTTCTTCAGCTCAATAACTTGCTCCAGAACTTTTGCTCTGCGGAGATATTTCTATAGACGCATTAGTATCCAAAGAGCCTTGAGATCATGCTGCGGACATACATTTTGCCGACGAGTTGTTTGGTGAACTGATTTCAGATTTTCACCTCTTTTTGCAATTAACCTCTCCTCCACTTCTGCTGCAGTCTCCAAGCTGCCCTTTGCTGTAACCTTTGGTTGTGCTGCTCTCCAGACCATCCACAGCCGCTTGTAGCGATCTTCAAGTATCGCCTTATAATAGCCATCCAACCTCCGGAATGGCCACTCCTCTTCTACACTCCTCTTCTTCAATTCTTCAAGGAGAATATCGAGAATTTTCGCATTCCAGGGGGTGTTAAATCCGTGTTTGAGATCAAAGGCCAGATTCTGGGTGTTGGGGCCTGGGCCATCTTCGTACTTGTACAAGTACACATCTTCACGATCCGCTGGTTGGTGCACAATAAAATCTGCATCTTGAGATATACTGAAGGTATCTTTGAGGAGATGCCGGATTTCACCCTACTTCATGCTTAGCATCAGCATATACATCAAAAATTTAACTCTCACAAGAAGGAAGTCTCTTTCATGGCTCAATTCTGCAGCCCTTTCTATCCTATTTCATCATCCTGCTTCTTTTTCCTTCGAGGACTACACTTCGTGGATGTCAGGATATCCTTATCGACAAGGATGTGTCTGAGTGCCGCCTCTATGCCTTTGGAGATCGCATTTTCCATTGCAGACATAGGGTAGATGTTGTCAGGCTGAAATTGCTGTGGCTCTTGCTCAATCGTCGCTGATCGTTCTCGATGTGTTTCCATAGGGTCGTCAGTGTCCTGCTATGATGTGAGTTTAAAACGAGTTCCAACTGCTTAGTACTTACCTCTACTACAGATACCAGGCGCATCTTGCGTGTTGTTCCACGTGCCTTCCTGATCTTTTTGATTGTCTTGAGGCACGGAGTCTTGAACTGTGGTTTCTGGGGCATTTGGGGTGGCTGTTGAGCGTTCCTTCAGGTGGGATTTGTGCCGATTTCTGTGGCCGCATGCTGTTGCCTACTGTGTCTTGTGAAGCGCTGCTCCATGTTAGCAAGCTTGTTCTCTTTTTCTACCTTCATTTTTTCTATTTCTAGTTGTAGCCTTTGCTCCATTTCGGCAAAAATGGCTCTCTCGCATTCTTCTAACTGCTTGACATCATTAGTGATTCCCGTGTTCAGTCGTTCTTCCCCACCTCTTGATTTTTTCTTGTATTTAAATCTGCGTTGTGTCGTGCCAGTTCTTCAGTCAACTACTTGCCATCATTAGTAATTCCTTGGTCAGTTGTTCTTTCTCACCTCTTGGTCTTTTCTTGCACTTATTTTTGCTTCATGCCGTTGTGGGTGAGGAAAATAGACTCTGGGTGATTCAGAAGTCTAACAAGGGTGCGAGACTTAGACTCATCCCGAGGGGATTGCTACTGGATAGCGAGTCCTCAAATAAGTGTGAGGAAACAAAGACTAGACTCTGTCTAGCGACCCAAAGGGTTCTGGTCCTTACAAGGACTGGGAACACAAAGATGTGGAGGGTTCCCGACGAGTGGAACTCAGTGCACGATGAGCGGAACTAATGTGCGACAAGCGGAACTAACTGAACTAATGTGGAACAAACAGAACAAACAGGGAACAAACAGAACTAATGGGGAACAAACGGAGGGAAAAGAAACTACGAGCCTGCAGGAGGATGGTTGGGCAAAGTCGGACCAGGCTTGTGTCTGGTACTTGCTCCAAGTCGTCAGATCCGATGTTGGGAATTTCGAGCAGAACTCACGGGGGCGGGAATGATGCAATGTGATCAGGAATAGATTTGGGAAGATATTTTAGACAGTGAGTGGAGTACTGGGAAGTACTCTGTAAGTGGAAGTGGAGTCGAGTCTATCAGAAGGTAAAAAAACTAAGATCCCATCTATTGCTACCTATATAGGAAGGGGTTCCAAAATGCGCTATGCTACAACCGGGTGAGGCTGTGAGATAAGGAATCGGTCCCGAGTAGTAGAAGGATCCGTATAAGTACTGTAACACATATGAAATGAGATAGGAACATGTTAGTAACATGGGGAACATAGCTAGTACTCACCAGCAAGGATGGAAGGATAAGGACAGGACGGAGGAGGATGTTCCGAAGGCTAAAAGGATATGATGCATGTGGTACGCGATTGTTCCGCTGGGTTCCGCTTGGTTCTGCTTGGTTCTGCTTGGTTCCGTGTAGCGGATGGCTCGGGGAAGATGCAGATGGGTAGCGGGATGGTAGCGGAATGCACTGGGAAAATGGTGGGAAGGCATGGGAATTATACGGGATATGGGCCTACAGTGGGGACGTTCCCCACACCGTGCTAGTTCTTCAGCAATGTTCTTCCTCAGCAGTGCTTGCTGCTGCTCTTGCCATGTGTGAATTTCCTATTAACTTGTAAGCATGCATCTGACTGAATGCATCTGTTGCACTTACTTGCTTTTCCCGCTCTCGCTCTCTCAGAGCTGCTTCCCATTGCTCATTGAAATCGTGCATGTGGCACTCACGCTCTTCTTCTGCAATACATTGTTGCTCCTCAATGTGGTCTTGAGCTTCTCGGTGTATCTGCCGGTATGATCAGCAGTGTATTTTCAATGAGTTTCTCGTGCGTACCGCTTCAGTTTCCTGTATAATATTGTTAATATGTTCTTGTTGTTCATACACAGTCTGGCGAAGTATCTGCAAATAGTCAAATTCACGAAAGTGATGCTTCCCAGATATCTGGATGGGCATTATGAGTCATGGAAGCTGACTTGTACTATCTACACACCACTTCATCTCTGGCCCTCTTGTTGAGTCGCGGCACACTGGTGGGAGGCTGACTGAGAGCATCCACGAAGTCACCAGCACCCTTATCGTCATCTTCATCGTCACCAAATAAATCTGTGTCATGAGATGTTTGTACGTCTTCTGGCTGAAACTCAGGATGTTGCATGTCGATGTCAATGTTATTGACACTCATAATGGGGCAATAATCCATCATCAGTTTGCAAACATCATTCCTGGGTCTTTTTAAGTTATGTGCATGCATTTTTGTCTTGATTCTTTTAGACATCTTGTTGTATGAATGAACAACAGAAGTTCCAACAGGTCCAGGTTCATCTTCATTGCTTTCAATTATCTTTTGCTCTATTCACTCTTACAATTACCTTGTACAATTACCCTTGGCGACCAATGTATTAACAGGAATATATTACTTCATACAATTACCCTTGACAACTAGCGCTGCAGGATTATCATTGCAGTATTATCATGCTTCGGTTTGGCTCTCCACTATTTTTTTTGTCAACTACATCCCCTGAACAATTATGGTTATTGTCTTTGACTCAGCACGTGAAGTTATTAAAAGACGGATCGCTGCTATAGCCTGCTTCCATCGCCCGCTTTCATCGCCCACATTCATCGCCCACTTCTTAGATTATTGCCTTGATTGAATTACAATCAGATGGTAAACACTCGCACATATATCCTTCCAACATCTGCTGTAAGTTATCACTTACTACCTCACACCCTTTATTTACCTTCAAATCAGATCCTGGAGCTTCACCTGTGGTGCAGGCTATATTCAGCATTGTGGACCAGACCCCGTCAGGTCACTATAGTTGACTGTGTTGCTCTGGCCGCTCACACACTGCTCAGCGTTTTCCTGTTCCTGAAAGTCTTCTCGAGGAGGCTACCATGCAGCCTTATGTTCACAACTGTTTCGTGAATGTGTGCGAAGGGAGACACATCTATCGATTCTGCATCTTCTTCAAGCGACATCTTCATCTCAGAGCCAATGTGCTTCTTAGCAGGGGTTATCATAAGTTCCAAGGCAATGCAGTTGTTATGAGGGTTGGAGCCAACCATCCCTCAGTTGTGAACATGCGAGCCAGCGATAATGCGCTTGCTGACTTTATAATTTACCAGTGAGTAAACTCGATGATCTATTGAGCCTACCATAACTATCTTTTCAGCTTTGCGCAAAGCATAAGTAGTCGTCCAAGAGCTAGGCTCCCACATGATCTTACTCTTGTGAAACCCTTGAGCACTTGTACCAATTGTTGGTCAGCTGCAAGGTGTGGAGTAGTATAATTTCCTAGACTACAAAAGCATTATTACATACTGAATTTCTCAGCTGGACTGCAGATATATGCCAAACAAGATCCGTTCCATATAGAATGCCATATTGTTGTAGTACAGTGCCATGATGATCTTGACCAAATGTTCGAAAGCGCCGGCTTGAACTGATACTGATGGGTTCTAGGTAGCTTCGCAGACGACTTGCATGATGTAGTTTCGCTCTCCCTGATGCGCATAAAACTCATGGTTACTAGTTGGTATTCCATCCTGTCTGATACCGTGAATGAATATGCTTGATTTTGGAATGCCAGCTTAACATAGAATGCATACAGCACGTAATAATGATGGAGACATCTAATGCAGTGGGGGTATCACTTCCTGACCTTGCTCTTGCTCTTGCCTACAGCCATTTCTCCCACCTTTCGTCTTGCACGACCAGACGTGTATTTCAGGCATGTCATGATCAAATCGTTGACTGGCCACAAGTTGTTATAATTGTCAAGGTCTGGGAAGTTGTCGAGTGCCTGAGATGATAAGTTCATTGACAATATTGAGACTCTGCAAAACTGTTCACCTTGCCATGCACGACATCCAATAGCACGGGACTTTGGGCAGAAGCGCATTTTGTCGTGTCAAGGTGGTCCTCGATGAGACTATGCATAGACCTCTTAGGAATTCGTGAGTTAATTTGCAATACAAAGGGTACAATGACAATTTGCAAACCTTGAATTTTGCATATGCCTTTGGATTCCAATCTAAAGCTTCGCGAAGTGTGTACCCCCCACGCCCCGGACGCCCAGGTTCACCGGCAGGTTTAGGAATATTTGAGTCTTCTGATAAACTCATGCTCGAAGTTGAGGAGTCGCTATTTGAGAAAGAATCCAAAGAGCCTGAGGAATCTGAGGGTGAAGGCATTCGAGAATGGGAGTGCGTGGAAGTGACTTTCTTGGTGTATGGAGAGGAAGAGCAATCAGAATGCTTGCACATCTGCTTCGCAAGCTTGGATTCAGGGGTGGGTGTAGATGACGAAGCCCTTGCAGTGGGAATGATACTAGCTTTAGGAACTAGGATTTCATCGGCAATAAGTGTAGTTGGGCAACGATTGGCATTGCCAAACAGCTCCAGCTGGTCCATGAGCATTGGGGGAAGAGGTGGTGGAGCACCAGGCTCCAAGTCATAGAAAGGTGGAACAATTGTAGTACTGCACATGATAGAGAAAGAACCGAGTAGCTACCTGGAACTTAAGGACGGTTCATGAGAGGTAAAGCATTCAACAGACTACCATATTGAGCAAAAACAATAAGGGGCTTCGAAAATGGTAACCAAGAATAGCACTTACAAAGAATAAGAATAAGAAGAATAGCAGAATAGCACTACACAAATGGTGTCGACAATGACTATAAAGTTACCATGGAATCAAACAAATACAGTAACAATACAAAAGTATTTGAAAACAAATGAGAAGTACAGATAAATACATTGTGAGCAGGTGACTACAGCGGATCATATCATAATGTCCTTCCTTGCATTGTTCAACAAGTCAGCGCAGCCACTGTGTTACAAGCTGCTCACTCATTTAACTGCCTATAATGGCTCTATCCATGCACTTGTGATTTCTAATGATGGACACCTGCTTGCATGCGGTGGTAAGAAAGCAGAAACTCAATCATAGACAGGGCTAACAAACAAACAGGTACCGAGGGAATCAAACTCTGGGATATCAAATCTCGGAAAGAACTCACATCTTCGGCTAATCATCATGAATCAAGGGGAACAGTCAGTTGCGCAATCTGGGCCACAACTATGAAAACCACGGCAGAAACCCTCTGTTATGGAACAGGCCTGGGTTATATTGTATGTTTGTGACACAGTCTCACAGATGTAAGGGCCTAGGTTTGCTGTTCAACCGTCTGTTGACACCAACAGGAAAAATTCCAGGAAATATGCACCAGGAGACTGGGAACAGGTTTTGAGATCACATGCTTGTCATGGCATTCAACTTCCTCTGAAGGCAACCTGCGAATTGTAGTTGGAACTAGAGACAAAATGGTTCAGGTTCTGACGCTCAACACAAGCTCACAGCTCCAGTCCGTCTTTGCAGTGCGACTTGAAAATACGGTGCCCAAGTCAGTAGCGTTTGCAGATAACCGGAGCATCTATGTGTTCGGGCTCTATGATGGCAACTTGTCAGTCCTTCCACTGCATACTTTCATTGCCTATTGCCTGATGCTGAGAGCTGAACAGCATGAAACTGAAGGATGAAGATGACAACATAGTGCAAGAAATTAGCTGCAAATCAGTGATGTGAGGAACTACCAGCTCTTGACCTGGGCGCGTTACTGACATTATATAGTGGTCATGCTGTGGTGTACTCAAAGTGGGGAATTTTCATTGTAGATAATGCAACAGACGGCTTTACATTATATCGCCTTGAAGGTGATGGTGAGCTTGTTCGAACATTTGCAACTGGTTTGCCAAGTGTGTCTGTCCCGAAGCAAGTGGCATTTGGGGAAGAAGGCAAGGTAGTTGTGGGAGGAAGTGACCATGGGCTAGTATACATATTTGATCGGAAGACGGGGCAGATACTTGAAACCCTCCACCACGCGGACACTGGCCTTGTGCAAACAATATCCATAAGTATTAAGACTAGTTGGAAAGAATGTCACTAAACTGGTTTAGACACGTGATCTCAATGGCCACTGCACAATTGCCAGCACTTCGCCCGTGCCAGGGCATGGGAAAACTACAATCAAGATATGGGCATATGACTACGCAGTGCCAAAGGTATCCAAGGCGCCCTCAGGGGATTACTGGTCCCTGTCGCACATACTGGTGATGTTGACACAACTACTGGCACTGCTATCTATGAGTGTCTTCCTGCTGATAAATTATAGAGACAGCTTTTTGGTAAGTGGGCCAGTTGGTCAGCAGGGATCTAACTAGCGCACCTTTAGGATAGCACACTGAACCACGTACATGGGTACATGACTCCGGCAACAATGATTAATGTGACCAATGACTTTTCACAGTGTGTCCAAGCTGCCATTATATTTGACAAGTATGTAGATATCGAGAAGGACAATAAGGAAGGGCCGACTGAAGGATACGTCAAAAATGACATTATGATGCTCCGGGAATTAGTGGCAAAGCTCATGGAGCTAGCTCAAGAAGTGGATGGAGAGATAGACAAAGATGAACATAGGGGCAAGCACAATACTGATTACCTGCGAGCAGCAAAAGGAGGTGAAGAGACGAAGGACCTATCTCTCGTCCAGTACATGTAGCACACTAGTTGAACATAGACATAGGTTTTGCATTATGCCCTCCACCGCATTGGGTAGATGGACATACAATAAGTCAATTCCCCCTCCACTGTATGTATGGTGGAGGGGTTAACGGTTGGTCAATGGGGTTGGATTTTTAACAAACGACTTGGTTACCTGACATAGAAGATGGATGGGATGGTCCAACGTGATCCAAGGGGTCGCAATAAGCGAAAGCGAATTAGCCATTGCCCACTCCACTGTATGTACGGTGGAGGAGATGATGGGTGTTGATGGCTGGACTTATTGGTTGATTAATGGTTGGATCTGTCAACAATTGGAGCTTACCTGACTCAGAGGATGTATGGAGGAATGGACCAACATGATCTAAAGGATCGCAGTAAGTGAAGGCGGATTATCCATCGCCCACTCTACTGTATGTATGGTAGAGGGGATGACCTGGAGGAGTTGATGGCTTGATCAGCAAAAAAGGATGGAGTTGGCGAGGTGGGTGATAATGGGATTTATTGAAACACATGAGACATGACAGTACATACCGTTGTGCTCCGAAGATGGAAATGATGAACTTGATGAGCACGACAGTACATACTGTTGTGCTCATAGTTGTGATAAACATTGGGGTTGAAAGGCTTGAGCAGTCAATGTTATGTAACAATTTCCGAATATGGTTGTTTGTGATTGTTGGGCGCTTTCGTCGCCAAAGTTCTAAGTCCCTCATCTTTATTACTATTACTAAGTTCTTTACTACCTTCTTCTAGGAGGTTCGACGGTTTGTACTGTTGAGCCTGCCATTCTCCTTGTCGACAACGACCTTCCTCACCTTCTAGTCGACAGCGACCTTTCACGACCTTCTCCAGGGCATGACTGTATGTATGGTCGTGCCCGGCGTTCTCTACTTTCATCACCACCGCCAACGTCCCAACTCCAAGTCAACATCCATCGCTTCCTGGTTTGACATCCGTGGCAGCCCTTTGCGATATTGATCATGGGTTTAACATCCTTACCCTGCTCTTTCATTGGACCGCCTATCGCAGAAACAACTTGGGCAGAAGCTGCAGATCTATGAAGTGAGTCGTCATGACATTATTCTCCTCTTATTGATCATAGGTTTAACATCTTTTCCCTGGTCTTCCATAGGACCCTTCATCCCATATTGATCATGGGTTTAACATCCTTCTGGTCTTTTATGGGACTGCCTATCGCAGAAATAACTTGGGTGGAAACTCATTAACAATGACCTTCAACGACCTTTTCCAGGGCATGACTGTATGTACAGTCGTGCTGCCCGGCGTTCTCTGCTTTCATTGCCAACGATCAGTCCACACCAAGCTCAGGTTGCTGCCAGCTCTCCCTGACAACAGAGTTATATTTCCTTGTTTGGTAGTTCTTGTAATGAACATCATATTTCTGTACAAGGCTTACTGCTGTCTTGTTATTTCATTACTGGAAATTGCGAGTTGTTTCTTCTATCATTGTTGTTCATCTGACTTAAAAGCTTGCCTATGCAGTCATTTCTGGCTCTCCAATTCTACAACTCTCGCTCCCATCCAATTCATAGAAATGACAGTACATACTGTCATTGCTATTGGTGACCATCCTGAATCAACTTCCATGGCTGAAACGAAGCTGTCTTATTTTCGCCCCGCTCCTCATGCCTGTGTCTCGCTCACAGTTCAAATGGTGCTTCTGTGAGGAATGCATCAAAACCGGTGATCATGCTGAGGATGGCACCCCTAAGGGGGTACTCATCGCAGAACGTCTTATGGTGTCACGAATTCCAAATACGAACCATTTTTCATTCCTCAGCTTCCCTCCGGCTACTTCTAGTTACCGAACCGATCACATGACCTCACTTACTGTCACACCTTCACCTCTTCATATATCACCCATGGTTTCTCCAATTGGCTCCCCTACTCCATGGGCTAGAACAATCTCGCTTCCCAAAGAAGAATCGGTTGGAGCTTGGGTTTCTGTTTAGTTGCCATATTACTCACCTGCTTATATATCATGATGTCATGCTCAGTCATCCGCAGTATTGTACGACTCTGTTCTCATTGGCTGATTTCTTTTAGACTCAGATAACTCCTATTCAATGTTATGTATATAAGTAGGTTAGTTAGTGTAAGTACTCCTTAGACTTAACCTCTTTGTTCTCTACAGTTGTAGTAGACCTAGACGTTCACACTCAATCCTATCTTGTTCATCATCAACTGTGACCGAGTCCTAGTGGTTGTGATCTGATCTTTACCATTCGGTGAATGTTAGTCATAACATATGGCTGCACATCTACAACGCACCAAATGTACCCAAGCAGAACATGCTGCCACTGGCTCTCCCCATATGGACGTCATCACGGATTTGTTAGTCTCACAGCTCCACGCACTCACCCTTATCAACAATGAACCGCCTGTTTCTCACCCCAATCCCACTCCACCATTATCTATTATGGCTCTGGCAGATGATCTTGAGCAACCCACTTTGCTAGATCCTTTTGTTACCCGTGAACCCAGAGTCACCATTGCTGGCGACGTCTCCCAAAAGATCACACATCAGCCAACTGTGAAGGCCTTGACAGTCCTTGATAACATAGAGTTCCACATTCAGCGGTGCTTTTGGTTGTTACTTGCAGGTAATTCCAATGATGTTGGTTGCAAGCTACTATTGCTGCGCACAGCTGTGGAGAACGTCAAACGAAATGCAGACCTTGTGATCACATGGAAGAGGGCAATTATGTTGGAGATAGATGGCTTAGAAGCCCAGTTCAACAGTCAAAAGCCTCCCGAAATGGACTTACATGCAGCAGTCAAATTTGATACCAGTAAGAGTTGACTATCTTCATCATGATCGTGTTCTGAATAGTCAATAGATGTTCACCATGAATCTCCACTGGATCAGTGTGATGAAATCGCACAGGTCGCCTTATTCATCACTGTGGTGTGTAAAGTCATCATGGGGGTCAGTAAGCGAGCCTGCAATTTCCTCTTGGGACTTATTTCAATCATGTTATTCCTTGCTTTCCAGAGATCAGATGGTAGCCTCAGCTCTTCCCATCAAAATGTGCTCAGGCAAATTCCAATGAATTTCAACACCACGCTCTCAAGATTCCATCTCACCAAGAAAACTGTTGTATATGTGGTCTGCTCCAGCTGTCACTGCACTTACAGCCCCCATCATGCAGACGGCTCAACTGTTCCTATATATCCTGAACGTTGCACACACCACCCCACGCCAGAGGCCGAATGTGGCAAGTCATTGCTCAGCCATGGCCCTGATGGAGTAGTGTGACCGAAGAAGACATTTGTTTACCACAATTTTAAAGACTACCTCGCCGGTCTCCTCTCCTGTACAGATATCGAGGGGGCGATGGATCAAGCCTGCGACAATTTGCAAGACTCAATCAATTCCCCCCATCCACCTTTGATGAAACACGCATTCGAGGCTCAGTTTCTCCATCAATTTTGTGGCCCAGACCCAGGTTCACTTTTTATTGATAGAGGAGATGAAGGGCGCTATGCTTCGCCCTTCACATGGACTTCTTCAACCCGGAGGGCATGAATTTGCATGGTGCTAACAAATCCTCTGGCATCATCTCTATGGCATGCTTGAATCTACCATTGGATATCAGGTATAAGCCTGAAAACATGTATCTTGCAGGAATCATCCCGGGTCCAAAACTAGCCGTCCCTCGAGCATCTCAATCACTACATCCAGCCACTTATCGATGACATGGTAGACTCATGGGAGCGCAGCATCAATTTTTCCAAGACTGCTTGTTTTCCTACTGGCCGGCTCGCTCACAGTGCTATTGTTTTGGCTGTTTGTGATCTTCCTGCCACTCGACATCTTGCTTCTTTAGCTGGAACCAATAACCATTTTTTTTGTAGCGCGTGCAATTGCTACCATAAGACCATGTACGGTAGAGTGGACTTCGAAAGCTGGAAACCTCATGATAAAGATGAACTCCGGAAGTTCGCTGAGCGGTGGAGGGATGCTGTGACGACCTCTGAACGAGAGAAACTATTCAAAGCTCACAGTGTGTGCTATTCAGAGATGTGGCATTTGCCATACTGGGATCCCTCGTGCCAGCTTGTTGTCGACCCGATGCATTGTATATTGGAAGGTTTAGTCCAGCATCACTCTCGTAACCTTCTCAGTTTGACTACAGCAACCACTTCATCGACTTTATCCCCTCTGGCCTTTTCATGCGACTTAGGCGATATGCCTCCAGGGATGACTTTGAAGGAAATGACTCAGGTTGCTGCTATATGCACCCTTCTTGTTTCCCAGTTGTCTTCCAATGACAAAAATCTGGATAACCTAAAAAATTCGCTGTTTCGCAAGAATACGGGACCTCTCAAGTTTGTTTGCGAGGCCTTGCAATGCACTCCCCAGAAATCTAGTAGATTGTTCAAAATCGACTACATCAAAGCTCTCATGGAATGGGTAAGTTCTTAATATGTCTACTTTGTTGCGAGTTTTTTTATGTTTGTTCTCAGCACTGTGGGAAACCTTTTGCTGCTCCTGAGAAGGAGCTTCAGCTTGGTTCTCTAGATGCCCTTCATTGTGTCCGAGATGTCATCCAGCAGATAATTGTTCCATCTTGGTTTACTTCAGTCCCAAGTGATTTCAGAAGCGCATCTGCCAGGACGATGAAAGCGGACGAATGGCGCTCTCTAATCACCATCTACATTCCTATTGCCCTGGTGAGCTTGTGGGGGGCCGGCACCTCGCATCCTTCCGATGAAGTTGGCACTCACCTTAGAGCTGTTCTTGACCATACTATGGAACTTGTTTGCGTGGTGTATCTCACATGCGCCCGAACAATGACTGCAGAGAGAGCACACATGTATCGCTCTCACATTGTGCATTATGTTGGAAATTTGAAGAAGATATACCCTACCTTTGCTCTGCGTCCAAATCACCACGCTGCCTTCCATATATACAACTATCTACTTCTATTTGGCCCGGCCCACTCTTGGTGGTGCTTTCCTTTCGAACGTTTGATTGGAATACTTCAGTGTCTTCCAGTAAATCATAAGACTGGTGAGTCTTTACAGAACACCAGTGTGTAATAGCGGGATTGACTTTTCAAGGCGAGTTGGAAACTACCATGTTATATTCATTTATCAAAACTTCAAAACTTCACTGTTGGCTTAGTCAACCTGATTGTCCGCCAGCTATTCAAGAGTGCAAATTTCTGTTTGACAGCACGTATGCTCCCAAGAGTGCTTCAACTCTCGGTGAAGAACTTGCTGAAGATCCTTTGGACGACAGTTTACAGGCTCCTTCTTCCGCTGTAGCTGTGGCTGTTCCTGAAGACTTGTTTGCGCTTATCAAACGATGCACAGCAATATTACACACACAACTAAAATTCAACAGGATTGTCTACAGCAGAGCCTCTACTCACATCGGGAATAGTCAAGTTTTTTTTCATCCTCAGGGTGACCAGTTATCGTCTCCTGTCCCCAGCAGTATCCAACATATCTATGCTACACCCATGGGTGAACTGGTGTTTGCTGTCCACAAGCTCCTCCTGCATCACAATCAGACCATTGATCCATTTGCTATGTATCCTTGTTTTCCTGCTAAAATGTACTCATCAAGCTCAAGTAGTCATTTGGAAAATGTCAAGGTATCCTGGGTTGTTAGTCACTTTGCTCAATGGGCAGTTTCAAGTGATACGGTAGTCATATTATCTCTATCTCGTGTAAGTACATTCATTCACCTCCCGAAATCACCAGTGTTTGACTACTGTCAAACAGGATTGATTTTCAGTTTCACTCTACTACATAGGTTCGCGTACATGTATATAACTCATTGTCTAGTCCCATAATATTTTGCATCTCAAACTTAAGTGGGCAATGACGTTGTAAGTGGGCGATGATTCAGCCGTGAGTGGGTGATCATCGGGCGATCAGTTTTATCTGGAGATAAAACTTGATGATTTATTTTCACGTTTTATTGTCAGGGGGTATATTGAATCTTAATGCCCATCTAAGCAATGGTCTAAACTTCATACATGAGCAGACATTCAGTCACGTGCAATAGTTGAAGTTTTTTCGAGTCTTAAATGTGAAGTTTCATTTTGAAGTTTATGCCAGCATTAAAGATATATTTATATTTCTTATTATCATTGATGTTCAGACAGTAACAAAATGTTCGCTGATACTTTATATTTCTCTTGTCGTGCAAGATCTCTTTAACATTTGAAATTTTACATCCGCTTAGACGACAACCTAAATATTAAGTATTATTTTGACATTTCGCACGACATTCAAACCAGTCTTAAATATTCGAATCCCCGATGTGAGAGTTGCACTTTTAATTATAGCTGGAGCTTAGCGCTTAGTCACGGTTAACGATGTCCGACAAACCGGTTTTCAGGATCTACTTATTATTAGTACTGCATCATGCTAGTTCTTCCCTAGTCATTCCTTCTTTATCAAGGGACCTGGCTTGTCTTGATTTCGATGAAACCCATCACCGCTCTTTGGTAAGCCTCAGTCCCATGGAGAGTAATACCGTGACTGTACTAAGTGGCATTGTGTCCGACATTCAATTCGACATACTGACTGTTTTACCTTGTTGCCTTGGGCCTTGGCCAGTATGCTAGTAGCTCTGTTAGGTCTTCAGTTTCGTGCAAGGCCTTCACTGCCCTCCCGACAAGCAGAAGTCTGCTGATGCTTGCAAATGCGCCAAAGGGTCTCCGACGCACTCAAGTCAACGTATATCATTCTCATAAAAAAAAACACCTCCATCACACTGCCAGAACTAATCGTGCTTCCGCACTGGTTTCATGCCTTTGTTGCCTTGGGCGAGTGGCTTTCCCAGGTGTCACTCGGCGCTATTTCATACACAATACCTTCGGTATATCAAGATGTCTAGTAGATACTCGACAAAAATTAAACTTGTCGTGGTTTTCGGGTGCATAGGGAGAAGGGAAGCTGATGGAAGCCATGAGCTTGAGCCTAATGATGCTGCGTCACCATCAAGATAGAGATGCAACCCGTGTACTTTGATGTTATACCTGTGCTGTGAGTTGCGATTCAAGTTGCTGAGTCAAGCTACTTATGGAAGATCCGAGGTAGCCCCAAGTTGTGAAGGTAAATCCCTACGATCCCGAGCGAAATTCGACTAAACTCGTGCATACGAAAGCATACGAAGTATGATTGCGAGCGCTTTGATCGGGGCGTGGCACTGGCTAGGGTCACTGATTGATGTTGATTGATGCCGCTTCACTTTAAAAATACGTCAAGGCACAGGTACTCAAGCCTGCGGTATGTACTTCATTCGTGTTGATTGATGTCAATGTACCGCATCACAACCCTGGAGGCGCGGCACGACCGCGTCATCCTACACAGTAATCTTGCGAGGTCTCTAGGTATCGCTCAGTCACCACCGCACATCAAGACGGCAGTGTTGGTGATCATTACCATGCCACAGCGCAGGAGGTAAAGTATAAAAGTCGTATGGTTATTGATACAAGTATTTCCATAATACCACAGAAACAAATATCTGATCAACAAACCATGTCTCAAGAACGCTTCACGTCTTTTGCTATCATCGGCGCAGGTCCTAACACCGGGATTCCCATCGTGAAGGTGACATTCATTATAATATCCTTGCAGTTCTCGTCCTCAACCATCGCTATTAGGCATTCCTCGCCATTGGCGCTCCAATTCTCGTTATTGCTAGGCCGACATCTACGAACCCCTCTGCTTTCCCTGCCGATGATCCTAACCTAAAGGTTGTGCGCGCAGACTATACGTCTGCATCTGAGATCTCCGCAATTCTTCGCGAGCACAAAGTAGATGTTCTCATTTCCACCGTTACCCTTGTTTTCGGAGGTGTAGTTGGCCAGAATGTTCTCGCCGATGCTGCCAAGGAGGCAGGTGTGAAGCTCTTTGTGCCCAGCGAGTTCGGTATTTTACCGCAATTAGCCAAAGGCGGTATAGCTTTTCAAAAGACTGACTTCGCAGGCGAGTAATAATTATAACACTTCGTAACGTGGACTCACCCTCCATTAATAGTTTATGCAAAGTCCATTGGATTGCCAACTCTCCGCATCTTCGTGAGTAACACTTTTGGATGTTGTTGTAAGCACTGAACACGATACACGGACAACTAGAATGGATTGTTCTACGAGTTTGTGCCTTGGCTCACCGCGCTTGCTGACACTGGCAAATTTCATATCGTGGACAAAGGAGAAACACCAGGGTCGTTCACTGCGGTATCCGACGTTGCAGGATACGTGGCTCATATTCTTACCACTCAACCTCCATCTCGCCTACTTGATGTTGAAATTCACATCGAGGGACAGCGCGCAACGTTCTCGGAGATCGCTGCCCTATATAAAGGCAGCGTACCTGTGGTACATTGTGATGCCCTTCCTATGGAAGGTGTGGTCAATGCGCCATTCCGTACTCTCTTCCAGAAGCACATTGGAGTTGGAGGGGGAAGTTGCGGGTGGAACCCTGTGACAAAGTCGGACGATCCGGTATCAGCTAGCAGGGACAACTCACTATGGGAGGGGCACCGCTGGTTGACCATTGGGGAGGTTCTTGGACTGTAATGTGGTGTAAATGTGCTAGATGCTGAGTAACTCCAGGGGTTCTCTTAACATAGACCCGATACATACACGAAGTAGGGTGAATAATCGTGCATAGTGTCTTCCCATTGCCTGTGCCAACGGTGATCCCTGCAAGCAAGCATCTTGCACAGCCATCCCCCAGTTTTTCTGCCTGCTACCTCGAGGGAGAGGTTTACGGTTTGACTCCGAACACCAATGTACTGTAAGGCTTTACGAGTTCGACCAGGAAATGAATACATAGATCATGAGAGATGTGAGTGAATGGGAGTCAAGTCACTCCTGGTATCGAACAGTACAGACGTGCTTCTATACGTGAGTGAGTGGCTCATCAAAGCGGTACTACAAAGGGGATTCCATCGTCAGCGGAGTGGCACTCCTTAAAGTACTCAACTGTAAGTTGCCTGTCCTCACTTCTTGGAAGTGTTTATGTATCACTCCCCGGCGTGACTTCACGTTCATGCTTCATAAGGCGGAGACGAATCCACCTAGCCTGCACAACCCGTGGCCGGCACTCAGACTTCATCTCGACCTGCCATAAGTTGGCCACAAGTAATAAAAATATAATTGCCTCGTAATGGTGCTACCGCTGATCGGTACATACAGCATGCAATGTCCAACCTAGGGCCTAGCCATAAACAAAGAATCAGAAAAAATGGTATCGTCCCAGGGAAAGGGGGTTGAAATCGGCATGCGTTGTACAAATAACGGCTTCCGTTCCTGGTTTAGTATGGAATACGCTTCTTGTTAAGGTTGGTGCCACTTACATTTCGTTCGACTCGATGCTGAGCGCACGTAGGAATACCTTCACATCTTCCGGGGGGCAAGTGCCGCGAAAAATGCACCGCGGGCATGCGCAAAGGTAACTTTGCGGCGACCCACTCTATTAGCAATGTTACTGTTCTTCGATAGCTTACCGTATTAGTACATCGCCACACACGTGGTTAAAACCATCTAGATCTCGGTTAAAGCTGTCGACAAGTGACGGATGTGGGGAGATGTGGAGTGGGATGTACTGAATTAATGCGGGGATCGTTTCCGGGAGTCATTTATAGGCGTTTATTGGCTCGCGAGGTTGGGGCCTCTGGGGGTTACAATAAACGAACGAGATAAGAAATTTCCTTATCGAGTCTGGTTCCACGTAGTTGGCAGTGCGCCGATCATTACATAAAATTAAAATCATCTGTGCATGTGCGATGTGCGTGATTTCTCGAAGGCCCCTAAAGGCCCTCGGACAATGTGGAGGCGGGTCCGAAATCAATTTGAAATCGAGGGAATCCGGACCAGGACAAAGAATCAAGTTACACCTTCTTAACCCCCACAGATGACCTGACATTGCAGTACACACATGGATGAGGTTTTGATTCTCGACGACGAAGGAATGAGGTTGGCCTACACCCGTTGAGGCTGGAGCAGAGCATGCACGACGTCGTAGCATCGACGTCCGGACCCAGGCCGCCAATGACCGTACCTGCTTCTGGTTGTCCGCTCGACAGCGGAGAGAAAGCGAGGCACACAAGTGTCATCGGTACAACGGTAGTAGAGGGAAGTGCGTGGTTATCGCGGGTCCATTTTATATAAAACGCTTCGTTCGACTGGAGTGTTTGGTTAATGATGGCAGGTAAAGGTTTCCAGGATCTCACGTGTCCTGACGCCTGTCACCGCACTGGAATATTTTCGGTAAGCAGATCAATCCAGTATGTGATAATATGACATTCCAGTTCGACCACCTACAACATGTGGATTGCTTAACTTACAAACGGGGGCCACATGACGTTCAACCACCAACTTGGGCTCAGGAGAGCCCATTTCATGTGTCACCACGTTGAAATCAGCGTGCGTTGTACAAATCACGGCTTCCGTTCCTGATCTCTCATTTGAACCTCCAAATCCTACACAACCTCAACGCCCTCCTCATCTTCCTCCTGAGATCCCTCCTCCGGGAGCAACAAGTTCAGCACCAGGGCAACAAGGCCAGACATTAAAACTGCCATCGATAGATTTAGTATCATGCTACAAGAACGCGCAAGACTTGTCCGCTTACAGGGTGTGCTCAACACGATCGTGATGCTCTCAAACAACCCTTCGAGGCCTTTATTTGGGTTCTTCACTCCATCGAATAGGTGAGTGAATATACCGGGCATAAGAAGGTCCCCGAAGCCAAACGACAGTGCTGCAGCGAGGATGAATCTATCGCGCCGCGTGTACTTGACGAAGGAAAGAACACGGAGACCTGAGACGACAACGCTCGCAAAGAGGAAGGTTGTCACACCACCCAAGACAGGATTGGGTACTAGAAATGGTAAGTGCCTGAAAGAGGACTGGCGAAAAACGAAGCATACTTGCGAGGAAGAACCCTGAAATCTTTCCGACTGTACCAAATATGATGAGGAAGACACAACACCATCTTCCTGCTGCGCGGTTTGCACAGCGAGTGACGGAAATGACACCGTTATTCTACGTCAACTACAAGATGAGATCATGCACAACAGTGACACAGGAGATGTTTTCAAACCTGAGCAAATATCGACAGCGGAGCGACAGTAAACAAGGCGGAAACGAATCCACCTATCCCATCGCTCTATGACTTGGTCAGAATATCGTTGGCGACCATTTGCATGAAACTACGAACCAAAATACCGCCTTGTATTCTTGAATCGAAGTCCTCTCCATCGACACGGATGCGAGACACTTCCGCAGATGCAGTGATGTCACCAATGGCTTCCATTGCCAGCGAAACTTGACATCGGTGTTTCATTCAGCCTGTTCCCCAATGAGAGAGCTATGCTTACCGTATACTGCCAGCATAGGCAAGATGGCCGGTCCGTACACATTGATCTTGAATCGATGTACCCTGCCCGAACCATTCAGACTTGATTTCGACGTACGAGTGTAGATACATTACCATAAAAATGTGATTGCAGGTGCGGTCGTGATGGTACTTCCGTCGATGTATCCTGCCGCACCAGCGACGATGCATCCCACAGCAAGCCCAACGATGATACTCGCATTCTTGAGGAATGGAGAGCCGAATAGTTCCGTGAGGATTATGCTCACGAAAGAAAGGAACCCGAGACCGATGAACTCTGGAGAGCCCCATCTGTCATACGGTTGTCATTACCATCCTGGGTTCACGCGTGTCAAACATACGGTAAAGCATGGGGAGCCCCAACTGTCGGGCATAACTGATAGATCCCGCTAGTTGGGCGCGTTTGACACCCATTCGAACCACCACCCCAGTTAGAGATCCCAGAAGCCCCGATGAGGGATGAACCGATCATCAGGATAACGGTGCCTGAGATAGTAAGTGAGCGTCCACTAAGACAGTCACAATTACTAGCCATACCAGTGACCATGGGAGGAAAGATCCGTTGCAAAATTCGCGGACGGACAAATGACAATCCAATCTCCAGAAATGAACAGATAAGGGATGTGCCTTCATAACACCAATAAGTTATATTTTGCTAGGCACCGAAGTCCAACTTACCAAGTACCATCCCATAAGCATCTGGGCACGGACCTCGTGTCACAGTGCCATCCGCAGCGGTTGTCGAAGGGCATGTGCCGTTGGCATACATCGCGTTGAAAATCTGTGTTTATCCACGCCATCAATAAAATCGCATGCGTAGAACTGAGGCAAGCATACAGCATTTGCCGTACTGAGTGTAGCAAAACTGGTCCCGACAACGGACAACAGCCCAGTACCGAGGTAATAACCCCTCCACAACTTTACGTGTGACATTTGAACTAGACTAAGAATGCCTGGTTCGCAAATCAGCTTTGCATCGCATAACTTGGTCGTGATCAGACATACCACATCCGATGAGTGAAGCTGATATCATGTAGGACGACGTACTAGCATCCAGCATCAAGGTACTAGCAAGGATGATGGGTGGTGTGATGAGACCTGCAAGCATCGCGAGTGCGTGCTGTAACCCACTCGCCATAGCCAGAACGAGTGGGAGTTCATCTTCAATACCATAAAACGGTGGCTGTTTGCGTCTAGCTGTAGGAAGAGAGGGTAGACAGAGCCATCGATAATCATAGTCACCAAGCCAGCCGTGCTTCGTAGTCACTTTTTGTTGCGCGGCGCTGAATATAGAGCGTGGGTCTGGATTAGCTGCAGGCGATGGTTGTTCTTTGGTCACTGAAGACACGGAAGCACACGACATGATCGTTTTCTGCCCGAAAAACTGAGGACAAGAATTTCCGAGTGCTAATCAGCGTGCACGACCAAGTGGGTCCAGGGAAGGATCCGGCTCCGGCTAACCTAGCTTTTATCATTTCGACAAACAGTGGCAGGTACCCCAAGGGCCTGGGGGCCAACAAGGCACCAGCGCTTGGTTGAAGGGGTCGAAGATAAGGGTTCCCAATAAGGAAATCCAAATGTTGCAGCTTGCACAGCCACGCCGGTCCACGTTAACCCATACCTTGAACTTCAGCGCTTCAACACCGTTCACTGTGTCGAGCAACCATGACGAGGCCGCAGGATAGTTTCACTTTTACGGTTGGAAAGCTCGGTAAGTCCCTGGTGATCCACGCGTCCATATGACTTATATTGAATCCAGATGCGGGCATGGCTGTAAGTCCCAGTTCAGTACGTCACCCAAACATAGAATGACGCGGTGCAGATCCTCCTGGGCGAACGTGCTCACCTCATAGAGTTCCCATCAATCCTACTTCCTCCTGGAGCAACGACTGGTTCCATAGTCAACATCGCAGTCCACCAGAACATCGCTGAAGAGCGGAAGCGAGACGGTGAATTCTGGTCACTTCAAGACGATATTCTAGACAAGTTTGGAAGTCACTCGCCTGATAATCCGCAGCTCGAGGTACACAGATCCTTGGAATCTTTTTGATATAATCCTCGTCACTCACACCGTCGTTTACAGCTCCGCAACGTGACCCAAACCTCTGTCACGCTCGAATGGCCGCCCATCAAGCTTGCTACTGCGAAACTACGTTCGCTTGATATATACAAGAACGGCCAGCGCCTTGCCGCAATTCCTAATGCACTAAGCAACTACTCCACCAAGCTTTCTGGACTCTCCGTAGACACCCCATACAGTTTCCAGCTCATGCTCCGTACCTCCGCAGGAGTCTTTCCTTCGAACCTCATCCGCGTGCGCACGCACACGATCGCAGATACAAGCGGCATTTCAGTATGTTTTGCTAATGTCACAGACAGCGTGTTGCTGGAAAATGCAAAACTTGCCTTGAAGGAGATGCGCGCAAAGTGGAGCGACAAAATTCAAATCGACACAACTCATTTTGTGTGCACTACCCCTGCGGTCACGCCCACGGGTGCACAGCCAGCCGGTGGTGTCGCAGCAGCTCCAGGTGCAGAATACCAACGGGCCTTGCAGTTAAGTATCCCCGTAGTTCAACCGCAGTGGATATTGGCGTGCCACAGTGAAAAGAAGTACGCATTTCATCTATTCATGGAGTTTGTCGTTGATTTTTCCTTTTTCCTAGAATGGTGCCAATCTCGGGTTACTATCTCGGTGTCACCCCACCTACGCCTTCTGGCTACTCCAACGTCCCCAATCAATGTCACAAGCCTCTCTCCCCAGCTCCGCCGCAACTCACAAAAACTTAGCATCTCGTCAAAGCCTCCCAGCAATACGCCACTCTACACCGCCGGCTGCAACCCCACAACGGCCCATCCATGAAGAAGAGGGCGAAGAGGATCAACCGCCCCCACCACAACCGTCGCTCTCTGACATGAGACACAAGAGCAGCGGTACGATGGATAGGAATTTCAAATTCCCAAATTCGTCGACCCAGGGTCAAGCCCAGGAATTACCGCCGCCTGTCCCATCTATCCCTACGCAATTGCCTGCTCCTAAGGCAGGGCCCGAGGCACGTTCAAACCATGCAAATGAAGACGATACGACGCCCGTGGTGGTCGTCGCGCCATCTAGCGTGGAAGTGCCTCCCCCTCCTCCGGTGGAGAAAGAGATCCGGAAGAGCTTCGTAGAATCTGAGGGCGAAGAGGAAGTTGGCGAGACGGTAGAAATTGATTTGCGGTGAGAATCAAATGCTCGTCGTCTACATTGTCATGTAGCCCCCGGTGTCATGAGGTAGTGGCTTTTGACTGTGTCGTGTGCGATAATTCCTTCGACATACATACTTATCATCGATGTTTTATTTCGCGTGATGTGGTCCCACGAACATCATCAACAAAAGAGCCTGAACCGTATATGTGAATATATTGTTGCAATGTAAGACCTTGTGTACAGTGGCTGACGACGCACTCAGTCACTACATCTCCTGGAATAAATCACTATCTTCAAGACAGTCTTGTCAGTAAAAACTCACCAGGGTTCGATTGCACATGACCTACTCGCAGAAAATCGTCGAGCGTGCTGGCCGGCGTTGTAGTACTTACTTATTGTACTATGTAGCAGATTTCAGACAGAACCAAAGTGACACTTAACAAGTTAACATTGATTATTTTCTTTTGCATTTGCACACTTCAAACGACCAACCGAGCTCACATAGTCTCCCGTAGGCAGACCAAATAGAATGAAGATAGTCGTTCAAATCACAAAAATTGCTCAACCCAGACATGACTATGTATGGTCATGTCTATGGTATCAGTACTGTCGGGTATATCGCCTGCCAGCCCAGGTATGTCTTGTCATCCTAGGGAACGCTAAGTTCGATCAAGATGGGCATCTACAACATAGTTCCGCTTGCGACATTGTTCATCGTCTAGATAGTTCAGACATTGTATATCACTCAGATATATCCATGTGATGAATTGTATATTGTCTCTATACGATGGCACAAGAACATATAATACAGTGTAAGGTACGAAAACGCAAGTCAATGTCGTGCGGAGTCCGGAAAAGGCATACATCAGGAAGATAAAATGAAACAATGACAATGTGAGTCGGGAGGAATGAGCCCATGATGAAAGTGTGAAAGTATGAGAGCGCGAGAACTGAGTGAAAACGAGTCCTGCAATCAAAGGTATGAGTACTAGACCAATAAGACGACAGGAAGCATATATCATGCAACAAAAAAGAAGAGTCTGTCTACCTCCTGCGTGTTTGTTTCCTTGCATGTTTTGTAGGCCGCTGAACTCCATGGTCTTCTGAATCCTCGATCGGCACCTGTTCTTACCCTTCCTCTTTCTTTGTCGTTGCTGTAGTTGCATCATGAGCTAGGCTAGGCAGAAACTCAAAATGAAGAATGGAAGAGAGTGGAAGCAGTGCGCATATACTCACCTTCAGGCAATAAATGCGGATACACTCTGTGCAGAGATACTATGTACAAGAAGGGGTGGACCAACTAAGCTAGTACTAGTGTGTTACCTTGGACGGAGATTCAGGTTATGAACTACAAACAGTAGCCACGAGGGAGATGGTGGTGGTGGGAGGAGAAGTGGGTAAGTGGAGAAGAGAGGCCTGGTTGGGGGAGCTGCTCGAGTTCAACTTGTTGGAGCCTTACATAAAACAACCCCAACAGTTTGCGTGGAAGTGGCAAAGTGGACCAAACAAAGGACTTGGAGGAAACCGAGTGCGCATAGATCTTGTCGACAATGTAGTGCATATATCATGTAGATACAAACGCATCGCAGATGCACGTCTTTGTGATATGTCTATATCAGGTCGGGATGTCGCCGACATGACCCGACAGTGACCTGTCAAGTGCTGTGGCGCACAACAATCTAAATCTAACATCTCAGTTGAGCAATTTTTGTGAAGTTCCTTCTATACTGTAGAGCTCACACATTGTTCGGCAATCAGCAACACCCAGCTATTGGTAGGCGAGAACTGCCAGTACTAGTGATAGGATGGTTTGGCCGCAAAAACCAAACATGACTTGTCACTAGTATCAATGTTCAACCACTGCAATCCGATAGCCATGAAATCTGCCATTCCACGGTGTGTGGGCCTCACACACCAATATTACTGATATCATGGTCTGAATATGCTGCGCTCAGAAAAATAGCACAAGGAACTTCCTTCAAGGTCTGTCTGTTCTTTCATCGAATATACTCATGTACGTCGCAGACTCGCACCGATCTGACTTGTGTGGGTGGGGTATTGTGAACGACACAGAAAGGTTCTCCCTCCGAGCTGTCCAGCGCGCAGTCCATGTTGGGTCTAAGCAGAGGAAGTGAACACTTGTTTGTTGCGGTGCGTTTGATATAATTGGTATAGATATTGATTGATGATCCATTCGAATTATACGCAACGCTATGAGAAATGAAAATGTTCGGTTCCAGTTCGAACACTCTGAGTGTGTAAGTGTGGATGTGCCGTTATGTTACCCGTCATGGCAAATCCACATCTTCCCCCTTGGATTCCATGCATTAGCCACTGATTGATCCCGTTACTAGACTATGAGAGCTTATAGTTTCCTCTTTGAACTCGTTCGATTCCACTCGTCACGTATCGATCAACCGCTGGCGGTGTCAAGTACACACGCTTTCATATTTCCTGTACAAAAATGACGGAGAACACTTCTATAGTGGACGATCTCACCAACCCCCATAACACCCTCATTCACAACCTATTGGCGAATTCAGCCGTCCCCCCTTTTGCTCCTCCGTTCGCATTCGAAACGGAGTCCGGCTCACCGCGTATGTTTAGCACGAGCCGCAACACGGCCAGCTGAAGCGCTTCCAGGCGGAGAAATAGGCCACAAGACGCGTTCTACAGAAAAATTGATGACATTCAATGCCTCCTCCTTCTTCGCGTCATGAGTTGCATTGATCGCTTCACCAAGATGCTGTTTGATCGCTGTCCGCAGTTTCCTGGCTGCGTCATCAGCATCACCCCCGGCACCGGTTGCGTAAAATTCGAATGGGGGAGCAGCTGTACCGTCCCCTTCCCCGAATGGTTCCTTAACCATAAACTCGGCCAGGGGTGTGATTATGTTGATCATAATCGAATGCATGTTGGAGATAAGGGCGCGCCGAAGAACAAGATCGCTAACTTGCCAGGTCTTCTGGATGGTGATAAGCAGGTAGCAATAGGCTGCATTTGATGCACGCGCCAGCTAATAAACCATTAATGGTTTCAAGGACATAGATAGAGTGCGCAATTCGGATGCTCACTGCATATACAAGCACGTTATCCACATACATACTTGTCGTTGGCGATGTCGGAACAGCGTGACATTCCCACTCGGTGTGCTTCTTGTAAAGTTCGAGGAACATCTGGTAATGTGCATCCTCGACTCCAACACTACCTTCGCCTTGATCAATAATTGTCTTCAAGGTGTGGTGGGCGGACTCTTGGTCAGTCACTAGAGTCATCGCGGTAGGGAAAAATTCCGTCGGTGAAAACTGCAGATTTTTGTTCTTGAAAGTAATAAACGGTCCGCATTTTTTGATCACTTGAAAAATAATGGGTGACGGGCGGCTGGTGAAGGAAAGTCGGAGTACATACTGTCTTCAAGCTTGGTATAGAACTCTCCGATGCTATTGTACGTGGCGAGGATACCCGCGTATGGAAGTGAATCGTTCTCTTCGTCATCCACGAGTTTTGGTGGCGCCTGGTAAGGAGCTTCGATCTGACATGCATAAGTGGTCAGGACAGGTGTCTTATATGACACGGGTGTCCAATCACCTGCAAAAAGCATTCGAGGTTGCTTTTTCCACAGGGTTCGAGTTTGAGTGGGATCTTTGAATGAAGAATGACATCGTTGGGACCATATGTCGGCAGGACTGCAGCAGAGTAGAGCTGGGGCCCGGACTCGATTGATGTCAGGAGATTTCCAGCGAGCGCCAAGTGTAACATCTCCTGGTGAGCAACAACTAGAACGAAGTTATAAAAAACAGGTGGAAATGTGGGTGGTGAGGATTGCTTGAAATCTTCCGCCTCGCCTGGGTGCCAGCTTTCCCATCGTCTTTGATGCTGTACATTGAGTAAAGATACAACTGGATTAAATGAAGTGCAAAAGGTATTGTTTAAGTAGAAACCGCGCGAAAAGTGTTCTATGTCCTACCGGAATAGTTGTAAGTTCGACTTTGATGGCGTCGTGGAGCATCCCCACGATTGCGAACTTGAAGTCGCGTCGTTGTCGCTGTCGCTGTCGCTTTGATGGTGCCATAGTGAAAATAACTGGTAGAGGCAGTTAATTGGGATGTGGGTGTTGATGGCCGGTACTCTGTAGTCTCAAGCCAAGGGGTTGTCCATTTATGCATGCTCGATTAGGTCCCGTTTACTAGTTCAGCAATGGAGTACGCCCTATAACATGCCACTTCAACTGATACGTCGAACATTGGATTGAGAACTCAACGTACTTGCCACCAAATGGGGTTCAACTGGAAATACGGATTTGAATTGATTGGGCCCCGGATCTGGCACTTACATAAATTCAGAATCAATCATACTTACGTCCATACCACCTGTCGATCAACTTGCAAACCGAGGAGATACGGCGCCGGGCATAAATTTAATTGAGGATGGAAGGCGTCTGACAGTCTGAATGTTCGCTATCAGAGTGACAGTGTTCCACTTTTAGGGGACTAAAAAGCAAAGGTCTAAGTTAAGTCTACGTGTGAGTAAGCGAAGTGGCACAGCACTGAGTACTGAGCACTCTTTCTTCTCGTCCACGTCAGTCACCGAATTCGAATGCCGTAGACGATTTCCAGCCCTTTAGGTGATGCTCTCCAGTTTTCTGCTCACCTACCCGCCGCCCTCTCTCAGGTCAGTCGGCTCTCCCAACACAAACCGCAAGGTCATAAAATCCACAACCTGCTTTCATCTAGCTTTGTCCGACGCGCTACGCTCACATCCTGAACCACAATACTCGCGTTAGGTAACCTGTTCGGGCTCGCCTGCCCTTCACAACTCACCTTTTCACCTAGGTTCGGGCTTTCGCCCAAAAACCTCCGTATACCTTTTCATAGCTTGTTACTATCGCCTCAAACATATTCAAGTCTGTTCATTCCTTTTTCTTTCTCATATCGGACACGTGAGCATCGACACGCATAGATTGTGCGCTTTTAGTGGGCTATTAGCCAAATATAGATTCCTGATAGGTGGTATACTTAGGCGACTTCGAACTGACGGTCACCGCTCGGATGCGAATAGATCGGGCTCCAAGTCTGTAATAGTCCTCACTCGCAGTCCGCCTTTCAAGGCCTCATGGCTAATTTCCATCGCCACTGACCTGATCTGAGTAAGTAATAGAAGCAAATCTACCACATGCCACTGAAACTTTGTCGTTGAATCCTTCCATTCATTCACTTTCTAGTCCCAGCCTATGTAACCTGCCGGAATGGCAAGTTCCATTATCACTGTCAGGCAGTGCTTCCATTGTCGCTGTCCGGCCTAGTGCTCCCATTGTCCCTGCGTCAGGATTTGATATTTGGTTAGGTTTGCCTCCCCATCTCATTAGTCTGTGTTCAATCATCAACGTGTGCCCTCAAACCTTGTAAAGGGGTGTGTGATGGTCTATGCCGTTCTCTCAACTGTGTGCCTTCAGCCACTCATCCCTGTTCACCCAAAAGGTTTCTCTCGTCTAGGAAAAGTATAAGTAGTGTATACCATCATTTCTCTTCAACTCGTCCTCCAAATCATGTCTATCGATATCAATCCCACTCACATATCATACATACAAATCTTTCCCCCCATAGGCATTGCTCGCCTGGGAGACTCTGGGTTCGATCTGAGCACCGGAAACATAGATGACGACTCGGAAATCGACTGGTTTCTCCCTTCTGAGATTCCTGGCACTGAAGATATGCCTGCTGACCTAGGCAAGTTCAGAGATGAAAAGAACCGCATCAAACGTCAGGTAAGACTGGTTTTTTCCCGTATCACTAAGGCTCGCATTGAATGTGTTGCACAGGCTGTTCGTTTCCGTGTCTACGCATATCGCGAGAATGGCGATATACTTGGAGAAATCACATTACAAACTAAGCCGACGACGTATAACATCACTTGGCGTGTCCACGTTGCTAATCATAAAGGTGCATGGCACGAGTTCTCAGGTATGTCCCACGTCCATGTGATTCTCTGGATGTCGTGAATATTTGCTCCACTAGGCCAGTACGAGCCAATGCCAAATGGGCTTAGGAATCCTGATGTGCAGCCTTCGTTTGTATGTACAACTACGGTATTTCTTGAAACTGCTAACATCTTCTCTAGAGGCCCGATCAGCGGTCAGATTTGATCGTCGACTCTAAAGTCCAAACGATAACGGCGGGTACTCTCGAGGAGGTATCACTGACAGGGCTTTTTCGTGGTTCTCGAGCAGCTTCGGTAGACGTTCATCTGGGTGAAATCCGCACAAACGAGCAAGGCCACCTTATCTTCATAGGCGGAGCTGGCTACTCACGTTCCGTCGGAAACCCAGGGCAAGCACACTTCCAACCCGACATCATTTCGGAATTTGATAGCATCGACTGGGTCGACGACACCTGCGACGGCTGGGTTGATGTCACAGTTCAACATGGGGACTTGACGTGAGCCACATTTTGTGACCGTGACTCTATAGTTATTCACCGAACCCGTTTCAAGTTTCACTGCTCTCCAGAAGTCGACTGTCTTGAGTGCGCCTCCGAAGTTTTCATGGGGTATCCAGTCGCCCACTACGTTGTACGACCTCCTTGAGAATATCTACAACGACAGGATTGGCTGGAAGGATCACGATTACACACAATTCTATCAGGATATATGGCCTGTCATGCATGGCTCCTATGCACTTTCCTGGGTCAATCGTGAAGCGTACGATGGCCATGGTATGTTTCCCCGTCACCTCTGCTGCGGATGCTAACGGTCTAAAAATGACTAGGTGTTTCCGGGAAGGGAAACTTCTTGACCATGAAAGATGACCTGGCAAGCCTAGAGGATACTACGAAAATTCAAGCGCTCCGCGATCACATCTTTAGTCGTCTGAGACTTCCAGACTACGAAGACCGAGTCCAAGCTTCCACAAAGTATATGCCTCGGCTCTCTGGTAACGAGTGAGTATGGAGTCTACCCGCTATCCACGACTCTCTGACACTTTTAAACACAATCAGCGGCGATGCACTTGAGCCTGGTGAGCCCCTGCGCCCGGGTGACCCCATAAAACGGTTCGCAGCCTTCACGAGGCTACAGTACCAGCGGTTCCTCCAATGGAAGCGCGGCCAGTTCCTCGCAAGTGATGCGCCGTGGAGTCGATTTACAGAGTTTGACGAAGTTCCCCCGGCTCTGCAACCATCATTCTTGACGCGTGCAGCTCTCGAGCACACAGTGGGAGAACCGCTCTACCCAGGAATCGAGGTGTACTGGGCTGCGAGGGAGCCGAAGATGTATCTCTTTGACACCTCCCGAAAGGACAAAGATCCTCCCTTCCGCTTCAATCATGAGGTAGTCAAGCCAGGGTATCTCGGACGCGGTCTAAGTCTGCCGTGGCAGAGCGACTTCGACCAGTGCAATACCCATTGGTGGGTGTATCATGTCTTGTCAAACCTACTTTTGACTAACTTGAATGATCGGAAAGGTGGCCCTCGGCTCGTCCCGACGACGTCATCAATATCGGTGATTTTGAATCGAAGGACAATGTTCCTGTGGAAGACTTCATCAGAGATATCGCTCCAAAAACGAAAAAGTGGACCCGCGGTCTTCGAGATACTCCAGATTGTAAGTTCAACTCGGGTTAAGACGCCCTCTTTTACCATTCTGAATAACTTGACACAGATCCCACCGAGTATTACCCAGGAAGTACAGACATGGTTCGTCACTGGCAGAAGCTCGGATTTGTGGTCAAAGTTCCTATCGTGATTGGGGAATCACCTGACCTACCAGTCTGGGCGGAGAAGGAGCGCATGCCCATCGATGACCCGCTAAAACATAAGTTCCAGATTCCCTTTGTTTCAGCTTGAGTATCTTGTATCACTTACTTCCCAATGTATATTACTGGACACTGATTATTTTTCCTTTGCTAAGTCCATTATATATATTTAAAAAAATTGGACTTAGCAAGGACTCCAAGGAGTCCCAGTTTGCAACAACACCACAATCACGATCACTATCTACACACTTCAAACGACCAACCGAGCTTACAAAATGAAACATCGTCAAGCAAGGTTTTGCAATCAGCAACACACAGTTATTGGTAGGCGAGAACTGCCAGTACTAGTGAGAAACTGGTTTGCCGACAAAGCCAAGCCAGTCTTATCACTAGTATCAATGTTCAACCACCGCAATCCGATAGCCATGGAATATGCCATCCCACAGTGTGTGGCCAGGGCCTCACACGCCAATATTGATATCACATGCTACGCTCAGCAAAATAGTACAAGAGACTTCCTTCAAGGTCTGTTCTTTCGTCGCAGATACGAACGGGAATATCCTCATGTACGCCACAGATTTGGACTGATGTAACTCCGACTCGTGTGGGCTGGGTAGCGTGAATGTACCACCTCTCTCCGAACTGTCCAGTGCGTGGGCCAATCAGTGATCCATTTGAACCATACGCGATGCTATGAGAGTTCAGAACCGCAGTTCGAACGCCCCGAGCGCGTAGATAATGATTTGTGCATCACATCATGTAATGGCAAATCGTTATCTCCCAACTCGGGTTCCTCTATCTACCTTTAACACTTCTACAAAACTACATCTAGCACATCACCCTTCGGTTTCACAAATATCCCCCCACCAAAATACCTCGTCTCGCCCTTCTGATCCTCATCCCCCATATCCTCCTGCGTCGAAATTTGTTGAATCGCAGAAGCTCGCGGAAGATGAAACGAGGCATGTTTAAAAACCCTATCCCTGCTGCTGTCAGGGTCCATATACTCATCTTCGCTCTCAGAATCATATTTCTTCATCTCCGATGACGCATAGCTATACGCGATGCACGTCTGTTCATCACGCTCGACATCGTCGATAAGGCGGATGAGAATCGGATTGACAGAGACGTGGAAGTGTGATCTGAGAGCGTCGAAAGGCACCGAGTCTCTCCCTTTGATATTATCCTTCTTGACACTCGTTTTGCGATAGAGACTCGGATGCTCGAGTGGGAACGCAACGACTGCAGTCCCTCCTTCATGCAACTTTCTAATCTCATCCACAACCGCTTGAATCAATGCATCATCCACGTTCGGATACGTCCTAAAACGAGATGCAAGCCGTTTGCGCCGATATTCAACTTCGTCCAATGACATCTGCATTTCCCCATATTCGTTTTCATACCGCCGATGCACTTTACCGACTACTTCAACATCGAACTAGAGAACGAGTTGCATACTTTTGGTCACAGGCATCATTTTATGCTCCGTGTCCGTATGAAACGCGCCGATAACCGGGCTGAGCTCCTCCGAGCTCCTACGTTTCGCAGGATGCAAATCAACGCTCGTCTCTGCACCTCCATGCCTACGCATAAGCTCTCCCCCCTCCCACTCCGTACTCAGCACACAAAGCACTGTTCCATGATGCACATCACTATACGCCGAATTGCGATGCCAGTCGAAATGTCCTCCTGGACTACAGATGACGAGTTTGTAAAGCTTCAGCTGGTTTTTTTTGCCGATGAACATGACAAGTGCAAGGTCGTATTGGATGTAATGTGAAACCATCATATCCGGGTGAGGGAATGTGCGGCGAGTTATGTTTCTTCTTCTCGACCGAATGGCGAAGGGGTAGCATGTTGTTTGAATATGTGGGCCCCTGGCTTTCTCCACGTACCTTCATTCTCTCCTATTCAAAATTCGTGAATGTTTTCGTGGTTGTATGTATAGAAGAACGAAGCGAAGGGGCTGCTGACGAGGTTGTCGAGTGCGCTGCTGAGGGGTGTGTAGGAGTGCACTTCGTACCCTTCCTCTTTGTAGGGAACACTTTCGAGACGCTTGCGGACGCATCTGAAGATGGAGTTCGTGTTCTAGCTGTGATGAGTCGTTGTGGTTGGTCTGCGACATGGTGGTTGGTTGGTTGGTTGGAGAGGGGCTTTTGTGAAATGTTTAAATAATTGGATTTAAGTGGCCGTCTCCCCGGAGGGTTAATTGTTAGTCTCTGAGCCTGGATTCAGGAAGGATCGATATCAAAGTGTCAATTGGCAAATCAAAAGTAAAGTATGAGTACAGTCAATGTTATTTCCCCCCATGGTCGCTACTCCCTTTCAAGACTCCCTTCCAAGAGTCCAATGGACCACGATACCACTATAGTACGACGCCTCGGAAATATATCGAGATTAAAAGAGTTTGTTTAAGCAATTGAATCAAGGCATCTAGGGGTACAGCAGGGTCGGAGGCTGATATATCCATAAACATCGGGAATACGGTAAACGGGTCTCCCTTGTACCTGTCAACAAGTTTTTCCCCTCAGGTTGACATCGACCCATAGTCTAGGTCAAAGACACCTAGTGGCTAGGTGGGACTACATCTGATATCGCAGTCTGTGCCATTCCATTCCTCATCACCTGCTTCGTATCAACGCATCATAGGCATTTGAGTATATCCCGCAGGATAACAGCGTGGAGCGTCGGGGATGGTCGCGTTGTAGTGGGAACAACCACTGCTCCAGAGAAATCACCATGTAAAATGGGGATCTGTTTCGATATGAAATCAGAGATGCAGCAAGAGATCCCCACACGAAGCACTCCCCGGAAGTACTAGATTTTTTCTCTCTCTCAAGGGAAGAGATTTCAATCGTGATTGTGTTAGACTCGCGAGAAAGAAAAGGAAAAGAACCGTCATGATCAATCGAAATAGAAATGGTTTGCCAAGATTCCACGGCGGGTCTAGCCAGTCACCTTTGGATGGAAGTATTGGCAGGGAAAGAACGAGATCTCTGAATTCGTTACTGTTGTGGAAACGTCGTCCATAATACTTGAAAGTCGTTTCCTAATGTTAGACAACAGTAATTGTCGTATGCACGGACGATTGATGGCCTCTGGCGGCTGTAGTAACTAGCACAAATTTTTCGGCACAAGTCACAAAAGAATATTGCACTCTCGGCAGCAGATAGTGGAGGGGGTGTGAAAGGGAGGTGCGTCTGAGATGCGTCTGTTTGGGTCTGGTAAGGGACTACATATATATACATGTGATGCCGAGTCCAAAAGAAAGCAACCTGCAGGGGCGAACCACGAGGAGGCTCGGAGACCACTGTATCGGATCCGCAGACGAGCCTAAGTAATAAACAAAGGATCGGCGGTTCGGGCGAGCGGGTATGAGAGAGAGGGTACGCCAAGTCCGGTGCGGTGGCCGACTGGTTGGACGGCAAAGGGCAAAGGATAACATTAGGGCACACATGTGAAGCTTTTCGATGAGACTCGGTAAGCGACTTGAATAATAGGCAGAAGCATCTGACAGCAATTAGTAAGTAAGTAAAAGAATCGAGAACCAAGAACCAGACTCATCTTCTTTGTATGTACGGAACGATACCGCGGAATCTGTTTGATGAGCAGTGCTAACGGCTCTATGCGGGTGCAATGGATGTGTCGTCCTGAGCAGAGTCTAGTTAGGAAGTAACGACTGAGTGAGATGCGCTTTCAGGGTGTGGGGTGGGGGTGTTGGCTTGTCTCACGCCACACAAGACAAGTTGAAGGCCGCTAGTGGCGGCATAGCGATCAAGTCAGGATAAATACAGATTGCAAATCCATAATTGGTAGCATACACTCGTGCTCGGTCAAAAGAGGGTTATTGGGATATACAAGATAGATCGACTGCCGTATTCATCAGGATCGTCGTACTGAACGAGTGGGGCGCACCGAAATAATACTATATGACATTCAGACAGGGTCGGATCAACCCACCCGTCTCATACACCTACTCGTCTCTTCTTCATCTCTCTTCCACGTCCTCGTCCCCTCTCATCCCCATCCGATTCACTCATCCCTTTCTCCTTATTTCTCTCACGCAGTAGACGCATAGAACCACCTCTTACACTCGCTCTTGTACGCGAGAGACTACGTTCTTCTCTGGCTGCGCTCCGCGTACGTGGTTTACACATATTATCGTCTGTAGTGGGACGCACTTTTGTACGTTCGCGAGTAGGACGTGAGGGGATATCTGCGTCACGTGGGTCCGACTCGGATTCAGAATTACCATCTAAAGTGGGAGAGGCGACGTGGGATTGGTGGAGGTTGGATTTAGGTAGGGGCCTATTTCGTGGTTGAGCGAACGATGCTGAAGATGTGGAGGTGCCAGTCCTGGAGAGGGGTTTGGGCGTGGGCGTGGGTTTAGAGATAGGCTTGGGTGTGGATGCCTTCGAAGTGGGTTTACGGGTAGGACTAGTGCTAGCAGCTGACTTGGGAGAGGAGGCGTCGACCACTTTGGGGTTTGCCTTCTTCCTCGTGCTTATGCTGCTGGAGACAGACACGCTCCGCTTGCGTTTGCGGCCGTGACATCCCATCGAAGAGCATGGGACTAGTTTATCGTCATGGATGGAGGAATCTGCGCGAAAACGCGCGCGTTTAATATCTGTCTGTACATGGAATGAGTATTCGAGATCTAAAACACAAGACAGATACTCACCGTATGCCTTCCCTCATAACACCACCCATCAGGAGGACCCATATCACCCGTTCCCTCGACGCTCCCTCCGCAGCAGCTCCACACCGTCTCATACGCCGACCGATCAATGAGGGCGCTATCATCATCATGGGGGACGCGGCAAGATGTGTCCGTGTTGGAAAGATCAAAGAAGGAGGCGTGGCAGCGCACGCAATGGAGCTGGGGTGGCGGGGATAGGTCACAGAAGAATTTGGTGAGGGCAGTGAGTGTGCACGGGGAGGGCGGTGGCGGTGGCGGTGGCGGAATCGAGGTCGGGCGGAGGTGGGCTAGGGCGTATGCGTGAAGGGTTTGAGGAGGGACAGAGCGTATGAGGTCATAGAGAGCTGTTGGGTCTGTTACCTCGGGCTGAGGCTCGGGCTCGGGTTCTGGGGAGTGAGAATTGGGCTGGGGAGAGGAAGAAGGGGGTTCTGTGTGAGAAATTGAGGGAGATGTCGAGGGTGTATGTAGTTGGGTATTGGATGAAGGATCGAGCTTGCGAGCGAATAGACCAAAGACCATCGTTTATCGTTCTGACTGTCTGCTCTGCTCGATACTTGAAGATAATGAAATCAGAAAACAAAGGAAGGACGGTAGAAAAGATATCTGGAAGCTAGTAAATTATAATCTGTAGCGTGCCCTTCTCCTCGAGGTCAACGTGTGCAGCATACCACCGGCATACCAAACAAACACAAATAAAGATCAAAGCATTTCCACGATGGCGAGTCGTGTTTCTCTGCCAACCCTGTCACTGCGCATTGCAACGTTCCATGCTAACTTGGGAGCATCGCGAGAAGAAGTTTGGAATATAATCCAAATATCATTTCCATCATGCTCCCATGTCGTGCGCAAGCATTCCACGATACTGAAGCATGTTTACTTGCAATATTCAGGTCTCGAGATCTCACCGACGTCCATGCTTCGAAGCATGGCGATAGGCTTCCAAGTTTCAAGCGCCACGTCAACCTCTTCTACCGCGATGACATCCACTTATTCAAGTTTATCATAAAACTTCAAGGATGCGCAACATATTCTCTAACTCAATTCCCGCTTTTGTGAGCAGTATTTGAACACTTCGAAACTTTGCATTGCGCTATCGATAAGCTGATATTCAAATAATCGCTGGCCTACAAATACCCTCGTGCAACCTTCTTCCTCTTTCATTCTTCCCAGAATCCAGATGAGCTGCAACGCTCAAGGTCAGACAGGCGAGAAATTGAAGTCATAGAGTGAGGATGACCATCATGGTGTCGATGATTCGCCCACCCATTCCGATGTCTTCTCCCCTATGCTTGCAGACCAAATGCCACTTATTTTTCTTAGGTGATGCTACTCTGTCGCTGCCGCCGTTTTTCGTTAACAAGTACATGGTATAGAATCCTGCTTTTTCACAATATCAGGGTGGCTAGCATGATTTGGTTGGTGGTCGAACGCGGACGTGGTTTGTGGAGCTGGAGTTAAACGCAGGTGGAGTCATGATTTCCGGGAAGCTGCCATAGGTGAGCACCGTCTCATTTTAGAGTGTTGTTCCAGTCTTAAACTGTGTGATTCGTGGACACCCTGTGCTCACCTCATCCCGTCGAGTTATGTCGAGGGCCGAATATAGGGCGCGCAACAGAACCTACGGTCTCGAATGCATTATTCACTATCCAGTAATTTCAGATATGTTCTGGAGATTATGGCTCAGAAGTACTTACGCGGACTCCGTCGCAGTCGCTGCTGACCCGATTCTGGTCCGCACGTCAACGCTCGGCCCTCAACGTTCACCTTGATATGAATCTCATTAATATTTTTACATCTCAGTCCCTGAATCTCACCTGGAGGGAGGCTTGAGATAAAGGCGATCTCCCCGATCAGACCTGGATGTCGGAACTGGATGGTGTTGTGCGTTTCGTTCGCCGGGGGAGCGAGATCTAGGCGAGAGGGATGTCTAAGGCTACACCTGCTTTTGGGGCTCTCGCATTCGCATTGGGAGACTGAGACTCATGATCCAGTACTGGTAAATTACTAAGGCTACGTACATGCATAGGTATATTTGCTACAGGAAGATTTGTTGGGTACTGAGCTGACGACAAATACTTGGATCCAGATATGATACAGGTGTTTTGTCAAGTGTATTGCAACTTAAAACATAACCGAATCACCACCCGTCGTGTCCACGCGGCGATTTATACCACCGACGAGGACCTTGATCAGCATGTCAGCATGCAGTTGGCCGATATAGGGCGTTGTGTCGACGATGTCCTGACGGTGCTTTTACTAAATGATGATGATACGTGGGGTAAGGTCATGGCATACCCGTATATGTGCCTGCTTCAAATCATCCAGCTGTCTAAGGAACCGTGCTGCATGCCTCGAATCCCCTATCTGAACGAACTGTATCCCGACCTATAGCTTTGTCGGCACCAAGTCCAATAAACAAGCGATGCGTAGTCACCTGTCCAAGTGGCCACTTGTCGGCCTCAAGTAGCCTAGCAAAATAGACAATCACACTCTCTACATCATCCGCTACGTGAATAGGTCAGGGAATTCGGCCATTAGGTGTCGCGCAGACTCACATGACGCGCCATCAGTAATGATGAGCACATTCAAGGGCTTGATGTTCTTGCATCCATCCTCCCGTCCCTTAGCAGCATACAGGTCACCGAAATAATCGCCGAGGATCATACTGAGGCGATTCCCAACAGTGGTTGGGCCACAGGGCTGGAATTTGGCGAACTGCTCGTGGACAACTCTGGAGTCCTATAGAAGGGTCATCAGGATCGATTTGTGACGTGCAAGTATTCTACCTACCGTAACTCCCTTCATGGTTGCGTTGCAGTTCAAGAATTGTATGTCTATGCCAGCGGCACTGGCGTCATATTGGCTCGCTACATCGACGAGCGTGGCGAGAGCCTGTTCCGCCTGAACGGCAGGGGGATTTCAGCCCTCATGGACAAGGAATGCGACCAACATCATACCTCATTCCATAGCGAACCAGTCATAGATGAAGAATCATCCATGATGATAGTCGTGTCATAATTGCGCAGCGTCTGAAGTGCATCTTGCAACGATTCTGCACGCAGAGGTTGGCGGAGATACTCTGCTCGCGTCGGAAATGGAGAAGAAACAGCTGGTCGTGGAATCATAAATGTCGAGTGAGACTTCGGAGGGGAATAAATACCTTTGGCATCATTGTGAGGGGGCAAGGGCATTGCTAATGCGGCAGAGGTAGAATATGGTGACAGCGCTGATCCATAGTTGCTGGTGTGCCCAACAAGAGATAATTTGTTCTCCTTTGCACGATCATCAGACAAGTCACCAAATTGGCCCTTACTGGAACGCGTTCGCGCCTTTGACAGGCAGTTTCCCATGATAGCCTTGGTCCGTCTTCGAACAGTGGACAAAAGCGATAAAGATGTCCGTAGTCACGTGTGGGCGAGTATGGCGGATGAAAATAGGAGCAATCTGACGCACGGCGAGGAGAGTTAGAAGAGCACTTGAGCCCCCACTGACGAACAACTTAGACAGACTGCAATGAGTATTAAAATTAGAATCAGACATTGCCTGATTTGTATAACCACATGGCTGTGGCTGTGAGGTTTTGCCGTGATTCATCATGAGCTGTCGTATCTTATGCACAATATCCAATACGACATCATCTGTAAACAAAGGTCGGTGACGCTGACTGGAAGACAATGAAAGGAACATACCACCTCTAACATCCATTTTACTCATTGCTAGTGCATAGACCTGTGTTCTCCTGCCTTCCCGTGTTGAATGTAGGATGCACAGTGATGTTTTACCATTAAAATATGATAGAGACAGGAGATGCATAAAGGGCTTTAGACTTGTAGCGATAATGATTGATCTATTTGAATACTTCGATTCATCTCTCGAAGTGAACAAAGTGTCACTTCGACCAACTTCGGCACAACGAACTCAACTGAAGTCCCACGTTTTCGAAGCGAGGCGAAGTGACCTCGAGGTCACTTCGCTTCGACGGCAACACTAGTGTTTGCTGCGTATGCTTACTTTCAAGACAAAATGAAAATCTGACGGTGGTGTTGTATGATTACATAAGTACCTGAAGCGGGCTTGCCCTTCTTACGCAAATGTTACAAGGTGTCACAACTTCAAATTAAATCTTAGCGCCCTAAGCCTAAACTTATTTAGGTAAACACGACCTTCCGCACAACAGCATATAAGTTGTTCGTTCAAGTGCTCTTCTGACTCTCCTCGCCGTGCGTCAGATTAATTTGCTCCCTCAGTATGATCCTCGGCGATTATTTCGGTGACCTGTATGCTGCTAAGGGACGGGAGGATGGATGCAAGAACATCAAGCCCTTGAATGTGCTCATCATTACTGATGGCGCGTCATGTGAGTCTGCGCGACACCTAATGGCCGAATTCCCTGACCTATTCGCGTAGCGGATGATGTAGAGGGTGTGATCGTCTATTTTGCTAGGCTACTTGAGGCCGACAAGTGGCCACTTGGACAGGTGACTACGCGTCGCTTGTTTATTGGACTTGGTGCCGACAAAGCTATAGGTCGGGACACAGTTCGTTCAGATAGGGAATTCGAGGCATGCAGCACGGTTCCTTAGACAGCTGGATGATTTGAAGCAGGCACATATACGGGTATGCCATGACCTTACCTCACGTATCATCATCATTTAGTAAAAGCACCGTCAGGACATCGTCGACACAACGCCCTATATCGGCCAACTGCATGCTGACATGCTGATCAAGGTCCTCGTCGGTGGTATAAATCGCCGCGTGGACACGACGGGTGGTGATTCGGTTATGTTTTAAGTTGCGAGACACTGGATACAACACTTGTATCATATCTGGAGTTAAGAATTTGTCGTCAGCTCAGTACCCAACGAATCTTCCTGTGGCAAATATACCTATGCATGTACGTAGCCTTAGTAATTTACCAGTACTGGATCATGAGTCTCAGTCTCCCAATGCGAATGCGAGAGCCTCAAAAGCAGGTGCAGCCTTAGACATCCCTCTCGCCTAGGTCTCGCTCCCCCGGCGAACGAAACGCACAACACCGTCCAGTTCTGACATCCAGATTTGATCGGGGAGATCGCCTTTATCTCAAGCCTCCCTCCAGGTGAGATTCAGGGACTGAGATGTAGGAATATTAATGAGAGTCGTATCAAGATGCACGTCGAGGGCCGAGCGTTGACGTGCGGACCAGAATCGGGTCAGCAGCGACTGCGACGGAGTCCGCGTAAGTACTTCTGAGCCATAATCTCCAGAACATATCTGAAATTACTGGATAGTGAATAATGCATTCGAGACAGTAGGTTCTGTTGCGCACCCTATATTCGGCCCTCGACATAACTCGATGGGATGAGGTGAGCACAGGGTGTCCACGAATCACACAGTTTAAGACTGGAACAACACTCTAAAATGAGACGGTGCTCACCTATGGCAGCTTTCCGGAAATCATGACTCCACCTGCGTTTAACTCCAGCTCCACAAACCACGACCGCGTTCGACGACCAACCAAATCATGTCAGCCACCCTGATATTGTGAAGAAGCAGGATTCTATACCATGTACTTGTTAATGAAAAACGGCGGCAGCGACAGAGTAGCATCACCTAAGAAAAATAATCCGTACTACGAAGTGGCATTTGGTCTGCAAGCATAGGGGAGAAGACATCGAAATGGGTGGGCGAATCATCAACGCCATGATGGTCATCCTCACTCTATGATTTCATTTTCTCGCCTATCTGACCTTGAGCGTTATAGCTCATCTGGATTCTGAGAAGAATGAAGGAGGAAGAAGGGTATTTATAGGCCAGCGATTATTTGAATCTCAGCTTATCGATAGCGCAATGCAAAGTTTCGAAGTGTTCAAATACTGCTCACAAAAGCGGGAATTGAGTTAGAGAATATGTTGCGCATCCTTGAAGTTTTATGATAAGCTTGAATAAGTGGATGTCATCGCGGTAGAAGAGGTCGACGTGGCGCTTGAAACTTGGAAGCCTATCGCCATGCTTCGAAGCACGGACGTCGGTGAGATCTCGAGACCTGGATATTGCAAGTAAACATGCTTCAGTATCGTGGAATGCTTGCGCACAACATGGAAGCATCATGAAAAGGATATTCGGATTAGATTCCGAACTCCTTCTCCCGCGATGCTCCCAAGTTAGCATGGAACGTTGCAATGCGCAGTGACAGGGTCAGCAGGGAAACACGACTCGCCATCGTTTGATTTGTATTTGTGTTTATTTGGTATGCAGGTGGTATGCTGCACGCGTTGACCTCGAGGTGAAGGGCACGCTACAGACTATAATTTACTAGCTTCCAGATATCTTTTTTACCGTCCTTCCTTTGTTTCCTGATCTCATTATCTTCAAGTATCGAGCAGAGCAGACGGTCAGAACGATAAACGATGGTCTTTGGTCTATTCGCTCGCAAGCTCGATCCTTCATCCAATACCCAACTACATACACCCTCGACATCTCCCTCAATTTCTCACACAGAACCCCCTTCTTCCTCTCCCCAGCCCAATTCTCACTCCCCCGAACCCGAGCTCGAGCCTCAGCCCGAGGTAACAGACCCAACAGCCCTCTATGACCTCATACGTTCCGTCCCTCAAACCTTCCATCACCACCACCGCCCTCCCCACACACACTCACCATCCTCTCCCATTTCTCCTGCGACCAATCCCCGTCACCCCAAGTCCATTGCGTGCGCTGCCACGTATCCTTCGATCTTTCAAACATGGACACATCTTGCTGCATCGATGGTGAGGGTGCACTCGTTGATCGCTCGGCGTATCAGACGGTGTGGAGCTGCTGTGAGGGAAGTGTCGGGGTGGTGCTATAAGGGAAGACATACAGTAAGTATTTATCTCGTACTTCATATTTCAAATGCTGATGACAGGTACAGACAGACATCTAATGTGTGCGCTTCCTCCAGATTCATCCATCCACGACGATAACATAGTCCCACGCGCTTCGGTAGGGTACCACAGCCGGAAATGCAAGCACAGCGTATCCGTCTCCGCCAGTATAATCACAAGGAAGAAGGAAAATGCGAAAGCAGTCGACAATCCCTCGCCTAGGTCAGCTACTAGTCCTACCCGCTTCTAAGGCATCTGACTCACCCAAGCCCACCACAAAACCCATGTCCAGACCTCCAGACCTTCACTCTCAGTGACGCTCACCCAACCCCAGCTCCCGTTTTCTGACCTACCTCGTTGGAACTTGGCATTGCGGCATCAATTAGCTGAGTGCAAACTTCCATCATCCCAGAATCCGGATGAGCTACGACGTCCAAGGTCAGACGGGCGAGATGTTGCTGCCATGTTGCCATCAGCACTTGTCGACACGTCGTCGATGACACAGCAATGCAAACTTTGTATTCCATGCGGTTACAAGTGTCCTAGGTGGGCTAGTAGCCTATAATCGCGACCAAGGTCAGTTGGGCGAGATTTTTCGGGTGTGCTGACTGTGAGCATCTGTCAGGGCGTGATCATTTGGTGGTTTACCCCCTCTTCCTCTGCGCGTTGCACGCTCAAGTGCCACTATCACAGTGCCAAATAGTTGATGTAACTTCGCCTGTCGATGCCAATCAGTGAGTACATGGCGCATCAAGTTGTAACTGACGGATGCTCACATGAACGCCAAGCATCCATTCGGAAGGCCATATATCCGGGTCACGCGCGCTTGTCGTTCTGACGCTAGTGAGTTGAATGTGTATATCCGGTTCATACACGGGAAATACAATTCAACTCGCCAGCGCTAGCGATGCACATGCCACGTGACGAACTCATAAGACCAGCTTGGCTGTCATCAGTATAGTAGTTCTGGCCTCGACCAATAGTCGGGTGTTGCTGATAAACTCCTTGCTTGACGATTTTGTGAGCTCGGTTGGTCGTTCTGTTGAAAACCATACTCCTTGCTAAGTCCAAAGCCCCGTGTATTGATGGATTGAATCGATGTCAATCAACTTATCCCTGAAATTTTATACATAGGGTATACGCTGGCGAGCGCGCTGGACTATATAACATTCTTTACGAGTATAGGTGAAATGTTTGGATAAAACTAGATCTCATTCTCGAGACTCGGACGACCTCATACGATCGAAGATCAGTCGAACCTGGTGAGTCTGAAGCCCCTCTTTGTGTCACGTATCTTTCTTCGAATTACAGACAGCAGTTTGTTCCACAAGATGTGATTACAGAGTGCGTTGTGTTAAAACACGACGGACAATGAGAACGACCACAGACCTTCGGGTGCATCTCTCTCCGGCGTTCGCACCTGGCACATATTTCTCTGGCACATATCTTCGGCACCTCCAACATTTCTTACACGCCTCATGTCAACCTCATGTTGTCTATCCCGCACGTCCAATTTCAATGTCTCTACCACGTGTCTGTGTTGTTCTCACGCACCCATGCTATGCCCCACAGCAACGGCACTAGTTGGGGAAAAGCTTGAGCTCTCGGATGGTGAGGCATTCAGTGGCATGCAACTAAGATTGAACTCGTGTAAGAGGAATCGGTGTCTTCTGGCATGATTTGGTTGGTCGTCGAACGCGGACGTAGTTTGTGCAGCTGGAGTTAAACGCAGGGCAACTCATATGATTTCCGGGAAGCCACCATTCGCCGAACCATAGGTGAGTACCGTCTCATGTTGAAGTGTTGTTCTAGTCTTAAACTGTGTGATTCATGGAGGCAAAATAATAATCGCAGGTGATTTACCTCTTGAATGTGCCATTTGCGAGCGACTTTGATTTCAATCAAGGGCAGTAACTCAGCTTCCTGACGATAGCTGGTTTCCGCAAGTCACAACTCCTGAGCAGTCCTGAGACTCTATGGCGAGCCATCGCTAAGCGTTGGTTCAGATCAGAGCGCAATCGTTATCATCCGACTTCAAGCACACCGTTTTGAAACCGTGTCCAACTCTTGTTGAGACATGAATCTCAAAAAAAAGGCATTCTAACACGATGGCTGTGACGCTGTGCTCCATCAGTACTTGCTAGGGCATCGGATACCCTGTACTCACCTCATCTCATCGAGTGATGTCGAGGGCCGAATACAGGATGCGCAACGGAACCTACTGTTTCGAATGCATTATTCACTCTCCAGTAATTTCAGATATGTTCGGGAGGTTATGGCTCAGAAGTACTTACGCGGACTCCGTCGCAGTCGCTGCTGACCCGATTCTGGTCCGCACGTCAACGCTCGGCCCTCAACGTTCACCTTGATATGACTCTCATTAATATTCTTACATCTCAGTCCCTGAATCTCACCTGGAGGGAGGCTTGATACAAAGGCGATCTCCCCGGTCAAATCTGGATGTCAGAACTGGATGGTGTTGTGCGTTTCGTTCGCCGGGGGAGCGAGACCTAGGCGAGAGGGATGTCTAAGGCTGCACCTGCTTTTGGGGCTCTCGCATTCGCATTGGAAGACTGAGACTCATGATTCAGTACTGGTAAATTACTAAGGCTACATACATGCATAGGTTTATTTGCTACAGGAAGATTTGTTGGGTACTGAGCTGACGACAAATCCTTAGCTCCAGATACGATACAATTTGTCCAATGTCTCGCAACTTAAAACATAACTGAATCACCACCCTTCGTGTCCACGCGGCGATTTATACCACCGACCAGGACCTTGATAAGCATGTCAGCATGCAGTTGGCCGATATAGGGCGTTGTGTCGACGATGTCCTGACGGTGGTTTTAGTGAATGATGATGATACGTGAGGTAAGGTCATGACATACCCGTATATGTGCCTGTTTCAAATCATCCAGCTTTCTAAGGAACTGTGCTGCATGCCTCGAATTCCCTATCTGGACGAACTGTATCCCGACCTATAGCTTTGTCAGCACCAAGTTCAATAAAGAAGCGATGCGTAGTCACCTGTCCAAGTGGCCACTTGTCGGCCTCAAGTAGCCTAGAAAAATAGACGACCACACTCTCTACATCGTCCGCTACGTGAATAGGTCAGGGAACTCGGCCATGAGGTGTCGCGCAGACTCACATGACGCGCCATCAGTAATGATGAGCACATTCAAGGGCTTGATGTTCTTGCATGAATCCTCCCGTCCCTTAGCAGCATACAGGTCACCGAAATAATCGCCGAGGATCATACTGAGGCGATTCCCAACAGTGGTTGGGCCACAGGGCTGGAATTTGGCGAACTGCTCGTGGACAACTCTGGAGTCCTATAGAAGGGTCATCAGGATCGATTTGTGACGTGCAAGTATGCTACCTACCGTAACTCCCGTCATGGTTGCGTTGCAGTTCAAGAATTGTATGTCTATGCCAGCGGCACTGGCGTCATATTGGCTCACTGCGTTGACGAGCGCGGCGAGAGCCTGTTTTGCCTGAACAGGAGGGGAATTTCAGCCCTCATGGACAAGGAATACGACAAACATTATACCTCATTCCACAGCGAACCAGTCATGGATGAAGAATCATCCATGATGATAGTCATGTCATAATTGCGCAGCGTCTGAAGCGCATCTTGCAACGATTCTGCACGCAGAGGCTGGCGGAGATACTCTGCTCGCGTCGGAAATGGAGAAGAAACAGCTGGTCGTGGAATCGTAAATGTCGAGTGAGACTTCGGAGGGGAATAAATACCTTTGGCGTCATTGTGAGAGGGCCAGGGCGTTGATAATGTGGCAGAAGTGGAATATGATGACAGCGCTGATATATAATTGCTGGTGTGCCCAACAAGAGATAATCTGTTCTCCTTTGCACGATCATCAGCAAAGTCACCAAATTGGCCCTCACTGGAACGTGATGGCCCATTTGACAGCCAGTTTCCCATGATAGCCCAGACCCTTCAGTCACATTGGATGTAGAAGTGGTGCCCCGGATGTGCCAAAAGGCCGTAGAATATGTCCCAGCCAGCACCGGCCTGGCCAGGTAGATATGTGGCTGGCCGGTTCGTAGAAGTGGGCACGGCCAGTGTACCTTGAACTCTGCTTAGGTACCGAAGGAATGTGTAGAGCGAGAACTGGCCGGCCATGTAGGACAAGTACTGGCCAGCATTCCTACACGTGACTGTACAGGAGTACCGGCCGAGCGCACAGGGCATTTACTGCCCAGCTCAGCCAGGAAGAAGCCTCAGGCCAGCACTCTTATACAATCGTGTATAGGAGTGCCGGCCGAGTGCACAGGGCAGGTACTGGCCAGCTGCCAACAAACAGCCTCCGGCCAGCACTCTTATACAATGGTGTATGGGAGTGCCGGCCGACTGCTGCCAGGAAACAGCCTCCGGCCAGCACTCCTATACAATAGTGTACAAAAGTGCCGGCCGAGTGTACAGGGCAGGTACTGGCCAGCTGCCAGGAAACACAGCCAGCACTCTTATACAATGGTGTATGGGAGTGCCGGCCGAATGCTGCCAGGAAACAGCCTCCGGCCAGCACTCTTATACAATCGTGTATGAGAGTGCCGGCCGAGTGCACAGGGCAGGTACTGGCCAGCTGCCAGGAAACAGCTTCCGGCCAGCACTCTTATACAAGCGTGTATGGGAGTGCCGGCCGAATGCTACCAAGAACCAGCCTCCGGCCAGCACTCTTATACAATCGTGTATGAGAGTGCCGGCCGAGTGCACAGTGCAGGTACTGGCCAGCTCAGCCAGGCCGAGCCCATAGGGCAGGTACTAGCATGTACAAAGGTACTGGCCGGCCATGTAGGGTAAGTACTGGCCAGCCCCACTTATAAAATCAGGTATAAAGTCTTGGCTGGCCTTGTAAACTATATACCGGCCACCCCATCATGTATATTGCTTTGCCTAGTAATATCAAGTAGATCTATGAGTTAAAACAGCAAGAATTCAATGTGCTATGCTAGGTCACTTTCGCATGGCCTTTTTGGAGGGTTTCCTGGATCTGCTGGATCGACGAATATTGTCAGTGGTAGCCTTTTTGGATGGTCTTCCAGATCCCCCAGATTTTCCCCTTTTCTTCCCTTTCTGCACGACGACCTCCTCCTCCTCCTCCTCCTCCTCCTCCTCCTCCTCAGCCTTCTCCTCCTCGCCACGCTGTTCCTTATCTTCCATATCATCCTTACCACCACTGTCCTTTTCGATCTCCACCAGTTTCAACAGCTTCTGGTTGTACTCCTCCAGCTCTCGCTTTCTCTCCTCCAGCTTTCTCATGTCCTCCTGCAGCATCGCCATTTTCTTCTTCTCTTCCTCCACCTCCCACGACTCCTTGTCAAGCTTCCTTGTCAACTCATCTGCCTCCATTTCCGTCCCCTCATCCTCTTTCTCTTCCCTGGTTGAGATGGTCTGAATGGCAGTATCAGCTCCGTGTTCTTCACCAGCAGCAGCCTCAGCAATGGCTGCACGTTGTCCTTCCTTCGCCTTGAGCATCCGCGTAACCCCACCTCTGGCTGTATTGATTGCCTCTATGACTGAGGTCGTGGGTCTTGATACTCAAAATAGAGGTGCCAAGGTAAGAGGGGGTGTTCGGGGTAGCTTCGTCCTCCTCATATTCGATAACTCGCTTGCATTCTCTTAGCAGCATCCCAAGACCTAGGCTAACCCCCATGGCTGATACCAAGCCAGAGATCTTGGCAGAGACGACTATCTCCAAGAACTTGTTCAACTCACGCTCGTCTGAGTGCACACTATTCGGAAGGTGTGATCTGTCCCAACTCCATGTCGCCCAAGCGGGCCATTCCATTGCCTCAGAGCTTTGTTCCTGCGTCAAGTGAGTATCAAGTTTCACCAATCCAGGTATTAATCGAAAACGTACCTTTTTCAAGTCACCAAGACGCGAAATCAAAAGCAGATATTCGTCCTGGCTGCTGAGAGACCGTAAGAATGACATCCGATCTTTCTTTGGCACAGTGGCTGGTGTGCGCACGACTTCTTGACCAACTGATGGTCGCTTAACCAGCCCTTTCGATGGAGTGAGATTATCATCAGAGCTATCCTCGGAGCTGTCCTGGGTTTGCGGTCTTGAATTCTTGGTGGGCCTTGTGCTGGCCTTGGGCTTGGAGGACGCCTTAGCCTCGGCCAGCTGTCTTGTACGTTTCGTGGATGTAGGCGCAGCTGAAGCCTCCTCTTCATCATCAGTGTCGACTGGTACATACTTCTTTTTAGATTGTTTCTCGCCTACATAAACAGCATTGACGAGCAGGGACTTGTTCATGTGGGAACTCACGGCCCCGACAAAAATAACCAGTTTCTGTTTCGAAGCCTTCCTGGCTTCCCAATGGCCCCAAAGATGGTTTATTTCCTGCGCCTTCAAATGAGACGGGTCTTGCACGACGAAACCCTCAGGGATGGAGTCTGGATCCAGGTACACCAAAAGGTTGCCGGCAATCGAGAGCCAAGGTACTGGCTTTTTGCTACCAGTGAAGACTTCTGAAAAACGGAAATTGAGTCAAGTTAAAATCAACAGATGAAGTGATCAGCGACTCACTGTAAGATGCATGAAAAATTTGCCGAACCAATTCTTGTTGCCCCTTGAGGCCCACTCCTTTACGGGAAGGGAGCTTTGCAAACCCGTGCTCGTCCAAGATGACTTCAGGTATCGCATCTTTTCCATCTTTACTGTCTTCATCGGACGAGTCATCATCATCATTGGTGGGGTCTGATACGCGGTCATTGAGCAGTCTGAACCAATCCCCAAAAATACAGAACTTACAGAATTCTTCCTTCGACCACTCGGCAAATTTTTCAAAACCTTCGGACGTCCACTCTTTGCTTCCTCGAGAACTCAGGCTAAACGGTTTCTTGTGATTGACAGGCTGAGACTCATGACTGAATAACAATAAAATTGTTATTTTACCCTGAGGAGAGTGGATAAATACTCACATCTTGACACTTAAAGTCTGATCGGCATTTTTCTTGTGACTGACTAACATCACGACTCGGCAACCCATAGAACGCCTTATCTGTTCTGTAAAATCGTCGAGAACTTTTTTGAGGCTTTTCTTTCGATACCTATCAATGTTGTTATAGTAGAAATTGAAAAAAAAAGGCAATTTACATCGCCTGTGCTTCTGCTGGGGCACCTTCCCTATTCCACTTGTCCCTCGCCTCCTCAACTTCCTTCTGATGTGCAGAGGTCATGTTGTTGAACCACTCCCTCGCATGTCCAGTCCTATACTTAATAGAATGTTGCACGCCTTTCTTCTGTTGCTGCTCCTTATCGTAGTCGTCCATCTCCTGCTTGAAGAGTTTCTGCGCGACGTCCCAAGCATTAAGCTCCTTCTTGTAGAACCCTGCGTCCTTAGGACGAGCCGCCAATTCTCTGTCCTCAGGGGACACGCCAGATGGTTCTTCCTCCGGCTCATCACCCAAGACCTCTTGCTCAGCACGTCGATCATCAGTGTCCGTTAAGAACTGGAGGTAGTACCTCCTGATAGCCTATATAACAATTATATCAGTATCATTATATACTCAACAAAACAGTACCTTTTTCAATCCCTTTGGTAAATCCTCGGAATCCTGTCTTGTACGATGAATTGCGACAATTTCATTGCGGATCTGTCTTAGGAGATTCTGACGGGAATTCTTCCCATTTACAAACTGATCTTTGTGGAGAGTCAGTACTCCCTCCCAAGAAGCATACCATTCAGCCATTGATGACAAGAAAACGTAAGTCAGGAGCTTTTGGTAAGGGTGAGTATGCGTCGTGTAACCTTAGACCAGGCCGAAGAGTTGAAATTTTGAAGGAGACGCGATCACGTGCATGCAAACCAAGACGCGTCATTACGAAATCACACGTGTGACAAAGTGATACCTCAATCAATTCAAATTATGTACAGTGTCAAGTAAATACATAATTTACTTGCGCGCCTTCTTTGCAGTCCCAGGAGACGCTGTCTCATTCTTGCGCTTGCCTTGGGTAGAGTCAGGTAAAGACTGAGATACAAAATGAGTAGAAGGCGACTTGAACCAAGCGCAGTTCTTGGTCCTGGCATTGTTGATGATGGACCCAGGAGGCTTGGTGACAGAAAACTTGTAGCACGGCAACTTTTGCGTGCTACCACAGTTGGTGTACTTGCATGTGTAGATGTACTGGCAAACAGAGCCTTGGGCTGAGGCGTGCGCGTCGCGATTCTCATCAGAAACTGTCACAGCAACCCTCTCACCCCAGCTCTTGGTAGAGCCACATTGGGGGCATTGCGCAGGAATAGGAACGCCCCAAGGCGAAGTCTGAGTGTGAGCGCGCGCGAATGTAGTGAGTTCCAGCTTGCAGCAACCATCAATGTTGACGGGAGTCATCAGGATGACGCTGGTGTGTTGACCGAGACCGCCTGACATACTAAGGAGGGTCGGAAATACAGTGCGGATGCTGAGTTGCTCAATCGCAACAAGTTCCGCCATGGCGACCAAGAAATTAGTGGCGACAAGGGGTTGAAAGCGAGCTGCGGAAAAGAGAATTGCAGATGCGAAGTTGAATTGAAGAACAGGACTCCTTGAGCTGAGTGTAGGGCGTCTTGTATGCCACCACAGAACCGCAGACCAGGAAGACGATGTGTGCGGACTTGAGGATCCTGGCGTAGGGCTTCAACACTGTGGAGAGAACCTAGAATAGATTAATTAATAATATTGAAGCGTCAAAATTTTAAAACTTACATGCTGAACTTCCATCGCAACATACTCTCCCTCACCTCGACCCTCCTTCCCTGCATAGAGCCAACCGCTGTCTTCTTCCGAATGGTTGGAGAGAAACGCAAAGACCCGACCAGTTGAGCCAAGGTGACGGACGAGCTTAGCAACCGTTTCGACCTGGTCGCGGGTGTACTTGTCGATCTTCGTATAGGTGGCGACGTCGAACGAGATCTCGACGTACAGAAACCCACCGTTGGGGTAGTACTTGTCGAGGTAATGCGAGAGGAGTGGAACGGGTGTGGAGATTGTGTACTTGGCGCCAAGGGCAAAATGGACGATGGCGAGGGGTGTGGCTGCCAAGATGGAGTTGGACGCCAGCTCATACTTGCCGTTGAACTGTAGGAAGCCTGGGAGTACAGGCGTTCCTCCTTCCTCTGGCAAAACGTTACGGTAGAAGCCCTGAACAAAGTTAAGTAGTCAATCAATAGAACATTTGAATAAGACAAAGAAGACTCACAAAATATGGCGCGGGCTCCTTAACCGTCCGCAATGAGTGACAAGAAAGACATAAAAATATAACGTCCGGATGTCGGACGGCATCGACGTGCGCCTCGGGCACCTCAATGCATTTGCTGCACATGACGCGGGGGCAGGCGTTGCATTCAAAGAGTACAACGTCACCTTCCGCGCCATCGAGACAGATCAAACACCACTGACCTCCAGTCAGTCAACTGAACACTAGAAAGAAGCAAAAACAACTTACTATACTGTGTTCTTCCGGAATCCTAGCGTCCTCTGGCTCTAAGGATGGCGCGGACGATGTTGATCCTGCGGGCGTCGGAGGAGAGCCGGCAGGTGCCAAAAGTTTCCGGGCAGAACCGCCGCAAGACTTCTTGGCCGTGTTGCTCTTTTTAGGCGGCATTGGATAAGGAAAAGAAATGGTAGAGCAAAAAGGACTTTACGAATTTTCAAACCAACCAGTCATGTGATCGTGTTGTGGTTGCGCCGGCATTTGCCGCAACAAATAACATCAAATATGTTGAACATATAGTCCAGCGCAACACTTTCACACGGTTCAATTTCAAACCACATCTCTTCTGTCCGCTCACCCTGTTAGCCACTTACACAGACTGCAGCTGTGTAAGTGGCTAACAACCCACTGAGCACTCATTCCCTACTGCATGGTATGCGTCTTTCAAATCTAATTCTATTTCTAATTTGGTTGCATAGGTTGATTTGTGGATACCTAAGGTACGTCTCTTTTCAACCGTCTCTTCACTGAACGCCTTCTTTCTAGACAATTTAGGACACTATTGGGGTGCCTCCAGATCTAAGGTCTGTCTTTTTTGAACCGTCTCTCCACTAAACACCTTCTTTCTAGTTATTTTGGTATACTATTGAGGCGCCTATAGATCTAAGGTATGTCTTTCTTTCAGCCATCTCTTTACTGAACGCCTTCTTCATCATTGAGCATTGAGGACTGGGGGCTTGGCTTTGGGAGGAGATGTATGTGTGCAGTTGGCGCACTTCTCCTCCCTTGCTTCACCATTGAGTACTGGGGGCTTGGCTTGGGGAGGAGATGTATGTGTGCATTGGCACACTTCTCCTCCCTTCTTTTATCATTGAGTACTGGGGGCTTGGCTTAGGGAGGAGATGTATGTGTGCATTGGCGCACTTCTCCTCCCTTGCTTCACCATTGAGTACTGAGGGCTTGGCTTGGGGAGGAGATGTATGTGTGCATTGGCGCACTTCTCCTCCCTTCTTTTATCATTGAGTACTGGGGGCTTGGCTTGGAGAGGATTCAGTGTCCACATTGGTGCGCCCCTCCTTCAACCACCGTTGTGCTTGTGAGGTTTAAGTGTCCACAATGGTGCGCCTCCTCCCACAATCCTTGTGTTGTATTTTCTCTGGAGGGATGACAACCGCTCCACCATAAGGTAACTTGTATCGCTGCCTCTGACCAAAGGCTGACCGCAGCTTACAGATATGTTTCTTTTGGCTTGTTTAGACATTCAAAGGTAACCTGTTTGATATTCGCTACACAAATACTGATTGCCAGCGCGGTTCACAGATATGTTTCTTTTGGCTTGTTCAGACATTCAAAGGTAACTTGTTTGATATTCGCTTCGCAGATACTGATTGCCAGCGAGGTTCACAGATTATGTTATTTAGTTAGCTATATTTTTCTCGCTCTACTTTTTATTACTGTATTACACAGTACTAGACTGCCGCAGAGAGGGCCCCTCTGCGGTAGCCTTGTATTGGCTTTGTCACACCTTTGTTTTTTTTCTTCAATTAGACAGAAAGATGCGCCGCCAATGTAACTTAGTTTTGATTTGTCACCAAATAGCAACACCACCCTGCTCGTCTGTGCGAATAAGTCACGTGACTTTTAAATACTGCAGTTAGAATGTTGCCAATTTTCACAGCAGCGTATTGTTGAACTAAGGGGTGCTTGAGAGTACCCTCAGTGCGCTCGTCTTTGGTCTTGAATGCGGCGGAATAGATGGTATCTCAGGTATTCCACCTGAGCTGAGGAAAAAGAGCAAATCCTCATCCAAGCTTTGAGACCCGATTTCTCTTTTCCTCATCGCGTCTATGAGTCGGTATCTCAGGTATTCCACCTGAACTGAGGAAAAGAGCAAATCCTCGTATCCAAGCTTTGAGACGTGATTGCTCTTTTCCTCAGCATAGGTCTGTAGCATGCAGCCGGTATCTCAGGTATTCCACCTGGGCTGAGGAAAAGAGAACCACGTCTATATGAGTCGGTATCTCAGGTAAGGTATTTCACTTGAACTGAGGAAAAGCAAATCCTCATATCCAAGCTTTGAGATACAATTGCTCGTTGCCTCAGCATAGGCCTGTAGCATGCAGCCGGTATCTCAGGTATTCCGCCTGGGCTGAGGAAAAGAGAACCACGTCTATATGAGTCGGTATCTCAGGTAAGGTATTTCACTTGAATCTTCTGACGCACAAACCTCCACGCACTGATACGATCCTACGCCAATTCACGACATCTCTCTATCTCTCTCTATCTCTATCTGTCCTTGTCTTTTTCCTCCCTCCATTTGCAAAATGTAGAGTTCACGCATCGCATGGCTTATCTTTTGCTCGCTCATTTTTCTTTGTCGGCTTTGGTTCACATCGTCGTCGTCCGCTTTTTCATTGTCCGTACCGCGCCGTCGTCGTCATTTTCGCGTCGTCATCTTTTCCATCCACCGTATCGCAATCGTTTCCTTCCTCTACACTCCGGCACGCTCACTCTGAGGAAAAGAGCAATCACATCTTTGGTAAGGCCCATAGCATGCAGCCAGTATCTCAGGTATTCCGCCTGAGCTGAGGAAAAGAGCAATCGGGTCTCAAAGCTCGGATATGTGGGCCTTACCAAAAGCCTCATATTCGAGTGCGATTGCTCTTTTCCTGAGCCCAGGTGGAAAGCTCAGATACGAGGATTTACCTGCACGACTGTGCTATATCGCGCCTAAGACACAATATTTTCAACACTGGCAGACCAGTTTATTACTTGCCGTTAGCATAAAGCTCAAATTTAAAGGTTCTCCCAGCTTTTATGTCTGGACTGCCATTTCTTGAGCTTGAATTTGAAGGATGTAAGGTAACTTAAGTTGGGACTGCTGTTTCTCATCTGTTTCTTTCACAATACAGGCCTCTGCTTGGATGGTATGTCTTTGCAAATCTTATATTACGACACCATCCAAATTAGAAGTTATCCCGATTTGGATCTTCCAACATTGTAAATTAAACCATTTATAGTCTAGACCGCCTGCGGTTGAAAATTTTACCATTCCGTTGTTTCAAGTCTGATTTTCCAAACTCCAACCACCGAAAAATGGTGGATCCTGCTGTGACAATTCTGTCCAAGAGCCTCTGTAGGCTTATAGATGACCTACTGCGTGATTCATCGCCGTATGAGTTGCTGATAGGTGACAAAATCAATGACAATTTGCTGCAAAGAGCCAGGTAAGGGAATCTCACGTCACTGTCCAGAAAAACTTGACAGCTGGAATTTAAGGACTAGATTGTGGGCCAAGTGGCAGGACATACGTCTGTCCAGTACTGGTAGTGATGTCAAGGCGAATGTCATTGCCGAGATTGAACTTACCAGGGCTGCGGTCATAATAGCCTATGCTGTGGTTAATCCCCGTAAGTGTTGATTTGATGGTTGGGGGGTCTGTCATTCATTATGTTGCCATAGTGCGAGCGGATTTGGATGCAGATCGGTTTGCGGACAGTGCCAAGGCGTCCCATCCATCGCATGCTGACAGCCAAAGACATAAGCTAGCAAAATATTTCCACTGTCCTTCGTTTGGTTCAATATCGGAGCCGGCAACATTTGTTGACAGGCATGGAAGGATCCTTGCTTGGTATTTGCCAGAAATCGTGGTGCCTGATAGAATGGTATGAATTTGATTTGATTACAGTTTAAGTCCTTTTAATAAGTTATAATTAGGATCGTGTCAACCAGTCCATCAAATTGCTGAGACCTGCCTTAGATCAGTCTTTGCCCAAGCCAACTCAGAAGGCAAAGCAGCCTTGGCGTTCTCAAGGATTTGTCATGCCTTCAAGCTGGGGGAGAATTTGGAGTAGGAAGGGTGACTTTATGCCCGGGAGGATTCATGCAACGCCATGAGGTAACTCTGTATTCATATACTTGCCATGATACAGAACTAACTTAAATGGGCTAGCGGCTTCAGGATGACTTGTACCAATCAAGCTCCCTTTCTTCACCTGCAGTCCGAGATTGGTTGTCCGAAATAACGGTAACTGAACATTTGTGGTCCGCTATCACCAGTGTTATTGCGCCAGATCAATATCAGGCTGGTGTGGAATCTGTTGCTAATATGAAGGATACAGGTTCGTACCTCAGATCCTGTTGTTTGGCCCTCGGAGTTTTCTGGATTGGAAGTTATTGTCAACCGAGAGACGCCAAATCACCGAGACCCCGGAGCATCGCCTTCATTCTATGACCTTTTGGTGAGCCTTGGCAAAGGTCACCGTGCCGTACTAGCTCTGCCAGATCTGGGTGCCGAGCTAGCATATCCGCCTGGCACTATGGTTTACATTTTAGGGAAGGTGCTGGAGCATGGAGTGCCAAGGTGGGGTGATGGGGAGAGAATTGTGATTGCACACTTTGTCAAGGATAAAGTACATGATAGGCTTGGTGTACCGAGACCAAAGTTTCCAAACCAGCGGGATTTTCTGAATAGAGTGGGGGCAGGTAAGAAGGGGGGTTTAAAAGCCATTCGGAGATCAAATAAGAGCAGGGGACGAGGAGTAGTTTCCAGAAAATAGATATCCCGATTAGACAAAGCTTGTGATTTTAAATCGGTTGACTTCTCATACACTGGAATATTTCCTCGGTCTAAGCACTATGTCCTCAAAAAAAAGGCAACGTCTCAAGGCTATTTCTTATTCTTTCCAACATAGAGGAAAGTTATCAAAAACAAAGGATCTGGATGTTGATTATGTTGCTCACGAACCTACAAGAGACAAGAGGGGAAATCCCTCTTGGGTTGAGTCTTGTGCTGATCAGCTGTATCAAACTTCGCCAGAGCCTACTACCAGCCCAAGAAAACGAGTTAAAGAAGTACACACAGAATCACCAGACATCCAAGAAGAGGATTTAAATCAGGAAATGTTTGGTGACTTTGTTATTCACGTAGAGGCTGCTGAGCAAGGGAGAAAAACAAAGGTATGTCTAACAGGCCATGGCTTACTAGTAATTGTTTCTCATCAATGGCATAGACGCAAAATGACTTCATATCAGAGTATCTCGCTCACCGAGATGTGTATCTAGATGTCATCTTGGACTCAGAGAAATTTGCCACCACAGGCATCTGTGAGACTTGCCAATGCGAAGATAGTTCCTTCCGTTGCACAACTTGCACTGGCGACCACAGCTGGTGTCGCCCTTGCCTCCTCGAATCACATCAGTCATTGCCTTTCCACAAAATCCAATTTTGGAATGGCAAGTGCTTTGAAGACGTCACTCTTTCTGCCCAAGGATTTATATGGCACATGGGCCATGGTGGAAAGTCTTGCCCTTGCTACGGAGTTGGACAAAGTCACCTTGATCAAGATTCTTCTGTGATTATTGTACATTCTTCTGGGGTGTTCACACACAATGTGTCGTGGTGTCGGTGTCCAGGATCACATCACGAACATCACCTGCAGCTGCTCCAAGCAGGACTATTTCCCGCCAGTATCACACGCCCTAGGACTGCGTTCACCTTCGAAATACTGGATCATTATCTCATTGATGCCTTGGAATGCAAGACTTCGGCAATGAGCTTCTTTGAGAAAATCCGACGGCTGACAAATAATGCTTTTCCGGATGCTGTCCCGGTGAGTAGAATCGACAATATCATAATTCTAGCTCATACTGAATGCAAACTCCCATCTGTAGGATCGATATCGTGAACTCATGAGAGTGTCTCGACTCTGGCGCGACTTGAAGAACCGTAAATGGTTTGGATTTGGCCATGACATGGAAGCACCCCCTAGTGCAGGAGATCTTGCTCTATTTTGCCCTTCTTGTCCGCAGCCAGGAATCAATATGCCTCTTATTTGGGAGCAGAAGTACGAAAGGCAAGTCAATTCCAGCAATCCTTGTCTGCCAGACTCCGGCCAGTACCCACCGTGCATAGCGCAGCAGTGGTCCTGGCCGGTAATATGTGTCAGCTGAGTCCTGGCCGGTACCTTTTGTACGCAGCCCAGTATCAGTCACGGCCGACCATTTGTCTCTACTGGCCAGTAATGTGTCAGCTGGCCGGTACCTTTGTACACAGCCCAGAGTCAGGCGGGGCCGACCATTTTTCTCTATTGGCCAGAAGTTGTTGGTTCCAGATAACTCGTGGATGCTGACTTTTTGATTGCAGGTGGCTTGTTATGAGAAGATTTGTGGTAGATGGAAACTTTACCGCTCAGCACATGAACATGTGACAGCCTCAGCTTGACGTCTTCCTCTCAGATGGTTTAGGTTATATGGTAACAGACGGAGATTACCAAGCTCACTTGGCTTCAGCTATGGAGAGTAAAGAGGTGAATCGATTTGCTTTGTATTGTTAGTGGTGGCTAAACCTGTAGAAAGCGATCCTCGTGTAGCAACCATCGGGCCGTCAATGCAGCAAACACAAACAGAAGCAACCTCCGAGCTACAGGGGTCGGTGCCACTGCTTGTGCTCGGCATGGATGTTTTGTTCCCCACTGCATAGTGGACTTTCAGAAGGGTGAACGGCAAGTTTTCTTTCATTTACTCAATCTAGGTTAAGACGAGCCTTGGGCTTGACATGCTGACAAAATCACTTCAAGCCACATGAATATAGATTATTCCATTTGCAATGCCATTAAGCATGCTGCTGGCAACATTGACAACTCCCTGATCATCTATGATGTGGGGTGCCAGTGGAGCCTTAACTTTACTCAACATGTTGACAACTGCCCTGGCTTGGCACTCCCAGACAACACCGAGATTGTGGCCGCAGTGGGGAAATTTCACTTGAGCGCTCATAAACTTGCCTGTTTTGCTAGATACAGCTTAAACTTCATTCAAGGAGCTGGGCAAGTTGACGGGGAAATTCTGGAGACACTTTGGGCTCCCTTTAACAAGATATCTCCCACAGCACGTTCTATGAGCCAAGCACACCGTCAAGAAATTCTTGATGATCATATGCGTAACTCAAATTGGAAAAAACTTGTCAGAATAGGTAAGTGCCTATATTTGGAATGAATGACATCACAGTTTCACACTGATGCAGTTAAGACGCTCTTGAGAAAGTACAAACGGGCCAACAAGGGCATTGAAGACACTAGGGTGCCATTTGAAGAGCTTACAGGATCTTTGGATGTCATCAAAGTGAGGGCGTGGGAAAAAGACGAGGAGAAGGCAAAGGAAGAACGTGGAGAACATCTCAACATTTACCAGCTAAAGATAGATAAAGGTGAGCACTTCGAAGCTTCTATTCAGTTCCCTGTGCCGTACATTCTGATTGGGTGATTGGAAGCACCAACAATGGCAGAAATACGGCTAAAATTAACTGAATCAGAATATGCTGATACAGGGAGGTTGGGATCAATTTCTTGGCTCATTGACGGCATCAATATAGAGGATTCGCAGTATGTTGTTTCATCATATATATTGATGGTGATGACGTATTTCTAATTACTATCTAGGGATGCACTCAGGGTAGCTATTCGGCAGCTTCCCAAAGATGCGTCTGCAGTTCAAAGGGCTGCAGTTCAAGTGAAACAACAAAAACTGGCTGCACGTATTTCGAAATTTCATGAAATTGCTGATGCTATGACAGAGGGCATCGAAGTCTATGCAGGTACTGAGCACATGGATGACATCAGATTTTGCACTACAGATGTGGTGGAGGAAGTGCGGGAGGCTGCAAATATTGAAGACGTGTTGGAAGAGATTGATGAGGAAGTTCCTGCAGAAGCCATGGGCATTTGGATGCCATCTTCAGTGCTCCGAAATGAGGCTTTAGCCCTGGGCTTGCACACTCTGCAAGCTGAAGAACTGGAGTTACGAAAGGGTCAAGCAAATGATTGCTTGGAAAAGTTACGGCAGGCTCTCGGTCATAAAGCGATAATTTACCGTCAACATTTCCGAAGTGCAGATTCCACATGGACAGGAACCAGGTCAAAGCAGGAGGCTCTACGATGTCGTATCAAAATAGAGAAGTGTGTCCGAAGGTATCAAAGGGCAAGGGGTTCGATGCAGAGACTAGGGGCTGATGAAGATACTCTGAGGACGATTTATCAAGACATTCAGCCACACCAGCTCAGTGTGGACAAGGAAGTGACGGAAGAGAACAGATATGGGCAGGGATCAGACAGACTGGCTTGGTTTTGGAGAGTCAACAACGGTCATGATTCGCAGGAAGATGTGTGGATGGATGAATGTAAGTCATATCTAATATGCCTATTTTCTGCAGTGACAGGTATTAGTCTACAGGGTAAATTGGTTGAAAGCTAAGGCTAGATGGCAAAGGTGGGAGGAGGAGTTGAGATTGGTCCAACACGAAATGGGTTGGACAGTGAGTTGGTTTAAATACAGGATGGAAGAATGGGACCAAAGATACCGACAAGCTACAAAGCCTGGTCATCAAGCTTATGCACATCGACAGGTGCTCTTGTGGGGAAGATTTGCATTGGATGCTGAAAATTCATTCAAAGACAAGATGATTGTAGTCGTTTAACAGTCTTTGCTATTATAATATCAAAGACTTATCTAGCCAATATATGATAGTTATGGTGGTCAGGATCACTGCCTACACGTCATACTCTAGAGCTGGCCCATTTATACTTGCAGATAGTACAATTTGAATGACTAACTCTCAAGTGATAGTACTAAAACCAACATCTTTCTTGATAATACTTTGTCTAAGGTATTAGCCTGGAGATGGCTCGGCTGGCTCTGGTATCAATGTCTGAAGTATCGGCCTGCCTGCTTGTACATACCTTGGTCCTGATCCGGCCGGCTCTGTTATCAATGTCTGAGGTATCGGCCTGCCTGCTTGTACGCCCCTTGGTCCTGATCCGGCCGACTCTGTTATCAATGTCTGAAGTGTCGGCCTGCCTGCTTGTACACAACATGGTCCTGATCCGGCCGACTCTGTTATCAATGCCTGAGGTGTCGGCCTGCATTTCTGTACATGGCCTGGACATGCACCGGCCGGCGTTATTATGAATGCCTGAGGTGTCAGCCTGCTTTCCTGTACATGGCCTGGACATGCACCGGCCGGCTCTCTCATCAATACCATCAGGAAACCTACACTTTCCTTATCATTCTTGAGTTGTTTTAGATACTTGGGTTCTTGACCATGATGCTCAACATCACATAAGACATGAACACTTAAATATATTTGTATACTTACATTATCTACTGACACTGATCAACTTGCATAAGTCAAATATCCTGCTGGACTTGAGTATCTTAGAAGTGCAAGTCATGGAAAGACTTGGCCAAGTATTATACAGTTATTCAACAATGTGTAGGTTTTTCCTGATGCCCTAAGTTGTTGGCTGGTACTGATGTATGTGTGTAGGGAGCCTCACTTGGGTGGTCGGCCAGTACCAGCCCCACACCTCTGGCCAGCACCAATGTACATGTACGAGCAGTGGTCGGCCAGTACCAGCCCCACGCCTCTGGCCAGCACCAATGTACATGTACGAGCAGTGGTCAGCCAGTACCACCCCCACACCTCTGGCCAGCACCAATGTACATGTACAAGCAGAGGTCGGCCAGTACCAGCCCCACGCCTCTGGCCAGCACCAATGTACATGTACGAGCAGTGGTCAGCCAGTACCACCCCCACACCTCTGGCCAGCACCAATGTACATGTACAAGCAGAGGTCGGCCAGTACCACCCCCACACCTCTGGCCAGCACCAATGTACATGTACAAACAGTGGTCAACCAGTACCACACTCACTCGGCCAGTACCACCCTCACACCCTTGGCCGGAGCACCAATATACATGTATAAGCAGTGGTCGGCCAGTACCACACTCACACCGCTGGCCAGCACCAATGTACATGTATAGGCAGTGGTCAGCCTGTACCCACATATATAGACAGCCTCACCTGAGTGGTTGGCCAGTACCACTCTCACACCCTTGGCCGGCACCAATGTGCATGTACAGGCCGGTGCTGGTTGGTACACATTCTACAGCCATTTGGCACATCCGGGGCACCACTTCTACATAGGGTTATGACTGAAGTATGTGGATAGCCTTGCACTGTGGGTAGTACACTCGCGGAAATTCAGTGAATGGAATCACTGGATTCTCGTAGCGGATGCCTACTTAAATTTAGTGTGTCGCTCACTCAAATCTAGTGATTTCTATATCACTGAAAGGACCAACTTGACATACGTAAATTTCCGCAGAGTCTCCGTCGATTTTCAATTGAATATATCACTAAACATACAGCAAGAACATCACTGGAAAAGACTGACGCAGTCACTGGAATTGTCCAATTATAATGCAGCATTGAGCTAATACAGTACAGGCAAATGCAAAGAGACATCTAGTGCATAAACAGAGACGCGAAGTAGTACAAGAGTTGCAATCGATAGAAGAACAGCGTGCATGAAGAATACCAATGGAAACAATCTTGAATGAGTTGGTGGCAATTTGAGCAGAGACGGTTGAAGAACTGGTTATCGGCGTTGAAGGAATGGCAAGCAGAGATGAAGGACCTGGTGTGTATTGACAGAGAATCCAGTGAGCAGAGACAGAGAACCTAGCAATCAGGGACAGATGAAGAACAGCCGAAGACCTGGTGAAGAGAGATGACCCAGTGAAGAGACGACCCGGTGAAGAGAGACAAAGAACTTGGTCGGAAGAGATGGTAGGCATGAACAAAAGCTCATCTGTATGACTGAAAAAGACAAATTGTCAGTGAGACGGTGCACATGAAGAAAACTCACCCTTTGCCTGGCTGGTCGTGCACGTGAACATTTAGGCCGCAGTACCGGAGTAGCCTGGATGCTCTCGGGCTATGCGAGGCAGTAATTCAAGGTGAAAGTTGGCAGGAAGAAGGTTTAAGAGCGCACCAGTTCAGAGAGCTCCGATTCACTGTCATCTTGATATGCTGCATTGTCATATGATCCAGGAAATTTAGAGGGACCTGCTGTTGATTGCGATTTGGAAGCGATGGGCTAGTGCGTAACGACGCGAACGTGAGCTAAAATGAACAAGGGGCTGTCAGTATAAGCGCTAGAAAGGACGCACCACTTTGTGCACACGCTGCTAGACAACAATCTGAGCACATGACCGAACATATAACATGATACGACACACCTTAGAGGAAATCTTTGCAGCTAATTCGTCGTGCACCCTCTGTTCCTCCTTCGCCTTCTCGATTTCATCATTCATCTCCTTGCGGAAGCGCTCGACCTTCTGAACACGTTTCTCGGCAGCCAAGACGCAGTGTTGGCGTGTGATTTTCTCGATACGTGAGTCTTCTTCAGCCATTGGATGCAGAGCAACACCTGAATCAGCACTGGCAATCATCTCTTCATACGCCTCTTCTAGACTGCATCCGAGGTCTTTCGAAATTAAGTGGATAGCGACCCAAGGTATGAGGTAGTATTCGATGTAGGCCTTGAAGTCAAGGGGAGCGAAGGCCTCGTTGGAAGTCTGTTCGTGGTCAAACATGGAAAATATTGCGGACTGGATTATCGCTTTTCCTTTCTCCCCGTAGCTAACAAGATGTCAGTATCAATGTGGATCAAGTCATGTAAATGAGCAAATCACTATCCAGGACGAGCGTGATTTGTAACCATCGTTGGTATGCGATGTCGGCTAGTGATGGCCAGCTTGGAAAACTCTCGATCGGTGGAGTTGCTCTTCAGACCTGTGGAAGAAAGATCTTCAAGAAACATGTCATTAAAAAAACTGTAGTGCCTCGTGTTTTGATCATGAATCATGAGATCCAACTTGGCCTCCATTTGGAGGACTCGATCTGAGACGTTCTCCCATATAATGATTGTTGGCCATCCTCGGGCTTTGGCGCGTTGCATATTGAGCCTTTCTTCACGCAATCAACAAAGTGCCGCGCATATCTCAAGCTCTAGACGTAGACCCTCTGAGGTCAAGCAGCGGTTAGTGGTCTTGAAAGAGTTCCACTGCCGGAGCTGTTTGACCAGCTCAATAGTGGGATCCGCCGGCACAAGATCCTTGCAGCTGTCACTCGGACAGACCAAGGGAAGGTCAGCAAACTCGTAAGCATCATCATCATCGTTGACGGTAGTGACAATCTAATATGATTCAATGAGTTAAATGTCAGCGTCGATGATAAATCACTAAACCTTGAGATGCGCAGCAGAGGCTTCTGCTGGTTTGGATTTGGTCTTGGCGTGAGTGTCACGAGGAATAGACACAGGTTTTGCTTCCGGCTTGCCCACGGTGGTTGGTGGAGTTTCCATTGCAACCTTTGTGGTGCGTGTGCCTGATGATGATATTGGCCTTGGTTTTGGCTTTGCGTCCAGATGGCGAGCAGGAACCTGGGTCATCTTTGATTTTGGAGCTGGCTTTGTGCGAGGAGCGGGCTGTGCATGAGGAACAGACTGTGCATGAGGAGCAGGCTTCATGCGAGGAGCTGGAGCTGGCTTTGCACGAGCAGGAATGGACACCTGCCAGTAGCTTTGAGTATCAGTAGTGTAATTGAAACATCTTGAACGCTCACATGTGTAAACTTGAGCTTTTTTTTGAGGTCGTGAGCTCCTCTCCTCATCGGTCTCTGAATCATCTGAATCATGTGCATGTCAGTGTCGTTTTCGTCGTGATGTTGGAGTCGAAGTAGCCTCATCATCATTAAGCATGTCGTCAAGTTCCCCATCACTGAGATCTGAGTCATCCATCTGTGCGCATATATGCAATCAACTTTCAGCTTTCGATTCATTGATTAGCATACCTCTGAGTCGTCTAAATCTGCATGCCGCTTCTTGGTGTACTGGACATGATTGCAAAGATAAGAGGCAATAAAGTCATGAAATGGCCAATTATCGCAGAACTTTGCTAGAAATAGGTGTTTGCGCTGTGCCTGAGCATGGTTAGAGTAGCATATATGCACAGAAAAAAACATGAGATACTTACATATGATAAAAGGAGTGTCACCGTGAGTTTGGGCTGTTCTTTGAGAGTCTTCTCAGTATTGAGGTATCAATTTGTATATTGCCGTGCGATCATCTTATCAAAGTGTGAATTATTTTAAAGTGCTGGTTAACACTACTCACTCTAAACACATTATATTTCCGGTTATCACCAGCCAATCCCATGGCCTGTTGGAGACTGTATCCTCCTTTCAGTTCTGATTGTCCTGCTTGACCCTTGGGTTTGTCGATCAGCTTCTTTATATGCCCTGTGGGGCCGAGCCTTCCGTGATGATCATTTCCTACCCACACATATGTTACTCCCATCCCTTCCATAACTTCGAAATCTGACTCACGCTGTATATGACGAAGCTCAGTCTCAAGGTGACTGAGATTCTTTGCAACCCTGTCCACCTTTCCAACTGCTTTTTCTTTGTAGGGCATCGTTGATAGTGGTGGAAAGGCTTGCAAGTGCTGGTTAGTCGTCTGATATTATTTGTTGATGTCCTTTGTTGACGTGTTATTTGGTAAACACGTGACATATCTGTGAATTCGTGTCTGTGTCTAAGTCTTTCCTGGTGCTGGCTATACATCACAAATCGTGAGCGTTCTTGAAGCCCCCATCGTCACTCTGAAAGAGATACCAGAGACACCAGAGATGACCGAGACCGTCATGACGACCATGACAGAGACCGCGAACGCGACCACGATGCCGACAGGGAGGTATTACACTAGGTGCCTTTGATGCAGGTTGATAACCACAAGTAAGGATGTAAGAGTTGCAAAGAAAGACCGACCCGTCTAAGGGAATCATGCACCCCTACCCGATGCCGGCGATGACTGGTGTAACCTCAATCATCCATTCCTATGCATATCGTCATTCGGCACTCATGCCTTCCCTGCTGCTCTTATCCAAGCAGAATTTAGGAACCCGGTACATTGAATCGATGTTATCAACATATGAGCTTCCAATCCTCCATGTAACGAAAAAGTCGTCATTCCTGTAATGTTGCATTGACGACCATTTGATAAACTGTTTCGAGCTTCATTCAGGGAACCATAGCGAATGGCACAATTACCTTCCTGTTCTGGGCCCACCAGACGAGAACTTCTGCGGCTCAGACAACTTACACGTTGTAGTATAGGCCTTAATTCAGATTGGCTTCGACTTCGCACCAGCAAATCAAGGAAGCAATTGAATCAATGGCAAAAATACTCATACGGTACGGATGAGCCATTCCATCAACGGGATCTGTGCTGACGGTTAGGGTCTTGGGAAGGTTGTAGCGAGTTGATTTTCAACCCCCTTATTGAATGGTGGAGGAAGGGTCCAATCAACAAACAGCTGCGTATCTTTGTATGGTCAAATGCGCCGGTCCATTACAAAATTAGTATGATGGCATGTGAGTAAGGTTGATAAGAATTATGGCCAACATGCTGATTTCGGTTTCAAAAGATATGTTTTCCTGTTGTAGGACAAGGTCTTTTGTTGTATTCCTGCTATGCTCACAGATTGTACAGATGGTATCGCAGCCTCGGCAGTTTTGTCGGTCCTCAACTATATCCTTCTTGGACTGGCATTTGAAACGGATGGCTACTATCTTCATAGCTTTGAAGTCTTTCTCACAATTCTCACTGTGTTTCCTGGATCAGGCAACGTCAGCTACGTTCTTCTTGAATACAGACTTGGACACTGTAACATGTGGGCCTCGCTTGTTGAGACCTACACCTGGGTTCCTTTCTTGTACGTGTCCGTCGCTTATTTCAGGCCCAAGCTCATACCAACTCTCGCAGCTTTTTCTTCTTTGGCGGTCTTAGTGTCCACCTCTCCACCGCTCTTTTGGCCCACATGTTCTCATACAACATCACTTGGGGAGCAACAAAAAAGGAAGTCGAACATTCGAATTTCTTTATCGAAGTCCCCCGAATTTTCAAGCGCTTCTGGCTCACCTTCGTGCTCTCTTTCGGCACCTTCGCCATGATCGTCATTTTCAGTCTTCCTATTGTCAATCTATACGGACCACAACACTGGGTGGGTCACGCGCCCGAAGCATGATGGCACACCTGGTGGTTTCAAGCATGCTGGCCAGTTCAAAAAGGCGTCGAACATGAACTACAGGCTCGCATTAAACTTGAAGCTTGAGAAGCACTTGAAAGTGCTCGAAGAAGCGGTGCGGATGGGGGAGCCAGAGCTGATAGGCGTGGAGAATTGAAACTACTTTTTCATTGCTGTATCTATGTGTCCTCGTCTGAAATATAATCTTCGTTGTACTCATCCACATCTGCAAATGATGCACAGGCAGCATTGATGGTACGATCTATGATACCCCACCTTCTGCGAGTATTAACTCGGCCCACTGCGGCTTTTATATTGCATACATCGCTAACAATGATTGGCAGGAATTTCTTATACTCCACAAGGATTTGTGAAGCATCACGTCCATCTGTATAACAGGGTGCAATAACTGCGAGGATGTGGAGGGAATTCTGGTGAGTCCCCCATATGGCCTTGCCATCCAAGTTGCAAAGTATGATCTTCTCAAGGCGACCGTAGCCTATGACATTGATGACACGATTTCCTGTGTCATTATATTGAATCTCGTACTACAGATAGTAAGTTTTATGATCAAACAACAACAATATACTTACCCGCACGAAGGTGTTATCTCTGTAGGATTCTGTCAGTCGGCGAATTGCAAAGATGGTACGAATTGTGTCCCCTCAGTAGTAAATGCGTGCTTTTCCACATAGTGGCATCACTGTGGGCAGTTGGGCTTGAATTTGATCTTGCCATCTACCAAGGATCTGGTGGAAGTATGTAGCAATGACACCCAACAAGTTGTCATCTCTAGGCCTATACTTGTAGTTGATAGGTGCACAAATGATGAATTCAGGATCTGACGGCCAACATCATTAAACTGTCTGCCATGTTGTCAGTTGATAGATAGACAAGCACATACATGTATCAAAAACCCTTTCACCCTGTTGCAGTTCACCATCTTGTAGACGTCGAGACGTCACACGAAAGTCTTCGCCAAGGTCATATTTTACTGTCACTTGGGTCAGATAGGCCATATACAACACCCGCCGACTGATATTACTCCAAGGAAATTGGCGCGAATGCAGGTGAGCCTGGAGAAAGCCACAGTAGCGCTCCATGTAAAATGTCCAGCTTGTCCATACTGGTCCACAGAAGCGTATCCCACTTGCCACGTGAAGTAGACCATGGATGGGGAGGGTGCATGTTGACAATCGATCCTCTGCATATTGGTAGTAGTAGCTGAATCGGAAAGGTATCAATAATAGCACCGCATTTTGAGAGGAGATGACACTTACTCTTCGTATGTTTTGACCCATTGGATTAGTCCCTCGTCGAGTGCGTCAATCTCACCATGAGTAAGCTGGAATTGCAGCATTTTCTTCATCATCCCTGCAAGTTCACACATGTGGTCATAGTACTTCACATCTTCAAATCGATCCTTGAGTATGATTGGGGCCAGGTACATGAACCAAAATCCCCATGCTTCGGCTGTAAAATTCGAACGGTCATGAGCAATATTTCCAAGGGCCCGTACAAAGGCTGCAGGGATGTCCTTGATGGCGCCCACTGTCTCAGCTCCAATTTCTTCCCAAATGTCGTCTGGGATCTCATAGTTCCCAAAACCAGAATCAAGGCCTTTAAAACGACCAGTCCACAGATTTACGAGGGTAGGCACAATGTTCTCCAGAAACAGATGCATCCATTCATATGGAAATGATTTTGAGTAGTCCAATGATTCCACACGTCGTAGTGCAGGGGGGCCGCGAATACCAGTCTGCTTGGCAATGGCCGCTTTCTCTGTTCTTGTTGTGGCTGACTGTAATTTGTTGTGTGTCTTAAGGTAGCTCTGGTGTGAGTGAAGAGGCAGATGGCGAGGGTCAAGAGATGGCCGAGGCTGGTGGTCAAGGTCTGGGGTGCTAAGAGGTGTATAGTACACTTTGCCGTGGCCAGTGATATTTTGTACTCCTTGTATCTCACATGAACAACATGGATAGACTGCATTGTGACCCTTGATGTTTAATAGCTTTTCGATAGCAACAATATCACCGTCCTCGAAGATGACGTATGCATGGAGATCAAAATGATTTCAAGTGGATGCGTCAAGTGTTCGCACTCCATCGGCGAGAACAGCACGCTCATCATCGAAGGGAGCAAGGAAAGACTCAATATCTTTCGGTTGATGGGGACCTGGAATGACTCCAACGCAGATGAGATTCTCTAGGCGAGTTCGGATCTGCGGAGGGAGGTTGAAATTTTGTAGAAGGATGGGAGTAGCAGATGGGCCCCCGCGACGTCTCTTGAAGAGGAGATAGCTATCAGCAGATAGCGCAAGTGCTACGTCATGTGGCTTGTGAAAGTATTTGTGTCTTCGCTTGACACCGTCTACAACAACATGACGGGAGCGAAGTTTGTGGTACCACTTGCCATCGAACACATCCCTGATAAGCCTATCACTCTGTACAAAGTTGTGCCGATAAGCCATTTGTTCAATTATGGTGGGATTATGAAAGAGAGCTTGAAGTTGAGGAATAAGAGGAATGTACATGAATGTGCGTTGAGGATGTCCGTGTTTGGTATATCGGCCTTCATTGCAAAAGGGGCATCTTTCATCATGAACATATTGTCCCGTATAAGCGATACAAGATTGTATGCAGCAGTGTATGTTCTGGGGTTCAATTCCAGACAGCAGCGCTAAGCGGTGAACTACAACCCATTCAGAATCCAAAGTCATTTTGTGTCGGAAAGCATAACACATCCTATCATAGGCATAGCGAGGTATGTTCGCAAGCATCTTCAGCTGAAAAGCTCGGATATTGTCGCGGTCCTCTTCCGTAATGATGTCATTACCTGCGTCAAACATTTGAGTATCAGGTCAATTGAATAGAAAAACACTCACAGACGTCATAAAAATCGCCATCACCATTTGGGTCTGCCCAAGCATTGAGCTGTTCTGCAATATCCTGGAGTGAAAGGTGCAGATACTCGTCATCATCTGCTTCTTCATCAAAGATGAAGTTTTCAGGAATATCAATTGGTGTTTCTGAGGCATACGAGCGATCAGATGATTCATCACAGTCGATGTCACTACAAGCAGCCTGGCTGCAGCCATCATCGATGCTCATGACATCCTCTGATGACCCAGTGTGGAAGGACCTGCCAGTCGAACTATCACGATTCACGATTAGGATTATCTTTGGTACAGCATGCCAAACTCACTCGTCATTGGAGCTACCACTCTCTTGCTCCATATATCTGTCTTCGTCATCTTCCCGGTCTGAATCCTCCATACATTCCAGCTCGTTGTTGATGAATTTTCGGTAGTGCTTATTCCATGCAGACTTTGATAGCCATTTACCACATGATGGTTTGCACCTGCATGTTCCATAGTCATCAGTAGGTGAAGGATTTCTGGATTGTGACATGGCTGGTTGAAGGCACGACATCGATGGTGGTGATTGATCAAGGGTGTATGCAGTCTTTAATTATATTATGGTGTGCACTCGAGTCTCGGAAGCACTCGTCGGAAATGCTGAAGATGGAAATCATGAGACAGGATCAACAATTCATTTAGCTTAAATTTAGTGTGTTCATCATTGATTTTTTTCGCGCTCAATGCCTAAGTCACTGATTTTAAAGTGATCAACACCAAAGTCAATGAAATTTTCAGATATTTTATTCTCACTAAAAAACACTTGAGTGCCATTCCAGTGACAGATCTGCTGAAAACTTCCGTGATCAGTGATGAACACATGTAAATTAATTGATTCTACTGCCCACAGTGCTTGGTTCGTCTTTGAATGGTGCACAGAAGCAATACAGATGTATGCAGGGACGTATGGACGAGTATGGTGGATGAAATAGGAGCAATCCGACGGGAGTTAGAAGAGAACTTGGAACCCCACTGACCAACAACTTAGATGCTGTTTGACTGAAGGTCATGGTTGAAGAATCAGAGCTTAATGCGCTAAATATAATGACCATTTACAGACTTGTACTTACAGCTGTTTGCATATACTATCTTTGGCCCAGAGTTGCAAAACACGATGTACCACACTCATCTTTCACTCATTTCCTTCACACAACGATTCTGAAGGATGATTAATACATAGCTTACTGTGTGTATTTTTTATTTCATGAAAAATGGACTAGAAGTGCTTGCGGCAGTGAAACACTGCTCAGAAAGTGTACTTTCCACGCCAATCCGTCGGAGGGAAGCCATCACATGTGCCGAAAAAATCAAGGATTTTACAAGGGATTCTTCATTGTCTTCTGATACTATCCTAAATTTTTCTAACATGAAAGCTGAGTTGTATTGTGAGATAAAAGTGTTCTACTATCGACACACAGGGCGTGACAGGAGCAGTGAGTTGGCATTCGGAGTTGTCAAGCTCCGCTCGGCAACTCTGCCAAGACTTGCGCAAACATGAATCTGCAAAGTTAAACTTTCAGTCTTGCAGTGCAGGTCGCATGCCCAAGGCAAAACAATCCTACAAGTTTGCTCAAGAACTCGAGGATAAAATCCAACATGCCTGCTCTGTTCTACATGCTTCTCCTTCTCATAACATTTGTGCTGTTGCAACAGAGCACAAAGTCCCATATCACACCCTTCGTCGACGGTTTCTTGGCAAAAGTCAGCCATATAACAAGGCTCATGTTGGGCAGCAGATCCTTTCACCAGAGTCAGAGGATGTGCTCATTGACTGGATTAAATTACTCAGCTCCATGGGGCATCCACTCAGCAAGTGCACAATCCGAAGCAAGGCAGCTGTATTATGTCACGGACAGTCTAAGCCCTGTGAGAAGTGGGTCAGAGGTTTTATCAAACATCACCCAGATATCTGCTTGGGGAAACCATCAGCTCTGGACCCAAAACAATGCCAAAATTTTAACCACACTGTTGTCGATCACCATTTTGAGCTTCTTAAGAAGCTTCTTGATGAAAAGGACATTCCCTGGGAAAACGTGTATAACATGGATGAGAAGGGGTGTCAGCAAGGTGGTGGAAGGAAGGCTTCACCAGAGAGGTACTTTGTACCTCATGGTAGATACCTGAAGTATAAGAGTCTGTTCAGATAAACCAAATTTTGCCAAATTTCAGAAATATGGTGCTTTGTAATGCTGGGGGTCAGTGTGACATATGTGACAAGCCATATCGATAACATGCCCACTACACGATCTACTACTAGATTGACTCATTCAAGTCATAACCGCTGTGGACATCTACAACACACCATGGTCCGTGGAAGGAAGAGCGCACTGGAGGGTCAAGATGCGTCTGAAACCAAAGACCGATGCATCTGGACACAAGATGACGAAACACACCTCATCCAGTTCATCACTACACACCAGTCTAAGGGTGGCGATGGACTGAACTTTGACAGGACCTTCTGGACCTCTGTTGCTACTGAGATGGCTAAACATACCACACAAGGTGCACCAAAGACGCTCGAAACATGTCAATCAAAATGGACACGGGTAAGTTTTTATTGCAACACATCAGTACTACTAGCCTAGAGTCTGTACTGATAAGACCTTCAGCTCCATAGCATGTTCAGTGTTGTCGACAAAGTAGCAAACTATTCTGGCTTGTCATACAGTCTGGACCATGGCACCAACATAACAGCTGTATCTGAGACGGTATGGGCTGAGATATTGAAAGTAAGTGCTGCCAATGCTCCGCTACCACTGGCAGCTACTAATATGATGCAGTCTACTCCCGCCGCAAAGCCATTCAAGAATAAAGGCTGGGTGCACTATGAAGCAATGAAGGAACTCTTGCCATCAAATACATGTGGCAACCGTGCTTTCTACACCCGCATGCCTGCCAATAATGTTGCACTGGTAGGGGCTCTGAGTCAAGCTACCACTTCTCAGCCCCTAGCTGGCACAAGTTTTGATGAAGCCAATATAGTTGACCAGGAGAAAGCATTGGACGACATTGAGTATGGTGCTGACACTTCACCAGATGTAGATATCAACATGTTGCCACCCTCTCCCTTTGATGCGGCACAACGGGCCACCTTCACACCCTCTACGCCGGGCACTTCTACTATTGGCAGTGGTAAACGAAAAGCAGGTGGAGAGTCAGGTGACAATATGAGAGCCTTTGCTCGCCCTCCAGGCTCTACAAAATCTGCATCCGAGTCAGGGAAGTCTGTCAAGTCACAGCATGTGGCTATCCCACAAGCTTTCCAAGACATGAGTAAGGAGATTCATAATCTCACCAACTCCTTCGATCGTGCAACAGACGTCATGCAAGAGCGCACAACTCAGGTTGCCCCACGTCCCGTGGTGGATCCCATTCCGGTGCACAAGCAGAAGGCTATCATTCAGCTGCAGAAGGAGGGTCTGGAGGACCATGAAATAGTGGAGATTATCAAGCATTTCCAAGCCGATGTTGCCATAGCTGATTCATACCTTGTCATCGAGAAGGAGAGCACCTGGAAGCTTTTCTTATCAACCTACTTGAACTAGATTTTCGCTGTATCATGCTTGCATTTGACGTTGTTAGTACTACTAGAAGTAGTACTGAATATCATGACACTTTGTTGCGCAACTGTCTATGAAACATTGACGCAAGCGACTACGAAAAATTGACGCAAATGACTATGAAAAATTGATGCAAATGACTACAAAAGTTTGTCCTCTATGACTGACTGACCTCTCTGCTGTCTCATCTGACAGTAGTCCTCCCACATCCGAAGGGCAATCGTGTCATGATGTTGGTGTGCACGAGTGTGTGCCTCTGCAGTGGGAGGACCTTCTGCAAGTGTGCCGACATCATACTCAGGCTCATTCAAGTCAACCTGGTGGTAGTCCATCATATCATTCGGGTCGTGCATCAGGAAAAACTGTATCTCTATATAGAGGACCATCCTCTATATAGCCCCGATAGCACACCACAGCTCTATACAGTCTATGGCAAGCTATCACAGCACTATAGACCAGTATAGACATCATGAAAGTCTATATATTACCATAAAGTTTGGTAAGTGTATTTAGAAGTAAAACATTTCAACAACTATAGACCCCAGTAGACCGTGGGAACTTTTTTCGATGAAAACCAAAGTTGTAGTCCTTGTCTAGGGAAGTCTATCCATAGTCTTATGACTTCAATAGGTTAAGATCCTAGTGAGTTATAAGGAAAATACTCGAAATTGAAGGGTTCAAGAAAGCAACTTGACCATGGGAACTTTTTTCGATTAAATCAAAGTTGTAGTCCTTGTCAAGGGAAGTCTATCCATAGTCTAATGACTTCAATAGGTCAAGATCTTAGTGAGTTATAAGGAAAATACTTGGAATTGAAGGGTTCAAAAGTGTTAAGGTACACCTTATTTATGTAAGCAAAAATGCGAAAATTCACCTTATGTGTATTCAAAATCCTAATGCTAACAGTCAATTTCATTGTCTTTTTCTTACTGTCATAATCCTAGTCCTATTAACCAAAAACTCGAAAATTCACCAAGTCTTGTGTTGTGGCTTTGTTTGGCACTGCTTATGTAAGCAAAAATGCGGTCAACCAACAAGTCTTTTCCCATTCTTTCCTTCCCCCCCACTGCCCCCTCATTAGATTATCTTCCATATTTCTCTTACAATTTTCGAGTTTTTGCCTCTCTTCTCTTCTTCTTGCTTCTCTATCCTTCTCTTGGTGTTGATGTTGTTGGTGCTGGTGCTGGTGCTGGTGCTTTGAACTCTGGTAAGTCTTCCTCCATAATTTTCGCATTTTTGACTATTTGACTAATCTTTTTTCTAACCCTCTCCTTCTAGCTCTCTTCCCTCCTGCTCCTCCTCCCCCCAACTATTTTCGCATTTTTGACCATTTGGCAAGTCTTTTCTCTGACTCTCACTTCCTCCTGTCTGATCCTCTCCTTCTAGCTCCCTTCCCTCCTCTTCCCTCAAGAATTTTCGCAATTTTCACTATTTGATAAGTTCTTTCCTCTCTGATTCTTCCTTCTAGTTCTCTTGCCTCTTCCTCCTGTAATTTTCGCATTTTTGCCTGTTTTGTAGTTATTAGTTTACATGTATTGTAGTAGTTGAAATATAATTTGGAATTTTCGCTTTTTTTTAATTTTGAGAACACTATCATGGCAACAAACAGCTATTAAGAGAAATTTTTGCTTTGTGTTTTGAGCTATAATAGCTACAATAGTTGTGGTATGTTCCACCCAGCTATAGCAACTTTAATAGAGCTATATAGCACTATACACTGGTGTAGTAAGCCTGCACAATTGGGCACTTGGCTATATGAGCTATAGGGCTATGGAGTCTGTATAGCAGTCTATAGCGCTATGGGTGGCTATATAGCCTTACCACATTTTCCTGATGCTCCTCCTCATTCCATCCTTCCTGCCTCTGCTCAACGCCAACATTGAGCTTGTTCCACACCCTTCGTATTGAGCCTGTCCTCAGGCTGCTCGTCGTGTGCCCACACCATCCTCCTGCACCTTCCTCTTGTCAACATGGAGTTCTCTCTGCCCGCTCTACCCATTCTACCTCACCGCCCTGCTTGTTTCTTCACCTACACTACTATTGTTCTCAGACTTCATCCTTCAATTAAATGGTTTGTGGGCACACTGCTTACTCGCTATTAATCCCTTAATGATTTTATCAGTATGCTCCGCACCACCAGTCAAATTGACTTGTAGTCATGACACACGGTGTATACTAGGGGATATGTCGGTGCTTTCTGTCATACGAGCACCTTATCTTTGATACTAGTTTATGCGTTGCTCTGTTTAATTGACGCAATAATCAAGCCTGTTCCCTGGAAACTTTATTCGGACCGACCATTTTAAATGCCCTGACTATTTTAAACACCCTGATTATTTTAAACGCCAATCAACCTATATTGTGAATCGACAAATGGTAAGACACCTCAAAGGGCAGAAGGGCCAGCAAATAATTGATTTGAGTGTGCATAAGCACCGTCAAAATCAAATGAAATATTGAAACCCGTCCCACTCAATGGGGGAGGCAGTTCATTGCCATTGGTGGTAAGAGATGCTGAAGGTTCGAGCTGAGTGGAACCGCTGCTCGATGAGGAAGGGAGTGAGGTAAGTGGTGCAGGCGTCGTCCCATTGACATTGCTGTTGTTGTTGTCGGTGTCAGTGTCAGTGTCAGTGTCGACAAATGGAAGACTCTTGTGTGTCTTCTTGCGGCGTCTTGGGGGAAGGTTCTCGTCATTCTCGTCAGGAGAACGAGCACAAGTGCACTTCTTGCGGAGTCTCGGGGGAGGGTTCTCATCATTCTCGTCAGGAGAACGAGTGCAAGTGCACTTCTTGCCCTTGTCTGAGCAGGTCCGGCGATGAAGTTCAATAATCTCACCACTGTTGAGTTTCTCGTTTCGCTCGCGGTGAAGTTCCTCGAACTCCTCATTATCCATCTGTCTCCAGTAAATATCTCCAGACTTCCATTTGCGTAGAAGCATCTCCAGATTGGTGAATGAGTTAGACACTTTGCTAAGGTTTCCAAAGGGAATGCCATCAGGCCATCCTTCGCAAATGACAAGGTATCGCTGGACAATGTTACGCCAATAGTGAGCCCACTGCATCTTTGCATCTGGGTCACCAGTTGCCTCCTCTGAAATTCATAAGTGAGACTATAGAACGGTTAATGAGTGACAGAAGACTCACAAAGCTTCTGATTAATTTCATGTCGGATTGAGCCGCGAACCTCGGAGCAACATTGTTGATGATTTTTAGCCACGCCTAAAATACATTTAGCAGCATATTCACAAAGTATGGGGAAAAAACTTACCGCATATCCCACTCATGGCGAAACCTTCCATCTTACTAACGAGGTCTTGGTTATCGATGTTCATGACAGACTCCATGAAATCTTGAACACCTTCAGTTGCATAGGCAATTCCACAGAGTGGCAGGTCAGTAGAGCTACGTGTTGTATATAGTATCGTCTCTGCGCCCGTCCGGCACCTTAAGCTATTCAACTACACAATTTTTGTTAGCTAATATTGTTCAAATAAAATAAAATAAAATAGATTGCATACCTCATTCTCGACGGCTTTGAGGGTCTGTGTAACGTTGTTGACCTTCGATTTGGTGGATATGCGAGTACCGGTGGTCTTCATGGCCTTATGCTCCTCATACTCCTTCAAGAGGCTAGCTTTCGCATCGGCAGAGAGTTCATGATACTCAGTGCGATTCTCCTGGACAAGGTCTGGTAAGACTGCCTTCCCCAACAAACCTGTAGTGTAAAATAAGTCAGTGTAGAAGAACTAGAAACGAAAAAAATATGTACCGTTTTCTTTGTCTGCGGTCTGATTCTTCTTCCAGCAGAATGCATTCCATGCACTCAATTTGGAGCGTTTTGATCGCAAGAGCCGTTGACCCATGTATAAGTCATGCTGGACGCGGTGAATAGTCTTGCCGTTAGAAGACGCAATCGTCTTGACAGATTCATCGATGCGGGCCCACACGTCGTCAAGCGCAGTCTTGAAGCAGCGGGATTTTTCACGGCGAGAGGCAGTGAGCAAGATTCGTGCTTCCTTGCTCAGTTGGACCCTTGGATGGCAACGAGGTGAGGGCTGGATGCGTCTCGAGCGAGTGCTCGATGCATAGAAAGTCTGGGAGCTCATGTCCTGCCATTCAACCCGGATCAGCATCACAGGTTTATAAGTTTCAAAAAACAAACATGTGCCATATGGTGCATTAACGGCAATCTACATTTTTAATACCTGAATAAAAGTCCAAAAAAGTATAGTGCACACAAGCACACCGTGATCCCGAGCACCTGAAAGGTCTTAGTTAACATTGCTTTCGGCTGCAGCAGTCGTTAGCAGCATTCTCAGACTAATAAAACATTAAGTTCATACCACGATTGCCTCCAATTTGGGCCCCTACAGGTCAGCGTTAAGTGCATTTGTCAGATGCATTGCCTGCTCGAATGTGAGACCCCACTTTGGAGACCTCAGGGTAGCCTCCCAACAGGTGTTGCATACAGTTGTCATTAGCTCGCGGAGCTCGGGAATCATCCCATCCCCCATTCTGAAGCGATCAAGCACCACATCGGTATTCGGTCCAATGCTAATAATCGGTGGACCATACACAATGACAGGCATGGGTGAATTGCTGTGTTGAACATTCCTCGGGAGTGAAAAGGCATCAGCGGGTCGACGCCGACGAGGCTTGGTGTTGCTAGTAAGAGAATCGCTTGCTAGTGCTGTGGTGTGCTGAACGAAGCTTGATGGCGGATGAATCGGAGTGTTGGAACTACCCTTTGGTTTGGTGGAGTGGATCTTGAAGTCGCAATTTAAATTGAGTGGAGGTCGGGCAGAGAATTGGATGCGTGAGCCAGTCAGGACCAAAGGGGCTGGCAAGGCCTGAGACCCGGTTGGATTCACCTGAGGAGCTGGATCTGTAGACAGCGTTAGGACAATCAATTTTCCTGAAAAATAATAACAGGGACTCACAGCGATGGGGAGGTTGAATGTCCTCAATGCGACACCGCTCTGTGAAGCATTGAAGGTGGTGTTTGGCCATCTGCTCACAGAATCCTTGCACAAAGAGTGAGACGTCCCCTCCAACCTGCTCTGGGAACTTGTGAAGTTCACGGGGAGTGACATAGACATCGACAGCGATATGTTCAGCCGCCAGACTGTCTGTTGCCTGAGACCCAGGGCAGCGAATGAGAAGTGAGATTCCACCATCCAGACGGTCTTGCATACAAAGCTGCAACACATACTACATTGAAAATTGTACAGACTGAGTTGAAAAACAAACGCACCGCATCAAAAACATCCTCAAGTGCAGCTTCTACAAACTCCTCGTGGGTTATCATCTTCTGATCCTGGGACGTCAAGACCTCATTGAACTTGATAAACGAGGGGTGAAGACCACCGGGGGTCTCTGTGTGATAATGGGTGCCATCTTGATGTGATTCATGCCTGAGCAAAGCATGAGCCGCAGCATGGCGCTCTGCATTGCTGAAACCTGGCACGAAGGAATCCAAATACAGCGCTGCAACACTGGCAAGCATAAAATGTGGCTTTCCAAGGCTCTCTGGACTTGGCATAGCAGGATCTTCAGCCCCAGCTTGTCGCGGTAGTGGTTTTTTGAGACGGTTTGGCGTTGACATGTTGGTAGGCATTGAATTCCAGGAGGGACACTGGAGGCGAAGAATGAAAGTAGTGTGTAAGATTGAGTAAAGTGAGAGCGCCTGTACATGTGTATAAGTTCCAGATAAGACAACCGATGTATAAGGATTTGTGTATGTGCTTGACAGTTACTCCAGGGCAATCTGTTCAGCAACAGCAATCAGGCTCTTGCTGCTGCCAATCTAATTATAATAAGGATGCGTGTATGTGCTCGACAGTTACTCCGGGGCAATCTGTTCAGCAACAGCAGTCAGGCTCTTGCTGCTGCATCTAATAAGGATTTTTATTCTGCTGTTTCGTCCTTAGATTACATTACAACTGTGAATGCATTTTATTTTAAGAAAACTTGAGACAGATTCAACTAATACATCAAACAAGGCCGTCTGTTAATCAACAATCGATGCAATAAAATCAGTGATGTCCTGCGTGACCTGCAATTGCTCCTCATGCTCCATGACACCCTCATTAGCAAACTCCGAAGTGATTGTATCATGGGTGACACCAACTTCTGTCGAGGCAGTAGCTGAGTTGACGTATATATTTCAAAGCAGAGAGACGTACCATCACCTCCAGCCATACTGTGTGAGATGGAGTTAGTAGGCTCGAGCACTGTTGCGATAGCCCCGACCTGCTGGCCGATCCCTCTACTACCTGAGAAACCTGGTTCAAGCGTGATCTGATCCAACCAAAAGGTATGCACAGCATTGACGGCTTCGCGTGCTTTCCATTGCCATTGTAGCTCATGACCTAGTGGAGGATTCGAAACCAAAAGTTCAGTAATGACTGTCGTCATTTTGATGGCTTCGTCGTGAATTGCTGTGCGTAGTCGACGGACTTCAACATTAAGCCGTGCAATCTCTTCCTGAGCACGACATAGCTTGAAATACTTTACTGTTGCTTCCTGATGGGCAGGCTTTGTCCAGTCAAGCTCGCAAATGTCTGTGCATGAATGGTGGAGTAAATCAAACTCGCCTAAGAAGCTATATTCAGTTATGACTCTGCAAGACAACTTAAATCAAACACGCCTAAGAAACTATACTCAGTAATGTCTTTCTAAGACAACTGCGGACACGGAGGATCTAGTGCAGCAGCCTGAACATTGTACCGGCTGAGTGCATTTCGAATCGCCTCAGAGTGTCACTGCAAGGCCTTTCCGATCTGCTGGCGTAGTTTATAGCCTTGTAATTACTCAGTTTCTCCACACAAGTAAGTGAAAGATCAAATACGCACCCATTCCTGAAAGTGAAAGTTTTGAGAGCTCGAACAAACGCATGACAACTAGGCGTTCTAGGTGATCTAAAGTGGTACGATATTGACACTGAGATGCTTCCTGTTCATATCGATTGTCGCTGCAATAAAAATCCCTGACTCATCAAAAACAGCAAACATTTTTTTACGTTGCTCAGGGCCAGCATTTCTCCATCTCTCAGCGCATCTGAATTCCGATCCTTGCATTTCAGACCCAACATCTTCCCAGTCATCTTGTCTGGGATGACTTGAAGTCACAGACTATAAATCTCATTTCAGTGTTTGTACATACAAAGATAAATCAACATACTGTGTGCGCTCGGACTTCGTTCTGAAATTTATTGATGGCCATCCAGTCAACCCAATAATCTGAACGAGGCTGCCATGAATCTTCTCGTGGTTGCAGGCCATACGTCGATGACGCCCAACATTTGAGGCTGTTATTTCCATCTACAGTCACCAGCCATTCAAAAGGAAGGGGAGGCTCGCCTTCAAGTTTATAAACACAACACGGGCAGGAATTTAGAAGCCGCCAGTTGGGAGTGTTTCGGCCAAGAGCATCATTGAGGCGAGTCTTCACACGATGTAGTATCTCGAGATACACATCATACACAGCAGAGAATTGAGTGTTGAGATAAGCACGATAAGGAATCTACGAACAGTCAGACTGACAACAATAAGATATTTCAAGGCGTACATTGTGTAGATGGCACAATGTTTTGCATTGTGCTTGAATGCTAAACCGAGGGCACGTCCGATGCGATTGGTGGTATGCAGCGAGTGTACGCAATGAGATAGCGACCGTCAGATACAGTGGAGAACAACCGAGATAGCCATGGTAAATTAGTGTTTCATTTGGATAAATGTGGGAAGGTTGCGATCACGGTGTTGTTCTCCGGCAACCTGCAGATATTATCACCAAAGCAAAGCAAACAAAGTTAGCACACACCAAATAGATCAACTAGTTCAATATTAGCAAGCGATATGCAATGGCTTCCATCAGGATTTATGACACCGTCTGGGATGCTCGGCACGCCATCACCCTGCCAGTTGCGATCACGATAGTCTATATACACATCAACCAAGCGATCAAGTTGAATGTTCCAATGCCCAGTCTGGACCTCGATACGATCATGACGAGTGCGTGGGTCTACATAGCGACTGAAATAACTTACTATGAGTAAAATTCGAAGGTGAAGGTTATGGGTACATACCAAACAGATAGCGACGCGACTTGCTCTGATAGGCCATCAAAGGCCTCATGTTTGCCACCCTCATAACTAAGGTCCAGTGCTTCTTTGCCTGGGGGTGCTGTGTATGGTGTGGTATCAGCATTGAACCCAATGTCCGACATCATATTTTCGACCACATCTCGGTCAGCCGACGTCATTTCTATGAATCATGTGAGCCAAACGGTAAAGCAATGGAGCCAACATACCTTGCAGGCGTTCCTGTCTTTTATCATTTATCTCCTCCAAGCGCTGGCTTTGTTTACCAGCCGTTAACACATTGGAGCGCCTGTTGGAACCACTGAAGCCGTGCCTGATTATTGCGTATGATAAGCCTGAAACCTTCTTGGATGAAGTGCCATGGGAGGCCATCTTGGCAGAGGGGAGTATGGTCCTGCGTGGGGATGGTGTGGGCGCAGAATGAGCTCAACGTTGGCGTTGAGCAGAGGCAGGAAGGATGGAACAAGGAGGAGGGCGTCAGCGAGCTCGAAAGGACGAGTGGCAGAGACTCAATGTTAACGTTGAGAAGGGCGGGCAACGGGCAGCAGAGGCCCAATGTTGACATTGAGAGGAACGGGCAGTAGGGGCCCAGTATTGACGTTGAGAGGGAGGCCAATATTGGTGTTGAGCAGAGCCAGGGAGGACAGAACGAGGAGGATGGTGTTGGCAAGCTCAACATTGACGTCAAGCAGAAGCAGTGAGGACAGAACGAGGAGGAGGACAGCGTTGCTGAGCTCAACGTTGATGTTGAGCAGAGGCAGGGAGGACGGCATTGGCAAGCTGAATGTTGACGTTGAGCAGAGGCAGGGAGGACAGAACGAGGAGGAGGACGACGTCGGTGAGCTCGATGTTAATGTTGAGCAGAAGCAGGGAGGACAGAATGAGGAGGAGGATGGTGTCGGCGAGCTCAACGTTGACGGTGAGGAGACGAAGTCGTGGGAATAGCTTAGATAGTGTATGTTATTGATAATATGTTAGCTAATACTGTCAGCTGATTCCGAGAATAACTTACCAGGTATAAGGTAAAAGAGTATTTGGGGCGGGTTTTAATGCTGGTGTTGAGATTTAACGCAACTAAGCCATACAATAGTTAGCGAGGCGCTTGATCGCCCAGTATAGTAATGCTTACCTATTGGGCAACCCAGGTGCTCCTTATCTATGATGGTCACGGATCACACATCACACCGGAGATGCGGTGCCTGGCAGTTGAGCATAATATTGAGCTATTCTGTCTTCCCCTGCACACCACTCATGAGCTGCAACCCTTGGATGTCGGTGTTTTTGGCCCCCTTCAACGTGCATGGTACAAACATTGTGAAGAGGTGTTGGACGAAACTGGTGAAGAGATACCTCGTGCTGACTTCATCAATCAATATATGGCAGCACATGGGAAGGTGTTCACAACAGAGATCATTTCGAAGGCTTGGAAGAACAGTGGAATTCGGCCATTTAATCCCAGCATTTTCATTGATAGAGATTTTGGTCCAAGCATGGCAACATCCACTGAAGCTAGCGTCCCTACCTCATACCCCATTCAGCCAAGTCAACTTCCAGCTTTCCAGAACATGCTCCATCCTCCAACAGGTGCTGATCCACTATTGGAAGACTCAGATAGTGACTTGGACAGTGACTCGAGCACAGACTCAAGCACCACTGCTGAGGATGACGAGTCCACAGATGATGAGTCCAACTTTCATCCAGTCAACTCAACCGGTACCTCATTTGTGCTACCCACATACCATATGTCCATCCCTTCACTCAACACTCCATCAAATTCTCACCCACAGCTACCATTACACAGCTGTGGTCCAAAATGGCACAGCATGTCTCAAAACTCTGACGAGGACATCTCCTTCCTTCAAGACCAAGTGAAGGCACTGGAATCGCAGGTGCGCGCCACTGAAGCACACTGTGCAATGGCATTGAGCGAGGTCGATGCTATGAAGAAAAAATTAAATTCATGTGCAGGAAGGAAGAAGACTTGAGCGCACAACATCAATGTGTGCTGGTTGACATCCTCGCAAGGGCTGAAAGAATGTGAGGAGCAAGAGATGGCGAGGGAAGCAGCCCAGAAGAAAAAGGATGAAGCAAAGCAATGTGCGGCTGCCAAAAAGGCTGTGCGGTCAGCACGACAGGCAGCACAGGGTGCTGGTGCTTGTTTTACCGGCTCGTTTTCTGCAAAGAACAAGGACAATCTTATTGATATTGCCAGCGCCCTTCAAATTTCTACCGCAGGGACCAAACCGGAGCTCTTGAAAGCCATCAAAGAATACTTCGACTCCCATCCAGAGCTGAAGAATGACGAGCACTTTGTTGGCCTTTTCACTGGCTGTTCTCGTGCCAGAAAAAAACGGTCCTTCAATGAAGGTCCTTCTGAAGAAAATGATCAGAATGTCCCCCCTGCCACATGCCCTCACCTTGATATCACTACTCCGTCGCACGCAGGACCATCCTATCAAGTTCCATTTGCCTCATCCTCTCGCAATACTCTCCCAAGCATCCCCCCCACTTCAGGACCCATTCTCGCTACTTCTTCTCAGCACAATGCCTTTGCTCCACACTCCCACTCATTTGCCTACCCTACTGACATTAGTGGCTCATTTAATCCATACTTGAGCAGTAACCTACCTGGTCCTCAATCTGGTGCATACTAGTACCTTTGGCTTATCCTTCGTAATCTTTCCTGCAGCATATATCATATATTATGACTACCTAGCATATAATACCTTACATACAAACATACCTACATCGGAATTTCAGTGCTCAGTGCTCAGTGCTCAGCACCGGTCACTGTACAACGCCCTACTTGATAGCATTTGAGTCGCCAATTATCACTGGCTTGTTGCACTTGACGGCATCAGAGAGTGAAAACGGCAGTGTGACACGATGCCTTCTGTGCGGGTGAGAAATTTTGCAACTCTGTGCTCAAACACTGTTCACACCGGCTTCTCTCTGGCAACATAGCCTTGACAGGTTTCCCATTTTTTTCTACATAGAATTAAAGCCTATACTAAATCCTATGTCCCCCTGTTGTAACATTCTTTTAATGTTGTGTTGTTGTTGAGTTATCGCGCGAACATTGAAAAGTGTTGCAACTCTGGGCCAGAGATAGTATGTTGGCAGTCGTGTCATTTTTTTTTGTTCAATTAGGAAACTTAAGACTTAGTGAAAATTGTACTATCTAGTATCAACAGTTGGCATACAACATGCCATTTCGCAGAATCAGCTGTGATGTCAAACTCGCAGCAATCCGACTACACGAATGTGAACTTTTGAGCCTTCCGGACATCCTGGATTGCTGTAGATTTTCAGAATGGACTTGGTTTCGCATTTTGAAACTCTGGCGGGAAACTGGTGATGTCATCAACCCTCAGCCTCACAAATTACTCTGTGGTCATGTGTGTGCATTGGATCGCGAGGATATCGATTGCTTGCTGCGTCTTGTCAGACAGAATCCTGACTACTGTGCAGCAGCTATGTTGATGTCATCTAATTCATCACTCTCGGTGTCATTGGCCTCGGGGTCATTGTCTACCTCCATCTGGTCGAGGGCGTCAAGGATGGTACTAGTATTGTGAGGTTGCAGATCATCTTTGTCAAAGCTGCTGTCTAGGTCCTCCTCAAGCATGAGAGCCAGATGGTTATGTGCTGGTTTTTGCAGCATTTGCGATACAAGATGAAGTACTATCACTAAAAAATTCTAAGTCCTAAGTTTCCAAATTGAACGAAAAAAAAAACGACGCAACTGCCAATATATATGCAAGCAGCTGTAAGACTTGTACTTACTGTAAAGTTCTGCGAATCGTCCACTCGCACAAACACTGGCAAATCCCGAGTGACTTTTTCTTATTGCTTTCAGCATTGCTTCTCCTGAATGCACGGGCACTGTTCATGCCACCATTTATCATGTGATTTTAAAATTATTCCAACAATGATGTTTTTATTCTGATGAGTTTAAAATTCTGTCATGTCACTTCTTTCGTAGTATTACACCAACATTAATGATCAGCCACAATCAGCCACTAATTTTCGGTGTGCCACCAGCTTACAAACATATGTCGGAATGTTTCATGCACACAAACCCTGGCAAATCCCTGCGGGCGTTCCACCAGCATCGTGTGCTATTATGTTTACCATGTCATGCTGTGCGTTCAACTGAAACTTTGATGGTTAACCTCACAAGTACGCGCTAACCACTGTCAAAAATATGAGATTGATTGAACGAGGTACCCAACACATCACATATGGCCACCCATACCACTTACACTCCACTCAAGTTTTACTTGCCAAAGAGCTTGTAGTTGCAATACTAGATGGCTTAAACGTCCGAGACTTGCTCAATGTTGCACAGACGTGCATGACCATGCGTGGGGTAGTTCTCTACCTCATATAAAAATACAAACACCAGATCCTGACTCTGTGTATCCCTTCTGAGTGTCGTCGCCATCAATTCTTCGCCATTTTAACTGCCACACACAGTGTGATTACTGGATCTTGCACTCTCAACATGATCCTGGGTTCACCTTCATATCCCACCAACAATCTCAATATCATTGTTCCAGTGGGAGAATTCAACACTATGGCACGATTTTTAACCAACGACCTTTTTTTTGTCACCGGTTCTACCACCATACACAGAATTATGCAATCTACAGTCCAAACTTTTACAGAATTCAACCACCTCGGAGCCCGCATCACTCTCACTGAATCTAGGGACAAACAAGATGTTATGGGGGTCATCATCAACTGTCCAACCACCGCTGATATGTCACTTATCATGCCTGGAGGAGCTGCAACTCTTTATCCCACTATGACAATTGCTAACAACAGAAGTTTCAACATCATCTATAGTGAAAGTATCCAGGTTGTGCATGATCTTGTAGCCGAGGCGACATTGCTTCCGCACAATCCCTTTGAATTTATGAGATGCGACATAATTTGAAATGACACAATAAATTAAATAAGTTCCAAATGTTGTTGAGCACAAAGATGATGGGTATCCTTGCAGGTGGTGATGACAATTGCAAATAAAGCAAGGTCATCGCCAGTGAAGGTGCCTAGTACATATTTTCAAATCATCAATAGCGCCTTCCATGAAAATACCACCTGCTCCGCTGGAAGATGCAAACTGAAGCCCAACACAGTTAGCAGGTCTTGAAGCTTCTGAAGGGCGTTTGGGTGAAGGTTTGAACAGGAGGACAGACCATTCAGTCACTTTCCACGTAGAACCGAGGCTCCGGATGTGCAAAAATGATGTAGAATCCATGCCATCTGACAACCGGCCGGTGGACGTAGGATCAGGCAGGCCGATGTACTGTAATACTAGTGTAGTGTAGTATAATCCTAATTAATGAGAGTAGTAGGATTATATGTAGAATTAGTCTGGCTGGTGTGAGCAAATGAATATTAGCTATGCTCATGGCAGTATAATATGGTAGTAGTTGGACATAGACCCATGCCCAGCCAGTGTGAGCAACAGAGTATTAACTATGCTAATTGCAGTAGTATATGAGACATAGACCCATGCCCGGCTGGTGTGAGCAAAAAAGGCTGTAGAATCCATGCTAGTCAGTCACTGGCTGGTAGACATCTGCACTGGCCAGATTTTTATAGTATATTACAGTATGAGCCTATTGAGAGGCTGATATCCTATGATGTTCAGGCCAGCCTAGCTTTTACAGGGGGTGGTCTTAGGCTGACCATACATGTTATATATATATATATGTGTGTGTGTGTAGGGAGAATTGTTTTGAGCTCTATTGACATATATGGCCAGTCCCACTTGCACACTATGTACAAGCAAGGCTGGCCGAGGCAGCTATGTATACCTCAAGCTGACTCGGCCAGCCATGCTTCTATGTAGTGTGCAGGTAGGATTTGCCATTCATTTATAATACCTTAGCTTACAATATAATAGTCCTGGCCAGCTTGCCCTTGGGCCACATAGAAGGCTGGTGGCCAGTTTGTGATTCATTATAAACCTGACTCAGCCAGCATGGCCTCTATATCATCTATGGTTAGGACTGGCCAGTGTGGACAACAGAGTATTAGCTATAAAAATGGTAGTATAATATTGTAAAGGTTAATAATGTTGCTTATGACAAAACCAGATGATATTCCACATCCATCCGACCCATCCTAAACCCATCCGCAGGTATCCATTTCCCATCCGACGCTTGCCCATGCATGGATGGATGATCCGTCACTTGCATGCGTGGCTGGATGCAAGTGCATGTGCTCAGATATGTAATAAGGTGCATCAGATTGTTTTGGAATGTTTTGGGTGTACATGTAATAGTGAGTGCGTTCGATACAAGTCATGGACTCATAGGTGATATGCATGGTCGGTTAGCAAGCAGGTTTTTGCCCATATATTAGAGGTGCTTTGGTACATACTTTCCCTCAGTCGTTTCTATCGCCTCCTTTGGCAGCAGCTGAGTGCGGATCCTATCCGCTTTACTTAGGTGTATCCATGGACCTGATCCGCGTCGCTTAGGGGATCACATCCACTTCACTCAAAGTTTTGTCAGCTTACACTGGCTGACTGGCCACCACAAGGTGAGACCAAGCAAGTCAGCCAGCTGAGGCCTATGCCTACAATCAGCCATACTAATAGTAATTGATTGCTGTCTACTATTCAAAAACAAGAACCATACTGTTAAGCTGGTCAATATATGGTGAACACAGTGCACTGGCTTGCTGGGTCTTAAGGCTGGCTATAGCTTAACTACTAATACAATAATAAGCAAGCAAGCTAGAGTACCTGTAGTCAAATGCTGACTGTCTATCATTAGAAAAAGCAATCACCATACAATCAAGCTGGCCAGTACAGGGCAGATATAGAGTATCAGCCAGCTGGGTCCTACACTGATGTAGAGTCAAGCTGGCCGGTACAGGGTAGACATAGAGTGTTGGCTGGCTGGGTCCTACACTTATGTAGAGTCAAGCTGGCCGGTACAAGGCAGACATGGGGCATGGGCCGGCTGGGTCCTACACTCTTGTAGAGTCAAGCCAGCCAGCATACCTCTAGTTGCACAAAGTAACTATACTACTTGCAATTGTTAGGGACATATATACTATCTTGGTTCAAGTTATGACCAACATATCATTCTTAAATTTCTCCTCTGCATCCTCTGCAAATCTTTTCCATACCTGCACCTGTGTGATGACTCTCAACAATTTATAGTCTCAAGCAATCAGACCAGGACTCAAACAACAAACAAGAAAGAGAGAGAGAGTCACGACGATGGCCGATAGGACAAGTGTCCCAAAGGTTAAGTCTAGAGCTCACACAGAGGGAAAGGAGCGATAGATGTCAAGTAGATTCTCTATGGAAAGTACAAGAGGTTTAGACTAGAGAACTACTGATTACCGACTAGGGTTTATATACTATGAGAACAGTGCACGGACCAAGACAGAAAAGGTAACTACTAAATAGGGAGGCAAGAAGGGAAGCTTTAGGCATAAGGGTTTGGATCATAGGTTCTGATAAGAGATTGTATCTGAATAGAAGAGAAGAAACGGAGATTAAAATAGAAGATCAATCTTAGATCTGATGGAGATTAAGTGACAGGAAGTGCTATGGTTCTAGCTCGTGGAGTAGGGGAATCGGGAAGATCGATCGTTACGTTGATCGGAGATGAAATCGGCGAGATGAAGGGTGCAATGTGTGCGTAGGGTACTGGTGCTTCTGTGACTGGTGATCGGAATGCAGGGTGATAGATGTGACGTGCGTCAAGAGGTGAAGTAGTCACGTGACTCGGGCGCTTAGACTTTGATGCAACGTTAAGGTAAGAAAAATGATTTGTGCATGGAACTTGTGACAACCTGTCTGTAAGCATAAGCTCAATGACCTGGTTTGGTAGCTTGGTTCCATCATTGATACCATTCTTCTTGCTCATGTTTGAACCAGCTTAAAGTCCATCCCATTTCGTGTTGTACCAAACACAACTCCTCCTCCCACCTCTGCCACCTAGCCTTGGCTTTCAACCAGTTTACTCTGTAGACTAAGGTGAACTGCCATGAGTTACTTGGATTGGCAACATAGAACCACTCACATTCATCCATCCAAGCATCTTTTTGACTCTCCTGAGCATTGTTTACCCTCCAAAACCAAGCGAGCCTATCAGATCCCTGCCCAAACCTATTTTCTTCAGTGACCTCCTTGTCGACACTGAGCTGTTCAGGCAATATTTCTTGATAAGCACCATCCAGCAGAGTGTCTTGATCCATCCCAAGTCTCTGCATAGAAGACCTGGCTCTTTGATAACTCCTGACATATTTCTCAATCTTGAGGCGACAACATTGAGCTTCCTGTTTTGACCTTGTGCCAGTCCACACAGAATCAGCACTTTGAAAGTGTTGACAATAGATGATTGCCTTGTGGCCAAGAGCTAAACATAGCTTTTCTAGGCAATTGTTTGCTTGGCCTTTTCTCAACTCCAATTCTTCTGCCTGTAGAGCTGCCAAGCCAAGAAATGTAGCCTGATCAGGAGGCACTGAAGATGGCATCCAGAGACGCATATTTTCTGCCGGAATTTCATCGTCAACCCACCCCAAATCATCTTCATCTGCACATTGAACTTCAGAGCCTTTGTCAAGCTTGCCTTCTGCCCTGCAAAATCTAGGGTCATCAATGTGCACAATACCTGTATCTAGCTCCCATCCCTCTGTCATGGCATCAGCATTTCATGAAATTTAGTGATGTGAGCAGCAAGTTTCTGCTGCTTTTCTTGAAGGTCTGCCTTCTGAGTTGCAGTAGCATCATGTGGTAGACGTCGAATATCCAATTGCAACCCATCCCTGAAATGCCAATTGCAGTTTGTTACCTCATCATTGTAAGAAATATCAAATGACATACTGGGCGTCCTCTAGATTGATCCCCTGGATAATCCAAGAGACTGTTCCTGACTTTCCTGTTTCAGGATTGTCTAATTCAGTCAAACTCAGTTGAATCTCAGCCATTGAGGGAGCTTTGTAATTCTGCCAAGTCAGGCACAGTTTTTATGAAGCAACAAATGACCTTACCTTTATCAATCTTCAACTGATATATGTCAAGATGTTCTCCCCGCTTCTCCATCGCCAATTTCTCATCCCTTTCCCATGCCATGATTTTATTGCAGTCCAAAGAATGTGTCAGCTCATCAAATGGAAGCTTTGTGTCCCTCACTCCTTTGACAGCACGGGTATGTTTTTTTATGAGAGTCTTCACCGTTTGGAGCATAACTAAATAGTTCTGCAAGTAAAACAAGTACTCACCAATTCCAACCATTTTCTTCCAATTCGAGTCCCTCATATGATCATCTAATATTTCTTGTCGATGAGCCTGGCTCATTGAACGTGCTGTGGGTGATATCTTATTGAAGGTCGCCCAGAGAGTCTCTAAAATTTCTCCATCCACCTGACCTGCTCCTTTGATGAAGTTAAGACTAAATCTGGCAAAGCAAGGAAGTTTGTGGGCGCTGAGATGGAATTTACCAACAGCGGCAAGAATTTCCCTTTGTTCAGGGAGGGATAATCCTGGGCAATTGGCCACACACTGAGCAAAATGAATGCACCACTGACATCCTACGTTGTAAATGATAAGGGAGGTGTCATGTCATATACCCAATCCGGCCCTGATCCGACCGCTCCGATAATAGTAATATCCGCTCCGCCTGACACTCATACTTCCCGCTTCTGCTCCATCCGACCCCCCGCTCCGTCCGATCATCCCCTGACCTTCCGCCCTACACTTCCACTTGTCCGCTCAACCGGTCACCTCCCGTAAACATCTCCATTCAACTGGAACCTCTTTCCCCTTATAGGTATATACTATTCCTCATCCGTACATAGACCCTTACTCCGGATCACCGGTAAATACTTTTACCGCTTGATCGCTCATCCGACACGTACATATTGATATCCGCTCCGACTCGTATGTTGTCCCACTTACTACTGTACAGTAAGACATAACCTTTGGCTATGTCCTAGATATCACTGCCTCATTACTTAGAAGTATATATATATCATATCATGTACTTAGATATTTTCCTTAGTCTTAATATTACTTGCATTCTCATAGTCTCTACTCGTGAGGATTCTCCATAGGACCCTGCTACCTCTGGACTCGAGTTTCGTCTCGTTGTCACCTCCGACACCCTCCGCTTAGACTTAGAGCTGCTCTCTAAGTCTTCCTTGTTACTTCTCTGCTCATATCAATAACCTCTGCCCCTATCACCCTCCGCATTACTTCCCCGACTCCTCCACTCCACTCCTAGTCAGCCCGCTGCTAGCAGTGCTTACCTCCCGACCCTCAAAGCGGACCATAGCGGACCACCTGTCCTACCGTCGGACAACGTTGGACCCGCTCCAAATTCGGGGCACATACTCGGCTAAGGGCACAGCGCAAGAGCTGAAGCCAAGCCCCGACCCCTCCGCTACCTGAGAGCACGGTACCTAACATGTCAAATCCATGTGATTTGTAATTGATAGCATTGCATATAGAGTAGTCAACATTCATGTGGCTAGGAACTTTGATTAGCATTCTGAAACACTCAAACCGACAGAAACATGGCTACCATTCACCCTTCTGAAAATCCACCACAGAGTGTGGAACAAAACATCTGTGCCATGCACAGGCAGTGGCAGCAACTCCAGTTGCTCAAAGATTACTTCTGTTTGTATTTGATGCATTGACTGCCCAATGGTTGCTGCAATAGGATCTCTTGTTTTTCTGTTCAGCAAGGGATGGCAGACGTCAAAGCAACAAAAACGAACATACCTCCTTACTTTCCACAGCTGATGATAAATGAGCCTGGTACTCACCTTCAGTCACCATGTACCCTAGGCCATCAGAGAGGGAAACATCAAGCTGAGGCTGTTTCATGTTCATCTGTTGAGCAGTGAAGTTTCCATCCACAACATATCTCTGCATAACCAGCCATCTATCAAATTAAGTCAGCATCAGGGATATCAGGCCACCGGCCAGCCTGCTTGTACATGGGGTATTTACAGGCTGGCCATCTCTCTGTGGACATTTGAGGAAACAAACTACTTGCCTTGGATACTTGTCATGCCAAGACAGTGGCATATTGATGCCAGGCTGCGGACAGGCAGCACAGAACAAAGCTAGCTCACCCTGACCAGGTTGTACCTTCATATCATGACCACATCTGAACCTTTTACGATTCATCAAATCTCTGAATTGACAAGATGTCCTCATAAGTTCACGATACCGATTCTGAGGGATTGGTGAATAAAATAGATGATCTTGTCAAAGATGATGACCTACCGGAACGGAGTCTGGAGAAGCATTATTCGTGAGACAATGAAGCTTTTGAAAGAAGCCCATGGCTGAGGTCTTGCATTCAAGTGCGTCAATGAGGAAATGATCGAGGACTACAAAGGTGAAAGCAGTTCGAGGATGTGTTATACTGGCTGGAAATAATCCTGCATTGAGCAGCTGTGCATGCTGCTGAGGTTCAGATCCATGGCATTGACACCAGAATATGTTGTGGGTGAATATGCCTGTGGAATGCACAATAGTCATAGAAGTTGCCCCTGGAATGGTTGCTTTGATGGTCTCAACTCTGGCACCATCATTCATGTCTATATCCTCATCGACTTCCTCCCATTCCTGCAAGACTTGAAACTGTGGACATGGCTGACCACCATGGCCCATATGCCAGATATAACCAAGCTTTGAGAGTGATGCCTTGTCAAAGCATTTTCCATTCCACTGTTGCACCTTATGGAAGGGCAGGGACTGATGAGCTTGGACCAGGCACATATGACACAATGCATGTGCTCCACTGCAAGTCAAGCACTGGAACATTCCTTCTGCACTCTGGCAACTCTCACAGATTCCTCCATCAGTGAAATTCTCAGACTCGAGGATGATGTCTAGGAAGAAGTCACAGAGAGATAGGTATTCTTCGATGAAGTCATTCTGAGTCTTGTATTCCAGTTAGTGGAATTTTGTTTGTGTTAGATTTTGCATGATAGACATGCCTTGGTTTTTCGCCTTTCATTCTCTACATATGGAACAAAATCATCATCAATTTCTCTATCCCATTCATCCTGAATGACTTCTGGCCATTGAGAATAGAGTTTGCATGGACTAGCAGAATTCAAAGCCCCCTCTGAAGGCTCAAACAAGGGATCAGCACAGGTCTCCATCCAGACAGTCTTCTTCCCTCTTCCTCTTTTTTTTATATGTGTGACATACTTGACTTCTGGGTCCTTGTTTTGGGACAACCGCCCTCTGTCTTTGTAAGAGAAAGAAAATGACTTGAGGCGAGTATTTTTCTGGCGCGTCATGAGAGAGTAGAGCGAGAAAAAGCTGCTACTGACTACCAGTCACCCAACTAAGTCATAGATCTCAACAAGATCTAGATGTATAGCCTTTCGCTTCCCAATAATACCTTTTTTGAAATACTACCAGGCACCATTATGAAGAAGTGTAAAAAATCTAGACCATTTTGTAATACTGTCAGGTACCACTATTTCTTCCTCAACCGCTTCTTTGGCCTATCCTCACTTCCCACTAAGTGTAAAAAATCTCCCTGAACAGGAAAAGGAGGCCTAGTCACACCTACCCTATCATGTACCTTATCCTTCATAAAGTGAGCTAGAACAAAGTGTTCACCCTTTTTCCAGGGACCAACCAAGTGCTCCAAAACCTTGAGAAATGTCAGCTATTTTTTCTGAGTATGCAAGAAATTCTTAAAGTTCACACCTTGCCACAAATAAAACACATTGCACCAGGGAAATAATCCAGGTCAGCTTCAAGATCTTTGATGGAAAAAATGGTATCATGCCCAATACCTAAACTCATGAGCATATCATAATGGGATCGAGCACCACCAGGGTCTCGATGGGGTAGAGTGAGGCAATTAGCGATGACTTCCAATCGGGAAAAAAACAACGGCCATCGAGATACAGGAACCGGTTTTGGCAAAGCATGAGTTTTCCCATGTACCTCAGAGATTGCAGCAGACCCTGCCTCAAATAGATCAGGAGCAATAGCTCCAGTGACAGCATTCCAGAAGAATTCAGTACTGGACATGACATCTAGCCAATCTTGGACTTCCTTGGCAGAGTAGGATGCTGATGTCACCAGCAGATCTTGAATTCTCTGAATAGATCGAAGTGGTCAGAATTTTGAAGTGAACAAATTATTCACAAAGAAATAACCTCTTGTCATTGCATAAAGTAAGCCAGAGATATAATGAGTTGTCCTGCACCAAATTCTCCACCTCTCTCTAAGAAGCTGTCCGAACGCCAAGACTGTTTCTTGTTTTCCGATAGAACTGGAATTGATCGGAGAAGCAAACCCCAAAGTCCCTTGGTAGCAATGTTAACAAAGTTCTTTATCGAGACAATTAATTAGACCAAAATTCAAAATATTTTGAGTAAGAGGCTTACTACACGTTCAGGGGACATGATATCAGGGAGGTACCAGATGAGGATTTTGCCATGGCAGTCAACAATTGTAGTTGGCTCAGAAATTTTGCCTAGTGGTGACACTGGAAAATATTTATGAAGCTTTTCGTGTTGTGTTGATTGTACTGCACTTTTGGCTATATCAGCATACAGTTCAACATCCCATGCAACATAGCCTGTCTCGCAAATGTCAATTGACTCATTTAACCACGAAATAATGAACATACATGGGTTCAGCATTGCAAAGGCAATAGTCAGGGCTGCTCGAGAGATTTCATCTTCGGTCACCGCACCAGGGTTATTGCCAGTTTCACCTTCCCCCTGTTCTGTTGGCCATCCTTTCAGGCAGGCATTTAGCCTAAGCCTTACCCTCATCCTTTATATGTGAGCCAATTGCCAAGATGAAGGAATAAAGCATGTGTACCTAGCTTTTTGCAAGTGATGAGACTGAAGGATGCCATCTTTGAAGACCAACACTGTGGAGGCTTCCTTCATAATATTACTTATCTTGGATTGGAGTGAAACAAGAAACCTTTTGGATTCAGTGCTTAATGAGGCCATTGTACAATATTACTGGGTGCCAATGTTGATTGAAGTTTAGAGTCCAATGTGAAAATTTTAAATTTGTTGATCCAAACTTTATTAAGTCCAAGTTTCTCATGATCTGAAATGTCTTCTTCGGCATCCTTTTTAGGCAACTTGATCGAGTTTGAATTTCACATGATTGCTGAATCCCTCAAAGCACCAAACCTCAAACCTGTGGGTCACACTTTTATCAATATTTGGTTGCCAGATACTCTCATTTATCTCTGTAGGACCCAGGGAGTCACATTTGCAATATCTCCCCTTGTTGCGCTCATTGCTGATAAAGTAGCATCCTTGAGGAGGAAACTGAAGAAACAGACTCCTCAAGTTTTCCCAGCAATGAATAGGAAGTGCATCAATCAAATTCTGTAGAGCACTAATTTGACAGTGAGAGAGAATGAAAAAACTCGCTTGACAGAAGAACATGCGGCAAGCCATCATCTGCATCATATTTATCTAATTCTTGGGGTGACTTGCTAATCATGTCCATATCAGTCGAACTTGACTGACTTCATTCACATCGAAGTCTACCAAAGCTTGTTGTCATATACCTGATCCAACCCTGATCCGACCGCTCCGATACTAGTAATATCTGCTCCACCCAACACTCATCCCATCCGCTCCATCCATCCTCCGCTCCGTCCGATCATCCCCCAACCTTCCGCCCTATGCTTCCGCTTGTCCGCTCAACCGGTCACCTCCCATAATGTCTCCATTCAACTGGAACCTCTTTCCCCTTATAGGTATATACCTTCCTCATCCGTACATAGACCCTTACTCCGGATCACTGGTAAATACTTACTTTTACCGCTCGATCGCCCATCCGACGCAAACATATTGATATCCGCTCCAACTCGTATGTTATTCCGCTTACTACTGTACAGTAAAACATAGCCTTTGGCTATGCCCTAGATAACACTGCCTCAGTACTTAGAAGTATATATATATCATATCATGTACTTAGATATTTTCCTCAGTCTTAATATTACTTGCATTCTCGCAGTCTCTACTCGTGAGGATTCTCCGTAGGACCCTGCTACCTCTGGACACGAGTTTCGTCTCATTGTCACCTCCAACACCCTCCACTTAGACTTAGAGCCGCGCTCTAAGTCTTCCTTATTACTTCCTTGCTCATATCAATAACTCCTCTGCCCCTATTACCCTCCGCGTTACTTCCCCGACTCCTCCGCTCTGCTCCTAGTCAGCCCGCTGCTAGTAGCGCTTACCTCCCGACCCTCAAAGCGGCCCTTAGCGGTCCACCTGTCCTACCATTGGACAACGTTGGACCCACTCCAAATTCGGGGCACATACTCGGCTAAGGGCGCAGTGCAAGAGCTGAAGCCAAGCCCCGACCCCTCCGCTACCTGAGAGCACGGTACCTAACACTTGTCCAATTTCCACTTTGATTAGCTTCAGTTCGTTTTGCAGCAATGCTAATTGTGTTAAACTCTTCTCAAGCCATCTTCACACAGTCACATGACCTTTTCAACCGGCAGCAAATTAGATATTAAAGCAAGACAAGTTTCAATTACAAATGATGAGTCCCACTAAATTTACTACAAGCACAAAAATCATTAAAGTAAGAAAGATAATGGGGAGCTGCAAGACTTTGATGAGGGGGCCCTCCTCACCAAAGCCTTGTGCTCCAAGTGAAAGAGTATGTAGCAAAAAAATTAATTATACAACTACTTTGTCCTGCGTCAACGTTAGACAGACATTTGCAACGAGATTAGAGACTTAACTAAGCAAAGTGGATTATATGAAACTCGACTGAGTCCTGTACCAAACAAATCAGTGAAGGTTGTATGAGAGGAGAGCGCTTACAAGAATAAAGCAAGATAAATCAAGGACATCTGACATAGCCTGCTGAAAAAGTGTCGGTCAAAGTCATGTGAGAGGAGAGCTTACCTAACCAGAGTGAATAAACAATGCCAGTCAAAACAACCTACAAACCGCCAAGACTCAAGAGAAGCAGGGAGTGCAGGGCCACACAACCGCCTTAAGAAAGCAGGGAGTGCTAGCGCTACACAACTGCCAAGACACATGAGAAGCAGGGGGCACAGTGCCACACAACCACCAAGACCCATGAGAAGCAGGGGGCGCAGTGCCACACAACTGCCAAAAAAACTAACCCCCAAGACCCAATAGACATATGCAGGGGACGCAGTGCCACACAACCACCTTAAGAGACAAGGAAAAGCAGGGAGCGCTAGCACTACACAACTGCCAAGACCCATGAGAAGCAGGGGGCACAGTGCCACACAACCACCAAAAAAAACTAACCCCCAAGACCCAATAGACATATGGAAGGAGCACTGGTGCTACAGACAGAGGCACTGAAAAAATAGGGAGTCAGTGATGGTGAGCAAAGGTAGTGGGACTTACCATGAGTTCTTGGGTCATAGGCAGAGGCGCTAAAAAAATAGGGAGTCAGCGCCACCATAGACAGACGCACTGAAAAGCAAGGAGTCAGCGCCACTGGCAGTGCTGGGGCCATAGACAGAGGCGCTGGAAAAATAGGGAGTCAGCACCAATAAACAAAGGTAGTGGTACTTACCATAGCGCCAGTATACCATTGTGAAAACAAACACAAAAAGAATGTTAGTAAGTTTGTGCGTAGGCAATAAGGACTCACCATGAAATGCAAGGTGATTGTAGTACATTGCCTTTGGATCTTTGCAGCTGCAGTCTGCAAAGACCCAAAGGGTACACTAGAAGGCGCCCTTAAGAATGAATTGCTTTGAGAGTGGAGGGATAGAAGTAATGAGAGAAGAAAATCAACCGTGGGATTTGAAGTTGGTGTTGATATGACGTGCGTCCATTTGTCCTTGTTTGGCGTTAAAACCAACTGTGTGATTTTTAGCTTGAGTGAGGCGCCACCAAACTATTTTGGTTTATTTGTGCTACATGCGGACAATGTGAGTAAGTTTAGCGTGCTCTCTATCTGTGCTCGCACCACTCATCCTTTTTCCTTTTCCACTTTTGATAATTCTAATGACGCGGACGAAACAAACCTGCAAGAAATCGACTGGTGGCTTGGCAAAACGAATCGCCATCGACTTTGCTCCTTCCACCGTGGATCTCAACTTGGATGCCACAATGCAGGAGATGTTGTCAGATGAGGAGACAGGAGGAAATGAGAAGGAAGAGATGGTAGCTTCTGAGGATTGGGCAGATCACAATGAGGTGAGTACTTACCGCATTTCTTGTCTGGAACAACTAACGTGCATGTTTTACAGTGGTGCATCGTCTGCCGGGGCGGTTCAAGTGGGCATGAGTCTCTGTACTTGTGTGACCTTTGTCCCCACACAATGTGCTCTTGCTGCATCAATATTCCTGTTGCTCAGGCAGTCGCTGTCAACCACGATGACATCACATTCCAATGCATTTGTTGCCACCTGGCAGTGCAAGGCCGTGGAGTGGAATCGCGCTCCCCGTACTTTGTAAGTCATTTTTTCTTCTGTCATTGTGTCTTAACACGCTATGTAGGGATTTTACAGGAATAATTTACCGGTTTTGCCCACCTTCCTCCCAATCCACAGTGCACTGGAAGTATCTCTGCAATCACAGATTGCTTCCACGCCAGTTGTATTGATTAATCTCGCTCTTGTCGACTATGATACATCCGGCGGACCTTTCAATCTCACCTTCCAGTTCCTGTCCCCATACTTTCCGCATGGAGGTATCGCATTCCACGAGCTTGTCTTTGACGTGGGCTCGAGGGCAAAGAGTCGCCAGTATCAACTTGAGGTAGGCGAATTGGTCCAAGGCCTAGCATCTCAGTGCCACTGGCCGCACATTGTGTTCGTGATCTCCAACCATACAGACGATGATCTTGGAGATCCATTCCTGGGCTATGAGAGCAAGAAAACAACATATGTGGCTGGCCGGGTTGACAGTGTGAGTAATGATTTTTTCTGACATACCGTTTGCTCACCATCCTGCACTTAGTTTTTGGACATCATCCTGACGCTATGGCAGCCGCTCATCAAATGCGCCAAGCAGTCTTACTTGTGGCTGTTGTCTTGTGGCACGCTGATCAACAACACTGAGTCTTTTTCATACTTGCAAACCACTGTCCTTCAGTAAGTACCATTCTTATCCTGCGCTTCTGCAATTCCTGATAGTATGCATGCCGCCAGTCATCACATTACAGCTACTATCTGCTTCAATGCCATCCATTTCCAGCCGACTTTTATGGCTCCTCTTCTTCTGGCGTTTGCAGAACAAGTTCTGATTGAGTCTCTGCCTATTTGCGAAGTTTTTCCGGACATGCTTATGCAGTCCAACAAACTGGGCAGACACACTGACATGTTTTTGTTGACTACTGATGCTGGTCATTCCTTGGAAATTACTAGATTCACATGGATGCATTGTCAAGAACGCCCTTGGGGCCACTATCTTCCCCTTCAATGCCCCCAGTGCGGTGTGGGTGAGGAAAGTAGACTCTGAGTATTTTCAGATATCTAATAAGGGTGTGAGACAAATACTCGTCCCAAGGGGATTACTACTGGGTAGCAAGTCCTCAAGTTAGTGTGAGGAAAACAAAGACTAGACTCTGTCTAGTGACCCGAATGGTTCCGCTCCTTAATAGGATCGAAACGCGCAAATGCGGAATACGCGGAACTAACGCGCAATGGACGGAATCAACGCGCAACGGACGGAACAAACACACGGACTCGTATCACGGATTGCAATGGACAGGAAAAGAAACTACGAGCCTATACAAAGAAGATTGGGCGAAGTCAGACCAGGCTTGTGTCTGGTACTTGCTCCAAGTCGTCGGATGTGGAACGTCAGGTGTTTCGAGCGGAACTCATGGATGCACGGACGATGGGATCCGGTCAAGAATAGATTCAGGAAGGTATTTTAAACAGTGAGTGGAGCACTAGAGAAGTACTCTGCAAGTGGAAGTGGAGTTGAGTCTATCAGAAGGTAAAAAACTAAGATCCCATCTATTGCTATCTATATAGGGAGGGGTTCCGAAAAGCGCTATGCTAAACGGGAGAGGCTGTGAGATAAGGATCCGGTTCCGAGTATCGGAAAGATCCATACAAGTATCGTAATACAGTGGCTCAAAAAAGTGTCCGAATGTTTATGCATTTTCAAGTAATTGGACAATAGCAAGGCAGAATCAAATAATGACCAAATGGTATAGGGACATGTCCAAACGCCCTATATCATAGCTCAAATCTGAAATATATAGCGTGGGAACCCGACCATATATGGGCAAGCTATGGTACTTCTAAATACATCACTCATTCGGACACTTTTTTGACTTTTTATTAAAATTACAAAATCAGACCATTCATACATTATACTCTTGATTAAAGTGGTGTCATAACAATAATATTGTCTGATTGTAATATTATTTGAATATATAAACCCACATAAGATCATGAAATTCAACATAATCATCATGAAGCCCATCTCCTCTGCTCAAAAGGATAATATCCTTGTTCTCTGTACCTCTGGTTTATCTACTAGGTAAATTGCCTCAAAAACTGGTCTTGGCAAGTCTACTATTGCTACAGTCATAAAGCAGCACATGCCAGAGAAGGAAAATCATCAAATGGGATGTCCTCCCAAGCTTACTCCACAGAACAAAAGAGCTATTGTTCACCAAATTCTATCTGGCAAGGCTTCAAATGCTACCCAAGCTACCAAGTTCATCAATTCCATCATCTCCACCCCTGTCTCCACCCAAACTGTTAGAAACACCCTCAAGGCAGCCAATCTTAAGGCTGTAACCAAGAAGAAAAAACCTCTTCTCTCTGTAGCTCATAGGAAGAGAAGACTGGCCTTTGCTTTAAAGCACCAATATTGGACTGTGGAAGACTGGAAGAAGGTTATTTGGTCAGATGAAACAAAAATCAATAGAATGGGGTCAGATGGCCAGGAATATTTGTGGAAAAAGGCAGAAGAACCATTAGGAGAAAGAGAAGTCAAGGGTACACTGAAGTTTGGAGGAGGAAGTATCATGGTAAGGGGTTGTATGGGGTGGAATGGTGTGGGGATTCTTTGTGAGGTGGAAGGAAGGATGAATGCAGAGCAGTACATCTCCATTCTAGAGGAGTGTCTACTCAAAAGCATGCAAGAGTCAGGAATTATGAAGAAGACATTATCTTTCAACAAGATAATGACCCCAAGCACACCTCAAAACTGGCTACAAAATGGTTTGAAGACCATGATATCAATGTTCTGTCATGGCCAACACAGTCTCCAGACCTCAATCCCATTGAACATCTCTGGGAATTACTCAAAAGACTACTTGCTGCCTATCAAGATCCTCCAAAGGGGCTATTTGAACTATGGGAGAGAGTTGCAGCAGAGTGGAAAAAGATTGCTGAAGAGGAGTGTCAAAAATTGACAGAAAGTATGCCTAGGAGGATTTCAGCAGTTATTAAAGCCAAGGGGGGTAACACCAAGTACTAGAATCATAGAATAGTCTTGGTTAAATATAAAGTCAAAAAAGTGTCCGAATGAGTGATGTATTTAGAATTATCATAGCTTGCCCATATATGGTCAGGTTCCCACGCTATATATCTCAGATTCGAGCCTTGATATAGGGCTTTCAGACATATCATTATACCCTTTTGTTATAGTTGGTGCTGGCTTGCTATTATCCAATGACTTAAAAATGCATAAACATTCAGACACTTTTTTGAGCCACTGTACATATACAACGAGATAGGAACATGTTAGCAACACCTCGAACATAGCGAGTACTCACCAGTGAGGATGGAAGGACAAGGACAGGATGGAGGAGGACGTTCCTAAAGCTAAAGGGATAAGGTCCGCAGGTTCTGTGGGTGTTCTGCATGGATCCGCGGGGATCCGCTTGGGTTCCGCGTAGTGGAAGAGTCGGATAGGAAGCGGATGGGTAGCGGAACGCACGGGGAAATACTAGTAAGGCTCGGGAAATATGGGGAATACGGGTCTACAGTGGGGACGTTCCCCACAGCGGATGGGCTAATTCTTGGTGTTTGGCCAACCACAAGAAGACGTACTCATTTGAATGCATGAACTAGAAGTGCAGGAAAGGGTATTTGTTTAGCCCCCCAGAAAACTCTGTGATCCTCCCTCGAGCAAGAAACATCTGAAAAAACCTATTGCTATATATCTAATACTTCTCATTAAAAAGCACACATAGCACAAGCTAACACTAGAAAGCCATTTATAGCCTTCATAGTTCTCATAGCATGTGATTCAGGATACATATTCCCCAGAGTATGAATGTTGTGTTTGATAGCTGATATATACCTATGGCTTCTTATTACACAAGCCTCTATAGGTCTCATAGCATATGATTAAGGATACTTATTCCCCAGAGTATAAATGTCGTGTGTCATAGCTGATCTATCCCATGCATAGTATATCACTTAGGATATATGATTGATATATATATGACTTCTTATTGCAGTCATTGTATACTAATACTAGAGATCTCCAGCACTACTAACCTGCTCTAAAGCATGAATACCCACCAGCTTATTTATTTAAGCATATATCCTATAGGACCACTATTGAGTACAGGGTTCAGAGTGATCAAACTATTCAAGTCCTCGCAGCCAAAAAACTTTGTGACTGAAAAAGGAACAACAGAGAGCTTAGGAAGACAAGAAACACAAAATTGCGATACATTGAAGGTGGAAATACACAAGTTTCACTACACTTAGCCTCTGACCCTGGCCTGACTATGTGTGTGGCAGTTGGCCCCGGCTGGGTTGGCATATACTGATAAATCCCAACATGGTTCCTTGTCTGTGCAATAACCCAAGTCCTGGAGCAAGCTGCAGGTGAATATTTCTGTACTGGCAGGAGTCTCCCAACCTTACTGCTGCAGTAGGCCGGAAGGAGCAGTTTCCAAATTTTTGCGAGTCTTGGGAGCAGCGAGATTGCCTGACGACAAGTTCGACAGGTGGGTTTGGAACCATTTTTTCATCTGCATCCATCCAGAACCCCATCCATCGAACTAGATGATTCCCAAACATCTTGTGGGGGGCAGCAAGATTCTATGCACCCGTCGAGCTGCGCCCGATAAGTGTCCCCAAGTCTGCTGGGGTGACCGAGTCATCCCAGTATCCTTCTGCTATGTTGCCTCACCCCAAAACAGTAACGTCCGAGGAGGGGCCATCAAGAGCTTGTTGAACTAGCTCTGGTGGTCCAAATTGCAGTGCTAGTCGCCATGCAATGCCACCCATGGTTAAAAAAATGCTGCGCATAAGGCCGCCGTAGGATTTCCCATACCTGCCGCAGGTATTGATGCCAGTAGTCTGTGCCCTTCAAATTCATCCCTGAGTATTGTATACAGGTGTCGAGGTAGGGTTGGGGTATGATGTGGGGGTAGACCCCGGCGGTGTGAGCTAACGATGACCTGACCGCCGGCATCGGGGTCATGATGCGGTAAGAAGTGCCCAGGCTGAGGAGGGTAACAATAGAGTCTGCAGGTGATGCATTCGGATTGCAGAACAAATTGTAAACTACTCTGATAGCTGTATGGAAAGTCGTGATCAGCCTTCCTAGCTGCTGGGGGGCTCCTGAAGGGAAGGTGATACCCGCTAGGTGAGGTGGTGGACTGGTGAATCTGGCCACATTTGCTCCAAATGCTGTGTTCATGCGTTGCAGGCCCTCATCAGATGGTATGGGTACAGGTAGGTTGGGCACTCGGGGTCTAATGTTTGGGACGGCGGAAAGGGTGGTGGGTCTAGCGCTCGGCCTTGTCATTGAGGCTACAGGTGGGTGAGATGTTGGTGAGGATGACCACATACTGACGTCTACTACAGTGTCGTGGCAGTAAAGAGACGACAATGGCCCTTCCCACTTGTGTTCGTGCACGCGAGGTGGGGATGACAGGGGTGCGCTTGATGAAGGACTACTATCTGCCTCGAGGCACGCTGTGAAAGATTGTGACGAACCTGCTACAGGCCTGTTGTAGTGCCAGTGATCTTCTTGATGGACCATCGGTCCATGTTCATCGTCCCGCCTGAGTCCCCGATAGCTAGTTTGCTGGTAAGCGGTCCTGTTCTGAGTCTGCGTGCTGTGAACCACTTCGTGTCCGCTGTTGACCGTTAAGACTTCTCGGGGAGGAAGCACTAGCCTGGTCTGTGGCAGAGGCGAGAATGCACAGTGCGGCACTGACGATGGCAAGTGGACGATTGGCGGGGAGCTGATGCATGGGGATACTGATACAGGCAGATAATGCGGTGCAAATGGTACCTCAGGTGATCCGAGGATTAAAAGACCAGTGTCATCTTCCTCTATGGAGACAGGTGGTGCACATTGTGACCGTGCATACCCATCATCACTGAGACCTAACCTAGGAACATGTGGGGACGGTGCCCATGCTGTTCACAACGCCGAGCGTCACTGCTTGCAGGGTTGGATCGCCGAAGTCCTCCGATACTATAGGTTCTGTTGGCTGAGAAGAGCAGTGAGCTTTTGCAATGACGTCACTATTGGGTGAACCACCTCTTGTAAATGCCCCCTGCCTGCTGCGAGAATGAGGGTCTTTACTGGAGCGTTGTTAGTGTCTATGACTTCGAAGATTTGGCTTGCTTCTTTATCTGGCGCTGCAGATGACATCTTGGCTAAATGTACAGCCATGTCCGCTTGAGTGACAACCGGTTCTCCTATCTCATTGTCGTCGTCCGGGTTGATGATGAAGATATCTCCCGTCGGCAGCTCTAGGTGCTCCACGAAGTAAACTTTCGCCAAGCATTTGTACAGTTTCTTCGAAATAATCTCCTTCTCCCTGCCATTCATCTTATAGTACTTGGCTTTAGCCTTCGTGGAACCTGCCACTGGTGTAGCATTGGATGCCATTAACATGGCATTCCGCTTTGCCACCGGGTGAATTGCTTGTTTCGTGTTATTCCGATCTCCTCTAACAGACTGACGCTTCATGCGCTGCAGGTCATCATAGTCGTATGCCCTTAAGCCACGCAGATCGAACGCGCCTGTGTCAGTGGGGTACCGCTGGTAATGAATTGGGATGCGATCATTGAGGAGATTATGCAAGTTATCATATGATATCGAGTCAAAGTGTACTATACATCCTCAGAAAGAGCAGCAAAGAAGCCCAAGGTCACTGATTTTTTCAACATGAGGGATTAGGTTGGGTCGCGTTTTCCAGTGTGAGTCTCTTAGCAGGTGGTACGCGATGTATCTGTAAGCATCAAGAATCCGCCTCCGAGTTTCTGCGACCTTCGATGCTAGGGCTTCTTCCAATACAAATGCGTCGTTCAGCCAAGTCAGAGAAGGGCCTTGAGGTGAGGGTAGTGCAGAATGGTACTCCATCATCACTGCCTGTAATAGGGTGTTCACAACAGCCCGTGTCTCGATGATGCTGGCACGAGCCTCAGGGGAGAGGTACCATCAAAACTCTCTACAGTTTCCCCAATGTTGTCCTGTGGCCCAAGAGGTCGCCACCCATTGTCCAGCAGGGAAACGGTCACTGTGAGGGGCAATAGGGATGTAAGAACGGTAGGGGCGACTACTATCCCAGTAGTCGTTGTTAATGGACCAGTCATTGTCACGTAGCACCCCGCAGTTGAAAACTTTGTCCGTCCTCAAACTCGCCTGGACGGGTGGCGGGCCTACTCTGGGCTGGTCGTGGTTGATAGCGACCCAACAATATTCCTGCCCTTGTGTGGTCCTACTTATAACCGTCCACCATCCCGCCTGCTCTTTTACTAGGTGTTGGAGCACAGAATCATTTGAAGGACAGGAAGGATTGTTCATGGTGATGATGTTCGCCTGGCTGCCTTCCGAGTCAATAGATAACCATGGAACGTTGTTGTTCCAAGATTAGAGAGTCTGAGAACAGAAGCGTGAAAGAGATGGTAGACGATCAAAGTCCAGGAACGTCGTCGTTCCAAGATCCAAGACATTTAAGTATACTAGTACAGTAGAAATACTCATAATGCATAATTTTAAAAAATCAAAACAAATCATTCTTGGCACTGCCACCAAACTATCCATTACCAATGTAACAAGCATCATAATTTTAACTTACATGATATGTGACCAGATACATTGGTAGGTATGATGGTCGATAAAATTATTGATCAAGAAGTGCTCACATCGATGAATAATGTTGTTCGATGACCATGCACGATTAGCCCTTCGACCAAACCTTGGTACCAACTGGCATGTTCGAAACATAGAATTTACTTCGATAATTGAGGTATCTTGAACACCATTTCGGTAACTTCAGGAGATAAGATACATCCCAGAATTTGGATCTTTGTTTCGAGGTCGTGAAAACCATTCGACATAGGCAAGATGTCCAATTTGTCTGGTGACACCCATCTTTGTGAGGTGTTTGTCAGGAATGTGGAAAATTACTTTAAGCCGGGCAACTCGTTTTCCTACCAGCAGCTTGAATAATAATGCTGAACAATGAAACTAAGATGACATACCTTCGATGCCAGTCTCCTCGTGCTCTGACTCATTGACCAGTACAGTGTCAAACCATGCATCCAACTCTCCTATGCCACTACACTTAAATCTTTTTGGCTCCGCATGTGCAGTGTGCAAAGTGGTAGATTCAGTATCAACTTGCAAATTCGGAACTGCGAACTTGACACAATACCACACGTCAACCCCTTCTAAGCCTCGTAAGATGTTGACATTGCGAGCTGCTCGTCAACGATAGGAAGTAGGCTGGAGCTGGTTCGCAATGAACTCCCCAAGGGCATTCTTGAAATGCACTGCCCCAAACTGATCTTCTAGGACACGAAATGATACCACATGAGCGGAAGGATTCTTTGCAAGGTATACACCAGGTGGCAGAAGCCTTCTCCAATGAGCGTGATGCTTCGGTATTTCTCCGCGTCTCCATTGAAGGACCAAGTCAAATGCAGCCATTGTCTCGCGTCGCTCTAGCCATCTCATCATCTGCTCCCAAAATTCTTTCTTGTTGGTTGCCTTATATGCATCCTTTGCGTAGTCTATGTGGAGGCGCTCGCTAGCCTCGGTGTTGTAGTTATCGATTGTACCAAATCGCTGGATGGAATTGACATAGTGCTCGAGCGAATGCAGCTTTGCGAAGTTAAAGTCTTCAATGTTGCGTGCACCGAGGTTGATGAAGACATCCTTATTGTCGTGGAACTGATCCAGCGCATCTGTGAGATACCCAAGAGTTGCCTCTGTATGACTCTGGTATTGAGTGATCTCAAGGAAGTCCAGGAGGCTCCGGGTGGCATGAATTACCCCAGCAGGTGCACCAGGGGCGTCAACAATGCACCCAAGGAGTTGCTTGCATATTTCGCGATGTTCTGGACCAGAAACCTGGGTAAGACAAGTAACACCATTTGCAAAAAGACGGACACTGTGCGCATGAGGCATGCGCTTAAAGTGAGTGTCCAACTCTGCATCGCCAATGAGGGTCCGGAGCCATCCACAAAGATGTTTGACAAGGCCTTGGTAAATCTGATGAAGGATATCCGGAGTGATGGCATCGTGAATATTGCAGTGCGGCAGCCCAATGAAGAAAGGGTCGGGAACAAGATTTAAGCCATGGTCCTTCAAAGCCGCATGTGCACGAGCTCTCATTGATTGACAACTAGCATCATGGATGGTACGAATCAACTGCTTCTGATGTCATGGATCTCCGGTGACATGTTCACCCAGCTCATCCTTCGATACAAAGCACTTAGGACATGTTTGCGAGTAGCGCGTGCATGTCACCAATGCTTGCTCCGGGTAATCTGCTACATAGGCAGCAACCACAGGAAACCCGAGGCGCACTACCCCATCTCCGCTTGTGAGCTCAATCCCATCTGTAGGAGATAAAGTACGTAGTGTGCTGGTAATAACTCCCATTGCATAGTGGAATAGCTGTGTACGAATAAGACGGGCATTGTCTGTTGAAAGATCATTCCCATCTAGAGAAACAGTCGGAAGGTGCCCAATAAGCTTCTGGGTGCGAAAGGACGGCTTGCGACGAATAGACTTCGAGATATTGCCAATAGTGAGGTAGACCGGGTATGTGGTTTTGTCACCTCGAAATTGGCAAAGCTGGGTCTTGTCAGAGCTGAGAATGACAGGAACAAGCGTAGTGCCATCTGGAAGAAGTGTCTAAATGACATTCAGCACATTGCCACAGAAGATGACCAAATCACAAACCTGCATTTCCCATGCCCAATCACCACTCATGAACTCATCATAAATGTGTTCAGATTTTCCTTCATCTGCAAAGCGGTGTTCGGGCGCATAGGTAAGGTGCTCAAGATAGGCGGGGTTAGCCCACAGTTCTTTGATAGATTCAACAGGATCTTGCATGAGAATAATCCAAATTCTTCGTTGATGCCTGATATCTGAATAACACTGCGTCGCCATGGAGTAACACCAGGGAGTTCGTGATCAATTTTTTGGTGAAGAGCACGAGCATTCTTGTAGGATAGTCCAATTTTACTGTTCTCCTAGCAGGGATGTAAGAATCTAACATCAATGCAACTGCAGCGCGCTTACCTCATCAATGGACAAAAAATCTGTGAGGGCGTTTTGATTTGGCCCTTGCTTGATTGCCCACCGAGCTACCTTGTAGTCACCTTCATCGAGAAAAGGGTGATACTGATTATCCTTGCTCTGAAGGTCATGGCAGGTCCACATATATGTAGCATGAGTAGCATCATCACACCGCAAGACCCGACCTGCTTCTGGATGTCTCTCAACTATGAGTATGGGGTCTCCACAGTCATTGCGCATGGCTCGATGGGGCAGGCCTGCAGAAGTGCGGGATGGCGATCCAGCCTTGTGTTGTGAATCTTCGATTTCACCTAACTCGGCTTCATCCACATCACCGCCATCCTGATTTCCAAGATGATCGTCATCCTGGTCGCTCAGCTCACAATAATCTCTCATTTCAATATCGTTCTGGGGATTGCACATGGTTCGCACCCACTTGCAATTTGGGGCCAGTGCGATATGCGCATTAAAATGGGAGCGAGTCTTGAAGGTTCTCTTGCAGGAAGGGCAGTGGACGGTGGTGGTAGACATGCTGACGCCAATTGCTGGAATAGCTGGAGAGATGAATTTGAACGATGTATGGGACACTTTGTCATCGGTGGAATTGACTGAAAGCCCAGGAACATCGTCGTTCCAAGGTTCTCGACAAGAAACCACGAAGATTCCAGGAACGTCATCGTTCCAAGAGTCTGTTTAGATGACAGAAGGATTGAAGGAAGAGGAGCAAGTGCGGAGAAGGATGCCTACTGGATCGGGGATTGCCGCGTCACCTAAACATCATGTGACAGGAAAGAGTCATTTTGCTGAAGCAAAGGAAACGACATGAGGGTAGTTTTCTTGTGGGGACTGCAAGTGAACGGTCAAGAAACAAGAGGGAGGTGCAAAAAGTCGATGCTAGAAGGTGCATCAGATTCGAGGTGATGTCTGTAGAGTATCCAAGGAACGCCTGGCGTTCCGGAGGTTTCAGCAAAAGGGAAGCGTGCTGATGAGAAGGCCTTCGACCTATCGTAAGTGATCTAGCAGCAATGTTTGCAACCAAAGCCATTCTTAGACTGCTTCAAACTGGTATGGTCCTGTCCATACGATAGAAAGTCAGAAGGGACTACACACGAGATCTGCAATATATTAGTACTAACACCTCTGTGACGGCCGTGGAGTGCAGATTGAGTTCATGCTCAAAGACTCAGAATGTTTAGAGTCCAGACAGCTGTTCGAAGACGATAAAGGACCCCGTGCGGAAAGCCAGGCCTCTCACATGAGGTCGGGAGACTGAGTCTACTGCATATGTAATTATATAGGTGATGCAAGAAGCCAAAGAGCAAGGCGAGAGAGAAGCTACAATTAGGAATCTGGGAACATCGTCGTTCCAAGAATCCAAGTCAGTCGTGGATGCCATAAAGTTCGATAATAGGTAGTGAGAATGACGAAGAAAGCGTGCCCAGGACTTAGTCTCAAAATGATTGGAATGATTACATAAGATTATTTATAACTTACATAATTTAATTGTTGCACCAAAGTTCCAAGTTTGTCCGGTCGGCGGTCGCACTCCATCCACTTCACAAAATGACACAATGATTCGGCCATAGCCGATGTTCAATGTAAGGACCTTCCTCTTTCGCCAGCAACTCTAAACTTCTCTTTCCCATACCCCTGCTATCGTCTGAATCTTGGAACGACGACATTCCCGGATTCTAAACATCTATTGCCTGTACCAATACTAAATCTTGGAACGACGATGTTCCCAGATTTTATACTTCATACACATACTATTGTCTGAACTTTGGAATGACGACGTTTCCGAGTTCCATTTGAAGATATACCTATGCATCGGATGCGCATTGTGGAACCTTCCCATGTCCAGTGGCTAGTGACAGAAAATTTGGCGCGGTGGAATGTAATTACCAGAACAGTGCCAGGACAGGAATACCGCTGGGTAGTGATCAATAGCGACGAACCCATGATAGGTCTGGCACCGCCCCTGGTCTCAAGCGAGAATTATTGGTCTACAACAGTTGATTACTGGTTGAGCGATCGCCTGTACCGCGCTTATGTCCCTTCAAACCCTGGCAATAATGTCAACTTCCCCGCAGGTCATTGGGTCTTGGATTGGGGTGTTAGCAACCACCGTATGCATTGGAAATTAACGTCAGATATGTCCAAAACGATTTTTAGCATATGTGAAAATGCACGAAAAATAATTCACGCTCTCATCTCCACCTACAACCTCAAGTGCACCTTCCCCCCCATTCTCTCCTTACGCTGGTTAGGGGATCAATTCTATACAGAGGAGGCATTGGCTGTGAAGGTCGCAGAAGCCCGATATCATATACTGGAGCAGTACGGGTTCATAGCATTTCACATCAAGAATCGTCCTGACTGGATTACACATCCGAACTTATCAACCGTCAAGGATCTAATAATCAGCGCTGGTCTCACAGAATGCACATATCGAGGGTGCATAGTAGATTTCAAGAAGTTGCATTTCGAAGAGTTGTGGATGCCTATTGAGCATCAAGTCCCAATCCACTACCAATGGTTTCCTACGGACACTGGCCCCTTTGACCTGAAAGCGCTCAAGGCTAGCGACTACGACGAACTTAGAAGACCAAGTCGCAAGTCTCCCCCGCCGGAGGAACATCAACTAATTGCCTTGCCGGATTTGGGAGAGGGTACTTTCTATCGAGTCAGTAGCAGCAGAGATAGGACCATGATCTCTAGGAGAGAGTTCAAACATTGGGCACACTGGTGCGAGATGAAGCGTGAGCAATTGCCCTCAGGCAAGGTATGTTTGCTATTCCAGGACATATCGGACAATCCTGCCAAAGCCCCCATCACTGATGTGGATTTGGCAGCGCATCATACTGAGTTCTCCCAAAACGAAGGAGAATTGTCCCCTGCTCACGCTGTGGAGGAGATTGTACCAGACCACAGCACACATGAGACCTTGCCAACCGCCCTCTCCCAGAAGGCATTAGACCTTGTGAATAGTTTTCTGTCCTCTATCGTAGCTGAACCGACAGCACGGACTGCGAGGCACCACAGTCCACATGCACATTCCCCGCCTGGTGATGAATGAGTGATGCTTCAAGAAAGCAGACCCTCCAGGAAGCGCACTCTCTCTACTAGCAGCAACCATATCAGATAATCCAGCCTATCGTGGGTCTAACGCTGTCGCTCGTCATGTGTTCAGCCAACTGGGGCACTCTAGAGATTGCGACCCCTGCTGGAACCTGGCACAATACAATGCTTAGCACCGTGTGGGTCTTGAAAGTTGTATAATGTTACTCTACTGTATATATGTATTAACGAATACCAATGCTACATTTGTGACTTCCCGTAAGGTTTTACAGACAAATTTCTGTTAATCCTCATGTCTTAGCCGAATAGCCGCACTGGATTTGGAAGGTAGCTGTTAACCTGTTGCTCTCGCACCTGTCTGTAAATTTGCTAATCTGTGGAGGGGTAGGTACCCCTCTGTAAATCGTTGTAACGCACAAAATGTCTGATTCGGGTAAATTTCTTACTCTTTTTAGATGGTTTGCTCATGGAATTGTCGTCTGGATCATTGGTATTGTTCCCAGTCCATCGTCTTGCAGAGTTCTTATGGTTTACAGATTCTGTCTGTAAATTAGCCAATGTCGAGCAGTCAAACTTTTACAGACAAGCTTGTTTCTGTAAATTCTTACGGGAAGTCACCCAAATGATCCCCAACACCCACTTTAGTGGGAGAAAGTTCGTCCAGGTACCTGTATGCTGAATCGCGGGAAAACCTTATGTCAGCAAGTTTCTAGACAATTCTTTATGATTATGTAAACTATTTTCGGGTTATGGCACAACTTTACATAATTAGCTCTGACTGGCACTGACGGACATGCCTCATACACATATCTTGGAACGATGATGTTCCTGGATTCTAAACTTCTGTTCCCCATACCCATAATATCGTCTGAATCTTGGAATGATGACATTCCCGGATTCCAATGAGTCTCTCTCGACTTCTCTTTGGCTCCTTACAACATTCAAATTTGCAGTTCAGACTGTCTCCCAACCCCGTGTGAGAGGCTGGGCTTTCCGCATGGGGTCATCTTCGAACAGCCATCTGGAATTCTGAGTCATGGTCATCTAATACCAACCCAACCACTCCATAGTCATCACAGTCAGCCTGCTCATTCATCTCCCTGTTCGTACTAAGGTACTGGAGACAGGCCGTTCAAATTGTCGGAACAACACGAAGCGGGAGGGTGGGTTCAATATTGCGCACAAATTCTCCGTCTGAGATCATATCGGACATATGTACGTCAAGCCTCTCATACCATATCATTGAGACTCGGTCTGACGCTCTATGACTCGGAAACCACAAATCTCATGTGTAGGTTTACATCTTAAATTCACTCTATTTCATTGATAAGAAAATTGCTCGAATCAGACATTTCGTGCGTGACAATTTACAGAGGGGTCCTTACCTACCCCTCCACTGATTGGCAAATTTACAGACAGGTGCGAGAGAGCAACGGTTTGACAGGCATTGACAGCTACCTTCCAAATCAAGCTCGGCTATTTGGCTAAGGCATGAGGAATAATTCTGCTGCAACACCTACTAGTATGAAGCCTGTTCCAGCTTCGCGACCAGCTTTACAGGTAAGTCGCGACAATGTATTTCAAGACATGAGTCTCACAGAGATTTTTGTTAGTTTCTTAGCATGTTCAACAATACTACTAATAGCACACGAGACGCTGCCAGTGACATGCCACCAGAGTCTCCTCCATCCTCCGGCGAATCTCAGACTGCCTCACCATCCTCTGATTCTGTCCCACTACCAGGCTCCTTGACACTCACATTTCTTGCGGCAGCACTGAGCAATGCATTGCTTGAGGGTGCGCCTCCAGGCATTTCACCATCCACTCAGGCTGCTACGTCTACAGGAGAAGTTCCTGTTCAGTCTGGCAAGAAAAAGAGAGGTCTGACAAACCTGAACAACCTTTTCAAGCCAAGTTCGGGATCGACAACAGCACGCAACCTCTGTGGTATTGAATGGCAAGCCCAATGCAAGATGAGCACTGTCGCAGAGTTCACAACACACTGGAATAGCCTCACTCCCCAACAGAGAGAGCCCTACATCACTCGCTCGAAGCTTGCCGACACTGTAAGTCTTTCTTTCTTTGGTGATATCATAATCTTGTTCAACTGTAGGCCAATCTACTAGTGTCAAGCATAAGCCTTGCCTCCGATGACTCCGCCCTCAATGCAGGCAACAGCATAAGTCATGTGAGGCAGGTGGATCATCGATCATCCAGATTCCACATCCACAGGCATTGTTCACTCGCAATTGCCGAGCAAGATTCGTGATGTTTGTGGATCATAGTTGTATATCCACAAGTATTGATCACTGACAATCGCCAAACAAGATATATATATGGACTGCAAGCCTTTCCCTCTCACTTTAGTTTACCTTTTGCATCTACACAGACTCTTGGAACGACAATGTTCCCGGAATCTTCGTAGCTTCTTGTCGAGAACCTTGGAATGATGATGTTCCTATACTTTCAGTCACTCATCGCCCATTCATTTCTTCGTTCTCCCCCCACGTTAGCCTTGTCTATAACCTTGGAACGACGACGTTCCTGGGCTTTCAATCACTCATTGTGAATTTGTTTCTTCATTCTCCCCCCACATTAGCCTTGTCGATAACCTTGGAACAACAATGTTCCTGGGCTTTCTGTGACTTGTCGTGAATTTGTTGATTCATTCTCCCCGATGTTATCATGATGTCCAATGCGCGTAGAGGACAACGTTCTCAACTTCAGCGATTGGTAGATGAAAAATCTTCATGGTGGAGAGTGACCAGTAGGAAAACCGATGGTCAGGAGTATGTTTGGGTAGTCATTAATGCGATACACCCAAGGGTAGGACCAGCCCCTCCGCGACCTGACCAGAGAACGGACAAAACGCTCAGCAACGGAGTCCTTCAAGACCATGACTGGTCAACCACTCCAGACCACTGGGACATCTCGAGGCCGTACCGACCATACATTCCTGACCTGCCAAAAACTCAACTGTTCCCGGATAGCAGTTGGATTGCTACTGCCTGGCCTCTAGGGAGCGATTGGGGGATTTCAGGGCCTGGAGGCTGGTGCTTATCTTCGGAGATGCGCACTAAGCTTCTGGCAACTCGAGCGAATGCTTACACGCTCGTTGGCGCAATCATTTCAGCTTACAAGCCTTGGTACATTATCCCCACAGAGTTGAGGTTGGATTGGATAGACAACTCATTCCCGTCTGAAGAGGTGTTAGCCGCACAAGTTGGTGATGTGCGCCAACACATACTGGACCAATACGGGTTCATAGCCTACAACTTGCGTCAAGACCCGCATTGGCGCACACACCCTGGCTTGCGGGCGCACATACTCAGGGTGACCAACACTGGCCTCGATTCCTGTTGGCACATCGGATGCATCATGGATTTCAAGAGGATGGATTTTTTCGTTTCAGAATTGTATGATCTCATCTCTCATGACGTTCCCATACACTACCAGTGGTTCCCTGCCGATGCTGGACCTTTTGACCCACGAGCACTTAGGGCCAACGACTATGACTTCATTCAGAACATAAGGCGGACTCAAGTTGAATGGCAGTGGTCTACAGCGGCGCAAAGCGCCAACTCTATGGATCCTCCAGCCGTCCCTCCACCTGCACAAAAGAAGGCAAAGTACTTCAAAGCTAGCAGGAGGTTCAAGACTGACACATGGGAAGAAATCTCGAAAAACGCATACAAGGAGCTGTCGAATTGGTGCGCAGCGGAATGTGTGAAGCTACCGACGAGAGATGTATTCGTCACCTACGAGTATGAAGGAGCAGATGAGGAATACGTTGCGCCTGTGGGATCTGTCATCAGCGCAAAGGAGATGGCTGCCTATGTGCTTGGGATAGCGGCTCAACCGAATGTAAGTTTCTCGACCCCACATCTAAGAATCTCGAAACTGATGAACCATGAAGCCCATTTCTGCTGTCATCAACACAAAGGAGATGGCTGCCCATGCACTTGAGCTGGCAGCTCAACCAACAGTGAGTTCCTCCACTCCCACAGTTGAGAACATCGAAATTGATGAACATGTGAAGACGGTTTCCGCCCCATCAGCAGCGACGCTAGCCCTGACAACAGGGGAGTCCTCTTCTTCAGCGCAGAGCGGACTCAGGCCTGCCAAAAAGGATTCTCCTGCAGCAGCAACGCCTACTGCAGAGCCCTCCACTTTGGAGCACAGCGAACCTGTGCCCGTCACAAAGGGTTCACTCACAGTAGCAGCATCAATTGCTGTGACTGCCACAGAATCATTGATTCCTGAGAAGCACAGTTGAAGCCAATGTTCAGTGACTCCGCGCGCAACGGTGCCTAACATTGTCATTCGCGCGCAGTCAAGATCCCCTGGGGCCGAATCCGCTATCTCCCTAGGAGAAGAAGACGATGTCCCCTTTTCATTTGGCTCTCATGTAGCTCCTCGGGCGCCTGATTATACTCCTGTTTCACCCCGCTCCCCATCACCGTCACTTGCAGTTACGGTTCCACTGCCGGCACCGTCGTCTTCGCGCCTCCCACCCCCACATCGTCAGAAATGCCTGGTGTTCCTCGATGATTATTCCTCCAGCTCAAGGAAGCGCACAATCTCATTTGTATCATCTCCATCTGGAGCTGGAGAGAATAAGAGACCACGGATGGCGGCGCCCCCTACATCCTCGCGCCCGACCCTGATGCAGAGGCTTCACGGTGTCATCGCAACTTTCCCTGCAGCCTCACCCCTTGCGCCTGAGCCCTCTCCACCTCAACAGCTCCCACTGGCACAAGTTCAAATCCTCCCGGTTCGAGTAGAAGTGGGGCTACCACTTATTGCAGAATCTTACCAGGCCAATGAGCTGCAGATCGATGGGCCAGTGTTCATGATGGGAATCACCTTCCCTGCAGCTCCAGTGCTGCGTTCGGGGCGTTTGACTACGACGTTCCAATCTGCCATCTGGGTTGTCTACGATCAGCTTCTCAGCCCAAACGCGTCTCCAGCAGACTCTTTACAAACACTGCTAAGATCTGGGGCACCATTCCGAGTCTTTGCACCATTACCCAACACAGCGTTCCAACAGCTGGCAGTTGCGCCATCGTATCTATTGAGGAGGAACGTGTTTCAAGGATTTGATCTAACAAATCTAGGATACTGGAACATATACACATCCCAGGTTAGGGAACTTCTCTGTCGCCCATTTGCTTGCTGTTTCCTCACGCTTGGAGGGATCCTGTGGCGCATTGCCTTGCAATTTGGCCCTAATACGCTAGTCCAAGAAGCATTGGTGGGTCCCTCCTCAGCTGTCATGCTATGGGGAAGCGGCGAATTGGTCAGCAATCTTTGGGACGACTTCGTAACCCCTGAGGAAATAAACACTTTGCTGGGTCGTAGTCATTCAGGCTCGGAGAGTTGCTGGCCTCCCAACGACCTTTGGGATTCTTCCAAGAAGTGGAAAGGGTTTTGGTCGGACGCTGATGAAGCGTGGTTCCAGTTACATCTGGCGAACTTGTTGTCCGGGAACCTTCAAGCACCCAAATCCTGGAGAACTTGGAAAACTTCCTTTCGACCAGCAAAGTTGGACACGCCTTTGGAAATCTACGCGCAAGAGTTGTTCAAAAAATTAGGATACGATAATGTTCGCGCCCCAACTTGGGACCTATAATCAGTAGAATACGAATTACCTGAGAGGGGGGGGGGGGGAAACTTTGTGACGGTCATGGTTTAGGCCAGCGCCTACTACATACATCATTGTACTTACTATTACTTTTGCATACTATCATTTGTTTCTGTATGCTAGAAAATCAATATCGCATCTTGTATTTCATCCAAAATATTCTCAGTGATGGTATCCCAAGATACGAGACAGGAAATGGCGAGCAACAAATCGATTGCAAGATGTGCATCATGATCAACCATAATACCAAAGTGTCTCTCCAAGTGATCGCGTCTCAGGGCGGCAGGCCATAGTTAAAGTCTTTCAGTTCTTTCTAGTCATATGAGTCTCCGCAGCACGAGTGAAGCCAGGCATTACTACATCTGTATTTGCCTGCGCACATGAAAATCTCAAATTTTTAGCCTATGATTTGCCCCTCACCACACCCAAATTTCAGTAGAAGTTAAAACATATTTTATTAGAGTTTGTATTAGTCATACTACATAACAAATAATCTAAACAAGTTGTGATTCGCTTGATTATATAATGTCATATTCATCAATTGTCGCTACCATTTGGATATCTCTTGTGGATCTCTTGTCCACTGCTTGCTTTTGACTTGCTTGGATTAATCTTGGGACAATGACGTTCCCAGGTTCTAAACCAGCTTTTCAAGATCTCATCCATGACTCTGTTGGATTCTTGGAATGATGACGTTCCTGGATACCCAAGTAGCTTCTCTCTCAATTTCTCTTTCAATTTTGCTCCTCGAACCTCCTCGGACATGGAACATCGATGTTAACCTGGGGTTCCAACCAATGTGGATTCTAAACCAACTCCTCCGCGACTGACTTGGATTCTTGGAACGACGACATTCCCGGATTCTTAAGTAGCTTCTCTCTCGCCTTGCTCTTTGGCTTCTTGCATCACCTATATAATTACATATGCAGTAGACTCAGTCTCCCGACCTCATGTGAGAGGCCTGGCTTTCCGCACGGGGTCCTTTATCGTCTTCGAACAGCTGTCTGGACTCTAAACATTCTGAGTCTTTGAGCATGAACTCAATCTGCACTCCACGGCCGTCACAGAGGTGTTAGTACTAATATATTGCAGATCTCGTGTGTAGTCCCTTCTGACTTTCTATCGTATGGACAGGACCATACCAGTTTGAAGCAGTCTAAGAATGGCTTTGGTTGCAAACATTGCTGCTAGATCACTTACGATAGGTCGAAGGCCTTCTCATCAGCACGCTTCCCTTTTGCTGAAACCTCCGGAACGCCAGGCGTTCCTTGGATACTCTACAGACATCACCTCGAATCTGATGCACCTTCTAGCATCGACTTTTTGCACCTCCCTCTTGTTTCTTGACCGTTCACTTGCAGTCCCCACAAGAAAACTACCCTCATGTCGTTTCCTTTGCTTCAGCAAAATGACTCTTTCCTGTCACATGATGTTTAGGTGACGCGGCAATCCCCGATCCAGTAGGCATCCTTCTCCGCACTTGCTCCTCTTCCTTCAATCCTTCTGTCATCTAAACAGACTCTTGGAACGATGACGTTCCTGGAATCTTCGTGGTTTCTTGTCGAGAACCTTGGAACGACGATGTTCCTGGGCTTTCAGTCAATTCCACCGATGACAAAGTGTCCCATACATCGTTCAAATTCATCTCTCCAGCTATTCCAGCAATTGGCGTCAGCATGTCTACCACCACCGTCCACTGCCCTTCCTGCAAGAGAACCTTCAAGACTCGCTCCCATTTTAATGCGCATATCGCACTGGCCCCAAATTGCAAGTGGGTGCGAACCATGTGCAATCCCCAGAACGATATTGAAATGAGAGATTATTGTGAGCTGAGCGACCAGGATGACGATCATCTTGGAAATCAGGATGGCGGTGATGTGGATGAAGCCGAGTTAGGTGAAATCGAAGATTCACAACACAAGGCTGGATCGCCATCCCGCACTTCTGCAGGCCTGCCCCATCGAGCCATGCGCAATGACTGTGGAGACCCCATACTCATAGTTGAGAGACATCCAGAAGCAGGTCGGGTCTTGCGGTGTGATGATGCTACTCATGCTACATATATGTGGACCTGCCATGACCTTCAGAGCAAGGATAATCAGTATCACCCTTTTCTCGATGAAGGTGACTACAAGGTAGCTCGGTGGGCAATCAAGCAAGGGCCAAATCAAAACGCCCTCACAGATTTTTTGTCCATTGATGAGGTAAGCGCGCTGCAGTTGCATTGATGTTAGATTCTTACATCCCTGCTAGGAGAACAGTAAAATTGGACTATCCTACAAGAATGCTCGTGCTCTTCACCAAAAAATTGATCACGAACTCCCTGGTGTTACTCCATGGCGACGCAGTGTTATTCAGATATCAGGCATCAACGAAGAATTTGGATTATTCTCATGCAAGATCCTGTTGAATCTATCAAAGAACTGTGGGCTAACCCCGCCTATCTTGAGCACCTTACCTATGCGCCCGAACACCGCTTTGCAGATGAAGGAAAATCTGAACACATTTATGATGAGTTCATGAGTGGTGATTGGGCATGGGAAATGCAGGTTTGTGATTTGGTCATCTTCTGTGGCAATGTGCTGAATGTCATTTAGACACTTCTTCCAGATGGCACTACGCTTGTTCCTGTCATTCTCAGCTCTGACAAGACCCAGCTTTGCCAATTTCGAGGTGACAAAACCACATACCCGGTCTACCTCACTATTGGCAATATCTCGAAGTCTATTCGTCGCAAGCCGTCCTTTCGCACCCAGAAGCTTATTGGGCACCTTCCGACTGTTTCTCTAGATGGGAATGATCTTTCAACAGACAATGCCCGTCTTATTCGTACACAGCTATTCCACTATGCAATGGGAGTTATTACCAGCACACTACGTACTTTATCTCCTACAGATGGGATTGAGCTCACAAGCGGAGATGGGGTAGTGCGCCTCGGGTTTCCTGTGGTTGCTGCCTATGTAGCAGATTACCCGGAGCAAGCATTGGTGACATGCACGCGCTACTCGCAAACATGTCCTAAGTGCTTTGTATCGAAGGATGAGCTGGGTGAACATGTCACCGGAGATCCATGACATCAGAAGCAGTTGATTCGTACCATCCATGATGCTAGTTGTCAATCAATGAGAGCTCGTGCACATGCGGCTTTGAAGGACCATGGCTTAAATCTTGTTCCCGACCCTTTCTTCATTGGGCTGCCGCACTGCAATATTCACGATGCCATCACTCCGGATATCCTTCATCAGATTTACCAAGGCCTTGTCAAACATCTTTGTGGATGGCTCCGGACCCTCATTGGCGATGCAGAGTTGGACACTCACTTTAAGCGCATGCCTCATGCGCACAGTGTCCGTCTTTTTGCAAATGGTGTTACTTGTCTTACCCAGGTTTCTGGTCCAGAACATCGCGAAATATGCAAGCAACTCCTTGGGTGCATTGTTGACGCCCCTGGTGCACCTGCTGGGGTAATTCATGCCACCCGGAGCCTCCTGGACTTCCTTGAGATCACTCAATACCAGAGTCATACAGAGGCAACTCTTGGGTATCTCACAGATGCGCTGGATCAGTTCCACGACAATAAGGATGTCTTCATCAACCTCGGTGCACGCAACATTGAAGACTTTAACTTCGCAAAGCTGCATTCGCTCGAGCACTATGTCAATTCCATCCAGCGATTTGGTACAATCGATAACTACAACACCGAGGCTAGCGAGCGCCTCCACATAGACTACGCAAAGGATGCATATAAGGCAACCAACAAGAAAGAATTTTGGGAGCAGATGATGAGATGGCTAGAGCGACGCGAGACAATGGCTGCATTTGACTTGGTCCTTCAATGGAGACGCGGAGAAATACCGAAGCATCACGCTCATTGGAGAAGGCTTCTGCCACCTGGTGTATACCTTGCAAAGAATCCTTCCGCTCATGTGGTATCATTTCGTGTCCTAGAAGATCAGTTTGGGGCAGTGCATTTCAAGAATGCCCTTGGGGAGTTCATTGCGAACCAGCTCCAGCCTACTTCCTATCGTTGACGAGCAGCTCGCAATGTCAACATCTTACGAGGCTTAGAAGGGGTTGACGTGTGGTATTGTGTCAAGTTCGCAGTTCCGAATTTGCAAGTTGATACTGAATCTACCACTTTGCACACTGCACATGCGGAGCCAAAAAGATTTAAGTGTAGTGGCATAGGAGAGTTGGATGCATGGTTTGACACTGTACTGGTCAATGAGTCAGAGCACGAGGAGACTGGCATCGAAGGTATGTCATCTTAGTTTCATTGTTCAGCATTATTATTCAAGCTGCTGGTAGGAAAACGAGTTGCCCGGCTTAAAGTAATTTTCCACATTCCTGACAAACACCTCACAAAGATGGGTGTCACCAGACAAATTGGACATCTTGCCTATGTCGAATGGTTTTCACGACCTCGAAACAAAGATCCAAATTCTGGGATGTATCTTATCTCCTGAAGTTACCGAAATGGTGTTCAAGATACCTAAATGGTGTCCAAGATACCTCAATTATTGAGGTAAATTCTATTTTTCAAACATGCCGGTTGGTACCCAGGTGAGCTTACTGAATGTTCAGCGGTTGCTAAGCCTTGGGTAGAATTCTACCGCACCTGGCGCTGCAATGAGGAATGTTTTTTTCTTAGGATAGCAGCGGACATAGTAGTTTTTGGAGGTTTTTCAGACTTTTACTGACCACCTCGTGGCATGCATCCTGCCTATGGAAAGGGGTCTCGCCAGACGTAGATGAGCAGTACTATGGGGTTGAAAGGGACTGTAACGGTTGTGTATCAGATATATAGCTGCAGCTGTTATGTATGTAGTAAATGTATACCTTATAACGCACTCACTATATACCACTTTGTAGGTGATAATAATATCACTGTTGTACTTCTATAGTGGCCAGTGGTAAATGTCATAGTCTTTTTATAGTTGTAAACTAATGGTATAGATCAATCTATAGCTGACAGCTAAAGTACTCATAATGCACAGGGAAATGTAATACACCATTCTGATGGCTACTAGTGACTGATATATAGACACCTATAACATGTGATGGTAGCACTGATAACACTTTCACAATGATGAGTGATAGTTGTCATAGCTGTCATAGCCACAAGTTGATGATGGATAGCCAACTGTAGGTGCAAAATTTGTAGTGCTATAGTGCACCATGGTCATGACCATGGTAACTATGTAAATATGAGTGGGTGCTATGGTGTGACAATAAAAGGGGGGGTTGTTATGAGGCTATGACAGCTATATATGATATACAATGCACTATAGAAACCCTAATTTTTTCAGATGAAGAGTGGTTCCTGCTGGATTGCAGTTGACTTGGAGGTCAACCTTGTTGTGTTGGGTTGAGTTTCATCGCATTCATTTTACATAGATCTTACTACATGATGTGTTTTGGATGGCCCTAGTTACCAGTATGTAGTTGAATGATGTTGATTTGACACTTGTGATAGACGAAGACATCAAATTGAATAGTTCATTAAAATACTTGATCATGTGATCAAACACAGTCATGTGATAATTGGTTGATCCATCGCTACCCTGTAGTCATATGTTTTGTTTACCCGTCATGTCTTATATCTACTTGTTTCTGACCTTGGTTTTACGTGTCTATATTGCTGGTAGAATGGTAGTTGCATTCGTTATGACGTTGAATAACAGTCTGATTGTGATAATCATGATCACATGACCTACACGACATGTTGATTACAATCACATGACTGATTGTTGAGATCTTCAGCCAGCCACACCGATACTACCTGTACTGTCTGCCCACAGCATTACACTTTTAAACAATATCTCCTGCTCATATATCTATGTCTTCAGACTGGACACGTAGCTTCAGAGCTATCCTTCTCAGTTATAAAACAGACTTCTTGGCTGTCAAAGATTCAAAATCAAAATGGTCGCATGTGATCAAGAAAATCCGCAAGGCCATAGTTGCAGCTCACAAGAAACAAGGCGAAAAAGTACCTTTGCCGAGTTCTTTGAAGAAGGTAATATTTTGACTGATGTTAGCATATTTGACTGATCTACTACTATGCTTCTTGCAGGCAATTAAAAGATACTATGCCCACAAAATTGACGACGAAGAATCTAATGGGGAAGGAGCTGCAAGAGAAAGAGAGATCAATGCCTGTCCAAAGGAGGCTTCATTCTACAAGAAAAAGTTGACTGACTGGGATGTTGCTCAGAGATTGTTCAAACACGAAATGGACGAATTTGACAAGGCAGAGCAAGCAAGAAAAGGTGAAACAAGATCCTATCAAGTTTCGCACTGGTCATGCGCGAGAATGGTTCAACGACATGTCTCCTGCACAGAAGAAAGAAGTCAAGTACGCACAAGAGAAGTGGAACAAGGAGGGGGCACCTCAAGAGAGTCAGGCTGTGTAAGCTCAGTGAATTTTTTGTAGGATTTCTAGTCTAACATTAGCTCAAAGTTATTGCAAGAATAACCTCAAGAAAGTGCTTGGAGATTTTTCCGAGTGACTTCATCGTACTATGGGTTGCCATGTCGTGATGCTCGTCAGTCACAAGAAACAAGCAGACAAGTCATTGAGCGTCACCATGTGAGTATTTGGATCATCTGGACATTGTAAAACTAATAAACTACACCCTTCTAGACACGAAACTGTGCCTCAGAATGCCAAAAAAGACTTCTCTGTCAGCTCAGATGGTATCAAAGAGTGGGCTTCAACTGGCATTGACTTCTTTGCAGAGTGGGCAAGGACCGAATTTTGTATGTTTGTTATTTCTTCGTTTCATGACCACTACTCATTGACCATAATCAATAGACCCAATGGCTGATCCAGATGTCGAAGAAAAAGATGAAGAGGATGGACGTTGGCTACCTGAAGTTATCTTTGATGACAAAGGCTATGCACAACTGCCTTCTTGTGATGGTGTGATACTCAAGGATCAACAAGAACTGGTACAAATGATTTTTCATGCTTCGTACAGTAAGTGTCTATGTCGTGTATTGCCATATGCTGGGTTAATCAGTTGGTTTTTGTAGAAGTTTTCACCCGCAGCAGTAAGCCTGTGCCTTGGCGCACCATAACTCCATGTCCATCAGAGTATTTGGAGGCTGGTTCTGTTCCAGATAACCTTGTTTTCTGCAACCCCTCTCACATGAGAGAAAAGGATATCAACATGCTCTGGAGTTACTGGGAAACGCGGAGCAAGGCCAGGAAGAGACTTGTCACTTTTATAAAGGCAAGGCCATCTGATGTGAGAATCAAGCTGGCTCAGGATGCAAGGGACAAGGCTAGTTCTAAGAAGGATAAAGCATATGTCAAGGTTGCTGAAGATGAAGATGAACTGCATAGTTCAGCCAATTTGGATGCTACATTGGCTGCAGCATCGCCAGCTGAGGTGCCACGTGACCACCACTTCAAATTTTTAGATGCCCTCAGCACTGATAGGTCTTACCTGGAGCTCGTAGATGCAGTCAAGGATCTGGCTGTTATGATGCAAAATTTGGTAAGTGCTTAGTCAGTCTTAGATATGTATTGATCCTAACACCATTCACTAGCCAACACCAGATGAGGAACTTGAATTACCCCCCTGGGTGGATTGGGCTTGGACAGAGTCTTATCTTCCCCAGTAATATGTTGATGGCCAGCATGCAGATGTTGATAAAGACCCCAATTATGTCTTCATACTTAGCTGCCCTCGTGGTCTTGGGCCTTGGGTTGATTTTGAGGGATTGCAAGCGCATCATAGAGTATGAAGAAGATGAGGCCCCCCCTGATACCCCTTCCTACTTGGCTGGTTCGTTCTTGGACCTTCAATGTATGGTTAAGGTGGACAGTGCTATTAGTCATGTTGCATGCACAATTGTAGGTCTCATTGAGGTGGTGATGAAGGCTATTTCAGGTGACGATGATCATGGTGATCAGGAGAAGGACATGGAGGGAGCTGATGGTGAGGAGAAGGACAATGACCAGGGAGAGGACAGTGGTGGAGATGATAAAGAGAGAGATGGGGAGGAGAAGGAGAAGAGTGGCATGAGACAAGTTGGCAATAAGGAGCAGGACAAGGGAGACATGAATGTGCAGATGCAGGAGGTGGAGAAGGACCCGGAGCAGGATCAGGAGGAAGGCAAACAGAAGGGGAAGAAAAGGATGAGATCTCCAACTTCCTCAGGTAAGACCAAGAAGGCAAGGATTGAAGATGAACCACCTATGCATCGGTCTACCAGAACTAGGCAACCCTCTAAGAAGAATATGCGGTCCTAACCTCCTAGTGCTACTATGGCCAGCTTGTGTATGTGACATGTAGTATTGAGGCTGGCCATTCCATACTTAAGTAGTGCTACTTACTATGACCAGCTTACATATATGACACATAGCATTGAGGTTAGCTGTTCTATACTTAAATAGTGCTACTATGGCCAGCTCGTGTATGTGACACATAGCATTGAGGCTGGCCGGTCTATACTTAAGCAGTGCTACTATGGCCAGCTCATGTATATGACACATAGCATTGAGGCTGGCCGGTGTAGGTACAACAAGTGCAGCAGTGAGAAATTGATCTACTACACAGTTGGGTCTTTGCTACCTGCTGCCTCGCTTGAGAACAAGTACATTCGACCCTAAAGGGGATTGCTACTGGGGAGTGCTAATCTCTGTCTAAGCGACCCTAATCAACCCTACCACAGGTAGGATGAGGATCCGCAAAAATGCGGAACAAGCAGAACAAGCAGAACTCGAGCGGAATGAAATGGAATCAAGCGGAACTCAAACGGATACAATGTGGAACATACTGATTCGTCAGAACTCGCAGGTCAAGTCGAAGGAAGTATATCACAAGGTTAGATTGATAGTGGGCATAAGTCAAAGTGGTCCTCTAGTAAGGTGAAGGAAAAGTGGGAAGGTAAAAGATGGGATTCGATAAAAAAACACCCAAGCCCTGAGTACCACTACTTAAAGGGAAGATTATTTTCAAGGAACACTGAGGTACAGGTAGTAAGTTCTCAGGAAGCGGAAGTGAAGGGAGGCAGTGCACATGGGCGCAATACTCCGGAATAGGGGTCTGTGCCATAAGGGCATGTGTCAGTGTGATCCAGATAACGTTAGAAGCAGCGGGAACAGAGATACAGCGTACCAATGGACCTGGAAGGATGGGGACAGGACATGCGAAGGTTGTCCAACGATGCGTGGGAATATCGGATAGTGCGGGCGGGTTCCGAAGGATGCATGGGAATGCAGAACCCATCGGACAATGCACAGGAAACACGGAACGTGCGGAATACGCGGAACTGATGTGAGACGATGCGGAAAGGGTGGGGTTTTACACCTACAGTGGGGGAATTCCCCACACTGGTCTATACTTAAGTAGTGCTACTATGGCCAGCTCCTGTATATGACATGTAGCATTGAGTCTGGCCAGTCTATACTTAAGTAGTGCTACTATGGCCAGCTTGTGTACATGACACAGTATTGAGGATGGCTGTATATTTGTTGATACTTCTGATATGTCATTGTAACATATACTATGTGCTAAGAAAAATACAAACAAGTTTTTATCAAGTGTTGTAGAACCATGGCACTTCAATGTTCAATTTCATATCTTAAATGCCCATTGATAACTGTATGTGACACGTAGTAATGAGGCTGGCCAGTGTATACTTAAATAATGCTACTATGGCCGGCTTGCATATGTGATGTGTAGTATTGATGCTGGCCAAGGTAAGTCTATTGTATAGTCAACTGCCTGGCTGGTCCCAACTGTAGACTATGTAGAAGCTATGCTGCTTGAGTCAGGCTTGTGATACATCACAAACTGGCCACATGCTTCTACGTGGCCCAAGGGCAAGCTGGCCAGGACTATTCTATTGTAAGCTAAGGTATTATAAATGAATGGCAAATCCTACCTGCACACTACATAGAAGCATGGCTGGCCAAGTCAGCTTGAGGTATACATAGCTGCCTCGGCCAGCCTTGCTTGTACATAGTGTGCAAGTGTTAGGTACCATACTCTCAGGTAGTGGAGGGGTCGGGGCTTGGCTTCAGCTCTTGCGCTACGCCCTTAGCCAAGTATGTGCCCTGAATTTGGAGTGGGTCCGACGTTGTCTGACGATAGGACGGGTGGACCGGAAGTAATAAGGAAGACTTAGAGCGCGGCTCTAAGTCTAAGCGGAGGGTGTCGGAGGTGACAACGAGACGAAACTCGAGTCCAGAGGTAGCAGGGTCCTATGGAGAATCCTCACGAGTAGAGACTACAAGAATGCAAGTAATATTAAGACTAAGGAAAATATCTAAGTACATGATATGATATATATACTTCTAGGTAATGAGGCAGTGATATCTAGGACATAGCCAAAGGCTATGTCTTACTGTACAGTAGTAAGTGGGATAACATACGAGTCAGAGCGGATATCAATATGTACGCGTCGGATGAGTGATCAAGTGGTAAAGGTATTTACTGGTGATCCGGAGTAAGGGTCTATGTACGGATGAGGAAAGTATATATCTTTAAGGGGAAAAAGGTTCCAGTTGAATGGAGATGTTACGGGAGGTGACCGGTTGAGCGGACGAGCGGAAGCGTAGGGTGGAAGGTCGGGGGATGATCGGGCGGAGCAGAGGACGGATGGGGCGGATGGAGCGGAGGTGGTCGGAAAGCGGATGGAATGCGGAATCGGATGGAGCGGATATTAATATCGGAGCGGATGGATTTTGGTATATGACAGCAAGTGGGACTGGCTATATATGTCAATAGAGCTCAACACAATTCTCTGTACATATATGCACACATATATATATAACATGTATGGCCAGCCTAAGATCACCCCCTGTAAAAGCTAGGCTGGCCTGAACATCATAGGATATTAGCCTCTCAATATGCTCATACTGTAATATACTATAAAAATCTGACCAGTGCAGATGTCTACCAGCCAGTGACTGACAAGCATGGATTCTACAGCCTTTTTTGCTCACACTGGCCAAGCATGGGTCTACGTCTCATATACTACTGCAATTAGCATAGTTAATACTCTGTTGCTCACACTGGCCGGGCATGGGTCTACGTCTCATATACTACTACCATTAGAATAGTTACTACTCTGTTGCTCACACTGGCCGGGCATGGGTCTATGTCCAACTACTACCATAATATACTACCATGAGCATAGCTAATACTCATTTGCTCACACCAGCCAGACTAATTCTACATATAATCCTACTACCATCATTAATTTAGCATTTATATTACACTACACTAGTATTCCTATGTCCACTGGCCGGTCATTGGATGGCATGGATTCTACATCATTTTTGCACATCTGGAGCCTTGGTTCTATGTACAGAAATGACTGAACTATGTGAGGAGGAAGCCAGCTGACTTGCCCCTGATCATTAGAAATTCGCGTGTTCCGTCACTGACGAGGGAATGATTGACGATCCCAATTGCATACGGTGTTCCAGGGCTGCTGAAGATCTCGTTGGCACTAGCACTATCAATCTTGATGGCTGGACACAGCGAGCATTCCAATGTCACATGCATTTTATTGTCATTGTCCCTTATCGAATGGTGATTGAGAGGGAGTGTTACAAGAGGGACTCGCAGTCCAAGACTGGTCATAGTCATATCCAGTCTCCCAGATCCAAGATCCAACCCTCGACCACCCATGAAGCACTGCGGTGATTGAGGAATAGCACACGAATTGTGATAATTCACAGCCTGGCCCATCCAGTTCAGGACAGAAGGGTCGCCATCCTGCATGACGGCTTCAATGAGCCTGCCGAAAGCGCGCTCTCCATCTCCATATGCGATCTGCAGGCTGACATTAAATATTCCCATCAGGGAGTAGGCCATATCCTCGACCCTTGTTGTTTTGCATCTGGCTGCCCACTGCATCTGCTCATTCACCCAAAATGCAGCTGGAGTGAAGTCGCAGATGTCACGACGAGGAATTCCAGTGGCGCTTTCCAGAGTGCTCAACATGATGCACCCGGAGCGCTCTGTATCAGGATGTTTGTCATTCTGATTACGCGTCATGGGTATCCAGTGCTGGTTGAAGAATTTGATATGGATGGGTGCAAGGAGTTCTTGCAAGGTCCAACCTCTCTCCATCCATTCATTGTGCGGTATGTTGCCCATTGTCTTGCTTTGTGCCAGATGGGCGATGCAGATCTCGACTTGCGATACCACTGGAACATGGAGCGAATCGACTCGTCGAGCTTGGCACTGCTGCTCTTGTCGATGCAGCAAGTGTCCAACCACGCAAATTCCACATCATACTCCCTAGCCTTTTCGCAGAAGTTCATCAGCTTTTCAAATCCTGGAGTTTTAAGCTCGGACTTCTTCATCTCTTCAAATGTATCATAGCTGGGCTCTCCTTCGCCCCATCGATGAGACAGAGTGGCGTACTTGACAGTTTTAAATGGTGGATGATAAGACTGGAGAAAATGCACCCTGAAGTGCTCCCTCACATCCTCACGACTAACAAGCACCATGTCTGATAGGTGTATAAGGTGGATCGGTATGTGGTTCATCACATACTGATTGAATTCGTCTAGGCGGTCTTTTGTGGATCGATCCATGACTGTTAAACTATCACAAACCTCAATGAATTTGGGGGACAAAACATGTAGTGTACAATGTCTCTCACCTCGTATGGGCGTCAATGAATGTTATGATCAGGTAGCACTGCAAAACATCTCTACAGATGTGATTGGCTACAAATTATTGGGTGAACTTCAGCATCTTACCTACGGCCAAACTTTTCGTACCTCAGGTGAGTAGCAAAGTTGCTGATAGCGGTACAATGCCAATATGATTTGTTATGATCTGTTCATCCAGGTTCATCATCAATTGAACATGTCCTGAATATCTGTTGTATATGGTGGAAACTTTACCTCAGGCTGGTGGCAATACGAAGCAGACTCGAAGATGCGCTTAGCAGTGGTATCAAGGTGGGCAGGGAAATGCGGGGACCCGATCCAAACAACATTTTATACAAGAGCGCTCAAAGTGGAGACCTGTGCCAAGTATTCATTGTGATTTATCTAGTAGGCTATGTAGCTACAGCAAGACGTTGCAAATGAAACTGCAGTGCAAGCTGGATTGGTACTTTGTAAAGGTTCCCACGGTGAATGACTATCACACTCGTGGGTGGCAAATATTGTGCTATGATTCAGCGCTGTTCAAGTTGTTCCTGCCAATACACTCTGCCGTATATGTAGCTCTTTCTCCGTTCCACAAGCGTGCCGCACTATTGTCGCGTGTCATCTGAACGATAACTCTCACATTGCTCACCCTCGTTTATCGACTGCAAGCATCAGGCATTTACTTTTACTTTTGCCTCAGTGTTCACCGTCCAGTCCAATAACCAACGCCTGGAAGACTAGGAGCAACCATGTTCGTCCATGGGGAGATGTCATCAGTGATTTGGTGGAGAAATGAGAAGGATATATCCCACAGTAGGTAGAGCTAAGAGCACCTAAATGCACCTCAGCCTCACTTTGCTGACACTGTTATGTACATAGTTCACTGAGCATCCAGCATTGTTGAATTCCATGTGACTGAACATTTCAAATCGATTTATCAATCTGATATTGCACAGCGACTTGTTGGTATCATCTTCATTTATTTTTATGATACAGGATTTACCAGAACCCATCCTATTGGGTCCATGTTAGCCCCTCCTGTCACACCCGAGAGCGGCCGACTGTCATATACCTGATCCGACCCTGATCCGACCACTCCGATACTAGTGATATCCGCTCCGCCCGACTGTTAAGACCGTGCTCAGGGTAAGGCTGAGTCTGGGGGGGCTTGGCTTCAGCTCGTACGCTGCACCCCTTACCCGAGTACGTGCCCCTAATTTCGGGATGTAGTCCGATGCGAGTTCTAAGAGTTCCGACAGGACGTTGGAGCGGGGATCCTCTGAAGGAGGACCATTGGACTACTAGGTGAGCGCGGGAAAGTCGGGTGGGGGTTCCGCCTGACAGGAGAGAGGTGGGGGACTACTGGGGTCGGATCCCACAGTAGGAACAGAGTGGGAGGAACTGCTCGGACAAAGTCCGAAGCAGAGTGGAACAGAGGGGATGGATGCGAGGGTGCGGGGTTTAATTCCGATGCGCGGGAAGTCAGACGAGCAGGGGACAGGGGGACTGAGGAACAGAGGAATGCGCAAAATAGCGGAACCCACAAAATAGCAGAACCAGCAGAACCAGTGGGACGGAGGAACGGGGAAGCGGGGAAGCGGAGGGTCAGAGGACAGCCAACCTAGGGAGTCAATCCCCTAGGTTGGGAAACACGAGTTTGACTTGGGAAAGACTTTGAAGTCAAAGATCAGAAGAGCAGGGCTTAGAAAAGGTAATATTCAGACTGAGTATCTACAGACAGATGTACATATGTTTATATACTCTAAGTGATGAGCATAGCATAGCAGAAGGCTATGTGCTGAGTGTACAGGATTACAATAGGATGACTGAGACATACAGTGGCTCACAAAAGTGTCCGAATGTTTATGCATTTTTAAGTCATTGGATAATAGCAAGCCAGCACCAAACTATAACAAAAGGGTATAATGATATGTCTGAAAGCCCTATATCAAGGCTCGAATCTGAGATATATAGCGTGGGAACCTGACCATATATGGGCAAGCTATGATAATTCTAAATACATCACTCATTCGGACACTTTTTTGACTTTATATTTAACCAAGACTATTCTATGATTCTAGTACTTGGTGTTACCCCCCTTGGCTTTAATAACTGCTGAAATCCTCCTAGGCATACTTTCTATCAATTTTTGACACTCCTCTTCAGCAATCTTTTTCCACTCTGCTGCAACTCTCTCCCATAGTTCAAATAGCCCCTTTGGAGGATCCTGATAGGCAGCAAAAAGTCTTTTGAGTAATTACCAGAGATGTTCAATGGGATTGAGGTCTGGAGACTGTGTTGGCCATGACAGAACATTGATATCATGGTCTTCAAACCATTTTGTAGCCAGTTTTGAGGTGTGCTTGGGGTCATTATCTTGTTGAAAGATAATGTCTTCTTCATAATTCCTGACTCCTGCATGCTTTTGAGTAGACACTCCTCTAGAATGGAGATGTACTGCTCTGCATTCATCCTTCCTTCCACCCCACAAAGAATCCCCACACCATTCCACCCCATACAACCCCATGCCATCATACTTCCTCCTCCAAACTTCAGTGTACCCTTGACTTCTCTTTCTCCTAATGGTTCTCCTGCCTTTTTCCACACATATTCCTGGCCATCTGACCCCATTCTATTGATTTTTGTTTCATCTGACCAAATAACCTTCTTCCAGTCTTCCACAGTCCAATATTGGTGCTTTAAAGCAAAGGCCAGTCTTCTCTTCCTATGAGCTACAGAGAGAAGAGGTTTTTTCTTCTTGGTTACAGCCTTAAGATTGGCTGCCTTGAGGGTGTTTCTAACAGTTTGGGTGGAGACAGGGGTGGAGATGATGGAATTGATGAACTTGGTAGCTTGGGTAGCATTTGAAGCCTTGCCAGATAGAATTTGGTGAACAATAGCTCTTTTGTTCTGTGGAGTAAGCTTGGGAGGACATCCCATTTGATGATTTTCCTTCTCTGGCATGTGCTGCTTTATGACTGTAGCAATAGTAGACTTGCCAAGACCAGTTTTTGAGGCAATTTACCTAGTAGATAAACCAGAGGTACAGAGAACAAGGATATTATCCTTTTGAGCAGAGGAGATGGGCTTCATGATGATTATGTTGAATTTCATGATCTTATGTGGGTTTATATATTCAAATAATATTACAATCAGACAATATTATTGTTATGACACCACTTTAATCAAGAGTATAATGTATGAATGGTCTGATTTTGTAATTTTAATAAAAAGTCAAAAAAGTGTCCGAATGAGTGATGTATTTAGAAGTACCATAGCTTGCCCATATATGGTCGGGTTCCCACACTACATATTTCAGATTTGAGCTATGATATAGGTCGTTTGGACATGTCCCTATACCATTTGGTCATTATTTGATTCTGCCTTGCTATTGTCCAATTACTTGAAAATGCATAAACATTTGGACACTTTTTTGAGCCACTGTACGAGAAAAGGCTCGGAGGAAAGTATGTACGCGACAGATCAGAACTCACTAGGGTATAGGGATCACTGGGAACACGAAAAGTGGAACTATGATACTAACAGGGATAGGACCAGTTGAGTGGTTCCTAGTCTAGGAGGGGACCGGTGAGGTGGTCGGATGGACTAATAGTCAGGTGGGACAACACGAGCAGAACCGAGTGGGTCGGAAAAGCGGAGGGAGTGGGAATAGGATCAGGCAGACTGATAGGGCGGAGGAGCAGAACCCCGGATAGGGTCGGATGGAAGGGGTATGGGGTCGGAGGACATAGGGATAATGTCGGAAAAGTGGAATGGAGTCGGGCAGAGGTAGCAGGGCTAATCCTGCTGGGATGCACTTCGTGCATTGTTGGGGAAGGAGGAATGAAGCGGACGGGGAAACAGGGGGTCGGATCAGGGATGGGGATGTTCACGGGTGGTATTGGGGGTGCTCGGATCCAGTATATGACACCAACACTCATCCCATCCGCTCCATCCATCCTCTGCTCCGTCCGATCATCCCCCGACCTTCCACCCTACGCCTCCGCTTGTCCGCTCAACCGGTCACCTCCCGTAATGTCTCCATTCAACTGGAACCTCTTTCCCCTTATAGGTATATACCTTCCTCATCCATACATAGACCCTTACTCCGGATCACCGGTAAATACCTTTACCGCTCGATCACCCATCTGACGCGTACATATTGATATCTGCTCCAACTCATATGTTATTCCACTTACTACTGTACAGTAAAACATAGCCTTTGGCTATGCCCTAGATAACACTGCCTCAATACTTAGAAGTATATATATATCATATCATGTACTTAGATATTTTCCTCAGTCTTAATATTACTTGCATTCTCGCAGTCTCTACTCATGAGGATTCTCCATAGGACCCTGCTACCTCTGGACACGAGTTTCGTCTCATTGTCACCTCCGACACCCTCTGCTTAGACTTAGAGCCGCACTCTAAGTCTTCCTTATTACTTCCTTGCTCGTATCAATAACTCCTCTGCCCCTATCACCCTCCGCGTTACTTCCCCGACTCCTCCGCTCCACTCCTAGTCGGCCTGCCGCTTGTAGCGCTTACCTCCCAACCCTCAAAGCGGACCTTAGTGGTCCACCCGTCCTACCATCGGACAACGTCAGACCCGCTCCAAATTCAGGGCATGTACTTGGCTAAGGGCGCAGCACAAGAGCTGAAGCCAAGCCCCGACCCCTCTGCTACCTGAGAGCACAGTACCTAACACCAACCTACAGACCCTCACTGCAGTTGTTTCGCATTCTGTGTGCTGTGCAGCTTCAAGCATTTGTATTATGCCCACAGGCCAGTCCCCTCCACGTGGCATAAGTGCTCACTATGTCAATCGCATTTAACAAACTGAGTTCATGCGGGACACTGCAGACGAGGTGTCGATGTGGCCCTCCGGACATCATATAACAATCTTGAAATCACGGCAATCTGTGATTGCTAGTCGGACTTGGCAGCTTTGGTTAAAATATCTTCCAGAACGTCTCACTCGACAATGAGAGTTCAATGGTTCCGATTCCTACCTTCACAAGCGGGTTGAGAGGTTGGGCAAATATCAAAGAATGACTGGCACCAGGTGAATATTGGTTCTTGAACTGTACCATAAACGCAGGAGAAGTCAATCAATTGTGTGAAATCCAGGTTAGAGAAGAGCATGAATAGAGTGCGCACAGACTTGGATGATACATCCCACAAGGCGGTGTCATCATATGACAAGAAGCCATTACACCCCACAGAAGCAGCCACAAGTACCTGTGGTTTGAACTGAATGAACAAAAATTCAAACAATTCAAGAAGCACGCTGTGTGTCATCCTCATTTAGCTTGGCAAGTTGAAGAGTGTGTGCAGTGCAGGAACCACTGCCTGTACCCACGGCTTGTTGGTGATGCACCAGTTTTGACCATAGCAGAGAGATATCAAGACACAGGCAGGCATGCCATATGTGCGAAGTGCCAAGTACAAGGAAGTGTCAATCGTCTGTTTCGAGAAGATGAAGTTGGCAGCAATGTGAACAAGCACTGTCATCAGTATGGGCTATGTTGATATAAGCAGTGTGAGGCTGTCTCCTTGTGCACATCTACAAGAATGCGTAAGTCCATCTGTTAAGTGGGAGAAGATTGGATGAGCGTATGCTAGACGATGGCATTGGTATAAAGGTGGTCTCCATGCAATGTTTGAAACTATTGTTCTCCGCTGGCACCCAAAGTGAAACTGCAATGAAGAAGGCCAAATGCTAAAGGTTGAAGACACCAAGCATCCTGTTGAATATTGTGACGGGAAATAGAACACCTACAAGGTTTCCTATGAGCACGCTGGAATGAAAAGAGCTGACTTGCAGTCGGAAGCAATGTCTCTTAAGGAATGTGTAGTTGTGGCCAAAGCCACTTTATGATCTGATCCGTGTTGAACGTTCTAACGCTCGCTATGTCCATTATAGTAGCTTACCTAAGCACTTACAATTTTCCGTTCATTCATAGACTTCCTCAGTGACTCTGTCTAGTTCACTGAGGTCAGTACATATTACTTATATTGTTAGTACATAGCTGACATACTGCAGCGCGTATACTTGCTGCAGGTATATCTTACTAATATAGTGACTCTGTCTAGTTCACTGAGCGCGCATACTTGCTGCAGGTTATGAGCCCTGCGCTCAACAACTAAACTCAAATACAGTATACGCAATTCAATCTGCCATGTCTGCCTCGACAATGAAGCTTGGAGATGACTTTCTCCGTGTACCTAAACTCACAGCTGACGGAGAAAACTGGATGACCTACAAAGATAGGTTGCTGTGGTCAGTAGATGCTTGAGGGTTGCTCAGTCACCTAGACGGGACCGAGAAGAAACCAGTAGACCCCACAATGTTGTCAGGGAGAGGAGCATCGTGGACACCAAGCACTCCAGACAAAGTTTGAGAGCTCGCAGCATACAAGGCTGCAACAAAGGAGTGGCGCATGGGCGAGGTCATAATGAAACAGCAGGTTGCTAGTACCATCCCTGACTCCCTGTTAATACAGGTGAAAGGTCTCAACACTGCAAAGGAAATCTTCATGCACCTTTTGAATCTCTTCGAGAAGCATTCTCAAGTTGTGTCCGTCAAGCTATTGCGAAAGCTGCAGGACCAGAAGTGTCCTGAGAAGGGCAACATCCGAGAGCATTTTGACAAAATGTGAGTCATCCGAGAGCAACTTTCCTCGCTTGGACATGCCCCAACAGACGAGAGCTTCGTGGCTATAATTATGAGCTCGTTGCCAGCATCCTATGACCCCCACCTATCAGCATTAACGGCATCCGCAAAAGTCTCAAGTGTTCTGCTCACTGCGGATGTCCTGATGTCAACTGTCGTAGACGAGTACGACCGTTGTGCTTCAAAGATGAAGAAGACTGGTTCCAGGGGAGAAATCAGATGGCAAAGGGAAGGACAAGAGGTCCGAGACCGCAGCCAGTGCCAAGGACAAAGATGATGATGATGAGCCTGAAGGTGTTTGGTTAATGGATGATGCAGATGAGATGAGTGAAGAACAAACATCGTTCACATATGCAACGCTAGCCAGCTTGAACTCCCAGCACAAATCTCGAACCGAGTTGCTTGATTCTGGTGCATCGAGGCACATGACATCCTACCGTGATCTGTTCCAAGATTTCATCAACATTGTGCCGAAACATATCACAACTGCCAACAAACATACCTTCGAGGCTACCAGCAAAGGGAACATCATGATTACCCTCCCGAACGGCAAGTCAAGCACACGAATACTCCTCAAAGACGTCCTATACGCACCCAAAATGGGTGTAACACTTGTATCCATCAGTCGTCTCGCTGCAGCAGGGTATGTGGCGTTGTTCCACACAGACTCGTGCAAGATCTTCAATGAGAGGAAGAAGCTGCTGGGGGAGATACCAGTTAACAAGGACCTATACTGTATCAAAGGCCCTAGAAAGTTATTCGCTGGACTTGCGAGGGCAGACAAGCAACTCACCATGCGAGAAATCCACACTAGGCTCGGGCACATTGCCCCTGATAGCATCAAATGGATGATCAAAGACAGTGTCATCACTGGAATCACACTTGACCCCTCAGATGCAACAATGGACAAGTGTGACTCATGCGAGTATGCCAAGGACACCCGTAAACCCATCAGGAAGGTGCGAGACCCTCCGCATCATGAGAAATTCGGTGATGAGGTACATAGTGATCTCTGGGGCCCGTCACCCGTGCAAACACCTGGCCACAAGGAGTATTTCGTGTCATTTACAGATGATCATATGCAATTCACGCACCTATACTTGCTGCATACCAAGGATCAAACATTTGATGCCTATAAGAAATATGAGGTGTGGGTCAGCACACAGTTTGACATGAAGATCAAGCACTTACGCTCAGATCGTGGGGGAGAATACACTAGCGAAGAATTTACACATCATCTAGCTAGTAAAGGCACTGAATGAAAACTCACTGTCCACGATACTCCCAAGCATAACGGCATTGCAGAACACTTAAACCGAACCATTGTCGAACGAACCCGCGCGTTATTGCACACTAGTGGACTACCGAAGTTCTTATGGGGAGAGGCCATCATGCATGTTGTATGGTTGAAGAATCGAACGGCGACCCGCACACTGGATAACAAGACACCCTATGAAGTGTTATTCAAGAAGAAACCGAACCTAGAAAACTTACCAGTCTGGGGCTGCCGTGTCAAGATCCACACAACAAACAGATTGAAACTCAATATGTGAGCAATGGATGGCAGATGGGTAGGGTTCGACCATGATAGCAACGGGCACCAGGTGTATTTCGAGGACACGCAAAGAGTGGGAGTAGAACGGAGTATCACATTCGATGTGGAAGAAGTGAGAATGCCTGTAAGAGAGTCTACAGAACTGATCAACCAAATGGCATGAACCAAAAACGTTGATAAAGGACCCACCAATTCACTCCCAACCTGACTTGCTACCCCGCCTCCTCAAGACCACCTAGGGCCGCAATTTGAGGCAGCCGCACCTCCACATCGCTCTGGAAGGGTGAGAATCGAATCAGCGTACATCAAGAGCCTGCATGACAGCTCTGGTACCACTGATGGTCACAGCACAGACTTACCTCATGGAATGCAGCCAGCGGGGGAGAGTAGCAACCTGGCTGTTGAGCTAGGAATGGTGGGGGAGTATGGTGAGATGGATGAAGACGATGAAGAAGTCTTTGTGATGGTTGCTGGAGTAGCGGCAGTAGAAGGGACAGATCCCACGATGGTCAAGGAAGCAAGTGCATGGACCGACTGGCCTAAATGGGAAGGTGCGATCAACAAGGAATTGACTGTGCTGGAAGAGGCTCATACCTGGTCTATTGTCGAATGGCCGGACAATGTCAACATCATTGGTTGCAAGTGGGTGTTCCGGATAAAGAGAAATGCTGACAGAGAGATTGATAAATACAAGGCAAGATTAGTAGCAAAGGGGTACTCACAAGTCTATGGCCTCGACTACTATGACACCTATGCACCAGTAGTGCGTCTCGCCTCCTTGCACATGATTCTCGCCATAGCAGCACAAAATGACTGGGACATAGATGTTTTTGACTTCCACAGCATATTCCTAAATGGGAAGTTAGACAAAGATGAGGTAATCTACATGGAACTACCACCTGGCCTCAATGTTGACAACAAGTTCAAACGCCCCATCGCCCGTCTCCATGTTGCACTATACGGATCAAAACAAGGTGCCCTCAAGTGGTATCAAGAACTGTGCCGCCTCCTCAAAAGCTTGGGGATGGACAGAGCAGAGTCTGATTGGGGAGTGTTTTACAAACACATAGGCGCAGATATCCTCATTCTCGCAGCTCATGTGAATGACTGCACCATTACTGGCAGCAACAGCAAACTTATCTCAAGTTTCAAGTGTGACGTAGCTGCTCACTACAAACTCATGGACCTGGGACCTATCGCATCACTCCTCGGTATGAAAGTCACACATGACTGAGACGTGCGCACCATTTCCTTCTCGCATGAAAGCTACATCAAAAGCATTCTCATCAAGTACAATTTCATAGATTTGAAACCCTGCTCTATTCCCATGGATCCCAATATCCCCCTCTCGCAATCACAATCCCCAAAGACTCCTGCTGAGTCTGTGCTGATGTGGAACATCCCTTATTGCAAGGCCGTTGGCTCGCTGATGCACCTGGCCATTGGAATGCGCCCAGACATTGCATTCACAGTCTCAACTGTGGCACAGTATGGTGCAAACCCCGGAATGATGCATTGGGAGGCTGTGAAGAAAATTTACCAGTACCTGGCTGGCATGAAGAAACTCGCACTCACCTTTGGAGACGGTAAACACGGCCTCTAGGGCTTCATGGATGCAGATGGTGCGTCACAGGAACATCGGCATGCAATTTCTGGCTATGTGTTCCTACTTGATGGTGGTGTGGTCTCCTGGAGCTCGAAGAAACAAGAGTTAGTCACCTTTTCAACCACAGAAGCCGAGTATGTTGCTGCCACGCATGCTGCAAAAGAAGCCACATGGCTCCATTGTTTTCTTACTGAAATCTTCCACCTGCTCATTCAGCCAACTACCCTTCATTGCGATAATCAATCCGCTATAGCACTTGCCAATTCCGGCGTGTTTCACACGCGCACAAAACATATTGACATTCATTATCATTTTATTCGTTTTTCTCTTGACAAAGGTTCTATTTCACTCGTTTATTGTCCTACAGATGAGATGGTTGCAGATACCCTTACAAAACCCCTTCCTAGTCTCAAAGCCAAACATTTTGCCATTGTGCTCGGACTCCGCTCAGTTTGAGGGGGAGTGTTGAACATTCTAACACTCACTATGTCTGTTATAGTAGCTTACCTAAGCACTTACAATTTTCCATTCGTTCGTAGCATGACTTCCTCAGTGACTCTGTCTAGTTCACTGAGGTCAGTACATATTACTTATATTGTTAGTACATAGCTGACATACTGCAGCACATATACTTGCTGCAGGTATATCTTACTAATATAGTGACTCTGTCTAGTTCACTGAGCGCGTATACTTGCTGCAATCTGATCTCCATTTGTGTTGAAAATTATATTCGGGATCCACGGGCACCTGTGACTCCCACCTAAGCATGGTAACTATAGGAGATAATGCACGTGTGTCGCACCTGTAAGATCAGGCGGATATAGCGAATCAGAGCTTCCTCCAATATCTCCTGGATAATGAAGGACTTTATATACAGCTGTAGGTATGCAGTTGTGTTATCATTATTACCGCACCCATGTATGATGCCAAATGAAAATGCCTGCCCTGGCCTCTGCGGCTAAAAAACTCTTTGATGGCAGAAATGACTCGAGATTTACCAGTACCACCAGCACCCCCAAGGAACATGCATAAATGTTCAGGCAAGTCACACAATGAATGCTTGGCTATAAGAGAAAAGGCCCTAGCTTGTTCAGTGTTCAATTTGAATTCTGTGATCATATTAAGTATGCTAACGTGATTCTCTTGAGGTTCGCATTTTTCCTGATTATAGGCAATGCTCGGAACTTTTTGGATAGCTTCGCTATCAGATTTGCATGCATCACGAAACTGTTCGCCATCAACAACTCCAGACACATCACCCTCTTGTTCGATTGAATGATCATCTTCTTGGGGGTTTGCTGCCACTGACGCTCTCTGTTTCCATTGCTGACGTCTGGCATTGTAGGCATGATGTGATTCATCTTCCAAGCAAATATCATCTTTTTTGATTTCATGTGCACCATTGTTCAGCACACTGCTGTTGTCACCCAGAGTTTGGCTGTCTAACAGATTTAATCGTCTTGACTTCTCGATGTGATGTAAACATGACAGCATGGCATCATTTTGTTTGGCCCTCTTAATTGAAGAAGCATTATTGAGGCGCGTCAAATGCTCTAATATGGCATCCTCATTTTCCTCAGTATCTACCAGATCATTGTTTTCACTGGTATGCCCAAACACTTTGCTAGATACTTGATTACACCGGTTTGAAGAACGCTGTCTGCGATCTGCAAAATGATCATCGCGGCTGTCATGACACTCATGCATGATTTGCATGTTCTTCATTTTAAAATGCATGGCGAGTGATGACGATTGCTGAAAGACTTCAAAAGTGTCTCTCCAACTTGCATGATTTTCCCGTAAGTCTATCGCACTTCGCCAAGGTTTAAAAAACATTAACATCACATGCGAGTATTTCTGTTGAAACTCAACTCTGTCACAATGAGGAAGCGCAGGCCCAATAGGAACAGGAACTAATCACCTTGTAGGGTGTCTTACCACCATCCTATGAGTTTTGCTCTCCACATGTCCATCTGGCAAAGAGTGAACTGGGCATGAGCGTGAAGTTGTATGCAGAATGTCAAGTTCAGACAATTTGCTGTTGACATCTGCCATTGCCTTGTCACATTCTTCTTCGTTTTCTTCGATGACATGTAAATCATCACACGGTGATGAATTGTTAAAGGTGTCTTCATCTTGCAACTCGGTAACTAATTTACCACGTTGAGATCTTGACATATATTGCTTGTCGACCTGAGCAATAAAATCCCACATACACAAGGATTCTAACCCGGCAGGTCTTTGAACATAATCCTGCACCTGGCTCAACTTTGCGACTATTTCACCACTGTTGTCTGCTGTCAATGTCACTTCATCGGAAGACAGGAGCTGGTCATGTAAGTCTTGCAATATCTCGGTTTCCCACTCTTGAACTTCTGAAAGCTCATTGTGGTCGTCATCAATGTCTCCATCTCTTCCAAACATTTCTTCACGTTCATCTGGAGTTGCATTCTAGTCATCATGTGTAGTCGCATACTGATTTACTTGACATTCAGGACTAGGAAGTGAATCCTCGATAAAGTTTTCGAACGATGTCCAATACAAATTGCGGTATTCATGACTGGTGTAGTGATCTCCAATATCCATTAGATATGAACAAACTTGTTGTGCAGACAGTTCTTGATGGGAGATCATAGCATATGCGCACTTTCTGATAAGTGCTTTCACACAAACTGTAATGTCATTGTTGCCCATATCGATTTCGCCTAATTTCCGACGTGCAAGATCGAGTGCTGCATATGCAATGTGAGCTTTCAGCTGCGATTTGGTGATATAATTGGTGATATAATACAGAATCGCCTTGGCCGAGGCACCAGATCCAATAAACTTAATGTCCATGTTACATCTGACTGCACACAGCATTGTATCATTGAAGTTGTTGACCATGCCATCAAGGCATCGCAAACAGATCTCGTCAGTTTCCTCATCAATATAGCTAGCTTTGCAAAATTGGTCCTCACCTAAGTTGAAGTGGCATTCCTGTGGAGCAGGGGGGCCTTTCCAATATTTGAAACACGTAGCACTGTGTTTGTGCACCTGGCACATTCTCACAACATTGTGCATGTCTTTTTGATCTGCAATGAACAGCTGCTCATCCGAAAGCATAGACATATTGCCCAAACCTCTCAATGAGCATGGATGATGTTCCGATGACAACACCTTTAAACCAGGGTCAGGATATTTCGGTTCGCTGTTTGATATGCTATCATCGAGAAACCACAATAACCGGTCTCGAAAGTCTGTATCATTTGAATCCACTATTTGCTGCTTTATTTCGTTAGGATCAAGACCTGCTTCCAACCATACCATCATATGACAATGAAGAGTACCTCTACCTTGAGCTTCTACACAGCCATAATACGCTTTAACACGCCCAAGCGCTCCCTCAGAGACAGTCTTTGCTTGTTTGTCATATCCCAATACGGCAGACATGAACGATGTCATGTACAAATCAAAAAACTTGGCTGCCACAGCGGGATTTCGCGCAATTAGTATTGATTGAGAATACTGTGGGATGTCTTCTGGAAGCATTTGATCGATATTGATATCACTTCCTGCAAGGAACTTCACAATCGGGTTATAGACGTTGGCTGGATTAATTGTGATATAAAAATTGGGCAAGCCCTTGTCGATCATGAGAGCTTGCATCTGATTGCGCATAACTATGTGAGCAGAGCCGGATCCTGCCACATGTGAGGTGACACCATTTACCTCCTTCAACAATTGCTGCACCTTTTTTTCCTCTGGTGTATAGGCTATTGTAAAGTCCCTGTTTACCACACACTCAGCCACAGAATGTACTGCATCAGCAGAGACAGATGCAATTTTAGCAGCCACATCATCAAAAGATGAACATTTCACCTTGAGGCTTGTATGTAAAAGGGAGGTTCGCCTTCGCAACATGTTAAAAACGATAAACAGAAAAGAGTAGTGCTCTTGAAAACGCTTATCTGCAAGATTGAAAAGATGCTTCACCTGACGCTTTAAAGACAGTTTTGTACTATGCCAAGGGTGTTCGAAGCCGCTGACACCAAAAGGAAACAAAGTAGGATAAATCATGGGAAACAAGTCAGGGTTGGTGAACTCATTCATAGGGCTTGAGCCATGTGGGATTTGAATGTAGCCCCCTCCTTTTTCCTTCACATGACAAAGAGCTGCAGTGCAAAGCTCATGTGCAGGTGCAGTAGCCTCCACATCTGTAACAACAACACTTTGAAATAATGAATCAGCAGCAGAATCGGCCACTTCATTTTGGTTGATATCCTCAACAATGCAAGACTCATACCGAGAAGTGAGCACATCCTGTTCCTCCTCACATGAGACTACTTCTACATGAACGGGAAGAATGGACTCCTCACTTAAAGAATTGAGCATGTGCTCGTCCACTGATACATTTTGATAGTGTCTATTATGTTTGCACAACCACAACAACGCTAATCGTACCTTTTCCCTACGAACAACAAGAGGTCTTGCATACTTTCGCATCCATTCTGCTGTGGGTGTGCTGGAACCAACAAACAAAATGCATATAGGCGAAATGATATCTTCCACCGGGGGAGGAAGAACAGGTATGCTTTGAGATTCTTCTTGCAATTGAACGATAAAACACTTCACGCGACAGAGAGCAATCATCATTTCTTCTGCGATAGTAAGCCCTGTCAACTCTTCGGGTACAGGACCGATGTAGTTGTGATTAGCCAATGATAACACCGGAGTTTTGTGCTTTCTAATTGCACCTTTGCATTCTCTACAAAAGCTCGCCTTCGTCCGCTGCATATCATTAGACTCATCTGGACATAATCCACAAGAATCATATAGCACGTCCCGCAAAAGCTCTGAAGATTGGTTTCCATCATCACCTAAACCTCCTTTCACATTATCTTGCACCCATGCAAGGTCAACAATGCTATCATTAACAACACGATGATTGGGGTGTTTTAACGGTGTCAGATCCAAGTCTTCTAGCACCAGTTCTGACTTAAGCGAGTGGTTGTACTCACCACCACAAGAAAAGCAAACAAAAGTGGCAAGCACTTCAGAGCTCGTCTGTTCACGGAACATACTGACAATTTTAGCTTTACGTTCTGCAGAAACCATTTGTGGCCAATCAGAAATTAACTCCTCCTTGAGTTCTACTTGCTGATGGTTGGGAATCATAGTTGCACCAGTACTATTTGCGCTTTTCTTACCCTTTTTTAACGTCTTGATATGCTGCTTCAATTTTTTGCACAACTGACCCAGGCTATTATCCGGATCATAATCAATGCTATGAACACGTAACAAGCGCAGTAAAGGTTTCCGCATACCATTCTTCTGTGCAAATTCCAACAAGGTCAACTGTGCCTGGACAATCGCATCTTGACCGAAGTCACCATCTTTCGAAGGATAGCTACTCAATGAAGGATCACAATGTTGAGCAACAACGTCTTTACAAGTACCTCTGGCATTTTCTGTGTGCATTACACACAGACCTTTTGTAACATGATTCAAAATCCTATCCAACAACACATTGCGATTCCCTTCAGAAGGCAGTGAGTGGCACAGAGCGATAGCTTGCAATGTGCCTCGTGAGAGACGCTCAGAACTGGTAAAAAGAGTTGATATTTTTTTAGAAGTGCGAGCATGAAATGCTTTGTCTCGAAAAGTAGTGATGATACTAACTGACTTGTGTCGAGACCGATGCGGTAAACGGGAAGGATGAGCTTCTTCAAGGCCAGTAGCATCGGCTACCACACACAGCTTATCAACTGTCATAACATCAGGTGGAGCTGTTAGCAATTTGTCAATGACATAGGCTGTGATTTCATGTGCTAAGGGAAACCCTGAACGAATATGTTGACACGTGATATCGTCCGCACAACCAGCTTGATGTTCGCTTGTCGCACATTTGCCTGTGAGAATATGAACGACTAAGAAGCCCCGTAAAGTTGAAATACGAGAAGGTAGTGCACATTCCAAACCGTGAAGCCTACACTGATGATGCAAAGAAAAATAATCAGGAACAAAAATCGAAGCTCACACTCCTGAAATACATGAACCCAAAAAAACATCACACAGAATAGACTCTGAATGAGCACACGAAGCCAAGACCACGCCCGCCTCTGAAGAACTTTCAATGACACCTGCATTACCAGAAAGCAAAGAAGGAGAACAAGAATGAAATTCATGCACAATCCCATCGTGGGACGAATGTTTTAAAACACCTCCTGAATGAGGAAAAACATCAAGAGCTGCAGAGGGCTCTAACTCAGGCAAGGATTCTAAAAAAGTCAGGCTATGCGAAAATCATTCTGGGTCTTAAAGACTCACTGACTTCCAAAAGCCGTGACAAATGTCGTGCCACTTGACAATCAAAATGGCCTACTTGTCTCCAAGCAGCTAACCAATTAGAACTGACGACCACATCATTGTGCAGCACCGCGGCCACCTCGAATAACACATCAGTGCTTAGGGGCTGTCCCTCATAGGTTGTTGTCAGAACAGCCATGAACATAGAACCAACGACTGGGCAGCCAAATGAAATACCAACACCCACTGACACCAAGGTGTTCAGGAGTGCACCATCGAAAGAAACTGAGACCGGGAAGCGACCAGTGAACAATTGTATGGTGAGGATAAAGCATTGAGCTTGACAGGAGGGCGAAACACCAACATGGCCTTTATTTGTGCATCAATCAATCACACCTTTACTAAGGAGCTGAGAAAGGTCAAGAACACCGCCACAGCACCGCAAATGAGATTTTCAACCCCAATTCAATAAAAGTGAAAATTTAGTGGAAATCCAGTTCACCCTGTAAAACCCACTAACTAAGTTAGTGGGAATTAGACTCATGTGATGTGGTTACCGTGCCATCGCTGTGCCTAATGCTGCATAGTGATGGAAACCTTCAAGCTCGCTGTGTGACACGTCGAGCTCGAGTATCTCACTCAAAAGTGGTCGGATTGACAGCACATTTCGACGAACAGCACACCAGTAATAATTGTGTTATGTATACGGGTCTTATGGGTCCATCAAAGTAGACTAAGGCAATGTAAGACTACTATTCATCCCCCTCCTCTTTGTCAGAAGATTCCAAAAATTCAGCGCTTTTAGGACCTTCCTGCAGCTGGGCAGGGTTCTTCTTTGCTCTCTTCAATGGTCTATGATTCTCCTTATTTGCCTGTCCTGCGCTAGACCCGTCTTTATGCTTCTGAGGTACTCCAGCATCCAAACACTTTTTTCATGGTTTCCAAACAACTTCCCCAGCTGAACGTTGTGTATCGAGTTCAGATGCATGAGCTTTGACCTCTGCTGGTGATAAAATGGTCCAGTAGCATGTACATGCCTTGAGGGCATCACGGAGCTTGCAAATGTCGCCGACAGTCCCGATGTTCGAAGGGCTGGTGAACTTGACACCATGGGGCCAGCCCACAAGGTGCACTCCATACGTTTCAATGACAGATGTTTTGTAGTTGTTGTAATTCATTACAATATCTTTTTTGCCGGTCATGGCAACTGTGAATAATGTTAGAAGGGGGCGGTGTGTGTAGAACACATTGATACTCACCTAGGCCCTGGAGGATCAGTTTGCGTACCTGCTTTCTCACAGCTTCCAAAGAGTCATGTTCATTGAGGTCTACAGGAGCTGCATAAGTACACGAGCTATGTAAAGAGACGAAGGACTTACTTTGATTCTGGGTGCACGCCCACTGTTCATATTGCCTAAGAAAGTCAGCCATGGGATGCTCATACACATCCTCCCAAAAATCTTCAGAATTATCCGTGCCCAGGCTATACTGTGATAATGATACATTATATAACTAGCAATGCCAGTAATGGGTGATACAATAATGATTGTACTGCAGAGATCACTGGCATGTGTAGTAGTGATGTATCATTAATGTATCGCTGGAGGATCCCACCTACCCAGCTGTCGGTCCAGTCCCTGGCTTCCCATCAAGCTTAGTCAAGCTTGTACCTTACTTCCTTTCTTCTGATATTGGCTATATTTGCAGCTACATTATTTATATCCTGCTTCCTATCCTTCCTGTATTTGTCAGCGCCCTATATCGCCATACGGATCCAAACCTTCAGGCACCTATGTGCCGGTGCATGGGAACCCTTTTGGTAAAACTGTACAGTTGATGAATGCATGATAGCGAGCGATGATCAATGATCCCCAGTGAAGACTGGACCCAACGACTTGTGAGTATCTCATGTGTCATTTATCTGAAGATACGATTACACTGACCACACGAGTTTAGAACGGCAAGAGCTACTCTATCGGTGCATGACTTTTTTGGTTTGTTGATGTTGTTCTAACTGTTTGCTCGTAACAGGTTGCCAACAATTCTTAGACCTTGGGCAAGTCCATTTGTGACGAACCACGTCTTCCCTGTCTGTTCTCTTCATCCGAGTCTCGCATCCATCATGACGATTTTTCACGTCATTGTATGTAGTATTCCCGTTTCCATGCTATCATCAATATTATCCTGCTTTTGATACCACCGCTATGGAATACCTGACCTGCAATTTGTACTACTATACTGCTTTGCGATAGTGTCATAATTGACACACTATGAGCATTACATTATTCTCATTCTTGTGCGCTGCATGTTCTGAGGCCTTTGTATATGTTTTTCTCTCCAATACAAAAAAATAACATCTACAAGCCTCTCTGGTAAGGTCCAGCTTTCACTGGGGATGATCCTCGTCACTTGATGGTTTTCTTACACAGATGCTTGAGTCGAGTGCAACAGAAATTTGATGAAGCAATGTTATTCAAAATATACTTTCAAACATGCGTGCAGTATACTACGATATGTATGAGGTGCAAAGTTTTACCTAGCTTGTCCCGATGGCATTGGCAGCGGCCGCCTGAGACAACTGGAATTGCTGCTGTTTGCCCCGACCTCCCTCAACGGGCTGTGAGTTCTCATTTGAGGCCACCTCTGCACCCCCTCTCTTCTGAGGCTTTGCCTGAACTGTCTCAGAGCTCTCCACATTGGTCTTCATGGACTTGCATTTAGAAGCCTTCGTTGCCACCACTGGCAATGCCCCAGAAACTCCGGCAGTCTCTCCAGGACAGGCAGAGCTGGACATCTGTGCAGGAGAAAGAGGTGCAGCAATGGGTGCCACAGGATGAATGGGGGTCAGAGGATTGGGAACTGCTGCAGAAGGCTCACGTTGGGCAGGAGTTTCTGCCAGAGTAGGAGTTTGGGCAGGGGTGGGAATTGCTGCAGGAGCAAGAGCCGGAACTGCCATGGGAGTGGGAGTGCTGCCATATGCAGCAGGAGTCTGTTGAGTAGACAATAGATGATGAAGACGAGGGGGGGACCTCAAGCTCTCCAAAGTCGTGTTGTCAAAGCCACGGCTATAGGAATTGACAAAATTGAAGCTGAGCACGTCAGGGAATAGGATATCATGACCAATTCTTGACACAGAAGGTAAGGGAGAGAACAGTAAAGAAGGCAATGAAGACAGTAGTGGAGAAGAGGGAGGTAGGGGAGATGGTGGTTGATAGTTCGGTGGCATGGGTAGAATTGTTCTATTGGAGTCTAGATCAGTGCTGTCGTCTTGAGGATCAGTGGGGGAATATTGGAAGAAGTTATAGGCTGGCTCTGGTATGTGAGTCAATGATGTATCAGTGTGAGGGATTTCCTGTCCCAAAAGTGCAGGTGATAGTTCTGACAGTGATGGCAATGGTCCCAACAGTGCAAGTGATGTATTAGGTGTGACATACATAAGAGTCGAAGTTGAAGAGACACTGGTGAGTGATGTATCAGGTGCGATGTCCATTGGAGAATATGTGAAGCCGTTATGAGTATTAGCGAGTGATGTATCATTGGGAGGGATTTCCTGTCCCAAAAGTGCAGGTGATGGCTCTGATGGCGATGGTAATGGTGTGAGTGTATCAGGTGTAGTTGCCTTTGATAACAGTACTGCAGCATTGGCTACATCTCGATCAGCTTAAAGCAGAGACAGTGAATCATTGGACAACTCACGAAACACCCAGGATGCAAATTCAAAGTAGGGTACCATGATCCTCTCCTTGAAGTTCGGAAATATGTGGTTGAATTGACTGCCAGCGGTAGTTGTCCCAATATGCAAGCTACTGACATTGAGTTTGCCAGCATTCATAGGGTCAGGGCCAGCAAGCAAAATACTGAAAGTCCATCCTGTTGCATCGTGCAACTCGGTGAAAAAAGTCAACAGGATTTCCGTAAGTCTGGATATGATCCTGCCTGCCAATCAGCGACAATCAAGTGAGATAAGTAAGAATCACTTACAAGTCCTTTGACAGCTCCTTCATTTTGTGATTGATGTCCTTCTCCCTCTCTTCCTTCATCTCTTGTGCCAATTTGGTGACTTCCTCCTTCACCTCCGCAGTTTCATTTTCCCAGCAGGATGCCAGTTGTTTGCGAACAACCTGCATAGCCCACTTCTTTGGTGCGGGTGTGTCCGGTGCATCCTTCATAGCCTCGAGCTCCTCCTTGACTGCAGGCTGCACATGCGTTGCATAATACTTTTTGGCATATACCTCAGTTGCATCGAGAGAGTGAGATTTCTTTTTTCCTGATTTGATGGTGATGTTGCCAATGAGCTTGTTGACAATCGTGTTCCCAGTGGTGTTTGCCCAGTGACCCACCTTTGAATTACCAAAATTGTTGCGTAGTTTGACGATCAAACGCTAGTAAGTATAACCACGCGATTAACCAATATTCCAATAACACTTATTGAGATAAAATTACCATCTGAAGGGCCTCCCTTGCCTTGCCTATCTCCTCAAGCTCCGCTTTAGGATCCAAGGGCACATCTTTTAAAATAATAGGCCAACTTTCTTCCCATTTCTCAAAGAAGGGCAGCCAGAAACCAGTATAGTTCCCGTTTTTTTTGCACTCAAGGAACTTCTCTTGGTATGTGAGCACAAAGGCTTGCTGATCCTGTGAAAGCCAAGTATGTGGTGCCATCTATTATGATTTCATTTAATTACTGGTCAGTGCTAACATTGAGGCGATCTTCCAGGACGTACTTTTGCCAAGTTGTCGCATTACTTTTGCCGAATTGTTGCGTGAGTGAGCCAATTAATGAAGACAAAAAGTCAGATGTGAAATGAAAAGTTTCAGTCAGATGCATAAAATTCCTTGAGCCACAGGTGCGTACTCCCGAATTATTAGTCAGTTATTCTTAGGGGAACAACGTATATCATTTGTACATATACAAAGATGCTACATTACATCCATACACCTGTCCCACATTCATCAATAACACTGTCTACAACAGACTGCGCACATCGACGAAGGTCTTCCAAGGCATCAATAGCCCCCCGCATGATGTCCAGGGAATCTGGGTTGTCTGGGTTAGAAATGAAATAGGTGCAAAGGCCCTTGACAAAATTCGCTGTGCTCGAAGAGCTGATGAGCACCTGCAAGTGGGCATCTACGTCATCACATTGTCTGGTCCTTGATCAAAGATCAATATATTACGGAATGCTCCCAAGATGAATCAATGGCATACCAGCTGTGAGAATGTTTCTTGTTACCATAATCTCTCTTCGAAACTGACAATTTGAGACCACTTCGACTGCCCTGCGATCAATGAAACACAGTATACGTACAGTAGAGCCACATACTCCTTCAATTTTGACTTCTCTTGGTATTTTTCCTGTCTTTTAGCACAAATCTCATCACGGTTACTAATTAATAGTAATTGGAATCAATCAGTGACTGTCTTACTGGCAAGTCACACTGGCAACATACCGTTTGTAATATGCCCACCTGGAACTGTGTCTTGCTTCAAGTTTCTCCTCAGGGGTATTGTACAGGCGTGGTCTTCCTACTACAGGCATCAATGCAGTGTCGCTGTGCAGATATTAGATTCAGTTCAGATCACCAGCAGGTATGTACTCACCTATCATATTGTCGTCCCTTCTTGCAGTTCTTTTGTTTTGGTGTGTGTAACTTGTCGCGCTGACTGGAAAAATATCATTAGTACAGCTGTCGCTTGTCATCCATGCCAAGGCCAATAGAAACAACATTATCGAAACATACCGTGCATAGTATGACCGCCGATAAGTGTGTGCTGCCTCTGATTTCTCTTCTTCAGTGTTATGTAGCCATGGTTGTGCCATGTGCCCAAAAGTGGCTTAAAAGTAAGAGGTTTGAAAGTAAGCAGTTTGTATGCTCAGTATTTGCGTAGGAGTTTTGAAATGCTTCAAGTAGGAGACAAATTTGGAGATTTACACGACTTTATTCCACCAACTCAAAACAAACCCAATATTGGTCTTTCAAGTTTGCGCTATCACCCGCAAAGAAACTACACATCCCAGGTAACAGTACACCCCCTCAGGTAGTTTCACTAGTGTGCTCCACAGCAATATTATTAACCCTCATTTTCACAGGATGCTAAATAGGCCAACCAGGCCCACATGTGTTGTTCCTCCTGCTCCACCTCCTTCACCAGTGTATACTACTTTTGAGTCCTATCACTACCATAAGGTATTTTCAATATCTCTTCTATTACACCCTGGCACTGAATTCTTCCAGTCAAAAATGCCATCGCTCATTGAGCTTGTCCAGGCTGCAAGAGCTCACTTGATTCGGGAGTCCAAGGTTCATGTGGTGCAGGCCAGTCCTGCTTGATGGGAGAAGGATCATATTGTTTGTCTTATTAGATTAACCTTGTTCAATCTACTCACTCGAAGAATGGCTTGAGAGGACTGGAAGTCATGTTCGACAATGCAGGTAACACTGAGTATTACAAGAGTATCACGCAGTACAAAGAGGACTGGAGGCTCATGTTCAACAACACACAGACTATATTACAAGAGTATCACGCAGTACAAAGAGGACTGGAGGCTCATGTTCAACAACACACAGACTATATTACAAGAGTATCACGCAGTACAAAGAGGACTGGAAGCTCATGTTCGACAACACACTGACTTATAACCAGGACACTTCGTGGGTATACATAGATCTGACTACTAGTAAGACTAAGCTACCTGCACCACCTCACCACGTTCAATCGTGCATTTCACAATCCTGATACCTTGTTCAACAGAGTCTACCTTGTGAAAGATGGCGGGTGAAACTCCAGTGACCTTGGGGCTGGTAACATCCCTGCCCATGAAAATTTAGTAAATATGATAGATGAAGTATATCTATGCTTACCAGCCTGAGAAGATGCCAATGTAACGGCCCCACATAACATAGTAGAGGGGCGCCTTGTCTTTGATAGGCACGTTGAAATATTTACTGGAATAAGAATGAAGGGTGGAGTCCTGGGCAAGAGACTCAGCTGCATTGGAAGCATCCTCATCATTGGAGTCCATGACAACAGTGACAGGAGCTGTAGTTTCAGTTGTGGCAGTAGAAGTATTTGCAGTTGTGGTAGGGGAGGCAGCATCATGGGGAAAAGCGTCCTCATCATCGGAGTCTGTGATGACAATGACAGGAGCTGTGGTTTCAGTTGCGGCAGTAGAAGGACTTGCGGTTGTGATGGGGGAGGCAGCATCATGGGGAACAGGGACAGGAATGTCCATGGTAGCCAAGGTAGAAGCAGCCGAGTCATTATCAATGGGTTCTGCAACATTATAGAAGCGATGTCAGTCATGGTAAATCAAATAAAAATACGGATTCACCTTCGGTGACATTTTGGCCGGTACCAGCCTCCTGCAATGCAGCAGATATTGCCATCCTGTTGTTGAGACAGAGTCCCGAGAGGATGTTGATAAGACCATCTAGTCAAACCGACACCAGAGTATTGGTTTGACTGGAGGGAGATGGGTTTTGGGTCATGGTAATAATAAGGCTGGATAACGCGGCAGTGAATGATGCATCACTCACCATGACAGGCATTTATGTAGCCCAGGTGTAGTAATTCAGGATCCTCAAGAATCATGGCAGTTAAGTCCAAAGAACGAGGATTGTTACTAATGGCCCATATAAAGCTGGATGTTGTGCATATGCAGAGGAAGAAGATCAGCTGACTAAGCTCTAAAGATAATCAGTCAGTCCTTCATGGAATGATCATCATACTTGACTGCATTATTCGACCGCATTATTCATCTGATTTTGTCATCGGCCAAGCAGCACAGAACTTAAGTACGTGTGCACCTTCGAATTTCTGACTGATATTCACCGTTTACAAGTAGGCTAGTAGTATTCTAACTACTACTTCAAGCCTTCAAGTTTGACCAACACCCCAATACCAGAACCATTTAGCAGGCTTCATTCCTGTTTGGTTCTTCTCACGACAGAGCTTATATCGTGTTTGCCATAACAGGTGGCCAGTTATGTTCTACTCCGAGGTCAGCGAGTCTTTGTGCTCATTACTATTACGTGGAGACTTACTGCTTGAACTATCAATTTTAGTGCTAACAACAACGCACACATATTGTCAGTGAATAGAGTTTCAGCTGTAGATCCTGGCCACAACTTTTGTCAAAATGGCCATAATGTATCAAACTCAATTGTGGTTGATCTGATGAAGTGATGGGTTTCGTCAGACTTTGGATGGTATCTCATGTAGGTTTGTATGCATTCTTTGAGCCAATCTAACTGAGCAGAGCTAAAAGGTGCCTGACGTCTTGGGCTCTGATAATACCTGGCTACAAGGTAACAGGCACACGCAATCCCATCTGGTAGTAGATAAGTTTCATTCTGAGAAGTATATGTTGATTTGCTCACCTTCGCGTCTACGTCTCAAGGATGCGATGCTGAGGTGTGTGATATTGGTTGAGGAGGACATGCTGCCTGTGAGTATTTGCAGGTGGTAGGGCAGCAAGAAGCAGTGAGAATCGTGTGTGCAGTAGGTATATTTTATATGTGTGGCAAATTTAAATATACTTACCAGGATTCTCCAAGCTTCTTTCGGACTTTGGAGACTTGAGCCTTGGCTAACTGTGGCTGTTGGACAGGTCTATGTCTTGGGGACGTTCAGCTAAGGGTGGCCGGGTTGAACGAACTCATTTTTTACCCTCCATCAGCAATGGCCCACTGTTGTGGCTTCATACAGGAGAGATCACTACTGATGGTTGCACACAACTGCACACTCACTATGTGCCTGCTCCCTCCCTCCTCGCCTTCGACTCCCCGAATGTTGGCTCTGATGAAGGCATGCTCTTTGGCAGCAACTGGGATGAATCCCCCCTGGAAGAGGACGGGCTGCAGGATCTCATTGCATGTGACAAACACAAACACACTGCTGCGGTGAGTATCATTGCCCTACATTTATTACATGACTTGAAAGTTATGTATCAGGATATGCCCTTGCTAGCGTGGATCCCCAAGTGTCAGGCCTTCCTGGATGAAACCCTGTGCCTTGAAGGTCATGGAAATGCAGGGAGTTTGTGTCATTGTGGTCTTGCTGTACCCCTTTTCAGATGTCACAACTGCTTTGGCATGCAGATGTTTTGCCAAGTGTGCATGCTTCACAGTCACATGAGTAATCCTTTGCACAGGATTGATGTACGTACATGTTTTTATTTGCTAACATTAAAGACTGATAGCTCCCTATAAGATGTGGAACAACTTATTTTTCCAGTGCACCACCCTGAAAAAAATGGGTCTACATGTGCAGCTAGGACACAAGCCAGGTGAGAGGTGCTACAACCCTTGTCCCTCGACCGGTGATGACTTTGTCATCATCGACGTCCATGGTGTCCATGAGATCGCACTCAATTTTTGTGGCTGCACAAGTGCTCAAATCTGCTACAAACAATTACTTCGCACACACTGGTATCCAGCAACCACATCGGATCCTCACACTGCTGCAACATTCACTCTACTGGAGCACTTCCACCTCCTGTCTTTCGAGAGCAAGGTTTTGGCCTATGAATTTTACCACTCACTGGCAAGACGAAACAACAATGCGGGCCTGTTGCAAATAAGGGTATGTAGTCAGAACATATGAGTACTGCAAGTTACTGACACAAGACTTTAGGATCGCTACTCTGCATTCATGCGCATGGTCCATGAATGGAGACATCTCAGGCAGCTCCGTCGTGCAGGGAGAGGCCATGATCCTGCTGGTGCCAAGGCCACGACTGCAGGTGAATTAGCTGTGCAGTGTCCAGCATGTCCCCACCCTGGTGTTAGGTACTGTGCTGCTCAAGAAGTGGAGGGGTCAGGGCTTGGCTTCAGCTCTTGCGCTGCACCCTTAGCCGAGTACATGCCCTGAATTTGGAGCGGGTCCGATGTTGTCCGACGATAGGACGGGTAGACCACTAGGGTCTGCTTTGAGGGTCGGGAAGTAACTGCTACTAGTGGCGGGCCGACTAGGAGCGGAGCAGAGAAGGCAGAGGATAATGCAGAGGGTAGATAGGAGCAGAGGGGATTTATTGATAGGAGCGGGGAAGTAATAGAGAAGACTTAGAGCATGGCTCTAAGTCGAAGTGGAGGGTCAGAGGTGACAACAAGGCAAAACTTGTGTCCTGAGGTAGCAAGGTCCTACAGAGAATCCTCACAAGTAGAAACTGCGAGAATGCAAGTAATATTAAGACTGAGGAAATATCTAAGTACAGGATATGTTTATATACATCTAAGTGTGAGGCAGTGATAACTGGTACATAGCTAAAGGCTATGTAATTACTGTACAGTAGTAAGCGGAAAACATATGTGTCAGAGCAGATATCAGTATATACGCATCGGATGAGTGATCGAGCAGTAAAAGGTATTACCAGTGATCTGGAAGTAAGGGTCTATGTACTAATGGGGAAAGTATATACCTAAAAGGAGAAAGAGTTTCCAGTTGAATGGAGACATTATGAAAGGTGACCGGTTGGGCAGTCAAGCGGAAGCATAGGGCGGATGGTCAGAAGGTGTTTGGATGGAGTGGAGGACGGATGGGGCGGAAGCGGAAGGGATGAGTGTCGGGTGGAGCAGATATCAATATTGTCAGAGCAGATGGATCAGGGTCGGATCAGGTATATGACACCTGGCAAAAATATACCGCAAGGCTGGCAGGATGAGCTGTTATCGGTTAGGTAAGTAAACAGTAATTACAGCAGTGGACTGATGCTGATGCTATTTTTAATGCAGGTGGAAATACGCACTGTTTATTGTGATCAATGCCAACTTCCAACTGAAACACAAGGCAGTATCTTCGGATAATAGAGATCCCAGCCTCAACTCTGGGTGGGCGTATTTCGTCAAGGAGGTGGCATACAAGTCATATTTGGCCGATCAAGCTGGTGCAAAGCAAGATGTAAGTAAAACACCATAATACTATGCCATGCAACATCTGACTAGTATCCCAGCACAGCACATGCGTTAGTCATAATGCTGTCAATATGGCAGACACAAAGTCCTCGCATGGCCTGGCACCCACAGGTGTTGGTGCAGTAGATTGTGCCAGACATGACATGAAACTCGCCAATGGTGTCAGAGACCTACAAAAGGGTGACAAGTGCATTTAATTTTATCTAGTGTCACGAGCATCACTGATTAATGGGATATATAGATACATTAACATGGACTACCTTGTGTTCTCGGCACTATTGGCCTTCACAGTAACCATGATCAATATTTCCTATGACATTGCATGTCAGTGGCATAAGAAGCTCTGGACACGCATGGAAGCCATGCCATCAAGGTTACATATTCCTCATCACTCCATGACTGTCTGATTTTTTGTTCCCAAATTCCATCTGAAAGCACACATTGGCGAATGTCAGAGAAACTTCTCATTCAACTGGTTGAAACATGTGGGATGAACAGACAGTGAAGCTCCTGAGCGCGGATGGTCAAATATAAACCAGGTCGCGACAAGCACAAAGGAGATGGGTCCAGGATCATGTCGAGATACACTCGACAATCATTTCAGGGATTGGAATTGGAAGAAGGTTATGGCACTGGGTTTGTGTTGTTTCTCTGGTGGAATATCTTGTGCTTATTCAGGAATAGGCCGTACACTCTTGCGCAAGATCACTGACACCATTAAGTGGAAGAAGGAGCACAGGGAAGGACTGGCAGAGCTAGAAAGAACCATTCAGCCAATGCTCATCCTTCAGTGGAGGAAAGAAGTTGAAGCTTGGGACGAGGACAACTCTCAACCTAATCCGTTCAAGAGCCACTATGCCTGTGAGTAATGCTATTTTTTAGAGTTCACAAATTAATGTCTGGCAGCTATTACACAAGCTGCAGTTCATCTACAGCTCACTGAGCTTGAAGCCCACAAACTTCAGGCTGGGATGAACATCTCCCTGCATACCAACATTTCTCCAAGCAGATTAATCACCACCGACATCGATCTACAAGACCAGCAGTGAGTTTTTTGTTCAACAAATCAAGTTCACCGCAATAACAAAGATCCCAACAAGACAGCACCTGAAGACAGATATCACCAATGCATCTCTCCACCCCATGGACAAGCAGAAGACTACCATGCAGACCTGCATCACCACTCTTCAATGTTGACTGGATGCCTGGGCTCGTGTCCAGGAACTATATATGCCTGTTGTGTCCCAGCTTTGTCATCGATCTTCAGAAGCTGGCATGACAAATACGGCACAGCTAAAGCCTGAGGCCTTCAAGCTGTGACTCCCATCTGAACTCCAACCAACAGCAGGATGCGACAACAGGCTGGCTGCACACGAATGGGAACTACGGCATGCACAAGCACTGGATGCTCTCAATGAAGTCCATTCACATCTCTGCCTTTGGTCTCACATGTATATCTACAAAGATAGAAATGTCTGCAGTCAGGCCACTTCTACCCGCGCACAGGCCCTCATCGAAGGTGTGGAGCTGAGGAAACAGGCTAGTGTTGACAAGTACCGGCATGCACATAACGCACTGTTAGCTCTCAGCCATCAACTCAATAAGTCTGGCTGGGACATTTCCCTTCCACCACTCTTGGATTCAGAAGTGAGGCCTATGGGCGACATGGAGAGACAAGGGAGTGGTACCATCTCTTGGATCTGGCTAGACTCACATGTTGACAATAGCAGCTCAGAAAATGAGCGAGTTCAGGATTGTGAGTCTACTAGCTCCAGTTTGATATGGTATACTGACGACATCTGCTAGGTGTTCGAGTAGAGTGGTGCAAAGCGTGCACGCACGTAAACTGCTGGTCAGAAGAAGTTGAACTCCTCCTTGAGGAGATGCGAAGAGTTACAGTATTCTTGAGGTGGCAGGCAGAGTGGTGGGGTGGAAGGCATAGTTCTCAAGCCCCAGAGTTGACAGCTGAACAGGAAGGACTGGCTGCATATGCATGTTGACAGGCTACACTGTGTCTGTCTCTCATTGCCTCCTTTCAGGACCTATGGAAAGATGTACCGATGTTCATAAGTGCCGCCCTGGACATTCCACCGGACAGTGAGGATGAACCTACCATCGACGTGCGACCCCAGTTGTATAGTTGATACATCACCCATGTACAGACGTTAATATATATATCATGCACTCAGCCGTCCAAACATAGCTTGATCACTAGGAACGAGATTGGGATCGCAAGGTACTGACTACATAGAGATCTGTAAGATCGAGAATGCCTTGGTTCATATTCTATGCTCGGTCTATTAGGGGACTGCACAGCCCAGTACATTGATGTATCACCAGTCCTACAGCTCAGAGTGATTCGTGTATCACCCTTTATTACAAGTACGAGTACTTGATACATCACTCCCCCAGCTACATGTGTCATGCCGTGCATCGCACTTTGAATGGTGTCATTGATGTGACCGTGGATGACAAATAGTGTGTCATAGACACCAGTCCGAACTCGCAGATCATCCAGCTTCAAAAAAATGAGTTTAGTCAGTTGCTGTCAAAATTCAAATGTACCTCCTTCACAATCCTATCCGTTGTGGCTACAACATCTTGCACAGCTGCCAGATTGTTCGCCTGAACACTAACAACCTTTTTTGACGATGCTCCTTGAGAGCTGCAATGTAACCTTCCTTTTCTTGCCTGGTAAGGCCTTTTGTTTCAGGGTCAGCCGCAACCATCTCACGAAGTTCAGCCAATGAGTACCGAGAGCCTGCGGGTCGATCTAGTTGATGCACGATAAGCTTCATGATACAACTGAGTAAAAATTGATCTGACTTACCTGCGTTCATCTCTTTCACCTTGGCATGAACAAGTGTGTTGATTAATTGACTTTTGTGCAAGGTTCAATAATGTGTCTGACTGCCAATGATATCATTGATGTGCTTGGGAGTAACATGGTGAGCCCGTGAGAGTGCTTTGATCTTCATTTTCTGTGCATTTAAGTATTCAGCGACTGTGTCATGTAAGTGCTTCGTTCTCTCGATCTTCTGGCCCCTCTTGATCTTTTGAGATGCCTTCTGGGCATCTGTTAGTCGAGGTGGTGGTGTCCAAGGGCAGATAATCGCTCGTGTTGGGTTCCGTGCTGCCCAGTAGGATGTGTTTGCCTCATGGAGTGATTCTGGGATCTCTACAATGGTGTCCAGCACCTCTGCTTCGGTGGGATTCGACTGAGATGATGGTGTGGTGTCTGGCACCTCTGCTTCGGTGGGACTCGGCTGAGGCAATGGTGTGCGAGCAGGGGGGGTGGGGAGCTCTGGAATAGTTGGGATATTTGTAGCTGCTATGTCCTTAGTTAGAGCTGCAATTTCATTGTTGGTAAGTGGCATAATGTACAGGGACAGGTCATCCCAGTCAATCTGATCAATGTTGGGAACCTGTTCACTGCCAGTGCTGTTGACTGGATCAAAACTGTCACCTGAAAAAACTCCAGTCGAGATAAAGTTGCCATTGGCATCAAAATCATCAGCCATGTAAAGATAACTGATACTTGGAGCGGTGGGTAGACAAAGCGTAGATGGGGACATGACTTCAGAGTTTGGCGTGTGACGGATCATATAGATCACGCCAATAAACGACACACGATGCCACCGACACACCATGCACATCCTATCATTCAACACAGAGTTTGGTGTGTGACGGATCATATTGATCTCACCAATAAATGACATGTGACACGCTGTGCACATCCTATCATTCAACACCAATTTTTTTTTTGAAAAAAAGGCATAAATTGGTGTAAGATCTTGAGGTTGACATGAAACCACTCAGGCAACATATTAACAGCAGTGCAAAGCAGTGCTGATCGAGGCATACCTTCAATGTACATGTTGCATGACTCGGGTCCCCATGCGGACTTGCACCTGCATAAATGGCATGAGCCATTGGCTGTTGAGTTAGGGTGCTGGTATTCTACTGGCCACGGTTGCATTTCCAGCATGCCAAAGCAAGACAATGAAGCAGACCTACTTAAACTTGGACCAACAACTCATTAGGTAAGCACATTCTGCTGACAAGCGCTTAATGTTTAACAAAACATATCATCAATCATCTCGATCATTGCCAGCTGTTGATGTCTGATCATATTATTTTTATCACCGTCAGTTATCTATGTCTCATGGCAGGCTGTCTCACATTCCTTTTCCCCCAAACCATGGTAAGCATGATTCTTCGCATTTGAGGGACGTCCAACTCAGGGGAGATCATGCAGCTCATCATCTAGGCAGCGCACAGCTATGCAATGTTGGCTCTCCAAACCAGGGTAGGTCAAATCATTTGAGTCACTGAAATTTTGCTTACCACCCCCGGGCCCCAGACAGAGTTCAAGAAGCTCAAAATGCCAAGGCTCGTGCTCGAGCAGCTTTGTGAGTCCATCCCCCATGCAACTCTACTGTTTGTGCTCACACGAATGTTTTTTTTTAGAAATAGGGCAAGGTGAGGACTCGTATATCACCATGGGTATTTACTCAACGGATCTACAGGAGGAAGAAAAAAAAACTAACTGAAGATCAAACAGCACCCATCGCATCATCAATTGATGACTGTGAAGACCTGTCCCACAATGTTAGTTGGGACGCCAATGATGATTCAGTGCTCACGATGGACGACGATCTGCCCTGCCCCTATGACTCTCAAACTCTAGATTCCACCAAGAGAATCTTCCAGAGGTGGCGAAAGGAGTGGTTGGTGTCAGAAGACACATGGGGAGAAGCATATGAGGAAGCGCTCGCGCATGCTCACATGGAGGGGACACATGAGACTGATATTTTCCTTGATCAATGTGCAACACATGCTTTGGAGGGGAGGACGATCTTGGAAGCCATATGGGGGATTGTACACACCAGTTGCCCTTATTGCAGGGAGTGTCTCAAGTACGACAGTGTTTTACTATACGATTTACTGGTTTCTGTGGTTTTGCAGGTAAAGTTCATGGAGGTGAAACTAGATAACGAACATTGTAAATAGGTATCATATTCAATCTATAATGACTGGTACTATCAGCACGTGTGCCCAACTCTAGGCTGTCTCATGAGCATTGTAGCGAACACACAGTGAACATAGCGATGGCTGTCTAGGCGACAGTCTGAGCATTGTCGCGAACACATAGTGAACATGTCATATACCGGATCCGAGCACCCCCAATACCACCTGTGAACATCCCCATCCCTGATCCAACCCCCTGTTTCCCCATCCGCTTCATTCCTCCTTCCCCAACAATGCACAAAGTGCATCTCAGCAGGATTAGCCCTGCTACCTCCACCCAACTCCATTCCGCTTTTCCGACATTACCCCTATGTCCTCCGACACCATACCCCTTCCATCCGACCCTATCTGGGGTTCTGCTCCCCCGCCCTATCGGTCCGCCTGATCCTATTCCTACTCCCTCCGCTTTTCCAACCCACTCGGTTCCGCTCGTGTTGTCCCACCCGACTATTAGTCCGTCCGACTGCCTCACCGGTCCACTCCTAGACTAGGAACCACTCAACTGGTCCTATCCCCGTTTAGTATCATGGTTCTGCTTTTCGGGTACCCGGTAATCCCTATACCCTAGCGATTCTGATCCGTCGTGTACATACTTTTCCCCGAGCCTTATTCTCATATGTCTCAGTCATCCTATTGTAATCCTGTACACTCAGCACATAGCCTTCTGCTATGCTATGCTCACCACCTAGAGTATATAAACATATGTACATTTGTCTGTAGATACTCAGTCTGAATATTACCTTTTCTAAGCCCTGCTCTTCTGCTCTTTGACTTAAAGCTTATCCCAAGTCAAACTCCTGTTTCCCGGCCTAGGGGATTGACTCCCTAGGTCAGCTGTCCTCCGACCCTTGGCTTCCCCACTTCCCCATCCCTCCGTTCTGCTGGTTCTGCTGGTTCTGCTGTTCCGCTATTCCGCTGTTCCTCCATTCCTCTGTCCCCCCATTCCCCCATTCCTCTGTTCCTCCGCTCATCCGACTCCCTGTGCATCGGCCGCACTTTCCCGTGTGTCAGATCCGATCCCTGCACTCCCTCACATCCGTCCCCTCCTTTCCGCTCTGCTTTGGACTTTGTCCAAGCAGTCCCGATCCGCTTCTACTGTGGGTTCCGACCCCAGTAGTCCCCCGCCTCTCTCCTGTCGGGCGGAACCCCCGCCCGACTTTCCCACGCTCACCTAGTAGTCCGCCAGTCCTCCTTCAGAGGACCCCCGTTCCGACGTACTGTCGGAACTCATAGAACTCGCATCGGACTACATCCCGAAATTAGGGGCATGTACTCAGGTAAGGGGCGCAGCACATGAGCTGAAGCCAAGCCCCCCAGACTCCGCCTTACCCCTGAGCACGGTCTTAACAAAACTATATTAAAGCTGACTCATTGTCTCCGTCAAGTCTTCAACCTGCAACCATAGGTCATATGAGTCTGAGCTCACAGATGAGCCCACAGACAATGTAGGTGAAGGAGGGTTGGGCAAGGACTCTGAGGTGGATGGCCAGAAAGGGCCACCTGCCAGTGGAACTGCCTGGACCCTGTCTTCGTCACACCCGGCCGTATATGCTGCTAACACCTGTTGAAATGACACGTAATGTTTCTGAACATTACCACTAACAAAATTTGTTCATTCAGCAATGTCAGCCCTAACAACATCGTCAAGAATTAGCCCACACAAGCCAACAGGTACCCAGACACAGCACACCTACCAGCGGTAAAACACGCCGACTTCTTGCCCAACTGTTATCACCCAGAATCCCTCAGGTGTCTGATCAGCTTGTGGAGGATGGATGTCACTAGGCATGGGAACAGCAGCCATAACTTGGCAGAGTGTCTGTGCAACCATTGGCGAAGCCTGAGGCTGAGGGTGGGATGGTGTAGCAGTAGAGCGAGCTGTGGTGGAAGGGGAAATGGGGGCCTTTTTCTTTGGAACAAAACAAATGCTGGCGGGCGTGGATGGCATGAGCGATGATCTCGACAGGGCTATGGACTCTTCTGTTGTCTTGCAGCTCCAAGTGATGGTATCAAATGATGAATCTATTATCGAGCATCAGTGTATTAGTTTTTGGATGGGTGAAACACCCACCTGATAGTGTCATCCCTTGCAGCAAATTGTGCAAGTCTTGAATATGGTCACCCCTGGTAGGGCAGCTACTAGATGGTGTTGACATAGGAGCGATCTCACGAAGGACTTGGTTGGAGTGCTACAGATAATCAGTCACGTGCAAAATAGATCAGACTTTACAGTAGTACAAACATAAGATGCGTCTGAATGACACGGACTAGTGGAGCACGCCAGCAATTCCACACCAATATCTCTCTGCAATCCATTCGGCACATCAGGGCACCAAGGGACAACAATGGATTGCCAGCCAATTCCGTGTCCAAAGTACTCAAGCACAGGCAGTTGGTTCAGCAAGCGGCAAGTTCCAATGAACGGTGGCAAGCACATCTACAAGGTATGCTATGTTAATTTAATACTTAGAAGAAGAAAAAAAAACCTGTTGTAAAGCTATGAGTTTGGATGAGTGTCGGGCACTCAAAGCACTGAAAGAGAACAATAATACCACCATCAACGGCTGGCAGGAAGACTGCGATGACTTCAGCTTTGGTGATGTCTGCAATGGAACAGAGCCACTCGCCATCAGCCATGCTGGTGGCGAGTTCACTGACCTCACAAGAGAGGTTCTAGGAGACTTTTGGAAAATGTGAGTGAGTTTCGTTATTACCTTGACATTTGACCGTTACCTTTGCGAGCAGCAACAATTGCATTCAACATGTGGATAACCGCACCTGTCGTGATTGTGTCCTCCACAGGAACAAGGTGTTTGCTGAGCAGCTGCCAGTGATAACCAGTGCGTACCTTGTGTGGAGCCTGGCAAAATGTAAGGAAGGGTTTTTTGAGAGATTGGAGAAAGAAGGCCTAGGCCTGGAGAGTGGCTCTGACTATGGTCAATGGCCGATCAGCGTGATAGATGTGTTCTGTGAGTGATTTGGTCTGTTGTCATTTGCTTACTATTTGATGATGGCATGTCTGGCTGTTCTTTAGATGCTGAGAAAGTCATTCTTCGAATCTTACCAACAGACGCCACTATCAGCAGTGTGCTCGTTCGTCAAGGCATGATGCCTTGTTCACCTATATCACCAACTGTCATAATCACTACCAAAGCTCTGGATCTATACCATGTAGCGCATCTTAGAAGTCCTCAATTGTCTATCCAGGCTTTCGTCAAAACCATGTGCAATTTGCATGGCGTATGTCTTCTGATTTCTTTTGTTCTTATCATGCTGATTCACACACAGGTTGGTTTCCACAGACACTTATCTCGTCAATTCTCAATTGTGTTCGATTTATATCTTCAAGTTCGATGCTCCATGGCAGCCATGGTATCCAAATAGTTATGACATGACATGCCTGATTGGCACATGAAACACACCTGTTGTTAGGTACTGTGCTCTCAAGAAGTGGAGGGGTTGGGGCTTGGCTTCAGCTCTTGCGCTGCACCCTTAGCCAAGTACGTGCCCCGAATTTGGAGCAGGTCTGACGTTGTCCGACAATAGGATGGGTAGACCGCTAGGGTCCACTTTGAGGGTCGGGAAGTAAGTACTACTAGCGGCGGGCCGACTAGGAGCGGAGCGGGGAAGGTGGAGGATAGTGCGGAGGGTGGATAGGAGCAGAGGGGATTTATTGATAGGAGCGGGGAAGTAATAGAGAAGACTTAGAGCATGACTCTAAGTCGAAGTGGAGGGTCAGAGGTGACAACAAGGCAAAACTTGTGTCCTGAGGTAGCAAGGTCCTACAGAGAATCCTCACAAGTAGAAACTGCGAGAATGCAAGTAATATTAAGACTGAGGAAATATTTAAGTACAGGATATGTTTATATACATCTAAGTGTGAGGCAGTGATAACTGAGACATAGCTAAGGCTATGTACTTACTGTACAGTAGTAAGCGGAAAACATATGCGTCGGAGCGGATATCAATATGTACACGTTGGATGAGTGATCGAGCGGTAAAAGGTATTTACTGGTGATCCGGAAGTAAGGGTCTATGTACTAATGGGGAAAGTATATACCTAAAAGGGGAAAGAGTTTCCAGTTGAATGGAGACATTACGAGAGGTGACCGGTCAGGCGGTCGAGCGGAAGTGTAGGGCAGATTGGTCAGGAGATGATCAGACAGAGCAGAGGACGGATAGGAGCGGAGGTGGTCGGAAAGTGGAAGGGATGCGGAATCGGGTGGATCGGATATTAATATTGGCATGGATGGATCAGGTATATGACACTGTCCCACATGTACATATACACTAACAGATGAACACGAGTTAACATTTAGCATCCTCTACACCATGGATGGTAACGACTCTTTAAAAAGAGTCCTCCGAATATCTCTAGATACTGACAATTCTCTCAGTACATCTTCGGAACTTCCAGCGGGGCAGCAACTGGCAAGTGACCGCTACCTATCTCGCACCTTTGTTGATCAGTTCACATGGGACTCCACTACTGCAGGTGATGAGGTGAGAGGTGCCTTCCATTTGGGTCGGTGACGGCTAATACCTAACATATTAGGATGTACATCTCGAGAACTTGTGTGAAGGATGCTGGAAGAACATGGACAACGCAAAGACGAGGCAAGCATGGGGTGTTTATGATGAAACAGGCATTTTTGTGGCCGTGTGCCGCCATGGATTCTCTCTGCTTGTTGCGGATATGGTACAGAGCGGGGAGCTGTCAAAGTATCCTTTGGCCATTGTTTCAAAGTTGCTGGATGTATTTGGAAGCAATCTGGGTGGTGGATATGACATAGGTTGTCAATTCAAGACCACACTTGACAACAGCTCCCTCAGACCCCTTGCACGGTCTATGCATCACATGTGCCTTGTCAGTGCATTCCATGGACATGCGCACAGGCAATTGTGCCAACTTTTCTCACTTACTACTTACATCAAAGGTTTGGGCCTCAAGGATCTGGAAACGTGTGAATGGACATTCTCAAAATCCAATTTGCTAGCATCTGCACTATGGTATGCAAGTATATTCCATAGACGACAGGCTATCAACACGTATTTCGAGCACAACATCAATTTTGAAGTGTATGTGAATCTTTGTAAGCTGTCTTGTCATCAAACTCTTGATTGCATGCTGACATAATCCTTCTGTTTGCTAGCCGACTTTTTGTACAATAACTACAAGCAGGCACTTGACATCGTGAATGACAGGGATGTGACCCTACCAAACCTTATGTGAGATCTCAATGTTATGGATGAGACCATTTTCGAGCACTGGCTGGAGGAAGAAAAGGTATATCTTCAAGGTCTGACATGAGAACCTGAGGTCGAAACTCTACAGATGGAGTATTGGCAGAGGTTGGTTAGTCTTACTGCGAGTGAGTGAGTTCAGATGTTGAGGTATGGGCCTTGTACTTGCTGACTGAATTTGCTTAGGGAAACTCTGGACGCTGCAATAACGGCTTTCCAGGGCTCATCGCACCTCAAGGCTGTACCATATGATGTGCAGGCGAAGAATACTCGCAATGCCGAGAGTGCCCGATGGCATGCTCTTGAGGACCATGAGAGGAATTTGAAGCTTGTTCAGGCACTCAAGTGCAAGCTCGAGATCGAGAAATGCTGGACTCCCCACGATGCAGAGTGGCAGAAGGTTGGGAGACTCGTGGCCAACTGGAAATACCAGCATGCACTGGATCGTCTCAAAGGATTGATCATTGCACGCATATTTGAGCTGACAAGGATGAACCGTGCAGGCACAGGTGAGTAAAAGGTAGTATCTTGCTTGCTGATTCTAACACCAAACAAGGCTACAAACTGTGGAAGCATATCGCTAAGACCTTGCAAACACGTTCCGTCGCCATCAGGACTGCCCTCAACACATACAATGCTATCACTGGGTCAATGCACCCTCCCCACCGGACACCTAAGTGGGACGAGGTCGTAGAGTACGCGTTCCTTGCAGACTTCGACTTGCTACGTGATACATGTGCAGACGTGTCTCAACACCCTTGGTCATTGGCTGCTGCTTGTAGCACAATGGACCTCCACTTCAAAATGTGTCAGGTGCGTGAAGAGATTGAGTGTCTCAATATTGAGGTATGATGCCTCGTGACCTATATACACGATGAAGAAAGGTATTGTTAAGACTGTGCTCAGTGGTAGGGCAGATTCTGGGGGGCTTGGCTTCAGCTCATACGCTGCGCCCCTTACCCGAGTACGTGCCCCTAATTTCGGGATGTAGTCCAATGCGAGTTCTATGAGTTCTGACAGGACGTCGGAACGGGGATCCTCTGAAGGAGGACCGTCGGACTACTAGGTGAGCATGGGAAAGTCGGGCGGGGGTTCCGCCCGACAGGAGAGAGGCAGGGGACTACTGGGGTCGGATCCCACAGTAGGAATGGAGTGGGAGGAACTGCTCAGACGAAGTCCGAAGCAGAGCGGAATGGAGGGGACGGATGCGAGAGCGTGGGGATTAGTTCCGATGCGCAGGAGGAACGGAGGAACGGAGGAACGGAGGAACGGAGGAACGGAGGAACGGAGGAACGGAGGAACGGAGGAACGGAGGAACGGAGGAACGGAGGAACGGAGGAACGGAGGAACGGAGGAACGGAGGAACGGAGGAACGGAGGAACGGAGGAACGAGGAACGGAGGAACGGAGGAGTAGCAGAACCCGCAGAATAGCGGAACCAGCGGAAATCAGTGGGACAGATGAATGGGGAAGTGGGGAAGCCAAGGGTCGGAGGACAGCTGACCTAGGGAGTCAATCCCCTAGGCCGGGAAACAGGAGTTTGACTTGGGAAAAGCCTTAAGTCAAAGAGCAGAAGAGCAGGGCTTAGAAAAGGTAATATTCAGACTGAGTATCTACAGACAAATGTACATATGTTTATATACTCTAGGTGATGAGCATAGCATAGCAGAAGGCTATGTGCTGAGTGTACAGGATTACAATGGGATGACTGAGACATATGAGAATAAGGCTCGGAGAAAAGTATGTACGCGACAGATCAGACTCGCTAGGTTATAGGGATTACTGGGGATCCAAAAAGCGGAACTATAATACTAAACAGGGATAGGACCAGTTGAGTGGTTCCTAGTCTAGGAGTGGACCAGTGAGGCGGTCGGACGGACTGATAGTCGGGTGGGACAACACAAGCAGAACTGAGTGGGTCGGAGAAGCGGAGGGAGTGGGAATAGGATCGGGTGGACCGATAGGGTGGGGGAGCGGAACCCCAGATAGGGTCAGATGGAAGGGGTATGGGGTCGGAGGACATAGGGGTAGTGTCGGAAAAGCGGAACAGGGTTGGACGGAGGTAGCAGGGCTAATCCTGCTGAGATGCACTTTGTGCATTAAGGAGGAATGAAGCGGAAAATATGATACAGGCATTGGCATACAACGAACCGAGTGGTCCTGGATGAAGCGGCGCGGTTTCCACAATGTCTCACTTCCAAAGGTTGACAGCACACAGTTCCGTGTTCATAGTTGTGAGGGAATTCTTGGCATCAAATAGTATGGACACGGAGAGGGCGGTCGCAATGAGTCGCATACGATCACTAAGGTATGCGTGATAAGTGTCGTAATTTCCGTGGAGCGGGTAGTTTGAAGGGGAGAGTACGAGATGCGCAGTTAAAGAACGTAAGAAAAGAATACGCACAGAGCCTGGTGCTGTTGGCTGCGGAATCGACGATATGCTGGGAAGTGTTCCCCACAATCGTAAGATTCGACGTCTGTCCATTTGGGAGCACATAAGCTCACATTAATGTACTGAGGGGAAACTGTTCCAGGGGACTAATAGCAAAGTGAAAAGAGAGCTGTCGAAGCGGAGCACGGAATGTGGATAAGCATAACACGCGTAACAAAGAGTGAAGTAAGGCGTGCTAACACTCGCTAAAATACTTACCCGAACATCATCAAGACCGCTTAGAAGCAGCCGCACAACCGGCCACTTCCATGCTGTCCGCCTCCTGCGGATAGTTGTTGTGAGGTTTCGGTGAAGGAGTAGAAACATAGTTTTCACACCCGCTGCAGCGTTGCACTACAATCGAATGGATAAGATTAGAAAAAGTGGGAAAAAATAAACCGAGCGTACCTCTTTACCCCTGCGCAAGAGGAACATCAATAATAGGCAATGCATGACCTGGACGAACGAGTAACTGGGTTGATAGGCAGGCTTTTAAGGTAGCCGAAGAAGTAGCAGAGTATCAAAGGTAAGAGCTAGTGCACAAACCTCAGTCAACGGTTAACGAGACTGGGGCGTGAGGACGGGCATCTGTCGCCTTAAATATGTAGCGCAGAATGGACTAAAAATACTCGTAGCGCTGAGGATAACAGGATGCAGTTTTTAGTCAGTACGCACGCCATATTTAAAAAGCTAGTGGTCATACCTATCCGAGCGGTCGTGCACGCCTGTCTTTCTGACACTGACGAGTTGAACTGCTGCACTGTATGTCTACCACACGACGCTCCAGACCAACTCGCCAGCGCCTGCGATGAATACGCCACTTTATTATGTGCAATGAGCTTGTCATCGATGATAGTCGAAGCTGCGCAGAAGTTTGTTAGGTTGATATCTGTACTTGGAATTAGGTTCGAAATCTGGAGAACGAGACAAATCCTCACCACTGGTAGGAGCTATATACGCTTTCTCCTTGATGCTTCCCATGCAGCAGTCCAACAGCGTCTCATGAACCGTAAGATCAACAATGGTGCTGTTATTATCAGAGGGAGGTGAAGGAGGTGTGGCAGCACATGCAATGGAGTTGTGGGAAAAGAGGGCGATAAAGGATAGCGTGCCCAAGGAGGGTTATTGGGAGTGAGACACACCGGAATAATACTATGTGATTCAAACAGGGTAGACTCAACCCACACGACTCTTTTTCGCCTTCTTCGCCCTTCCTCGCCCCCTCTCACCCCCATCCCCATCCTTCTCCCTCGTCCCTTTCTCCTTCTCCTTCTCGGAACCGCCGTCTATGGTGGGAGAAGCGACGTCAGATTGGTGGAGGTTGGATTTAGGTTGGGGTCTGTTGTGTGGTTGGGTGAGTGTCACTGAAAGTGAAGATGTGGAGGTCTAGACATGGATTTTGCGGTGGGCTTGGGCGAGTCGGATGCCTTAGAAGCGGGTAGCACTAGTAGCTGACCTGGGTGAGGGATTGTCGACTGCTTTCGCATTTTCCTTCTTCCTTGTGATTATACTGGCGGAGACGGATACGCTGTGCTTGCATTTCCGGCTGTGACACCCTACTGAAGCGCATGGGACTGTGATCGTCATGGATGGACGAATCTGGAGGAAGCGCACACGTTAGATGTCTATCTGTATCTGTCATCAGCGTTTGAAATATGAAGTACGAGATAGATGCTCACTGTATGTCTTCCCTTATAGCACCACCCCAACACTTCCCTCACAGCAGCTCCACACCGTCTGATACGCCAAGTGATCAACAAGTGCGCCCTGATCATTGATGCGGCAAGATGTGTCCATGTTTGAAAGATCAAAGGATACGTGGCAGCGCACGCAATGGAGTTGGGGTGATGGGGATAGATCGCAGGATACATGGGAGAAGATGGTGAGTGTGCGTGGGGAGGGCGGTGGTGGTGGAAGGTTTGAGGAGGGACAGAACGTATGAGGTCATAGAGAGCTGTTGGGTCTGTTACCTCGGGCTGAGACTCGGGCTCGGGTTCGGGCTCGTGAGAATTCGGCTGGAGATAGGAAGAAGGGGGTTTTGTGTGAGAAATTGAGGGAGATGTTGAGGGTGTACTCGTATGTAGTTGGGTATTGGATGAAGGATCGAGCTTGCGAGCGAATAGACCAAAGACCATCGTTTATCGTTCTGACCGTCTGCTCTGCTCGATACTCGAAGATAATGAAATCAGGAAACAAAGGAAGGACGGTACAAAAGATATCTGGAAGCTAGTAAATTATAATCTGTAGCGTGCCCTTCTCCTCGAGGTCAACGCGTGCAGCATACCACCTATATACCAAACAAATACAAACACAGATCAAAGCATTTCCACGATCGCGAGTCGTGTTTCTCTGCCAACCCTGTCACTGCGCATTGCAACGTTCCATGCTATGCCCCACAGCAACCTGGGAAAGAGCTTGATGGTGAGCTTACTTCATTATTTCGGCCTCATCTTCTAAATTACAATTTCCAGCTATATGCATTCAAATTTCAGTAGCATGCAACCAAGATTGAGCTTGTGTAAGAGAAATCGGTGTCTTCTGGCATGATTTAGTTGGTCGTCGAACGCGGACGCGGTTTGTGCAGCTGGAGTTAAACGCAGGTGGAGTCACATATGATTTCCGGGAAGCTGCCATTCGCTGAACCACAGGTGAGCACCGTCTCATTTTGGAGTGTTGTTCTAGTCTTAAATTGTGTGATTCACGCAGGCGAAATAAATATCGCAGGGGAATTACCTCTTGAATGTGCCATTTGTGGGTGACTTTAATTTCAATAAAGGTCAGTAACTCAAACTTCCTGACGATAGCTGGTTTCCGCCAGTCACAACTCCTGAGCAGTCCTGAGACTCTATGGCGAGCCATCGCTAAGCGTTTGTTCAGATCAGAGCGCAACCGTGATCATGCGACTTCAAGCACACCGTTTTGAAACCGTGTCCAACTCTTGTTGAGACATGAATCTCAAAAAAAGGCATTCTAACACGATGGCTGTGACGCTGTGCTCTATCAGTACTTGCTATGGCATCAGATACCCTGTGTTCACCTCATCCCATCGAGTTATGTCGAGGGCCGAATATAGGGATGCGCAACGGAACCTACTATTTCGAATGCATTATTCACTATCCAGTAATTTCAGATATGTTCTGGAGGTTATGGCTCAGAAGTACTTATGCGGACTCCGTCGCAGTCGCTGCTGACCCGATTCTGGTCCGCACGTCAACGCTCGGCCCTCAACGTTCACCTTGATATGACTCTCATTAATATTCCTACATCTCAGTCCCTAAATCTCACCTGGAGGGAGGCTTGAGATAAAGGCGATCTCCCCGATCAGACCTGGATGTCGGAACTGGATGGTGTCGTGCGTTTCGTTCGCCGGGGGAGCGAGACCTAGGCGAGAGGGATGTCTAAGGCTACACCTGCTTTTGGGGCTCTCGCATTCGCATTGGGAGACTGAGACTCATGATTCAGTACTGGTAAATTTCTAAGGCTACGTACATGCATAGGTATATTTGCTACAGGAAGATTCGTTGGGTACTGAGCTGACGACAAATCCTTAGCTCCAGATATGATACAAGTGTTGTATCCAGTGTCTCGCAACTTAAAACTCAACCGAATCACCACCCTTCGTGTCCACGCGGCGATTAATGCCACCGACAAGGACCTTGATCAGCATGTCAGCATGCAGTTGGCCGATATAGGGCGTTGTGTCAACGATGTCCTGACGGTGCTTTTAGTAAATCATGATGATACGTGAGGTAAGGTCATGGCATACCCGTACATGTGCCTGCTTCAAATCATCCAGCTCTCTAAGGAACTGTGCTGCATGCCTCGAATTCCCTATCTGAACGAACTGTATCCCGACCTATAGCTTTGTCGGCACCAAGTCCAATAAACAAGCGATGCGTAGTCACCTGTCCAAGTGGCCACTTGTCGGCCTCAAGCCGCCTGGCAAAATAGACGATCACACCCTCTACATCATCCGCTACGCGAATAGGTCAGCGAATTCGGCCATTAGGTGTCGCGCAGACTCACATGACGCGCCATCAGTAATGATGAGCACATTCAAGGGCTTGATGTTCTGGCATCCATCCTCCCGTCCCTTAGCAGCATACAGGTCACGGAAATAATCGCCGAGGATCATACTGAGGCAATTCCCAATAGTGGTTGGGCCACAGGGCTGGAATTTGGCGAATTGCTCGTGGACAACTCTGGAGTCCTATAGAAGGGTCATCAGGATCGATTTGTGACGTGCAAGTATGCTACCTACCGTAACTCCCGTCATGGTTGCGTTGCAGTTCAAGAAATGTATGTCTATGACAGCGGCACTGGGATCATATTGGCTCGCTACATCGACGAGCGTGGCGAGAGCCTGTTCCGCCTGAACAGGAGGGGGATTTCAGCCCTCATGGACAAGGAATACGACAAACATCATACCTCATTCCACAGCGAACCAGTCATAGATGAAGAATCATCCATGATGATAGTGGTGTCATAATTGCGCAGCGTCTGAAGCGCATCTTGCAACGATTCTGCACGCAAAGGCTGGCGGAGATACTCTGCTCGCGTCGGAAATGGAGAAGACACAGCTGGTCGTGGAATCATAAATGTTGAGTGAGACTTCGGAGGGGAATAAATACCTTTGGCATCATTGTGAGGGGGCAAGGGCATTGCTAATGCGGCAGAGGTAGAACATGGTGACAGCGCTGATCCATAGTTGCTGGTGTGCCCAACAAGAGATAATTTGTTCTCCTTTGCACGATCATCGGACAAGTCACCAAATTGGCCCTTACTGGAACGCGTTCGCGCCTTTGACAGCCAGTTTCCCATGATAGCCTTGGTTCGTCTTTGAACAGTGGACAAAAGCGATACAGATGTATGCAGGGATGTATGGACGAGTACGGTGAATGAAATAGGAGCAATCCGACGGGAGTTAGAAGGGAGCTTGGAACCTCACCTGACCAACAACTTAGATGCTGTTTGACTGAAGGTCGCCTTCTCCATAGTTGAAGAATCAGAGGTCGCTGTAGCATGGCCACTTATGGTTTGCTTATGGTTAACCATTTACAGAACATGTGTAACTTAAAGTTCATTCTAAATCGTCCACTCGCACAAATCCCGGCAAATCCCGTTTAAAATTCTGTCATGTCATTTCTTTCGAGTATTACACCGACGTTAACGATGAGCCACGATGAGCCACTAATTTTCGGTGCGCCACCAGCTTACAAACATATGTCGGAATGTTTCGTGCACACAAACCCCGGCAAATCTCTGCGGGCGTTCCACCAGCATCCTGTGCTATTACGTTTACCACTGATCAACAAAAGAGCCTGAACCGTATATGCTGCCCGAAGCATATATTCATATATATGTCGCAATGTAAGACCTTGTGTACAAGTTGCATATGTCTTAAAAGCTAAATCACAGCACGCATGCTCATGTAAGCTTCACAAGGCCTTGCATGCTTCGGGCTCTTTTGTTGATTGGCACGTCATGCTGTGCGTTCAACTGAAACTTTGATGGTTAACCTCACACGTACGCGCTACCCACTGTCAAAAATATGAGATTGATTGAACGAGGTACCCAACACATCACATATGGCCACCCATACCACTTACACTCCACTCAAGTTTTACTTGCCAAAGAGCTTGTAGTTGCAATACTAGATGGCTTAAACCTCCGAGACTTGCTCAATGTTGCACAGACGTGCACGACCATGCGTGGGGTAGTTCTCAACCTCATAGAAAAATACAAACACCAGATCCTGACTCTGTACATCCTTTCTGAGTGTCGTCGCCATCAATTCTTCGCCGTTTTAACCGCCACACGCGGTGTGATTACTGGATCTTGCGCTCTCAACATGATTCTGGGTTCACCTTCATATCCCACCAACAATCTCAATATCATTGTTCCAGCGGGAGAATTCGACACTATGGCACGATTTCTAACCGACGACCTTTTTTTTGTCACCGGTTCTACCACCATACACAGAATTATGCGATCTACAGTCCAAACTTTTACAGAATTCAACCACCTCGGAGCCCGCATCACTCTCACTGAATCTAGGGACAAACAAGATGTTATGAGGGTCATCATCAACTGTCCAACCACTGCTGATATGTCATTTATCACGCCCGGAGGAGCTGCAACTCTTTATCCCACTATGACAATCGCTAACAACAGAAGTTTCAACATCATCTATAGTGAAAGTATCCAGGTTGCGCATGATCTTGGTACATTTGAAGAGATGAAGAAGTCCGAGCTTAAAACTCCGAGGTAAATCACATACGATACTTAGTTTGCCTCCGTGAGTTACACAGTTTAAGTGGTAGAAATCATGTTTTCGGGCTTGTGCGCACGATGATAGAGAGAACGGAGGAGACTAAGACTAATAGAACGGGGACAAAAAGAGAAAACTGCTACAGCATCGGACAGGCCTTCCTTAAGTGGGCGAGGACTAGGTTGCACGCCACTGAATGGCGCATAGCTGGAGAAAGGTGTGGGCATGACTTCATGGGTGCGTGAGAACAATATAGACAGTCTGACTATGGGAGACTGGAGTCCCCTAGTCAGACTAGTGTTACCACAAAATGAACCGAATCGAAATGAGGTAGGAGTTTGTTATAAGTTCGACGGTCGAGGTGGAACGAACCGAAGATTGAATGTGACTGGTTCATGCTCATAGCACTCACGCAGTGCATCCTTTCGGTCTTCTTCGAGTGCCTTAGTGTGCTGTGCGGTGAGATCTTCTGTCGAAGGCTGGTTACCGCTGGCGGAGAGAGGGTAAGGGAGGGTCATTCTGGACGCTAAATGGTCAGCAGGGCGAAGGTCCATATATGCTGGGCCATGTGAGTAATTCGTAATGAAGCTTTTAAGCTTAAGCGAGGAGGGTGCTGGCGACAAGCCTATTTAGATCATGGTCTATCACGCTCTGCTCGAGGGGAACACAACTCACATGCAGTCTCCAAGGTGATGATGGTCATCTACACTGTACAGTAAAGCATATCCCAAGCAGACAACTGTTAGCAACACTACTTACAACTACTTAGTCCTGGCGATGTTCGCTATCGTAGAGGAACTGCTACAGGTAGACAATCTCTAGGTACTCACGACTAATGTAAAAAATGTCGTCACTCAAGATATTCGGGAAGTGAACCTCGGCCAAGCCTCCATTTAGCGCCTTCCATGAAAACACCACCTGCTCCGGGGAAGGCACAAACTGAAGCCCAACACAGTTAACCGGTCTTGAAGCTTCTGAAGCGCGTTCGGGTGAAGGTTTGAACAGGAGGAAGCCAGCCGACTTGCCCCTGATCATTAGGAATTCGCGTGTTCCATCACTGATGACGGAATAGTTGACAATCCCGATTGCGTACGGTGTTCCAGGGCCGCTGAAGATCTCGTTGGCGCTAGCGCTATCAATCTTGATGGCTGGACACAGCGAGCATTCCAATGTCACGTGCATTTTATTGTCATTGTCCCTTGTCGAACGGCGATCGAGAGGGAGTATTACTAGAGGGACTCGCAGTCCAAGACTGGTCATAGTCATATCCAGTCTCCCAGATCCAAGATCCAACCCTCGACCGCCCACGAAGCACTGCGGTGATCGAGGAACAGCACGCGAATTGTGATAATTTGCAGCCTGGCCCGTCCAGTTCAGGACAGAAGGGTCGCCATCCTGCATGACGGCTTCAATGAGCCTGCCGAAAGCGCGCTCTCCTTCTCCATACGCGATCTGCAGGCTGACATTAAATATTCCCATCAGGGAGTAGGCCATATCCTCGACCCTTGTTGTTTTGCGTCTGGCTGCCCACTGCATCCGCTCATTCACCCAAAATGCAGCTGGAGCGAAGTCGCAGATGTCACGACGAGGAATTCCAGTGGCGCTTTCCAGAGTGCTCAACATGATGCACCCGGAGCGCTCCGTGTCAGGATGTTTGTCATTCGGATTACGCGCCATGGGTATCCAGTGCTGGTTGAAGAATTTGATACGGATGGGTGCAAGGAGTTCTTGCAAGGTCCAACCTCTCTCCGTCCATTCGTCGCGCGGTATGTCGTCCATTGTCTTGCTTTGTGCCAGATGGGCGATGCAGATCTCCGACTTGCGATACCACTGGAACATGGAGCGAATCGACTCGTCGAGCTCGGCACTGCTGCTCTTGTCGATGCAGCAAGTGTCCGACCACGCAAATTCCACATCGTACTCCCTAGCCTTTTCGCAGAAGTTCATCAGCTTTTCAAATCCTGGAGTTTTAAGCTCGGACTTCTTCATCTCTTCAAATGTATCATAGCTGGGCTCTCCTTTGCCCCATCGATGAGACAGAGTGGCGTACTTGACAGTTTTCGATGGTGGATGATAAGACTGAAGAAAACGCGCCCTGAAGTGCTCCCTCACATCCTCACGACTAACAAGCGTCATGTCTGATAGGCGTATAAGGCGGATCGGGATGTGGTTCATCACATACTGATCGAATTCATCTAGGCGGTCTTTTGTGGATCGATCCATGACTGTTAAACTATCACAAACCTTAATGAATTTGTGGGACAAAACATGTAGCGTACAATGCCTCTCACCTCGCGTGGGCGTCAATGAATGTTACGATCAGGTAGCGCTGCAAAACGTCTCTATAGACGCGATCGGCTACAAATTATTAGGTGAACTTCAGCATCTTACTTACGGCCACACTTGTACATACCTCAGGCGAGTAGCAAAGTTGCTGATAGCGGTACAATGCCAATACAATTCGTTCTGATCTGTTCATCCAGGTTCATCATCAATCGAACGCATCCTGAGTATCTGTTGGACATAGTAGAAACTTTACCTCAGGCTGGTGGCAATACGATGCAGACTCGAAGATGCGTTTAGCAGTGGTATCAAGGTGGGCAAGGAAATGCGAGGACCCGATCCAAACGACATTTTATACAAGAGCGCTCAAAGCGGAGACCTGTGCCGAGTATTCGTTGTGATTTATCTAGTAGGCTATGTAGCTACAGCAAGACGTTGCAAATGAAACTGCAGTGCGAGCTGGATTGGTACTTTGTCAAGGTTCCCACAGTAATGACTATCACACTCGTGACTGGCAAATATTATGCTGTGATTCAGCGCTGTTCAAGTTGTCCCTGCCAATACACTCTGCCGTATGGCTCTTTCTCCGTTCCACAAGCGTACTGCACTATTGTCGTGCGTCATTTGAACGATAACTCTCACATTGCTCACCCTCGTTTATCGACTGCAAGCATCAGGCGTTTACTTTTACTTTTGCCTCAGTGTTCACCGTCCAGTCCAACAACCACCGCCTGAAAGACTGGGAGCAGCCATGTTCGTCCACGGGGAGATGTCATCAATGAATTGGTGGAGAAATGAGAAGGATATATCCCACGATAGGTAGAGCTAAAAGCACCTAAATGCACCTCGGCCTCACTTTGCTGACACCGTTATGTACATAGTTCACTGAGCATCCCGCGTCGGTAAATTCCATGTGACTGAACATTTCAAATCGCTTTATCAATCTGATATTGCACGGCGACTTGTCGGTATCATCTTCGTTTATTTTTACGATACAGGATTTACTAGAACCCATCCTATTGGGTCCACGTTAGCCCCTCCTGTCACACCCGAGAGCAGCCGACCTACAGACGCTCGCTGCGGTTGTTTCGCATTCCGCGTGCTGTGCAGCTTCAAGCATTTGTATTATGCCCACAGGCCAGTCCCCTCCACGTGGCATAAGTGCTCACTATGTCAATCGCATTTAACAAACCGAGTTCATGCGGGACACTGCAGACGAGGTGTCGATGTGCCCCTCCGGACATCATATAACGATCTTGAAATCATGGCGATCTGCGATTGCTAGTCGGACTTCGCAGCTTTGGTTAAAACGTCTTCCAGAACGTCTCGCTCAACGATGAGAGTTCAATGGTTCCGATTCCCGCCTTCACGAGCGCGTTGAGAGGTTGAGCGAATATCAAAGAATGACTGGCACCGGGTGAATATTGGTTCTTGAACTGTACCATAAACGCAGGGAGAAGTCAATCAATTGTGTGAAATCCAGGTTAGAGAAGAGCATGAATAGAGTGCGCACAGACTTGGATGATACGTCCCACAAGGCGGCGTCATCATATGACAAGGTGTCGTTATACCCTATGGAAGCAGCCACGAGTACCTGTTGTTTGAATTGAATGAACGAAAATTCAAACAATTCAAGAAGCACGCCGTGCGTCATCCTCATTTAACTTGGCAAGTTGAAGAGTGTTTGCAGTGCAGGAACCACTGCCTGTACCCGCGACTTGTTGAGGATGAACCATAGCAAAGAGATATCGAGACAAAGGCAGGCATGCCGTATGTGCGAAGTGCCAAGTACAAGGAAGTGTCCATCGTCTTTTTCGAGAAGATGAAGTTGACAGCGATGTGAACGAGCACTGTCGTCAGTACGGGCTTTGTTGATATAAGCAGTGCGAGGCTGTCTCCTTGCGCACATCTACAAGAATGCGTAAGTCCGTCTGTTAAGTGGGAGAAGATTGGATGAGCGTATGCTAGACGATGGCGTTGGTATAAAGGTGGTCTCCATGCAATGTTTGAAACTATTGTTCTCCGCTGGCACCCAAAGCGAAACTGCAACGAAGAAGGCCAAATGCTAAAGGTTGAAGACGCCGAGCATCCTGTTGAATATTGTGACGGGAAATAGAACGCCCACAAGGTTTCCTATGAGCACGCTGGAATGAAAAGAGCTGACTTGCGGTCGGAAGCAACGTCTCTTAAGGAATGTGTAGTTGTGGCCAAAGCCGCTTTATGATCTGATCCGATCTCCATTTGTGTCGAAAATCATATTCGGGATCCACGGGCTAATGTAGATAACGGAAGAGAGATCCCCGGACTGATCGGCAAGATCTGATGGTGGGTTATATGGTAGGACATTCTGCGGGCTCCAGTGCGCGAGACCCCGTCCAACGTGATATCTGCAATGTGTTAGACAATTGTTCTGAATGTTCATAATCTAAACCTACTGTAAGTCATCGACGCCCAGGCGGTTTGCAAAAGTAGGGGATCTGAAATATATGAGTACATACATGCGGTGGACCATCATGTTTGCTATTTACAAATGAAGGTAGGCCACTGGACACATACCTATGACTGCACGCCACTGCGTGTGAGGGGTGATACCGGGAGCCCGATGGACAATAAGTACTGGAAAGATACGAACAGGTGAAAATGCTTATGAAATCTCATCAACGCAGGGGGCGTCACTACTGGTGACACTGGCAAGAATGAATCCAATACTCTCAAACTGGTGCCACATGCCCGAACCCGATCTGCTAAGTTCACGACCCCAAGAAGATATGATCCGAGCAATACCAATGATGAGCCAATTGATTGCCGCAAGACTGACTGTCGTCCAAAATACGATACAGGCATTGGCATACAACGAACCGAGTGGTTCTGGATGAAGCGGCGTGGTTTCCACAATGTCTCACTTCCAAAGGTTGACAGCACACAGTTCCGTATTCATAGTTGTGAGGAAATTCTTGGCATCAAATAGTATGGACGCGGAGAGGGCGGTCGCAATGAGTCGCATACGATCACTAAGGTATGCGTGATAAGTGTCGTAATTTCCGTGGAGCGGGTAGTTTGAAGGAGAGAGTACGAGATGCGCAGTTAAAGAACGTAAGAAAAGAATACGCACAGAGCCTGGTGCTGTTGGCTGCGGAATCGACGATATGCTGGGAAGTGTTCCCCACAATCGTGAGATTCGACGTCTGTCCATTTGGGAGCACATAAGCTCACCTTAATGTACTGAGGGGAAACCGTTCCAGAGGACTAATAGCAAAGTGAAAAGAGAGCTGTCGAAGCGGAGCACGGAATGTGAATAAGCATAACACGCGTAACAAAGAGTGAAGTAAGGCGTGCTAACACTGGCTAAAATACTTACCCGAAGATCATCAAGACCGCTTAGAAGCAGCCGCACAACCGGCCACTTCCATGCTGTCCGCCTCCTGCGGATCGTTGTTGTGAGGTTTCGGTGAAGGAGTAGAAACATAGTTTTCACATCCGCTGCAGCGTTGCACTACAATCGAATGGATAAGATTGGAAAAAGTGGGGAAAATAAACCGAGCGTACCTCTTTACCCCTGCGCAAGAGGAACATCAGTAATAGGCAATGCATGACCTGAATGAACGAGCAACTGGGTTGATAGCCGGAGAAGTAGCAGAGTATCAAAGGTAAGAGTTAGTGCACGAGCCTCAGTCAACGGTTAACGAGACTGAGGTGTGAGGACGGGCGTCTGTCGCCTTAGATATGTAGCGCAGAATGAAATAAAAATACTCGTAACTCTGAGGATAATAGGATGCAGTTTTTAGTTAGTACGCACGCCATATTTAAAAAGCTAGTGGTCATACCTATCCGAGCGGTCGTGTACGCCAGTCTTTCTGACACTGACGAGTTGAACTGCTGCACTGTATGTCTACCACACGACGCTCCAGACCAACTCGCCAGCGCCTGCGATGAATACGCCACTTTATTATGTGCAATGAGCTTGTCATCGTTGATAGTCGAAGCTGCGCAGAAGTTTGTTAGGTTGATATCTGTACTTGGAATTAGGTTCGAAATCTAGAGAACGAGACAAATCCTCACCACTGGTAGGAGCTATATACGCTTTCTCCTCGATGCTTCCCATGCAGCAGTCCAACAGCATCTCATGAACCGTAAGATCAACAATGGTGCTGTTATTATCAGAGGGAGGTGAAGGAGGTGTGGCAGCACATGCAATGGAGTTGTGGGGAAAGAGGGCGATAAAGGATAGCGTGCCCAAGGAGGGTTATTGGGAGTCAGACACACCGGAATAATACTATGTGATTCAAACAGGGTAGACTCAACCCACACGACTCTTTTTCGCCTTCTTCGCCCTTCCTCGCCCCCTCTCACCCCCATCCCCATCCTTCTCCCTCGTCCCTTTCTCCTTCTCCTTCTCGGAACCGCCGTCTATGGTGGGAGAAGCGACGTCAGATTGGTGGAGGTTGGATTTAGGTTGGGGTCTGTTGTGTGGTTGGGTGAGTGTCACTGAAAGTGAAGATGTGGAGGTCTAGACATGGATTTTGCGGTGGGCTTGGGCGAGTCGGATGCCTTAGAAGCGGGTAGCACTAGTAGCTGACCTGGGTGAGGGATTGTCGACTGCTTTCGCATTTTCCTTCTTCCTTGTGATTATACTGGCGGAGACGGATACGCTGTGCTTGCATTTCCGGCTGTGACACCCTACTGAAGCGCATGGGACTGTGATCGTCATGGATGGACGAATCTGGAGGAAGCGCACACGTTAGATGTCTATCTGTATCTGTCATCAGCGTTTGAAATATGAAGTACGAGATAGATACTCACTGTATGTCTTCCCTTATAGCATTACCCCAACACTTCCCTCACAGCAGCTCCACACCGTCTGATACGCCAAGTGATCAACAAGTGCGCCCTGATCATTGATGCGGCAAGATGTGTCCATGTTTGAAAGATCGAAGGATACGTGGCAGCGCACGCAATGGAGTTGGGGTGACGGGGATTGGTCGCAGGAGAAACGGGAGACGATGGTGAGTGTGTGTGGGGAGGGCGGTGGTGGTGGTGGAATGTTTGAGGAGGGACGGAACGTATGAGGTCATAGAGGGCTGTTGGGTCTATTACCTCAGGCTGAGACTCGGGCTCGGGTTCGGGGGAGTGAGAATTCGGCTGGGGAGAGGAAGAAGGGGGTTTTGTGTGAGAAATTGAGGGAGATGTTGAGGGTGTACTCGTATGTAGTTGGGTATTGGATGAAGGATCGAGCTTGCGAGCGAATAGACCAAAGACCATCGTTTATCGTTCTGACCGTCTGCTCTGCTCGATACTCGAAGATAATGAAATCAGGAAACAAAGGAAGGACGGTACAAAAGATATCTGGAAGCTAGTAAATTATAATCTGTAGCGTGCCCTTCTCCTCGAGGTCAACGCGTGCAGCATACCACCTATATACCAAACAAATACAAACACAGATCAAAGCATTTCCACGATGGCGAGTCGTGTTTCTCTGCCAACCCTGTCACTGCGCATTGCAACGTTCCATGCTATGCCCCACAGCAACCTGGGAAAGAGCTTGATGGTGAGCTTACTTCATTATTTCGGCCTCATCTTCTAAATTACAATTTCCAGCTATATGCATTCAAATTTCAGTAGCATGCAACCAAGATTGAGCTTGTGTAAGAGAAATCGGTGTCTTCTGGCATGATTTAGTTGGTCGTCGAACGCGGACGCGGTTTGTGCAGCTGGAGTTAAACGCAGGTGGAGTCACATATGATTTCCGGGAAGCTGCCATTCGCTGAACCACAGGTGAGCACCGTCTCATTTTGGAGTGTTGTTCTAGTCTTAAATTGTGTGATTCACGGAGGCGAAATAAATATCGCAGGGGAATTACCTCTTGAATGTGCCATTTGTGGGTGACTTTAATTTCAATAAAGGTCAGTAACTCAAACTTCCTGACGATAGCTGGTTTCCGCCAGTCACAACTCCTGAGCAGTCCTGAGACTCTATGGCGAGCCATCGCTAAGCGTTTGTTCAGATCAGAGCGCAACCGTGATCATGCGACTTCAAGCACACCGTTTTGAAACCGTGTCCAACTCTTGTTGAGACATGAATCTCAAAAAAAAGGCATTCTAACACGATGGCTGTGACGCTGTGCTCCATCAGTACTTGCCAGGACATCGGATACCCTGTACTCACCTCATCCCATCGAGTTATGTCGAGGGCCGAATATAGGGTGCGCAACAGAACCTACTGTCTCGAATGCATTATTCACTATCCAGTAATTTCAGATATGTTCTGGAGGTTATAGCTCAGAAGTACTTACGCGGACTCCGTCGCAGTCGCTGCTGACCCGATTCTGGTCCGCACGTCAACGCTCGGCCCTCAACGTTCACCTTGATATGACTGTCATTAATATTCTTACATCTCAGTCCCTGAATCTCACCTGGAGGGAGGCTTGATACAAAGGCGATCTCCCCGGTCAAATCTGGATGTCGGAACTGGATGGTGTTGTGCGTTTCGTTTGCCAGGGGAGCGAGACCTAGGCGAGAGGGATATCTAAGGCTGCACCTGATTTTGGGGCTCTCGCATTCGCATTGGGAGACTGAGACTCATGATTCAGTACTGGTAAAGTACTAAGGCTACGTACATGCATAGGTATATTTGCTACAGGAAGATTCGTTGGGTACTGAGCTGACGACAAATCCTTAGCTCCAGATATGATACAAGTGTTGTATCCAGTGTCTCGCAACTTAAAACATAACCGAATCACCACCCTTCGTGTCCACGCGGCGATTTATACCACCGACGAGGACCTTGATCAGCATGTCAGCACTCAGTGGGCCGATATAGGGCGTTGTGTCGACGATGTCCTGACGGTGCTTTTAGTGAATGATAATGATACGTGAGGTAAGGTTATGGCATACCCGTATATGTGCCTGCTTCAAATCATCCAGGTTTCTAAGGAACTGTGCTGCATGCCTCGAATTCCCTATCTGAACGAACTGTATCCCGACCTATAGCTTTGTCGGCACCAAGTGCAATAAAGAAGCGACGCGTAGTCACCTGTCCAAGTGGCCACTTGTCGGCCTCAAGCCGCCTGGCAAAATAGACGATCACACTCTCTACATCATCCGCTACGCGAATAGGTCAGAGAATTCGGCCATTAGGTGTCGCGCAGACTCACATGACGCGCCATCAGTAATGATGAGCACATTCAAGGGCTTGATGTTCTTGCATCCATCCTCCCGTCCCTTAGCAGCATACAGGTCACGGAAATAATCGCCGAGGATCATACTGAGGCGATTCCCAACAGTGGTTGGGCCACAGGGCTGGAATTTTGCGAACTGCTCGTGGACAACTCTGGAGTCCTATAAAAGGGTCATCAGGATCGATTTTTGACGTACAAGTATGCTACCTACCGTAACTCCCTTCATGCTTGCGTTGCAGTTCAAGAATTGTATGTCTATGCCAGCGGCACTGGCGTTATATTGGCTCGCTACATCGACGAGCGTGGCGAGAGCCTGTTCCGCCTGAACAGGAGGGGGATTTCAGCCCTAATGGACAAGGAATACGACAAACATCATACCTCATTCCACAGCGAACCAGTCATAGATGAAGAATCATCCATGATGACAGTCGTGTCATAATTGCGAAGCGTCTGAAGCGCATCTTGCAACGATTCTGCACGCAGAGGCTGGCGGAGATACTCCGCTCGCGTCGGAAATGGAGCTGGTCGTGGGATCGTAAATGTCGAGTGAGACTTCGGAGGGGAATAAATACCTTTGGCATCATTGTGAGGGGGCAAGGGCATTGCTAATGCGGCAGAGGTAGAATATGGTGACAGCGCTGATCCATAGTTACTGGTGTGCCCAACAAGAGATAATTTGTTCTCCTTTGCACGATCATCAGACAAGTCACCAAATTGGCCCTTACTGGAACGCGTTCGCGCCTTTGACAGGCAGTTTCCCATGATAGCCTTGGTCCGTCTTTGAACAGTGGACAAAAGCGATAAAGATGTGGATAGGGATGTATGGACGAGTACGGTGGAGCAATCCGACGGGAGTTAGAAGAGAACTTGGAACCCCACAGACCAACAACTTAGATGCTGTTTGACTGAAGGTCATATTCTCCATCCTGTTAAGTAGTTGAAGAGGGATCAGAGGACACCGCAATGAGGATTCAAATTTCAAATGGACATGCCAGATCCAGAACCAGTCACATTCAAGTCTCCCAGAAAAAGTAACTCGTATGTAGTTGGGTATTGGATGAAGGATCGAGCTTGCGAGCGAATAGACCAAAGACCATTGTTTATCGTTCTGACCGTCTGCTCTGCTCGATACTTGAAGATAATGAAATCAGAAAACAAAGGAAGGATGGTAGAGAAGATATCTGAAAGCTAGTAAATTATAATCTGTAGCGTGCCCTTCTCCTCGAGGTCAACGCGTGCAGCATACCACCTATGTATCCGGGTTTCGGTGCGCCACCGAGGTGACGGGTGACGCCGCTCGAAAAGGTAACTGCGCGTCACGAAGCCACCCGCCGGTACACGCTTGGGTGACGCCATCGTCTCGGTGGAGTACATAGGCAGGGAGGATTACCAGCCTGCCGCTGCCCGCCGAATACATGCCGACCGATGAGGACGAGAACACACTGCGAGCAAGAGCGAGACATCTTGCAGGCTGCCAGCTGCTCCTTGGTGTGTGTTTCCGTGCGTGTTTCCTCTACTCCTCTTCCTTGGCGCATTCTCGTTCAGCTGTGTCCTCTTAGTTTTCTTTATAGATCCATGCTACTATGGCCTTGTAACCGAGGGTCAGTAATACCACAAAGGGAGAGAGAGGTGTGAGTCCCTCATTTTGCAGATGACCTGACCTTCCGGTTTTGCAGACGACTCTCTTCCCCATTTCGAAAAGACAACTCCTCCCAAGACAACCTCCTCTGTTCCCGTTCCGAGGCCTCGCTGTGGCATTCTCGAACTGAAAGTTGTCAGCATTCTCATCTATTGTCTGTGGGTGCAATTCTTCTCTTGCCGGTGGTGTTCTCGAACTGAAGGTTGCCGCTAGCATTCTCACAGCATTCTCGTCATCTTACCATCCTAGTTCTTTTTTTTTTGCTGAATCAAATAGATCTTTTCGAGAAAAACTGTGATACTACAATATGTGCTCATTACAGAGGTAGAGTATGAAAAATTATGCCAATGAAATAGAGAAGATCGAGCTCGATCGAGCTTGTGAGCGAAGAAGAACTGTCAGCGAGAAATGAATCAAGGGGTAATTGGCAGCTGCTGCGAGTGCATCCTTGGTGCCACTCCCACCCCCCTTCTGCAGATACTCACAGAACGTGCGAGGCTTTTTAAGGTCAGGGTGGGTCTCGTACTTCTCGCGCAGAAAACGGAGTGCCAGGTTGACACTCCAGTTCGGCTTCCGTGCGAGTGTCTCGACCAGAACTGTGATTTTTTCTGTCGGCAGTTTTCTGTTCGCAGAGTGCTGATGTTATGGTCTCCAGCGTGCCTGCCAGCGCTCGTCAAGGTCACGGACTGCGAGAAATCCATTCAACCCAGCAACATACTCATCCCAAACTTGCAGGATGCGGGTGACAGGTTGGAAGGTGTACAGGGGAAGATAATCCCCTGATACCCACTCCCAGCTATGCTTCAGCAGCCGCTCGGCACCAAATCAGTCCACCAGAGAGGTCCATTGCTGCTGACGAGCATCGAGGTCTGCAGCAGTAAGCAGCATCAGTGCTGGTAGCCACAGAAGTTGGTGGGGGTAATGATGATGGGCATGGCGGTAGGGGGCAGGATGAGCAGTGGGGGGTGGGAAGAGTGAAAGTGGAGCGATCTGTGGGCCTGAAGATACACTTGATGCTGCTGTTGTGGCTGATTTGAGGGGAGGAACTGCAGGACCAAGTGCCACTGGAGGTACTACAGTGGCAGGCAGAGCACCTTTCGACCTATCAGTTTCTTTTCCCTGTGTGTGAAAAACTGCTGACTGTGACTCACCATGACGACGACGACGAGGTCGACCAGACTCAGCTGCCATCTCCAGTCGTGAAACCTGTTCGCGAAGCAGTGCAAGCTCTTCTGCATTCTTTCGGTTGGCTTCTTCCTGTGCAAGGCGTGATGATGCGACGAATCCTTGCATGCTTCGGGCATACTGCTCTGGGAGGTGTTGCAGTGCCAACCGGGCCTCCTTGTCGACCCTGGTGAGCACGGCTGTCGAGCTTGCTGCAAATTCATGGAACACATCACCTCGAAAGGGTGCAAACCCAAATATTGGGCATGTTGGGTCTTTGACAAATAGGACAGCAGCATCCTGTATAAGGACCCGACGGAGCCACATGAGGAGTCGCAGGAAGCCCTTCAAGGCAATATCCCGTCCCGCACGGCCGAGCATTGCCTCTCGCTGCTGCAGGGCAGCACTCTCCTGCTCGACCCATGGAAAAATCTGCGAGAGGAGCTCGCAGGAGGCTCTGGTTTCGAATCACAGGTGAGGGCAAGCTGTCAGATGTGCAGACACTAGCTTACCGAGATGGTCCCGAGCTAGGAAGTACTGCTCGGGCTTCCTTGCATTGAACATGGCCGCACCAAGCAGCCTTCGAGCGGGAGGGCACGGTCGTAACAGTTGGCAAAGGCATCATTGACACTCCAGCAGCCGATGGCTTTCACATCATTGCCAGATGCCCCATGTGCTCGTGCAGTCTTCGCCGTGAAGTGTCGGGTGGCGTGCGTGGCCTTCGTCAGGCTAATATCATTCTTGCTGTGTATGAGCTTGACTCGGTCGTAGTGATCTGTGGGGAGGTTCGATGATCCCGATTTTTGTACCTAGAGCACGCAGAAAGAAACACCCACTGTCATAAGACATCTGCCTGTCAGGTCTCTCACCCCAGAAGACATACAGGTCGTACCACGACCGGTGGCCAAATTCACCATATCCCACCTTCGAGAACTCAGGAGCAAATTCAGGGACAGGTTGTGAGACTATGTGAAAGCACGCGAAAAGAAGCATGGCAAGGGCTCCGACAGGGCAGAGCTCTACATGAAAATGTCGCAGGGTGCCATGCTCGTCGAGACGGCCATGTTGGTTGCTCTTCGCATTGTCAGCCAGTGCCACGAGCACCTACATACATACACCACACAGCGGCATCAGCCCTGATCTAATACTGACTACAAACACTGTGTGATTGCTCACCGGGACAGTGTACCCCAACTGAATGTCATCTATGCAAACTTCAGAGAGGAAAAGATCGGACAGCTGCAACATTCTGGTGCCTTCACCTCGCAATGCTGTCGAGGCACCAAATAGCAGCATGGCACGGTCACGGAGACCGACAAACACCTGACGAGTGCCCGAGAATTTGGTCAGGCACCATGCCGAGCACTTTGTGAGCTCTTCGGTGGTGTATGCATCTGGGCAAGGGCAGAGACATCAATGCGACCCTCAAAACAGGCACAACGAGCAAAGGAACACTGACCTGACGTGGTCCCAGAGGCTTTGAGCTGGGAGCTCTCCGCACGCTTCGGCTCGTCATGTTTGGCAGCAGACTCAATTTGCCGGATGCGGTTGTCGTCACACAGCCGGACTTGAGCCTCAGGCACACCAAGGTAGAGGTGGTGGTGGCTCATCCGCCAGTCCTCAAGGGCACTGATGGCCTGCTGGATAAGGACTTCCCGACATTCGAGCCAGGGATGGTGTTGCTCGATCCTGGTTTCCGCTGATGAAAAAAGGAGGAGTCAATCAGCATAGATCAACGAGCCATCAGGCTCAGGAACCCACCTTCTCTCGGGTTCGCTCGTGGTTGAGAAATATGAGCACCTTGGCTGCCAAGATCAGCAGCGCGGGGACAGAGGTCCATGCTGGGGTATCAGCAACCATCTCAGCTTGGTATCTGTCCCAGTAGGTGATATAATTGCGGACGTGGCGTGCATATGCCTCGTTGGTACCCTTGTCGGCACGCTCCTCCGCCACAAGGCGGAGCCGAATTTCGTGGGAGGTCACATCCAGTGCATCGAGGGAGCGCTGCATGCCATCGGAGGCAGCAGCAGACGGCTCAACAAGCGCGGCTGCACAGGGAGCTGGCGACGGGTCCTTGACGGAGATCTCGCTAGGATCCATGGTGATCAGTCCATCAGGGATGGGAGGGTGAGCACCAGCAACGAGGCATGATGCGACAGGTTCGGTACCTGGTCCTATGAGCAGCAAACTGTCAGTACCGCCAGCAAACACACACACATCGAAAGAGACACGCACCTGGTGCAGTGCCAGCACCGCGGCACTTCTGCCTTGCCCTGGAGGCAAGGTGCTCACTCGAAGAGACAGGAGGGGCATGATGCGGAGCTGGGCCAACTCGCAGTTGAACCCGCGGGCGCTTAGCAGGGCGTTGTCGAAGACGTCAGATGGGTTATCGTGACGCATCTTTGCAGGTGCGTGGCTCGCGTCGGAACTCATGGTTAAGGGATCTGAAACGACGAAGGGAACACATCAACCTGGGAAACATCGCAGACAAGAGCATGGAGACTTACCAGGAGGTTGAGCACGGGTGGTACTGCACGCCGAGCGAGTCTCGTTTTTGTACTTTCCCGAGCCCCGTGAATTGACGTGAAAATGTGTGATATTGAGTGTGGCGGGACCTGACAGTGTGGGCTCGAGTCTGAAAACGGGAAACGGAAATTAGAGTCGCGTAGGTATGATAAAATTACGAATTATGTCGGGGATTGAGTACAGTAGTTAGCACGAGAAAAAAGGCGTTTTGGAGGAAGGGGCACTATGCCATCACGGTCCCGTGCTGTCGAGTGATTGGTGCAGTGTCTGCGCTGCTCATTCGGCAGGGCTCGCGGGTGCCAGCGGGTGTCCTGTTGTTGTTGTGTGAGGGGCGAGAACGACGTCGACGTCGACGACAAGGCAGGGTTGAGAACGGACTTACCAAAACGAGCGACCGAGCGGCAGCCGAAAGCACGTCCGAAAACGGCAGGTGAACGGTGTACTGGATGGGTGACGCTTCCTTTCTTAGCCGGGCGTCACCGACGGCGTCACCTCCCTCAGTCGGTAATCCGTCGTACACTGTATATACCAAACAAATACAAACACAGATCAAAGCATTTCCACGATCGCGATGACAAGTCGTGTGCATGTTTCCCTGTCGCTACGCATTGCAACGTTCCATGCTATGCCCCACAGCAACGGCACTGGTTGGGAAAGAGCTTGATCGTGAGCTTACTTCATTATTTCGGCCTCATCTTCTACATTACAATTTCCAGCTATATGCATTCAAATTTCAGTGGCGTGCAACCAAGATTGAGCTTGTGTAAGAGGAATCGGTGTCTTCTGGCATGATTTAGTTGGTCGTCGAACGCGGACGCGGTTTGTGCAGCAGCTGGAGTTAAACGCAGGTGGAGTCACATGATTTCCGGGAAGCTGCCATTCGCTGAACCACAGGTGAGCACCGTCTCATTTTGGAGTGTTGTTCTAGTCTTAAATTGTGTGATTCACGGAGGCGAAATAAATATCGCAGGGGAATACCTCTTGAATGTGCCATTTGTGGGTGACTTTAATTTCAATAAAGGTCAGTAACTCAAACTTCCTGACGATAGCTGGTTTCCGCCAAGTCACAACTCCTGAGCAGTCCTGAGACTCTATGGCGAGCCCATCGCTAAGCGTTTGTTCAGATCAGAGCGCAACCCGTGATCATGCGACTTCAAGCACACCGTTTTTGAACCCGTGTCCAACTCTTGTTGAGACATGATCTCAAAAAAAGGCATTCTAACACGATGGCTGCTGACGCTGTGCTCCATCAGTACTTGCCAGGACATCGGATACCCTGTACTCACCTCATCCCCATCGAGTTATGTCGAGGGCCGAATATAGGGTGCGCAACAGAACCTACTGTCTCGAATTGCATTATTCACTATCCAGTAATTTCAGATATGTTCTGGATGTTATAGCTCAGAAGTACTTACGCGGACTCCGTCGCAGTCGCTGCTGACCCGATTCTGGTCCGCACGTCAACGCTCGGCCCTCAACGTTCACCTTGATATGACTGCTCATTAATATTCTTACATCTCAGTCCCCTGAATCTCACCTGGAGGGAGGGCTTGATACAAAGGCGATCTCCCCGGTCAAATCTGGATGTCGGAACTGGATGGGTTGTGCGTTTCGTTGCCGGGGGAGCGAGACCTAGGCGAGAGGGATCTAAGGCTGCACCTGATTTTGGGGCTCTCGCATTCGCATTGGGAGACTGAGACTCATGATTCAGTACTGGTAAATACTAAGGCTACGTACATGCATAGGTATATTTGCTACAGGAAGATTCGTTGGGTACTGAGCTGACGACAAATCCTTAGCTCCAGATATGATACAAGTGTTGTATCCAGTGTCTCGCAACTTAAAACATAACCGAATCACCACCCTTCGTGTCCACGCGGCGATTTACCACCGACGAGGACCTTGATCAGCATGTCAGCACTCAGTGGCCGATATAGGGCGTTGTGTCGACGATGTCCTGACGGTGCTTTTAGTGAATGATGATGATACGTGAGGTAAGGTTATGGCATACCCGTATATGTGCCTGCTTCAAATCATCCAGTTTCTAAGGAACTGTGCTGCATGCCTCGAATTCCCTATCTGAACGAACTGTATCCCGACCTATAGCTTTGTCGGCACCAAGTGCAATAAAGAAGCGACGCGTAGTCACCTGTCCAAGTGGCCACTTGTCGGCCTCAAGCCGCCTGGCAAAATAGACGATCACACTCTCTACATCATCCGCTACGCGAATAGGTCAGAGAATTCGGCCATTAGGTGTCGCGCAGACTCACATGACGCGCCATCAGTAATGATGAGCACATTCAAGGGCTTGATGTTCTTGCATCCATCCTCCCGTCCCTTAGCAGCATACAGGTCACGGAAATAATCGCCGAGGATCATACTGAGGCGATTCCCAACAGTGGTTGGGCCACAGGGCTGGAATTTGCGAACTGCTCGTGGACAACTCTGGAGTCCTATAGAAGGGTCATCAGGATCGATTTGACGTGCAAGTATGCTACCTACCGTAACTCCCGTCATGGTTGCGTTGCAGTTCAAGAATTGTATGTCTATGCCAGCGGCACTGGCGTTATATTGGCTCGCTACATCGACGAGCGTGGCGAGAGCCTGTTCCGCCTGAACAGGAGGGGGATTTCAGCCCATGGACAAGGAATACGACAAACATCATACCTCATTCCACAGCGAACCAGTCATAGATGAAGAATCATCCATGATGAGTCGTGTCATAATTGCGAAGCGTCTGAAGCGCATCTTGCAACGATTCTGCACGCAGAGGCTGGCGGAGATACTCCGCTCGCGTCGGAAATGGAGCTGGTCGTGGGATCGTAAATGTCGAGTGAGACTTCGGAGGGAATAAATACCTTGGCATCATTGTGAGGGGGCAAGGGCATTGCTAATGCGGCAGAGGTAGAATATGGTGACAGCGCTGATCCATAGTTACTGGTGTGGCCCAACAAGAGATAATTTGTTCTCCTTTGCACGATCATGCAGACAAGTCACCAAATTGGCCGTACTGGAACGCGTTCGCGCCTTTGACAGGCAGTTTCCCATGATAGCCTTGGTCCGTCTTTGAACAGTGGACCAAAAGCGATAAAGATGTGGATAGGGATGTATGGACGAGTACGGTGGGAGCAATCCGACGGGAGTTAGAAGAGAACTTGGAACCCCACAGACCAACAACTAGATGCTGTTTGACTGAAGGTCATATCTCCATCCTGTTAAGTAGTTGAAGAGGGATCAGAGGACACCGCAATGAGGATTCAAATTTCAAATGGACATGCCCAGATCCAGAACCAGTCACATTCAAGTCTCCAGAAAAAGTAACTCGTATGTAGTTGGGTATTGGATGAAGGATCGAGCTTGCGAGCGAATAGACCAAAGACCATTGTTTATCGTTCTGACCGTCTGCTCTGCTCGATACTTGAAGATAATGAAATCAGAAAACAAAGGAAGGATGGTAGAGAAGATATCTGAAAGCTAGTAAATTATAATCTGTAGCGTGCCCTTCTCCTCGAGGTCAACGCGTGCAGCATACCACCTATGTATCCGGGTTTCGGTGCGCCACCGAGGTGACGGGTGACGCCGCTCGAAAGGTAACTGCGCGTCACGAAGCCACCAGCCGGTACAAACGCTTGGGTGACGCCATCGTCTCGGTGGAGTACATAGGCAGGGAGGATTACCAGCCTGCCGCTGCCCGCCGAATACATGCCGACCGATGAGGACGAGAACACACTGCGAGCAAGAGCGAGACATCTTGCAGGCTGCCAGCTGCTCCTTGGTGTGTGTTTCCGTGCGTGTTTCCTCTACTCCTCTTCCTTGGCGCATTCTCGTTCAGCTGTGTCCTCTTAGTTTTCTTTATAGATCCATGCTACTATGGCATTGTAACCGAGGGTCAGTAATACCACAAAGGGAGAGAGAGGTGTGAGTCCCTCATTTTGCAGATGACCTGACCTTCCGGTTTTGCAGACGACTCTCTTCCCCATTTCGAAAAGACAACTCCTCCCAAGACAACCTCCTCTGTTCCCGTTCCGAGGCCTCGCTGTGGCATTCTCGAACTGAAAGTTGTCAGCATTCTCATCTATTGTCTGTGGGTGCAATTCTTCTCTTGCCGGTGGTGTTCTCGAACTGAAGGTTTGCCGCTAGCATTCTCACAGCATTCTCGTCATCTTACCATCCTAGTTCTTTTTTTTTTTGCTGAATCAAATAGATCTTTTCGAGAAAAACTGTGATACTACAATATGTGCTCATTACAGAGGTAGAGTATGAAAAAATTATGCCAATGAAAATAGAGAAGATCGAGCTCGATCGAGCTTGTGAGCGAAGAAGACTGTCAGCGAGAAATGAATCAAGGGTAATTGGCAGCTGCTGCGAGTGCATCCTTGGTGCCACTCCCACCCCCCTTCTGCAGATACTCACAGAACGTGCGAGGCTTTTTAAGGTCAGGGTGGGTCTCGTACTTCTCGCGCAGAAAACGGAGTGCCAGGTTGACACTCCAGTTCGGCTTCCGTGCGAGTGTCTCGACCAGAACTGTGATTTTTTTCTGTCGGCAGTTTTCTGTTCGCAGAGTGCTGATGTTATGTCTCCAGCGTGCCTGCCAGCGCTCGTCAAGGTCACGGACTGCGAGAAATCCATTCAACCCAGCAACATACTCATCCCAAACTTGCATGATGCGGGTGACAGGTTGGAAGGTGTACAGGGGAAGATAATCCCCTGATACCCACTCCCAGCTATGCTTCAGCAGCCGCTCGGCACCAAATCAGTCCACCAGAGAGGTCCATTGCTGCTGACGAGCATCGAGGTCTGCAGCAGTAGCAGCATCAGTGCTGGTAGCCACAGAAGTTGGTGGGGGAATGATGATGGGCATGGCGGGAGGGGCAGGATGAGCAGTGGGGGGTGGGAAGAGTGAAAGTGGAGCGATCTGTGGGCCTGAAGATACACTTGATGCTGCTGTTGTGGCTGATTTGAGGGGAGGAACTGCAGGACCAAGTGCCACTGGAGGTACTACAGTGGCAGGCAGAGCACCTTTCGACCTATCAGTTTCTTTTCCCTGTGTGTGAAAAACTGCTGACTGTGACTCACCATGACGACGACGACGAGGTCGACCAGACTCAGCTGCCATCTCCAGTCGTGAAACCTGTTCGCGAAGCAGTGCAAGCTCTTCTGCATTCTTTCGGTTGGCTTCTTCCTGTGCAAGGCGTGATGATGCGACGAATCCTTGCATGCTTCGGGCATACTGCTCTGGGAGGTGTTGCAGTGCCAACCGGGCCTCCTTGTCGACCCTGGCGAGCACGGCTGTCGAGCTTGCTGCAAATTCATGGAACACATCACCTCGAAAGGGTGCAAACCCAAATATTGGGCATGTTGGGTCTTTGACAAATAGGACAGCAGCATCCTGTATAAGGACCCGACGGAGCCACATGAGGAGTCGCAGGAAGCCCTTCAAGGCAATATCCCGTCCCGCACGGCCGAGCATTGCCTCTCACTGCTGCAGGGCAGCACTCTCCTGCTCGACCCATGGAAAAATCTGCGAGAGGAGCTCTGCAGGAGGCTCTGGTTTCGAATCACAGGTGAGGGCAAGCTGTCAGATGGCAGACACTAGCTTACCGAGATGGTCCCGAGCTAGGAAGTACTGCTCGGGCTTCCTTGCATTGAACATGGCCGCACCAAGCAGCCCTTCGAGCGGGAGGGCACGGTCGTAACAGTTGGCAAAGGCATCATTGACACTCCAGCAGCCGATGGCTTTCACATCATTGCCAGATGCCCCATGTGCTCGTGCAGTCTTCGCCGTGAAGTGTCGGGTGGCGTGCGTGGCCTTCGTCAGGCTAATATCATTCTTGCTGTGTATGAGCTTGACTTGGTCGTAGTGATCTGTGGGGAGGTTCGATGATCCTGATTTTTGTACCTAGAGCACACAGAAAGAAACACCCACTGTCATAAGACATCTGCCTGTCAGGTCTCTCACCCCAGAAGACATACAGGTCGTACCACGACCGGTGGCCAAATTCACCATATCCCACCTTCGAGAACTCAGGAGCAAATTCAGGGACAGGTTGTGAGACTATGTGAAAGCACGCGAAAAGAAGCATGGCAAGGGCTCCGACAGGGCAGAGCTCTACATGAAAATGTCGCAGGGTGCCATGCTCGTCGAGACGGCCATGTTGGTTGCTCTTCGCATTGTCAGCCAGTGCCACGAGCACCTACATACATACACCACACAGCGGCATCAGCCCTGATCTAATACTGACTACAAACACTGTGTGATTGCTCACCGGGACAGTGTACCCCAACTGAATGTCATCTATGCAAACTTCAGAGAGGAAAAGATCAGACAGCTGCAACATTCTGGTGCCTTCACCTCGCAATGCTGTCGAGGCACCAAATAGCAGCATGGCACGGTCACGGAGACCGACAAACACCTGACGAGTGCCCGAGAATTTGGTCAGGCACCATGCCGAGCACTTTGTGAGCTCTTCGGTGGTGTATGCATCTGGGCAAGGGCAGAGACATCAATCGCGACCCTCAAAACAGGCACAACGAGCAAAGGAACACTGACCTGACAGTGGTCCCAGAGGCTTTGAGTACCTGGGAGCTCTCCGCACGCTTCGGCTCGTCATGTTTGGCAGCAGACTCAATTTGCCGGATGCGGTTGTCGTCACACAGCCGGACTTGAGCCTCAGGCACACCAAGGTAGAGGTGGTAGTGGCTCATCCGCCAGTCCTCAAGGGCACTGATGGCCTGCTGGATAACGGACTTCCCGACATTCGAGCCAGGGATGGTGTTGCTCGATCCTGGTTTCCACTGATGAAAAAAGGAGGAGTCAATCAGCATAGATCAACGAGCCATCAGGCTCAGGAACCCACCTTCTCTCGGGTTCGCTCGTGGTTGAGAAATATGAGCACCTTGGCTGCCAAGATCAGGCAGCGCGGGGACAGAGGTCCATGCTGGGGTATCAGCAACCATCTCAGCTTGGTATCTGTCCCAGTAGGTGATATAATTGCGGACGTGGCGTGCATATGCCTCGTTGGTACCCTTGTCGGCACGCTCCTCCGCCACAAGGCGGAGCCGAATTTCGTGGGAGGTCACATCCAGTGCATCGAGGGAGCGCTGCATGCCATCGGAGGCAGCAGCAGACGGCTCAACAAGCGCGGCTGCACAGGGAGCTGGCGACGGGTCCTTGACGGAGATCTCGCTAGGATCCATGGTGATCAGTCCATCAGGGATGGGAGGGTGAGCACCAGCAACGAGGCATGATGCGACAGGTTCGGTACCTGGTCCTATGAGCAGCAAACTGTCAGTACCGCCAGCAAACACACACACATCGAAAGAGACACGCACCTGGTGCAGTGCCAGCACCGCGGCACTTCTGCCTTGCCCTGGAGGCAAGGTGCTCACTCGAAGAGACAGGAGGGGCATGATGCGGAGCTGGGCCAACTCGCAGTTGAACCCGCGGGCGCTTAGCAGGGCGTTCGTCGAAGACGTCAGATGGGTTATCGTGACGCATCTTTGCAGGTGCATGGCTCGCGTCGGAACTCATGGTTAAGGGATCTGAAACGACGAAGGGAACACATCAACCTGGGAAACATCGCAGACAAGAGCATGGAGACTTACCAGGAGGTTGAGCACGGGTGGTACTGCACGCCGAGCGAGTCTCGTTTTTGTACTTTCCCGAGCCCCGTGAATTGACGTGAAAATGTGTGATATTGAGTGTGGCAGGGACCTGACAGTGTGGGCTCGAGTCTGAAACACGGGAAACGGAAATTAGAGTCGCGTAGGTATGATAAAATTACGAATTATGTCGGGGATTGAGTACAGTAGTTAGCACGAGAAAAAAGGCGTTTTGGAGGAAGGGGCACTATGCCATCACGGTCCCGTGCTGTCGAGTGATTGGTGCAGTGTCTGCGCTGCTCATTCGGCAGAGCTCGCGGGTGCCAGCGGGTGTCCTGTTGTTGTTGTGTGAGGGGCGAGAACGACGTCGACGTCGACGACAAGGCAGGGTTGAGAACGGACTTACCAAAACGAGCGACCGAGCGGCAGCCGAAAGCACGTCCGAAAACGGCAGGTGAACGGTGTACTGGATGGGTGACGCTTCCTTTCTTAGCCGGGCGTCACCGACGGCGTCACCTCCCTCAGTCGGTAATCCGTCGTACACTGTATATACCAAACAAATACAAACACAGATCAAAGCATTTCCACGATCGCGATGACAAGTCGTGTGCATGTTTCCCTGTCGCTACGCATTGCAACGTTCCATGCTATGCCCCACAGCAACGGCACTGGTTGGGAAAGAGCTTGATCGTGAGCTTACTTCATTATTTCGGCCTCATCTTCTACATTACAATTTCCAGCTATATGCATTCAAATTTCAGTGGCGTGCAACCAAGATTGAGCTTGTGTAAGAGAAATCGGTGTCTTCTGGCATGATTTAGTTGGTCGTCGAACGCGGACGCGGTTTGTGCAGCTGGAGTTAAACGCAGGTGGAGTCACATGATTTCCGGGAAGCTGCCATTCGCTGAACCATAGGTGAGCACCGTCTCATTTTAGAGTGTTGTTCTAGTCTTAAATTGTGTGATTCACGGAGGCGAAATAAATATCGCAGGGGAATTACCTCTTGAATGTGCCATTTGTGGGTGACTTTGATTTCAATCAAGGGCAGTAACTCAGCTTCCTGACGATAGCTGGTTTCCGCCAGTCACAACTCCTGAGCAGTCCTGAGACTCTATGGCGAGCCATCGCTAAGCGTTTGTTCAGATCAGAGCGCAACCGTGATCATGCGACTTCAAGCACACCGTTTTGAAACCGTGTCCAACTCTTGTTGAGACATGAATCTCAAAAAAAAGGCATTCTAACACGATGGCTGTGACGCTGTGCTCCATCAGTACTTGCCAGGACATCGGATACCCTGTACTCACCTCATCCCATCGAGTTATGTCGAGGGCCGAATATAGGGTGCGCAACAGAACCTACTGTCTCGAATGCATTATTCACTATCCAGTAATTTCAGATATGTTCTGGAGGTTATAGCTCAGAAGTACTTACGCGGACTCCGTTGCAGTCGCTGCTGACCCGATTCTGGTCCGCACGTCAACGCTCGGCCCTCAACGTTCACCTTGATATGACTGTCATTAATATTCTTACATCTCAGTCCCTGAATCTCACCTGGAGGGAGGCTTGATACAAAGGCGATCTCCCCGGTCAAATCTGGATGTCGGAACTGGATGGTGTTGTGCGTTTCGTTTGCCAGGGGAGCGAGACCTAGGCGAGAGGGATATCTAAGGCTGCACCTGATTTTGGGGCTCTCGCATTCGCATTGGGAGACTGAGACTCATGATTCAGTACTGGTAAAGTACTAAGGCTACGTACATGCATAGGTATATTTGCTACAGGAAGATTCGTTGGGTACTGAGCTGACGACAAATCCTTAGCTCCAGATATGATACAAGTGTTGTATCCAGTGTCTCGCAACTTAAAACATAACCGAATCACCACCCTTCGTGTCCACGCGGCGATTTATACCACCGACGAGGACCTTGATCAGCATGTCAGCACTCAGTGGGCCGATATAGGGCGTTGTGTCGACGATGTCCTGACGGTGCTTTTAGTAAATCATGATGATACGTGAGGTAAGGTTATGGCATACCCGTACATGTGCCTGCTTCAAATCATCCAGCTTTCTAAGGAACTGTGCTGCATGCCTCGAATTCCCTATCTGAACGAACTGTATCCCGACCTATAGCTTTGTCGGCACCAAGTGCAATAAACAAGCGATGCGTAGTCACCTGTCCGGGTGGCCACTTGTCGGCCTCAAGCCGCCTGGCAAAATAGACGATCACACTCTCTACATCGTCCGCTACGCGAATAGGTCAGAGAATTCGGCCATTAGGTGTCGCGCAGACTCACATGACGCGCCATCAGTAATGATGAGCACATTCAAGGGCTTGATGTTCTTGCATCCATCCTCCCGTCCCTTAGCAGCATACAGGTCACGGAAATAATCGCCGAGGATCATACTGAGGCGATTCCCAACAGTGGTTGGGCCACAGGGCTGGAATTTGGCGAACTGCTCGTGGACAACTCTGGAGTCCTATTGAAGCGTCATCAGGATCGATTTGTGACGTGCAAGTATGCTACTTACCGTAACTCCCATCATGGTTGCGCTGCAGTTCAAGAATTGTATGTCTATGCCAGCGGCACTGGCGTCATATTGGCTCGCTACACCGACGAGCGTGGCGAGAGCCTGTTCCGCCTGAACAGCAGGGGGATTTCAGCCCTCATGGACAAGGAATACGACAAACATCATACCTCATTCCACAGCGAACCAGTCATAGATGAAGAATCATCCATGATGATAGTGGTGTCATAATTGCGCAGCGTCTGAAGCGCATCTTGCAACGATTCTGCACGCAGAGGCTGGCGGAGATACTCTGCTCGCGTCGGAAATGGAGAAGAAACGGCTGGTCGTGGAATCATAAATGTTGAGTGAGACTTCGGAGGGGAATAAATACCTTTGGCATCATTGTGAGGGGGCAAGGGCATTGCTAATGCAGCAGAGGTAGAATATGGTGACAGCACTGATCCATAGTTGCTGGTGTGCCCAACAAGAGATAATTTGTTCTCCTTTGCACGATCATCAGACAAGTCACCAAATTGGCCCTTACTGGAACGCGTTCGCGCCTTTGACAGGCAGTTTCCCATGATAGCCTTGGTCCGTCTTTGAACAGTGGACAAAAGCGATAAAGATGTATGCAGGGACGTATGGACGAGTACGGTGGATGAAATAGGAGCAATCCAACGGGAGTTAGAAGAGAACTTGGAACCACACTGACCAACAACTTAGATGCTGTTTGACTGAAGATCATATCGTCCATCTCGTTAAGTAGTTGAAGAATCAGAGAACACTGCAACTAATGTGCATCGCACACCTGCCACAATAGATACAAACAAGGTGACAAGTCAAGGTTTGAGATCATTTTCTTCTCGGTCCTAGGGCCGGGACAAGTCAAGGTTTGAGATCATTTGGGTGACAAGTCAAGGTTTGAGATCATTTGGGTGACAAGTCAAGGTTTGAGATCATTTGGCCGGCTGCGTTCGCCAAGTTGAAATTGTGACTTCGCGTCGGAAATGATCTCAAACCTTGACTTGTCACCCAAATGATCTCAAACCTTGACTTGTCCCGGCCCTAGGACCGAGAAGAAAATGATCTCAAACCTTGACTTGTCACCTTGTTTGTATCTATTGTGGCAGGTGTGCGATGCACATTAGTTGCAGTGTTCTCTGATTCTTCAACTACTTAACGAGATGGACGATATGATCTTCAGTCAAACAGCATCTAAGTTGTTGGTCAGTGTGGTTCCAAGTTCTCTTGGGCTATAACCCTATTTTTAGACATAGATTCTATGATTTTTTCGATTGGCCGTGTAAGGGGAGGGGAGAAATTACCCGGACATATTTTAAAATCATCAATTGGCACGGCAAACAACAAATGACCGTTGTCATCTATGACTGGTCGCTATGATGAGGTATGATTGTTTGTCGTATTTTGTCCATGCAGATGAAAATCCCCCTGATGTTCAGCGGAACAGGCTCTCGCCAGCTCGTTCGATGTAGCAGCCAACACTATGACCCTAGTGCGCTGGCATAGAATACAATTTCTTGATGCAGCGCAACCATGACGGGAGTTACGGTAGGTAGCATACTTGCACGTCACAAATCGATCCTGATGACGCTTCAATAGGACTCCAGAGTTGTCCACGAGCAGTTCGCAAAATTCCGGCCCTGTGGCCCAACCACTGTTTGGGAATTGCCTCAGTATGATCCTCGGCGATTATTTCCCGTGAACTGTATGCTGCTAAGGGACGGGAGGATTCATGCAAGAACATCAAGCCCTTGAATGTGCTCATCATTACTGATGGCGCGTCATGTGAGTCTGCGCGACACCTAATGGCCGAATTCTCTGACCTATTCGCGTAGCGGACGATGTAGAGAGTGTGATCGTCTATTTTGCTAGGCTGCTTGAGGCCGACAAGTGGCCACTTGGACAGGTGACTACGCATCGCTTGTTTATTGGACTTGGTGCCGACAAAGCTATAGGTCGGGATACAGTTCGTTCAGATAGGGAATTCGAGGCATGCAGCACAGTTCCTTAGAAAGCTGGATGATTTGAAGCAGGCACATATACGGGTATGCCATAACTTTACCTCACGTATCATCATGATTTACTAAAAGCACCGTCAGGACATCGTTGACACAACGCCCTATATCGGCCAACTGCATGCTGACATGCTGATCAAGGTCCTTGTCGGTGGTATCAATCGCCGCGTGGACACGAAGGGTGGTGGTGCGGTTGTGTTTTAAGTTGCGAGATACTGGATAAAACACTTGCATCATATCTGGAGCTAAGGATTTGTCGCCAGCTCAGTAATCAACAAATCTTCCTGTAGTAAATATACCTGTGCATGTACGTATCCTTAGTGATTTACTTGAACCATGAGTCTCAGTCGTCCAATGCGAATGCGAGAGCCCCAAAAGCAGGCGCAGCCTTAGACATCCCTCTCGCCTAGGTCTCGCTCCCTCGGCGAACGAAGCGCACAACAACATTCAGATCTGATCGGGGAGATCGTTTTCATATCAAGTTGAACATTGAGGGTCGAGCGTCGACGCGCTGACCAGAACCGGGTCGGCAACGACCGTGACAGACTCCACGTAGGTACTTCTGAGTTAATATAACCTCCAGAACATATTTGAAAATTCTGCGGAAGTTCATTGGTCACAAACACGTCAACGAGTAGATGAAGGGACTGTTAGTATTTTCCCGAACAATTGTACAATCCTGTCCAACTGCCTGGCTACTAGAAAATTAAAGTAACTAGCAAATCACACAATCAAGAGGTAAATCACCTGCGATACTTAGTTTGCCTCCGTGAGTTACACAGTTAAAGTGGTAGAAACCATGTTTTAGGGCTTGTGCGCATGATGAAAGAGAGATTGGAGGAGACTAAGACTAATAGAACGAGGACGAGAAGAGAAAACTGCTACAGCATCAGACAGGCCTTCCTTAAGCCGGCGAGGACTAGGTTGCACGCCACTGAATGCGCATAGCTGGAAATTTTAATTTAGAAAAGAGCAGGCCGAAATAATGAAGTAAGCTCACTGTATCAGAGAGCTCAAGCTCTTTCCTAACCAGTGCCATTGCTGTGGAGATGTGAAAGGTGTGGGCACGACTTCATGGGTGCGTGAGAACAACATAGACAGTCTGACCAGGGGACTCCTGTCTAGGGGACTCCCCTAGTCAAACTAGTATTACCACAAATTGAACCGAATCGAAATGATGTAGGAGTTCGTTATAAGTTCGACGGTCGAAGTGGAACGAACCGAAGTGTAATGAATTCGGCTCAAAGCTCCAGCCAAATGAAAAGTTTGCTACATTCTACCGTAAAGTTGAGTAGATATGAAGTGGCTATGTTTCATTCTATGTTATCGTCGTCGACATCTTGTAATAGATCAGCAAGCTCGTCAAACTTCCCTGTATCTATCAACTCCTGTGCAGCCCTTCGTGTCACGGGCCAGGAAATCTGGTAGTTATCCTCTGTTGCAATCAGGTCGGTCCCTTGTGAAGACATAGTGTCTCCTGTCTGTAAGAAAACTTGAGAATCTGGAGTGCTTCTAGTACTCGTGGTGAGAGTCTGCTTCGATCGGTCTTCTTGGAGTGCCTTAATGCGCTGTGCGGCGAGATATTCTGTCGAAGGCTGGTTACCACTGGCGGAGAGAGGGTAAGGGAGGGTCATTCTGGCCGCTACATGGTCAGCAGGACGAAGGTCCATATATGTTGGGTCATGTGAGTAATGCATGATAAAGCTTTGAATCTCAAGCAAGGAGGGTGACAAGCCTATGTAGATCATGGTCTATCACGCTCTGCTCGAGGGGAACAAAACACATATGGAGTCTCCAAGGTGATGATGGTCATCTACACTGTACAGTAAAGCATATACCAAACAGACAACGGTTAGTAACACTACTTGGTCCTGGCGATGTTCGCTATCGTAGAGCCATTGCTACAGGTAGACAATCTCTAGGTACTCACGACTAATGTAAAAAATGTCGTCACTCAAGATATTTGGGAAGTGAACCTCGGCCAAGCCCCCATTTAGCGCCTTCCATGAAAACACCACCTGCTCCGGGGAAGGCACAAACTGAAGCCCAACACAGTTAACAGGTCTTGAAGCTTCTGAAGCGCGTTCGGGTGAAGGTTTGAACAGGAGGAAGCCAGCCGACTTGCCCCTGATCATTAGAAATTCGCGTGTTCCGTCGCTGACGAGGGAATAATTGACGATCCCGATTGCGTACGGTGTTCCAGGGCCGCTGAAGATCTCGTTGGCACTAGCGCTATCAATCTTGATGGCTGAACACAGCGAGCATTCCAATGTCACGTGCATTTTATTGTCAGTTGTCCCTTGTCGAACGACGATCGAGAGGGAGTATCACTAGAGGGACTCGCAGTCCAAGACTGGTCATAGTCATATCCAGTCTCCCAGATCCAAGATCCAACCCTCGACCGCCCACGAAGCACTGCGGTGATCGAGGAACAGCACGCGAATTGTGATAATTCGCAGCCTGGCCCGTCCAGTTCAGGACAGAAGGGTCGCCATCCTGCATGACGGCTTCAATGAGCCTGCCGAAAGCGCGCTCTCCTTCTCCATACGCGATATGCAGGCTGACATTAAATATTCCCATCAGGGAGTAGGCCATATCCTCGACCCTTGTTGTTTTGCGTCTGGCTGCCCACTGCATCCGCTCATTCACCCAAAATGCAGCTGGAGCGAAGTCGCAGATGTCACGACGAGGAATTCCAGTGGCGCTTTCCAGAGTGCTCAACATGATGCACCCGGAGCGCTCCGTGTCGGGATGTTTGTCATTTTGATTACGCGTCATGGGTATCCAGTGCTGGTTGAAGAATTTGATACGGATGGGTGCAAGGAGTTCTTGTAAGGTCCAACCTCTCTCCGTCCATTCGTCGCGCGGTATGTCGTCCATTGTCTTGCTTTGTGCCAGATGGGCGATGCAGATCTCCGACTTGCGATACCACTGGAACATGGAGCGAATCGACTCGTCGAGCTCGGCACTGCTGCTCTTGTCGATGCAGCAAGTGTCCGACCACGCAAATTCCACATCGTACTCCCTAGCCTTTTCGCAGAAGTTCATCAGCTTTTCAAATCCTGGAGTTTTAAGCTCGGACTTCTTCATCTCTTCAAATGTATCATAGCTGGGCTCTCCTTTGCCCCATCGATGAGATAGAGTGGCGTACTTGACAGTTTTCGATGGTGGATGATAAGACTGAAGAAAACGCGCCCTGAAGTGCTCCCTCACATCCTCACGACTAACAAGCGTCATGTCTGATAGGCGGATAAGGCGGATCGGGATGTGGTTCATCACATGCTGATCGAATTCGTCTAGGCGGTCTTTTGTGGATCGATCCATGACTGTTAAACTATCACAAACCTCAATGAATTTGTGGGACAAAACATGTAGCGTACAATGCCTCTCACCTCGCGTGGGCGTCAATGAATGTTACGATCAGGTAGCGCTGCAAAACGTCTCTATAGACGCGATCG